>NC_137338.1:23199773-23841166 GCF_965287045.1 Carcharhinus amblyrhynchos
CATACTTTTCATTTGTCCTCGTAAGCTAATGCTCATGGCAGGCATTGGGCAGAATCTTGCGCACTCTCTCTCGTAGTGAGTTTGAAGGCGGGAAGGGCATTTACTTCGGGGGAGATGACATATTGGAATTCTGCCACTTTTCCATCTCCACTAGAATGAAGTTCTGGATGAGAAGACCCATGGTTGATCTTCCTGCCCCACCACCAACTGATGTCTTTAAGTAGCCGGATAATAACCACTAAATGGCCTGATCTGGCAGTTGCTAGTTTTAACCCAGTGGCAAGCAGGTCTTGGGTGGTGACAAGTGAAATTGTGCAGGCTGTTCATCACCTGGAAGGTCCTTCGATCAAGGACAATCTCCCTGATTGAGGGACTAGACATCCGGAAGGACCTACTGAGAGCTACCACCACCCTACTGTCCTTGCTTCTGACCCCCTCCCTTCCGTGACCCTTATCTGAGAAACCCCTTCCACATCTCTGCATGGATCCTACATGGGAATCTGAGGGCTGTTCCTTCTGACAGCAGCCATGACCTCCTGAGTGGTTGAATGCTGAAGAAATGTTGACCTCTAACTAACTGACGGTCCTCGCTAGGTGGGACTTCCACGTGTCCTTGATTCCACGGGAAGGCCTGCTGGTGGTAGCTTCGCCACTACCCCATTGGCATGTGGTTCGATGGCTTTCTCAAAAGAAGCACCTGAGGGTCTCTCATCGGTCTTCCAGCTGGCACATGAGACCGCTAATGCTGCAACAAGATCTCACTTCCAGAAGGTATACAGTGGGATGGTGGAGGGGATTGTTACAGTGATAAAAGAAGTTAAAATACAGTCATTCACCACCCATGCCCAAAGACATGAATAGATGATTAATGAGGGAGTCATGTAAAGTTTATTTATTCATCACAAGTAGGCTTACATTCACACTGTGAAACCCCCTAGTGGCCACACTCTGGCCCTCGTTCAGGTACACTGAGGGAGAATTTAGTATGGCCAAAGCACCTAACCCACACATCTTTGGGCTATGGGAGGAAACCAGAGCATCCGAAGGAAGCCCACACAGACACGGAGAGAATGTGCAAACTCCACACAGACAGTGACTCCAACCGGGAATCGAACCTGGATCTCTGGTGCTGTGAGACAACAATGCTAACCACCATGGCACCATGCTGCCTGATTGTGTTTAACAATTTTTACAGATGGGATTTGAGAGATGGAAGCAGTAAACTGTTAATTTGCAAAAAAAAGTTCTATTATTATAACAGATTTGTAGGGCTAAAAATCAGGCTTTGCTCACTGTAGCATTGAGGCAAGCCAGGATAAACACTTAGTCCACATCCAAAAAAGGCAAACAACTCATTGGGCCCCAAACTCGTTCCTCATGAGACAGTTTGTTTTTAAGTGTATAAATTATGCGCCATAAATGTTATGAATGTCTCATTGTTGCAAGGGAATGGAATTGAAAACAACACAATACTTGTTCAGTTGAAATTCTTTTCACATGAATGTAAAAATTAGGAACAGGAGTAGGCCACTCAGCCCCTCAAGCCTGCTTCGACATTCACGTAGATCATGGCTGATCTGCTTGTATCTTCAACCTTACATCCCTGCCTACCTCTGATAACCTTTCACCCCCCTGCTCCCTCTGGTAATCAAGTTTCCCCATTTAACATCTTGTGGTGCAGCCTTATTTTCAATAATGCCCTTCAAATTTTGATCTTCATGCAGCGACTTTCCTCCGCAGGTCCGATCACTAAACAGTGAACAACTGTGAGGCTATGTAACCTCTGCGACTATATTGAAAATGTATCGAAATATGATGATATCTAAATGTGGTTTTCAAACATAAGAGCAAATCGTGAGGTGCAAGCTCAGAATCTCACCCTGGCTTATTATTTCAATACCATTTGTGAAAAGAGCATTTAAAAAGTACTCATGTAGGCTAAGCACACATTATTCATTGTCCTTCACCTTAAGGTAAATGGCTGATGGGCTAAATACAAGCAATTTATTATCCTCAGGCCCATAATAAAATTACACTTTAAGTATATAATCATCACATATAATAATACATTTCCCCAAATTATTTTTTATTGCCTAGCATGTCTAATAACATTAGTCATCAGTCATTTTTGGTACACTAACAACTTATTTTAAGTGATTTTAATTTATTTAATGGGCTTTTAACAAGGTTTGTTTCCAGTCTGAATGATCAGCTGCTGAAGTACAAATTGGCTATTATTTTTTTGTAACAATTGATTAAAATTTTGATGCAAACATAACATTTCTTGACAGATTAGCTACGCATTGATCAGGATTTGCATTTAGTTCAGCTTCATGTATCACAAAATTTGTCATGTCTCAAGTGCATCACAATCACCTCTTACTCTCTGCAGAATTAAGAATGTTCAGGTGAGTTGTTGTATGATCCTAATCCAGTCTAAATTCAGCATGTCACAATAAGCATACCATACTCTTTAATTTTATATCAGTGCTTATTAAATTTTCATTGTCCCATTTATTTACGAGTTTAATTATTAGTGTCACAAGTTGGCTTACATTAACAATGCAATGAAGTTACTATGAAAATCCCCTAGTTGCCACACTCTGGCACCTGTTCGGATACACTGAGGGAGAATTTAGCATGGTCAACGCACCTAACCAGCACATCTTTTGGATTTTTGTAGATTGGGCAGCATTCCCCGATGCTTTGTTTTATAATTATGATTGGATAATAATCCTAAAACAATTCCTATCCTTTCTGTTTCGAGTGCCCTGTGTTCTGAGAGCTGGAAGTCATTCAAAAGTCGGTTGCAAGTAAAAGTGCATATTAAAAGGACATATAAGTATAATAAAAGATTTAAAAAACTCCACTCCCTGCCCCCAACAGAGAAGGCTGATATCTACAATACCAGAAGAACAGTAAAGACATGGTAGTCAAGGATGAGATAATGACAATTGCAATTTTCCTCGAGTGCTTCATCTCAACTAGTTTGGAATCAATTTTTTTTTGCATAGCTTTATGGAGAATTAAATAAATCACAGATCTAGAGAATAAACCAACGGAATCAACAAACCAATGCCTTTACTTTCTCAGAAGACTAAGGAAATTTGGCATGCCAGCTACAACTTTCACCAATTTTTACAGATTCCCCACAGAAAGCATTCTTTCTGGTATATCACAGCTTGGTATGGCTCCTGCTCTGCCCAAGATCGCAAGAAACTACAATAGGTCATGAATGTAGCCCAACCCATCACGCAAACCGGCCTCCCATCCATTGACTCTGTCTACAGTTACTGCTGCCTCGGCAAAGCAGCCAGCGTGATTAAGCACCTCACGTGCCCCAGACATTTTCTCTTCCACCTTCTTCTGTCAGAAAAAAGATACAAAAGTCTGAGGCCAAGTACCAAATGACTCACGAACAGCTTCTTCCCTGTTGCCGTCAGACTTTTGAATGGACCTACATTGCATTAAGTTAATTTTTCTCTACAACTCAGCTATGACTGTAACACTACATTCTGCACTCTCTCATTTCCTTCTCTATGAATGGTATGCTTTGTATAGCGCACAAGAAAAAATACTTTTCACTGTATGCTAATACATGTGACAATAGTAAATCAAATCAAATCAGAAATAAAATAGGACTTCAAGACAATTTAAGTAGATGTGAAAACAAACTTCATAGTTGTGAGGGAAAAGCAAAATAAGCTTCAGTTTCATAATGGATGGTGCATTTATTCTCTGTGGTATCACCAAAGTTGGGAAATAAATAGATCATAGAATCCTGACAGTGCAATGTGAGGCCATTTGGTCCATTGAACCTGCACTGAATTTACGTTAGCTTATCTTGTTTTCTCTACTTAGAATCATAGAGTCCCTACGGTGCAGAAGGAGGCTGTTCAGCTCATCAATTCTGCACTAATCACAATCCCACCCCTACCCTATTCCCATAAACTGTCATATTTACCTGCTAATCCCCCTGACACTAGGGATAATTTAGCATGGTTGATCAACCTAACTTGCACATCTTTGGACTGTGGGAGGAAATCAGAACACCTGGAGGAAACCCACACAGACACGGGGAGAATTTGCAGGCTCCACACAGTCAGTGACCCGAGGCTGGAATTGAACCTGGGTCCCTGGCACTGTGATGCTGAACTGTTAGCCACTGTGCCACCATGCCGCTCCACTTACACAGGATCTTCAGCAGAATTTCCACTCGATACCTTTGTTCATCTATCTGGCATATTAACAGCTCCAGACCATGCAATAGAACCTCATCATCTCTCCCTTTGGGTCTCATTAAAAGTGGAAGAGATACAAATCTTTAGTTTAATAACTGTTCTGTTATGCATTGGTGTGTTTGTATGTATGTATGTGAATTGTGTCTCCTTTTTTTGTTTTCCTGAGAGTAAAAAACAATGAAAAGAAATTGAAAAATTAATAAATATTCAAATTTATCTTATCACATCAAACTATTTCAAAGCACAAATTAATTACTTTTGGAGCACGATGACTATTATCCACACAATTAATTGCAACTGGCTAGCAGGTTCAGCCATTTTAAAATGATTGTATTCTAAGGCTATAAAACCAGCAGCTTAACCAATATTCTATTTATAATATTAATAGGGATTGTCTCAACTGTTTAAATTAATCTTTGTAGATTGTAGTTGATGGCCCAATTATACTGGAACTTTTTATGTTTGATGTGTTGGAATAACTGCAGTCTAAATGGGGACTAAAATCAATAATCTGACAATCTGTTTCATTCCGTAAACATTGTAAACTCAATTTTGGACTAAGATTGACGATTTTATAATTAGAACTCTGCAAAATAAAGTCTGAAAAGTTGGTTTTGGACCCATCAGGAATACATTCAAATTAGCAATGTGGGAACTGCCCTTTTTTAACATGTCAAAAAACAAGCACCCCATGAATGGAACACAGGGTACTTATTCCATGTTTCCTGGGCAGGTAGCAGTGTGAACAATGGTGCAGCTCACTTCCACTATCTTTGAATTGTAGGCCGGAATTTTACCGTCCCGTCCACCATGGGAATTGGAGTGAACGAGGGGTGGAACCAAGGGAAGGCCGGTTGACCCCAGGTGGGATTTTACCATTTCGGGATAAACGAGGCTGTAAAATCCTGCCCATCGGATCATACAACACAGAGAGAAAAACCATTCAGCCCATCGTGCAGATACTGCCTCTCTCAAAGTTATCATCAGTCTTTTTCCATTGCCCTGTAACATTTACCTTTCTAAATTTAAGAAGTTTGTGTCTCTTTAAGGTGGGTATGCAGCTGTGCTGCCTACATTCTTAAGGCATTACTGTAATCTGAGTATTGGACTTACGAATGTTAATCGTCGACTTAGCGATAAATATAGGGATAAGATGTTCATTGCTTTGCATACAGATCAGATTTTATTCACATTTTTATTACATGCAATTGAGTAAAAAAATCAAACATAGCCTGTTCCAAAATAGACCATCAATTTCTTCATGTTAAAATTCCAATGCTGGAAAAATATTGACAAATTTCCAGTCAGCACTGTTTTTTTTCTATAATGTGAACCTTTTCGTGTGATGAACTGCATCCAAACTTCTCCAGGTCTGACTGACTGAATAAGTTGCCAGGTCCCCTTTTGGAGTAGGGGAACTTGTGGAAGTGATTTCAAGCTAGTACTTAGCTGGTGCTGTAATTTCTAAAGAGTACGGATGGGAATGGAATGGATTGGATTGCCCTATGGACAACCATCATACACTTGATGGATCAAATGGCCTCCTTTTTTGCTCTATTACTGAGATTTCACCAAGCCTTTGGAAATGGGCTAGGAGGCAGGAGGGCTGGATAGAATGATGACAGAAGGGGCCAGGAAGAAGGCCAGTGGCTTACTGCCATATCACGGGATATTTCAAAAGGCAGGCCTGGTGACAGTTAGTCAGGTTGACGATCTCTTTAAAAGAAAGTCTCCGACCCCCACAGCTGCTGGACAATCAGAAGACCTGATGTGGAGATGCTGGCGTTGGACTGGGGTAAACACAGTAAGAAGTCTGACAACACCAGGTTTAAGTCCAACCGACTTATTTGATAGTAAATTTAGATAAATCGGTTGGACTTAAACCTGGTGTTGTCAGGCTTCTTACAATCAGAAGACCAACAGTTGGTCCTGGCAACTTCCAACCCTTGTTCTGAGGGCGTCCTTGTGCTACTTCTTTGAGCAGGTGCCGTCCCAGAGTGTCTATCAGCCCCAGGCCACAGTTACCTTAAAATGCAATTAAGTTACTTTAATTCCAATTTGATATTATTTTTAAAAAAAACATATTTGATGATGAAGTGTTAGAGATTGAAATTAACTGTAATGCACAAAATGGGGACGGCACAGTGGAACAATGGTTAGCACTGCTGTCTCACAGCTCCAGGGACTTGGGTTTGATACCAGCCTGGGTCACTGTCTGTGTGGAGTTTGCATGTTCTCCTTGTGTCTGTATGGGTTTCCTCCGGGTGCGCCAGTTTCCTCCCACAGTCTGAAAAACGTGCTGCTTAGGTACATTGACCCGAACAAGCACTGGAATATGACGACTTGCAGAATTTCACAGTTACTTCATTGCGGTGTTAATGTAAGCCTTACTTGTGACTAATAAATAAATAAACTTCAATACATTTTTTTGAGTCTGTTGATTATTGAGCTGAACTATTACCCTAGAATTAGCACATAGGATGTTGATATAATTTTATATTTGCTTTCTGGGTGGCACTGCGGTACAGTCGTTAGCACTGCTGTCTTCACAACGCCAGGGACCCGGGTTCGATTCCTGGCTTGGGTCACTGTCTGTATGGAGTTTGCACATTCTCCCTGTGTCTGCGTATGTTTCCCCTGGGTGCTCTGGTTTCCTCCCACAGTCTAAAAGATGTGCGGGTTAGTTGAATGGCCATGCTAAATTTCCCCTAGTGTTGTGGGGTTTAGCAGGGTAAATGTGTAGGGTTGTGGGAATAAAGCCTGGGTGGGATTGTGGTCAGTACAGGATTGATGGGCCAAGTGGCTTCCTTCCGTACAGTAGGGATTCTGTGATTCTTTTTCAGTTGTGTCTGAGAAACTTTTCTAAATGGAACAATTTGAATGATTAAACAGCGCTAAAAGTCACTGACTTTTAGACAAAACATGCAGATCTGTTTGTTGCAACTTCACAGTAAAATAAAGTTTATTTATTAGTCATAAGTAAGGCTTACATTAACACAGCAATGAAGTTACTGTGAAATTCCCCTAGTCACCACAGTCTGGCACCTGTTCGGATCAATGCACCTACCTGCACATCTTTCAGATTGTAGGAGGAAACTGGAGCACCTGGAGGAAACCCACCTGGAGACACAGGGAGAATGTGCAAAGTCCGCACAGACAGTGACCCAAACTGGGAATCGAACCCGAGTCCCTGGCGCTATGAGGCAGCAGTGCTGACCACTGTGCCACTGTGCTGCCCCAAATGGAGGACATTCCATGCCACCCCTACCCCCGATCACCACTGCCTATCTTCAGCAGATTGGCTTCAGCCGGGTAATATTGTTCAAAGGTTCTAAATATTTCATACTGGAAACACAAAGTTAAAGATCAAAGTAAACACATTTGCAAAGCCTCAAACGGTCTTGGTGTTAACGACATTCTATTTTGCCTGTTACTATTTATTTTAAATCCTTTTTTCCAATAGAATGAATTACCAGCAATGAAATGTTCTTTTTTCATTAAAAACCAGAATATCTAAAATTAATTCTCAGGAAACAGACTTGGACCTATATTAAGAACTTCCCTGTGAGCTTAAATCTACAATTTCCTGTCTATCATGTGGCTGTGCTTGGTTCAATAATCTACTCTAATAAAGCAACAATTCTAATGTGAAAGCCTTTGCAAGGTTACCATGTGGAAAAATATCTTTGCCCATTATAATTCCGCCTTTAGGCTGAATATGTTGTATTAAGGAAAAGAATTAGAACAAATAATGATCCCTTTGCCTGAGAAATAGATTCCACAATCTGCTGAAGAATGGCGGTGGTGGAGAGGGGGAGGGGTGGCACGGAATGTCCTCCATTTTGTGCGCACACTATGTATTAACGTTTCTGTAAAATTAGTTGCATCAAGCAATGATTTTTGTCAGATTTTACGCTGCCGGCAAGTAAACATGGAGTCAGAACCATCTCAGTTGCAAACTGCAGCTCTCAAAATATTCAACCAAAATTAGAAGGATGATAGAAACGCAGGACCCCTGGAGCTGAAGTAGACCATTTCCCCACTGGGTCTGCACCAGCATCCAAACTGATCGTGGCTGATCATCTATCTATCCACCATCCCCCCTACTATCTTCATCTCCCTTGATAGCACTATTATCCAGAATTATACTGATGTCTTGAATATGCTCAATAATTGAGCTGCCATAGAGAGTAAATTCTGAAGATTTACCACCCTCTGAGAGAAGAAATTCCTCCTCATTTCAGTCCTAAGTGGCTCATCCTTATGCTGAGACTGTGGCCTCTGGATCTAGGCTCACCAACCAGGATAGACATCCGACCTACATTTACCTGTCACTCTGTGTAAGAATTCTGTAAGCTTCAATGAGGCCATGCTGCTTAAAAGTTCTAGAGCTTACGGCCAGGATTCTACCAAAAAAAACCTAAGTGCCCAACAGGCAGGAAAATGGGAGTATTTTGCCACCTGATTTTTGGTTGTACTTACCAGAATGAAACTCCAACACTCTGAGCAATTCAGAGTCCCTCAGTGTGATTCACTCTGGTAAATCGTGTGTGGGGCGTATTTTAACTCTTATTTCTGAGAGGCCAGCAGCACAGTGCTGAGTGGGCCACTGAGCATGCACCGATCTGTCAGAGCAGAGATCGATATATTCGTACCGTCGTCCTCATCGTCAGCCTCCCGATCGCTGGTCAGCCATGAAACTCCCTCTGATCGCTGGCCTATGGCACCTCCACTGAGTCAGCTCTGATGTACGTCCCACATGCCCCTCCAACACCTGGCCAGCTCTGATCTTCCCCACCTCACCCTCAGCCAACATCAATCTCCAGCACCCGCCCCCCCCCCCCCCGCCCCCCACAATCCATCCCTGGCCAGCCCTGACGGGCAGTGCCAAGATGCCCAGTGGGCAGTGCAAGTTTGCCTCTTCGTCAGTGCCCAAGGGGCACCTCCCCTTTACCCATGATCTCTCTGTGGGATCTCAATGGCCTCCGTTCCCTCCAGCGGGTGCAGGATGCCCGTTCCCTTAGTGGGGAGCAGACATAAACACCGTTTGATGGAACCACTCCCAAGGTGAGTGAGTGTGTGGTGGGGGTGATGCTAGCGGGCCAGGGAGTACCATCCTGGGCCTGTTAATCATACTGAATTTCTAATTTCAATATGATAATCAGCTCCATTCTGATTCTTTCACAGAGCTGATGATGCTAATAAAAAGGGCTTGGGAGGCTGGCACACCTCATTAAAGGCTGGTGTCTCCCTGGCCCACCTATAGGTTCTCAAGCATATGCATTTGGAGTTCTGAGTCCTATACGTACAGGTCATTGGGTATTGATTGGAGTGAATGCATTGATTAGATTCATAGATTCAAAAAGGATGTTCCCAATGGTGGGGGAATCTAGAACTAGTGGTCATCGTTTAAGAATAAGGGGTAAACCTTTTATAACTGAGCTGAGGAGAAATTTCTTCACCAAGAGAGTGGTGAATGTATGGAATTCAGTACAACAGAATGTAGTTGAAGCCCAAACTTTGTCTGATTTTAAGAAGAAATTAGATGTAACCCTTGGGGCTAAAGAGATCAAGGGATATGGGAGGAAGGGGAGAATCAGGATATTAAATTTGATGATCAGCCATGATCAAGGTGAATGGCGGAAGGGCCAAGTGGCCTACTCCTGCTTCTGGATTCAATGTTCCCATTGCCTGAATCTTATGGCACACATTCATAAAGTTCTTCATTTAACCTGTGGAACATCTCAAAACATTGTGAACCTCAACATGTAAAGCAGCAACAATATAAAGCATCACTGCAAAGTTTAGTCTTTGCAAAAATGTATCCAAAATTGTATGAAAAATATATGAAAATTGTTAACTGCAAAAATAATTGGTTCACCAATAAATCTAATGACAGGAACCTTCCTTTTAGTATTAAGGAAGATCAGGTTGAGCCTATCTCATCTTAAAATCTCATCTTAGCTGGATGGGGTGTGCACTAGGGCAGACCGTTGCTATGAAACACATGGAAATATTTTCATTTCAATTATTTAAATTGCATTTTATCCTCTCCTTGTTTTTGAATAGCTGGGGTCAAGATGTTAAGGGGACTTTGAAAAAAACAGGATTTGGGCTTAAGTGGGTGGTGGGAGGCTATTGATCTTTCACAGGGATGAGTGTGGTGGTGTGGGATTTTGTAATGATGAATATGTGGACCATGGCATTCAGGATGAAATACAACTTGTAAAGGTAAAGGTGGGAAACTGGTTGGAAATTTTAAAAATGAGTCTAAGGATGTCATAGAGTCGTGGAGGTTTACAGCATGGAAACAGGCCCTTCAGCCCAACTTGTCCATGCCACCCTTTTTTTTTAAACCCCAAAGGTAATCCCAATTGCCTGCATTTCGCCCATATCTCTCTATACCCACATACCCATGTAACTATCTAAATGCTTTTTAAAAGACAAAATTGTACCCACCTCTACTACTACCTCTGGCAGCTTGTTCCAGACACTCACCACCCTCTGTGTAAAAAAATTGCCCCTCTGGACACTTTTGTATCTCTCCCTTCTCATGTTAAACCTATGCCTTCTGGTTTTAGATTCCCCTACCTTTGGGAAAAGATATTGATCATGTGGTGGATCTGTGCCCCTCATTATTTTATAGACCTCTATCAGATGACCCCACAGCCTCCTACACTCCAGAGAAAAAAAGTCCCAGTCTATCCAGCCACTTTATAACTCAATCCATCAAGTCATAAATCTTTTCTGCACTCTTTCTAGTTTAATAATATCCTTTCTATAATAGGGTGACCAGAAATACAAATAGTATTCCAAGTGTAGCCTTTCCAATGCCTTGTACAACTTCAACAAGACGTCTCAGCTCTTGTAGCCAATGTTCTGACTGATGAAACCAAGCATGCCAAATGCCTTCTTCACCACTCTGCCCACCTGTGCTTCCACCTTCAAGGAGCTATGAAAGTGTACCCCTAGATCTCTTTGTTCTCCCCAATGCCGTCCCATTAACTGACTGTCAAGAACTTGAGGAAGGGGTGAAAACCAGGTTTCTAAAGGAAGGGTATTGCGTGAGGAGAGGGATCATAACTAAGTGTACTGCATATTTTACCAAAAGGTTACAATTTCATTTAATCTTTAATGCATTATTTAATAACATCAACAGCAGCAAAAAGTTATGAAAACACACTTAATTTTCTCTTGAGGAAACTGAAGCTAGTGTTTTTTATCCAATGTCAAAGAAACCTTCCTTGTGAGTTCATTACACCTATCTACAATAAAAATTGATACATTGAAGACAGCGAGGGATTGAGTAGGAAAAGTTTGCACTTACATAGCACCTTTCACCTGGGTGGCATGGTGGTGCAGTGGTTAGCATTGCTGCCTCACAGAGCCAGGGACCTGTGTTCCATTCTGGCCTTAATTCACTGTCTTCGTGGAGTTTGCACATTCTCCCCATGTCTGTGTGTTTCCTTGGGGTGCTCCGGTGTCCTTCCACAGTCCAAGTATATGCAGGTTAAGTTGATTGGCCTTGCTAAGTGGCTCCTTAGTGTTAGGGGAACGAGCTAGGATTAATACATGAGGTTACGGGGATACAGCCTGGGTGGGATTATTGTTGGTACAAGCTCAATGGGCTGAATGGCCTCCTTCTGCACTGTAGGGATTCTATGAAATGAAATATCTATGAAATCCCAGGATGCCCCAAATCACTTTCACTGTCAATTAAGTACTTTTGAAGTGGTCATTTCTTCAATGTACAAGCCACCTAGAACTGATCTACCTTAGCAAATTTATCATTGGCAATTATTAGCACGTGTGGGAAGAATATAGTTTTAAGAAGTCAGAGTAATTTAAGACGGTCCTGCACTGTGTTACATTGGAATGGAAGTCAAAAATGACTTCTAGTCATATTGTCTGATTGCCATTAATTGCCACATCCTGCCTTGGCTGAAGCTCTTTGGCAATGGAACACTTTGGATTAAGCGTTGACACAATCACTGAGTGAAAACAGGACACGGTGCAAATACTTGCAGACCAAAAGATGCATAAAATCGGTAATATTCAGGCAGCTTCGTATCAACAATCTGTTTGAGAAGGTCTTGTCAGATTCCTGTTTGTTGATATGCACATTTTTTAACCTTGAACTGTTAACCTTCTTTTTCTCTCAACTGCGTGTAAATTGTCCGGATCGGAAGCAAAGCCGAATATTTACAATTGGATGGTTTGTGATATGCAATTACTAATGTTGTCACGCTGACAGCTCATTTTCCATTTATAGCATATCTGACATTTTTAAAATAAGATTTACGCTGATTAGTAAGCCATGCAAACTTGGGAGAGATATGAAAATCCTGGTCTGGTCAAGGTACTTCAGCAACATTCAATTTTCTTTATCCAATTAGTAGGCCTACAACAACAACTTGCATTTACCCATAACGCCTTTATCACAGGGAAACATGCCAAGGTGCTTTGCAGAAGCTTCATCAGGAAAGAATTGACAGGAGCCGAAAGGATATTACAATAGATGACTGAACGCTCAAAACAGTTGATTTTAAGGATTCCCTTAAAGAAGAGAAAGGTGAAAGAAAGATTTTACCTCACACATCACAAAGTGCTTTTCAGGCGTTGAAGTGCAGTTATTGTTGTAATCATGGAATATGCAGCCAATTTTGGGTCCAGGAAATTCCCATAAATAGCGATGTGACAATGTTTCTGTACTCTTCACTGAGAAATAAATATTGATTTGATTTGGTTCATTATTGTCACATGTATTAACATTCAGTGAAAAGTATTGTTTCTTGCCTGCTATACAGACAAAGCATACCGTTCACAGGGAAGGAAACGAGAGAGTGCAGAATGCAGTGTAACAGCCATAGCTAGGGTGTAGAGAAAGATCAACTTAATGCAGGGTAGGCCCATTTAAAAGTCTGACGGCAGCAGGGAAGAAACTGTTCTTGAGTTGGTTGGTACGTGACCTCAGACTTTAGTGTCTCTTTCCTGACGGAAGAAGGTGGAAGAGAGAATGTTCAGGGGACTTTGGGTCCTTAATTATGCTGGCTGCTTTGCCGAGGCAGCAGGAATTGTAGACAGAGTCAATAGATAGGAGGCTGGTTTGTGTGATGGATTGGGCTATATTTATTGGTCAGGACACTGGGGATAATTCCACAGAATAATTCCACAGAATCCTTTTCATTGACACAAGCAAGTAGTTGAAGAGTCTCAGCTACATGCAACATAAGACAAAGGAACAATCTGACAGTGCCAACCTGTGCCAAAGACTAGTGCTAGGGGGCTTTGCCAGCCCACCGTCTGGCCACGTCACTCTTCCTTGGGGTCTATCCTTACCTTTATGCCCCTGTGAAGGCCCCCATTATAGGTTCACATGTAGGTGAACTTATTGTAAATGGCGCAGGCATGTCATCGATTGAAAGGGCAAGTCCCACAGAGACTGCTCATGAGTGACATACTAATGTATTAAACTGAGCTGCCTGAGGTCCTGTCGCATGTTCGTGCCACTCCGCTGGTGAGGTGGCTAGAAGTTCAGAACTCGGAAACTCACCGATGCAAATCTCACGCTCTCCGTGGAATTTTACTGGTTCACTCTGCTTACCGATGAGTCGGTAAAATCATGGTAGGAGCCGGGAAATAAGGATCGCGGCTGATTTCTCAGCTCTCGCGACCTTACAGGAGCCGGATTTCCGGCAAGGTCAGCCTTCACCCATTTTTGGTGAGATACTGAATAAATTATTTAAATATATTTTAATGATGATTTCCATGGCATTGGCCAGACTGGTGCTCAACTGTCCGGGCTCAGTTGCCTTTATAGCTTTGCTGGGAGAGGTTCTCTCCGGTGATTAAAAAGTTGCTCCCCATGAACATGGAACAGTTGTGTTGGTCTCGCTGCTGGAACTGGAGGCCATTGATGCTCCCCAGCGAGACTGTGGAGAAGGGGGATATAACTTGGGTAATACCATCCTGGCAATGCCAGCCTGGCACCTTGGCACTGCAAGCCTGGCACCTCGACAATGCCCATCGAGCACTTTGGCAGTGTCAATGTGGCTGGGACCTATGAGGTGGGACCTGACGGAAGGGGCTTCTGTGGGCAGGGTCTGGAGGGGTTGGAGCCAATTGGGGAAGGGGGTTCCTGCTGCCACTCTGCCTGCGATCAGTGGGAAAGGGAGGGGGGGGCAACTGCCACTCTGCCTGCGATTGGTGGGATGAAGGGGGGAAAGCCCACTGTCATTCTGCATCCAATTGGTTGGGCGGAGGGAGCGTGGTTGGTCTGGGCGCTGGGGGGGTTGGCGGTATGGGGCTTGCCATCAGCTGTAATTCCCCGCAATTGTCGGGGGGGTGGGTTGTGTTCGTGCTAGCTGCAACAGCAGGGGCCGGATAGCTCGCTCTCTCTCTCTCTGTCAGGCTTCTATTATTGCAATGCACATGTGCAACATCAGAGGTTTGCATATGTGCAATAGCTTCTTCTGTTGCTGGCTGGTGATTTAAGCCCCGTTCACTGTCTGTAGCAGTGGGAAATGGTCCAGACCCTTTTTTCATGCACTATGTGCACAGGATTGGGTGTGAAAACTCATCCAAAAAATGGATTTGCAACTCTCCTATTTTCATGCTAGCTGGACACATAGAACAATTCTCGTAAAATTCCGCCCTCTGAGTCTCTCCGGATTTTGAGCATGCCCTGCTGGCGAGCACCAGCTCAAAATCACACTCATAAGACGCACAACAAATCAACAAATCCTGTATGCAGTACACCAGCTGTGGGGTAATAGTGTTCTGGACATTACTTCATGCTCTTAATTCTGAGCCATAGCCAATAAAGGAAAATATCCCATATGTCTTCTTAACCATTTGTGGATATACACTCTAAGGTCCTTATATTCCTTCAATATCCTACCATTTATTGTGCATTCCCTTGTGTTGTTTGCCCTCTGAAATGTAATATCTCACACTTCTGCAAATTGCCTCTTTCCTCCCCACCTGACCAGTCAATTGATATTATTGGGCTAGCTACAAACTAAAAAAAGCTGTCCTAAATGCATTTTATGAGTTCTATGCCTTTGACTCTGATTTGTCCCAGATAATATTAACATAATCAAAATCATCTACTATTACAGCCCTTTTGCATTACTCAGAAATTTGCTGACATGTTTGCTTTTCTATTTCTATCTGACTCTCTGGGTTTCTACAGTATACGCTCAATACGGTGATTATTCCCTAGTTCAACTATTACGCCTCATTTCGTGCTCTTTCAACGATATCATCACTTCTCACAATGTGATTGCTCTTTTAACAAACAACATGACCCCCTCTTCTTTCACACTCCTCTCTATTCTGTATGACCATCCTGCAATCAGTATTGCTAAATTGCCATTCCTGTCCTTTAGCAGCCGTATTCCAGTAATAGGTAAAATTTATCGTTTCCAAGTATCTATCTGTGTCCTCAGTTCATCTGTTTTATTCAATAAACTCCTTACATTGTAATATATAGCAGTAACCATTGAATAAGTCATTTGGTTCTATTTTCTTGCCTTTCTTTCCACAACATTCTGAAC
Source organism: Carcharhinus amblyrhynchos (assembly GCF_965287045.1). Taxonomy (NCBI): domain Eukaryota; kingdom Metazoa; phylum Chordata; class Chondrichthyes; order Carcharhiniformes; family Carcharhinidae; genus Carcharhinus; species Carcharhinus amblyrhynchos. The sequence continues at coordinate 23,215,573 of NC_137338.1, forward strand.
TTAGTTCCTAGCTTTCTTACTTCCATTTCCAACTTTGTTTCTTTCCCTTTTTGTCTCAGTTTGCATCCCCCACGAAACTAGTTTAAATCTCTCCGCCCCTCACCATTGTCCCAACAACCCTAAAAATCATTCCTCACTGTCATAATATTAGTTCCAGCTCTGTTAAGGTGCCCCCCCCAACCCCCCCACCCCACTGCGTAGGCATGAACTTATCCCACCAGCCCCTAATCAGCCTCAATGCCCCAGGAACTTAAGTCCTCTTCCAACCCAATTGTCCAGAGTTTCCTAAATGCCAATTACCAACTCCATGGTGGGGGTGCACAGTCAGTGAGGGACAGGTTTGGGCTCTCCTGCACAGCAATCGCCCATTGATACTACTTGTTCAACTGCCTCACAGCGCCAGAGATCCGGGTTCGATTCCCGGTTTAGGTCACTGTGCAGAGTCTGCATGTTCTCTCCATGTCAGCCTTGCGTTTTCTCCGGGTGCCCTGGTTTCCTTCCACAATCCGAAAGATGTGCTGGTTGGGTGCATTGGCCATGCTAAATTCTCCCTCAGTGTACCCGAACAGGTGCTGAAATGTGGCGACTGGGGGATTTTCATAGTATAGAAAGAATGTGAACATCTTCAGCTAGGCCAACATGTATTGCCCATCCCTCATTGCCCTTGAGAAGGTGGTGGTAAACTGCCCCATTGAACCACTGCAGCTGATGTATGTACACCCACAGTGCTGTTCAGGGAATTTATTCCTTTCAGGATTTGTAGCAATTTGATATAGCTGGGTAGCTCAGCTTTTTCAGAGCTTTCAACCACATTATAAGGGGTCGATTTAGCTCAGTAGGCTGGACAGCTGGTTTGTGATGCAGAACCATACCAACAGCGTGGGTTCAATTCCTGTACCAGCTAAGATTATTCATGAAAGCCCCATCTTCTCAACCTTGTCCCTCACCTGAGGCGTAGTGACCTTCAGGTTAAATCACCACCAGTCATAGCCTATAGTCATCTAGAACTATGGCGACTTTACCTTTCCCATGGATCTGGAGTCATGTATAGTGTTTTTATGAAAATCGACAATGATTTTTTTGTCCATTATTACTTATACTAATTTTTAATTCCAGATTTTTATAAATTAAATTAAATTTTTACTGGCTGCTATGGTGGGATTTGAACTCATGTCCCCAGAACATAAGCCTGAGGTCCCTGGTTTACTGCCATTACCACTATGCCACTGCCTCCACACTGTCTTGAAGCCATTGTCTTGATGGGTTTTGCAGATATGCCACCTTCAGTCCACTGGAATGTGGAATATATAGTAATTTAAATTGATGTAGCCACCTTTGTGTGAGTTTAAGTCCTTTCTGTTTCCATGTTTGAATACATTTGTTTTCTAAAGGTTCATTAAAAGTTCGCTGTCTGTGGGAAAAACCCCCTTGCTGGGAGCCAGTCGATTAAAATATGATTCTACATCATGTCAGGAAACAACAGCTCAGGCAGAATCCTTGAAGTCAATTCTTGGTCACAGAATCATAGAATCCCTACAATACAGAAGGAGGCCATTTGGCCCATCGAACTTGCACCGGCAACAATCCCACCCGGCCGCTATCCCCACGACCCTGCATATTTACCCTACTAATCCTCCTGACATTAGGGGGCAATTTAGCATGGCCAATCAACTAACTCACACATCTTTGTTCAGTGGAAGGAAACCAGAGCATCCAGAGGAAACCCACTCAGACACAGGGAGAACATGCAAACTCCACGCAGACCCAATGCCAGAATTGAATCCTTTATCCCTGGCACTGTGGGGCAGCAGTGCTAACTACTGTATCATCGTGATGCCATCACTGTACCATTGTGCTGTCTTTAGAACGTACAACAGCACTTCCAAAGTCTTCAGCAACTTATCCTAGATGAAGAGAGTACACATCATGGACCTTACAATTTGCCTACTCTACATATTCAGGCACACATTCCTACTTCATAACTATGTGTCCTGCAAAACCCATTTTGAAACCAAAAAATCATCTGTAGCAGTGAAATTACAGATGTCACAGTCAAATTTTGCAACTCCAGCATTGATTTAAATGTTACATATTTTTATGAATAAGTATGACAATACCTGATGCCTTATTAAAATATAGATCAGTAAAATATTGCTGGTTAACTATTCATGCTGTTACTCAATTTTCTAGTCCACCTGAGGATCAGCATTAAAACAAGTATGTTTTCCAAATAGCAATTAAAGAATTATTCCAAATGTTTTATTGTTGGCTTGACATACTTCACTGTTCGCTAGTTAGTGTTTCAATAGGATCTTTTACATTTCCTACCCAGCTAGGTTTAATCAGCTCTTTGTGAAGTGCAAGCACTTCATTAAACATTAGTCTTTGGGCTTCAATCTGGGTTTGATTTTTACGATGCATGTTGGCTTACCAAAGCCAATCATGTAATCATTTATTTTATAGCCTGTGTCAATTTAGGGTTAATAGCATCTTCAATATCTCCCTATAATGAAGACCAAACGTATGATTCAATACATGGAGGCAAAAGCAAGTCATAAAACCAGTGGTGAGAGAACATGGTGACGAGACTGATTTGAAATGCCTTTGGTAATGAAGTTGGATGAAAATAAGAACATCGGGTCGCTCCCTGTAAGAAACATATCTTTTCATTATCTGTTCAACAAGTTAAATGGAACATTTTTACCGCCGTTCATTTTTGGTACCAGTTTCAAGTGCCTAATGTCAATATGTGATCCGAGTCTGTGATAGTTTAATGAAATATCTGCTGAGTATAGGTCAAAAAGATCCCAGGTTTGATCCCTGGTCAAATCTGAGATTACTTGTTTTGTTTTATAATTACTGAAGCATTGAGCATGTAATAGTCAATTTATTATTCTGTGGCTAAAGTGCATCTTTGTTTAACCTGAACTGCCTTTAAGACCACAAAGATTAATTGCTGTAGCTGTTGAAAGCCTGAGATTAAATAAGAGTAATTGATGGTGACGAGGGAAGCATGCAGATTGGTTAATCCATATAAACTCTTGAGTGCAAATCCAAACAAGCTCCACACAATGATAACCTTACTTTAGTATTTTATGTACTTCGGCACTTTTAAGTCTTAATGTAAGAAACTTGACATTTTTATTTTTATTCTGCAGGATCTCCTGGGAAGCTGCAAATGTTAAATCAGAGAACATTGGCCCTATCTTACCTGCCTCTGCTGACGTTGTGCTTCTAACTCTTTCTCTACTCTTCTGCTTATACTTCAATCCATTTTTTCCTGTTTTTGTTTTGATTTATTGACTCATGGGATGTGTCACTAACAAGGCCAGCATTTACTGTCACAGGGTCATAGGGGTTTACAGTATGGAAACAGGCCTTTGGCCCAACTTGTCCAGGACTCCCAGTTAGCTAGTCCCAATTGCCCACTTTTGGCCCATACCCCTCTGTACCCATCTTACCCTTGTAACTGTCTAAATGCTTTCTAAAAGGCAAAATTGAAACCACCTCTATTACTGCCTCCAGCAGCTCGCTCCAGACTCCCATCACCCTATGTGTGAAAAATTACCTCTCTGGACTCTTTTGTATCTCTCCCCTCTCAGCGTAAACCAATGCCCTCTAGTTTTAAATTCCCCTACCTTTGGGAAAAGACGTTGACTATCTAGCTGATCTATTCCCCTCATTATTTTACAGACTTCTGTAAGATCACCCCTAAGCCTTCTACACTCCAAAGGAAAAAGACCCACTCTATCCAGCCTCTCCTTATAAATCAAACCATCAAGTCCTGGTAGCTCCCTAGTAAATCTTTTCTGCACTTTTTCTAGTTTAATAATATCCTTTCTATAATAGGTGACCAGAACTATATACAGTATTCCAATGTATTCTAATTATCAATACCTAGTACAACTTTAACAAGATGCCCCAACTCCTGTATTCAATGTTCTGACCAATGAAAGGAAGCATGCAAATGCCTTCTTCACCAACCTGTCCATCCCTAGTTGTCCTTGAGAAGGAGATGGGGAGACACCATCTTGATCTGCTGCTGTCCAAGTGCTAGAGCTCACCCATGCTGCTGATAGGGAGGGAGTTCCAGGGTTTTTGACCCAGTAACAGTGAAGGAATGTCAACACATTTCCAAGTCAGGATGGTGTCCCCATGCAGTTGGTGCCTTTGTTCTTCTGAGTAGTGGAGATTGCAGGTTTAGGATGTGCTGCTGAAGAAGCCTTGATGAGATGGTTGATGTAGATGGTAACTGACAAAACATCATAACTGCCATGGGACAAGCATGACAGTATGTGTCCTTGATCACATGAAGGAGAAAGCGCTTGACATTAACAGCCATAACTGAGGCCTTGACTAGTCTTGGCCCTGAAATCATTCAAGATAAAGCTATCGTCATACTTCAGCCCTCTTCTCACACACTTCCCGCCTAAATTCACTGTTTTTTCCTAATTTACAAGCATTTTTTATATTTTATCATGGAATGCGGGCATCGCTGGCTGGGCCAGCATTTATTGCCTATCCCTGAGGACATTTATGATCAGCCACATTGCTGTGAATCTGGAGTCACATGTAGGCCAGACCAGGCAAGGATGGCAGATTTCCTTCCCTAAAGGACATTAGCAAACCAGATGGGTTTTTAACAACAATCGACAATGGTTTCATGGTCATCATCTGACTTGTAATTCCAGATTTTTATTGAGTTCAAATTGTGCTATCTGCCATGGCAGAATTTGAACCCAGAGCATTACACTGGATCTCTGGATTACTAGTTCAGTGACAATACCACCACGCCACTGCCTTACCTCTTGATTTCCCCCTCTTGCCTCAATTAACATTCTCCTTGTGCTCGCTTTCCTTTCAGATACACAAGAACTGCAATCTGGTCAGGCTGTGGTGAAAGTGAAAGAAATGGAAGAGTGGGAAAACAGCAATGATGAAGAAACACCATCAGTCACTCTTTCTCACACTGGCAACAATGCAGGGACTGGCAATGCACATACGTTAGAGAATAGTACAGGGCTGGAGTCTTCACATGATGAGACATCGGGCAAGAGTTGGTTACAACCAAAGCAGTGGACAAGGATCACGCGGGCGCTAGCTTATTGAAGGACAAGGTCACAGATAGGTTCTACTGCAGAGGACTTAAATAAGGACTTGGATGTGATCATCTATAGAAGAAGGTCGAATTACACTGTATGCATGTGCAATGTTTAGTGCATTGACAGTCTTCCAGTGAGCTGAAGGTCGTGTCAAGGAGCAAGGAAGAGTTTAGCATCAACTAGACACTGGATTTTGCCTGGAGATATGAGCCCAATCTTAAGTGGTGGGCAACTTTGTGAGAAAACTTACAGATCCATCTAAGATGCAGCTCCTGATGATTGAAGTCTCAGCTCCCATCGCAGCATAATCAGATCCACATAAAATCTCAATGTTGCAGAAGAGGCTCACACTGAGGACATGCAAACTCCACCGGCTGCTACATAGGCTCAGATTGCCATCATCATAGCTGCAGGTATCAGCTTACAACGGACTTGCAGTATCTCCCAGGAGTTGAGCAATCTAGAGCAGCAGAGGTGCCATCCCATGGGAGTGGCAATGGTTCCATGGGGCCCACTGTTCCATCTCAGGATGGTAGCATTTGTCCTCCTGCCACTGCCAGCACTCTACCAACGCTTTTCTCTGGGCCATTCCAGAGTTCTGCTGCTCATACTGAGATGGTGTAAGCCAAGGCCAGGGCTTCTAGAACCAGAGCATGTCTAAATCATCCTGCAAGGCCTTCCCAATCCCCCACTGCCCCTCGGTGAAAATAAGCAACCTCTAGTGTGGCACTACATGGGTGCTCTGGGACACATGGAGGATGGGCGTTAAGGGAACGCACAAGAATAATCAGTTTTTAATGGGATATGGCTTGATTTCTAAATTTGGTTTGGAGCATTTACTCACACAATACTTTTTATTTCAGCACTGTGGTGAAGAAGAAACTGAGATAGCCAATAACAGACGGAAGGTAAAGTGCGGATCAGTTGGTGAATAGAGAATTGAGGTTACTTTCAGTCGTACGCCTGATAATCCAACATGGACTGCCTGTCTGGAAAGAGGAGGTGTTGGATTCCTCCTCCTCCTCCGTGACTCACTGATAAATGATGGTAATGCAGTATCCTTATGATAGTGAGATTGTGTTACATGCAGTGGACAATGATGAATTGTGTTATGCATTCAGCCGAGTATTGCAGGCCTCCTCCAGAACAGTCGAGGCAATGGAAGCACTGTTTCATGAGGTGACATGATTTTTATCAAACACATGCTGCCACGTGTGTACGGGTTGCATATTTAAATCATGAGTGATGTCGTCATTGAATAGCTGGAGGTACCGTCAAAGACAAGGATGGCGTCCATACTGGAGGCCAAGATTATGGGTGGAAATTGGCATCATGTCTTTAGGTGATGTTACCAAGAGTTTCCCGTAGAAAAGGAAGAGGAGAGGGCCGGGGATAAATCCTTTCGGGGACTCAGGATGTAATGGCTTGGTGATAGGAAGAAAAATCTTTGCAGGATACACTCTGTCCATGACAGGTAAGTGTGAAATCAAGTCATATCAGTACCACTGTGATAGGAAGTGGCGAAGATGCAGTGGAGGAGGATGGTTAAGTTAACTTTGTTAGATAAGTTGGTTAGCGCCACAAGTGGGTTTACATTAACACTGCAATGAAGTTATGGTGAAAATCCTGTAGTTGCCACACTCTGGCGTCTGTTCAGGTACACCCATTGAGAGAGAATTTAGCATGGCCGATGAACCTAACCAGCACATCTTTTGGACTGTGGGAGGAAACCGGAGCACCCGGAGGAAACCCATGCAGACATGGGGAGAACGTGCAGACTCTGCACAAATAGTGACTCAAACTGGCAATCGAACCTGGGTCCCTGGTGGTGTGAGACAGCAATACTAATCACTGTGCCAGTGACAAAATGTTCTCAGTGAACTTGTTTCATTATTATTTGTACAGTGAACTGTAAAACTCGTTGACGTTGATAAAAAGAATACTTCCTGACAGCATTGCTTACAACTCAAATCCACATAATTTTGCAGTGACTGTACAAGGGAGAATTTTATTTTAACTCAAAATCTCATGGTTTGTAAAGACAGCTTAAAAGAGTCACCATACCTGCCAAAGCGTGTTCAACCTCCCTAAAGACTGTGGAATGGTTCAGCAGGATCAGGAGATTTTAATACACAATGCTCGCAGTTGCAAACTGTTTCCAAAATTAAGTTTATGAGGAAGGCTTACATTAACACTGCAATGAAGTTACTGTGAAATTCCCCTAATCACCACACTCCGGTGCCTGTTTGGGTCAATGCACCTAACCAGCACGTCTTTCATGATGTGGGAGAAAACTGGAGCACCTGGAGGAAACCCACACAGACACGGGGAGAATGTGCAAACTCCACACAGACAGTGACCCAAGCAGGGAATCAAACCTGGGTTCCTGGAACTGTGAAGCAGCAGTGCTAACTACAATGCCACCGTGCTGCCCCAATAATTCAGAAATATGGAAAAATGTGTGATAAAAACAATGCAACATTAAAAATGTCACATAAACAGATTAAAAACAATCACCTGTGACTTTGGGTAAAAGGTGTTTCAGTGTGATGCTGAAAATTGACCAGGGGAGATTCAGATCACGACGCAGAGCTGGTCGCTTAATATCTTCCAGAGACGTCAGACAATAGACATCAGTCACACCCAGGGTAAACAACAGCAGTGACCTCTGTACTTTACATCAGTATAGTGACAGTAAGCAGTCATGTCACTTCAATCAGTGACAAAGGAACTAAAACATTGGTCACCAATCACCTTTTCGGTACATGCGTGAGTAGCACAGTAACTACTTAACGTAAGTAGTTGGCAACTAGCCATAGACATAATGGTTGAGGGCAGTGGTAACACTGCCAATCACTGATGATACAACTGCAGGTGTCCATCTGCAGATGGCAAAGTGTGTTCCCTACCTATTCAGGGATGCCAATGTCAGGCAGGTGTGCCAAAACCTGCAGGTATAATGTGGTGCCAGCTAATGACCCTGGCATACCTCCTTCTCACCCCATACCCCAAGGGTCTAAACTGGAGACAGTTTGAAAAGAACAAACATACCATAAGGAGTTAAAAGATTGGCTGGTTAAAAAAATGTTTCCACAAGATTTCATAAATGAGGAAATATGTGTAATGAAAACAATACTGCATTAAAAATGTTAAATAAACATTGTAAAAGCAACCATTTCCCCTCAGGAGCTTGATTATCCTAGCATTTCTCTTGTTTTCATTGCAAGTGGGCACTTCAGGAAAAGGGAGCAAATACATGGCAAGTCCTGCAGAATCGTGCTTGTGCACATTTGAGGATTTTTGCCTTAATTAGACTAATGCACAACATGTGCACTATCATTAAAGCATTTCAAATGAAGGAGACCACAGCAACTGAAGCCAAGTGGGAAATGCCCAGACAGCCACAGAACGGGCTCGAGCATGCAATGCATTTTGCGTGAGGCTTCTCATTGAGGAAGTCTTTATAATCCCGAACAGCTTCCTGTCCTTTTGAACAAGTGCAACTCAAGTCAAGAAAGAAATACCCTAAAAAAATGCTTTAATGCTGAGACTGACCTTTACGTTTGCTTGTCCCATGAGACATCAAAGACTTGTTTTTCCTCTTGAGATTGTATGACACTGCGTGAAAAGAAGATGATGTCATCTGTCCCACAGCAGACTTTGTTTCAATAACATGATTCTGTCACTGCCTGTACACCTTGTGTGGTTTCTAACTGTCCTTATTTGTAAAGATGCTAAGTTTAGAAGAGTTTTGCAGGCATCCTAGGCTGCACCATTACATAATGCAAGGATGTCGGTAGCTAAGGTCAGCCTTCAAAAGCAGGATGCTGAAACAGGGAACTTAGGGGAAATTACATAATAAGCAAAGAATAAGACAAACACAAAAAAAGCTATTAACAGTCTTCCTAGTCATTAATATTACGGGTGACACGGTGACACAATGGTTAGCACTGCTCTCTCACAGCACCATGGACCTGGGTTCGTTCTGACCTCGGGCCATTGTCCGTGTGGAGTTTGCACGTTCTCCCTGTGCCTGCGTGTGTTTCCTCCCACAGTCCAAAGATGTGCAGGTTAGGTTGATTGCCCCTTAGTGTCAGAGTGGAGAGGACACAGAGAAGATGTTTCCACTCATAGGAAAAACTAGAACCAGAGGGCACAACCTCAGGCTAAAAGGACAATCTTTTAAAACAGAGATATGGATGAATTTCTTCGGTCAGAGTGGTGAACCTATGGAACTCTTTGCCGCAGAACGCTGTGGAGGCCAGGTCTTTGAGTGTCTTTAAGACAGAGATAGATAGGTTCTTGATTAATGAGAGGTCAGGGGTTATGGGAAAAAGGCAGGAAAAATGGGGATGAGAAAAATATCAGCCGTGATTAAATGGCAGAGCAGACTCAATGGGCTGAGTGACCTAACTCTGTTCCTGTGTCTTATTGTCTTATGGTCAGGAGGATTAGAAGGTAAATACATGGTGTTATGGGGATACGGCCTGGAGGTGCAGGTTTGATGGGCTGGAAGTCCTCCTTCTGCTCTGTAGGGATCCTATGATATGTGTTTGTGAAATATGGAAAAAGAAAATTTTCACTATTTAAGTGAAAAGGATGCTCTGGTAGAATAACATAATTGCTCTTTAAACCATTATTGGGTGGACACTGAGAAGTCAGTATGACTCTTATGCATAATTGCATAAATCCAAGTTCCAGTGTGATGCATAAATTATTAAAATAATTGGATAATATGGTGATACAGAAATTGCCTGCATAACAAGTGGTGAGGCAGTTTTCTGACACAACAAACTCTGAGGAAATAAAGATTAATGGCATCAAAGTGTAAGGTCCCCTTTATTGGTTCAAGGGACGTGGACATCACTGTAAAGCCAGCCCATCCCTAATTGCCTTTGAACTGAATGAGTTGCGAAGTCATTTCAGAGGGCAGTTAAGAGTCAACCGCATTACTGTGGACCAGGAGTTATGTGTGGACTGGACAGGTAAGGGTGGCAGTTTTTTCTCCCTAGAGGAGAAAGGATTTTTACAACAATTGGCACTGTGGTAATGTCACTGAATTAATAATCCAGAGATCCAGACAAATGCTCTAGGGACACTGGTTCAAATCCCACCATGGCAGCTGGTGGATTTTAAATTCAAGCAGCAAATCTGGAATTGAAAGCTAGGGATTTTCACAGTAATTTCATTGCAGTGTTAATGTAAGGCTGCTTGTGACACTAATAACTAAATTCGTGGTCACTATCACTGAATACTTTCGATTCCAGATTTATTAATTGAATTTAAATTGCATCAGCACTCCAGGGTGGGATTTGAACCTATGTCCCTAGGGCATTAGCCTGGCCTATGTATTACTAATTCAGTGACATTACCACAGTGCCTATCCCCACATAGGTGCATGTAAAGATATTACCACATGCCACCACGATACACTTGAAGAATCTGATATCTTTTTAATTCTAGTCGCATTGTACTGATGAACACAAATAAAAACGGAACCATGTTGGCACATGACTCCTCTCCAATTATAATGATGCTGTAATTTTCTTTTCCACTGATGAACAAATGGGAACTGTGTGCCTGGCATTTCAAATGCAGTAACAAGCTGTTTGATGTTAACCAACGTGCTTGTTAATACAGTTTTAACTAATTTTATTACACTCTACAGCCTTCAGCGTTATGGCAAATAGCCGAGCTGTCAGACCAGATAATAATTCAGGTTATAATCCCAAATTAAACATAATTAAAGCACAGGAACATATTGGGTGAGACTGCTGCCTCCACAGGCAATGTGCAACCTTCCCAAACAGGGACTGTTCCCCATTCATTTAACCCTCTGGTTAAAAATTGTTCATTGCAACGGACTGATTTCCAAAGCTAAAAAAAAAATTGTAGTATATTATTCAGCCACAAATCTCTACCATTACTAATTGGCCCTCAGGTAAGTTTCATCCCAATCCCTTTCTAAAAAAAGAATGCATTTTGCATTTGCCATGTAGTTATGTCGGTAACACCATTTCCATCGTCATATTTGTATAGCTCCTTTTGAAAAAGAGTGATTGATTGAATGTCTGCTTGACCCTGTCACATTTTGCATTAGGAGAGCAACAAAACTTACTTACCTACATGTGATGCAAAACTACATTGTTACAACAACAAAAGCACCAGCACCTTCTAATTCTTTGCTACCTTTCACATAGAAAAAATATTTAATGGCATCTCCACAGAAATAAGGTAAAACTGGCTGTTGAGTAAAAGATGGAATTACTGGGCATAATATTTACTCAGAGCCAGGTAGAGGATTGGACAAAATCAGTTGGAGGCAGGCTAGGTGTTGACTGATTGAAGGTGTTTTAAAGTTAGGCTTGTGGGTGGGAGCACAAATAACTTTGCTTCTCCTGGCACACAAGCAGTGTAAAAGAGGAGTTTAACTCACCTCTGTTCATCTGCCAACTTTCCTACATCAACAGCAATGACAACAACGTGGGTGAGATTCTCCCAAAAAAATTTCTAATTGCCGAACTCACGTAAAAACTGGAGTAAATCCCGTTGGATATTTTAGCGAGAGTTTCAAAATGGATCTCCCATGTTCTGTGCACTGTTTAGTGCCCTAGTGTGAATCACGATAAAAATCAATAGGTGGGGCCTATTCTTGCAGGAGAGGCCAGCAGCATAGTGTTGAGTCAGCCACCGTGTGTGCTTGCCACTGACAGATTTGTGCACAGCCCCGCACTCGATCACTGGCCAGCCCCATGACCCCATTGCTCTGCCCTCCTAGACATGTCCAGGCCAGCCCCTCCCTTCTCGCCTCCCTCCACAATCTCCACCCCTCCCCCGACCATATCCCCTAGTCCCCACAGTCCCGACCTCCCCTTGCAGTCCCAACGAACCCCACCCGCAGCTCCAACCCTCTGGCAGGCCAATGCCTTTCCAACCACAATGTCCTGCCCTGATCGCTGGCCTCCCTCCTTCTGCTATTGATTCCAAAGTGCAGAGTGGCAGAGGGACCCCCAACCCCCACTGACCTCCCCTTCTGGAGATCAGTAGATTAGTTTCAGGAGTCCGGAATAGGGATGGACTAATCAAAGGCTGAAAGATCTTCTTCACAGGCAATCTCACTGAGAGCAGTGGGATTACACCCAAGGAGAGGAGGAGGATCACCAAGGGATCCAAGCCACTGGTGAATCATGGTATCATAGAATCCTACAGTGCAGAAGGAGGCCATTTGCACTGACCACAATCCCACCCAGGCCCTAACCCCACAATCCTATGCATTTCACTTAGCTAGTCCCTCTGACATCTAGAGGCAATTTAACGTGGCCAATCCACCTAACCCGCACATCTTTGGACTGTGGGAGGAAATCGGAGAACCCAGATGAAACCCACACAGACACGGGGAGAACATGCAAACTCCACACAGTCACCCAAGTCAGGACTTGAACCTGGATCTCTGGAGCTGTGAGACAGTAGTGCCACCGTGCTGTGAGGGTGGGATGGATGTTGTGGGGAATGGGTGTCACTGGGAGGGGCTCATTGGAGAGGGGGAGGATCAAGACCACTTCCCTCCCTGGTGTTAATTGAATCAATAATGAGCCTAATGGACAGCGACAAGCAATCAGATTTCTGACAAGGCCCTATTCCCACCTCTGACTGAGTCCTGGGAGGTGTTCCCATCTCTGGGGATTGATGTGCAGTCCCTCCAGTGGGAGACTGGGTGTGATCGCCATGTTTCATACCTCCTTAAATCCAGTCCATAGTTTCTTGCTGTTAGAGAAAATACTTAGTACATTCAGGTCCTTCCTTTCATCATGGCAAAAAGGCTGAGAGATAAATCACTTAGGTCCATCTCCAGACAAATTCTAGGAGTTATCTTAAGAACAGTATCACCAATGACTTAAGTGTCTCTAGCACTTCTCACGTACAGGAAGACATCTCAAGACACTTTACGGAGTGTTGGTAGGGAATGATCTGTCACGTAGAATACCTTAGGAGCAGAGAAAAGTAATTGCAAAATAGGTTAAAAATAGTCTCTTTTTTAACAGTATATTTAACTCCCTTATACTCGCACATTACTTTTCAAACCGGGGACTAATTGGAGAAATGTTACCGTGATTTCTAATTGAAGCATTGAAAGTGCTTGAAGCTCCAAATAAGATGAACAGTGGCACTGATTGATCAGCTTAAACACAGTTTTAAACAAATTGCAGATGTAATGTGGATGTTAAAAATGTCAAACTTTAGTGGTGCTTAAGAATTTCCAAATATTTCTAAAAGAAGCTGTCAGCCTATTCGTCACATGGATGTCCACGTATCTTCACATTCCACATTGTTTGCTACATTAATGGGCTTTTATTTATAATTTCTTTGGCTGCAGGATCAAAGGTAGTCCGTCAAGCATCACCTTCTTAAGTGTGCGGCTGCTCCCAACTCAAGGATTTGTGTGTAGTTCACAGTAGATTGATGGATACTTACAGTGTCCAGAAACAATAAAACATTGGCTATATAGTCACTAACAGCACTGTGACAGCTACCTGCACACGTCCATCCGATCTGTCACCACATAAAATTCTTTTGCTTCCTTCAACATGTTAACCACTCAATAACCCCCAGAAAGGCAATCTTTTCTTCACTTCATGGTCATCCATTTCCTCTACACATTCAAAGCATAGTCTGTCCCCTTTGGTAAATGAATATTTTCCATCTGCTCAATGGCTTTCAACTCATTATCTCTTTGTCATGGTCAGCTTCACAGACAAAGCATTCAAATTAATCTTCATATCTACTAATGACATCACCATGTATCCTCCCAAGTCTGGCCAGAACAGATCAATAAAGTTGACATACAGATATGGATGGATAAGTGCTACAGACCTGTTTTTAGTGGATTTCCCAGAATAAGATATTCTAACAGCAGAGATAAAAACAAAAGCTCATGTACAAACAAAGAATACCATTTCCATTGTGTTACGATTGTGCATTTCATGTCGAAAAACAATCTAAGACACTACAGATTGGCAAAATGAGAAAAATCGACACCGAACCTCGAAGGTGAAATTAGGAAATGTGACCAAAGGCTTGGTCCAAGAAGTAACAATGGTGTCACACACATGCCAGGCAATGACCATCTCCAATGTTTGATTTGATTTGATTTAGCATTGTCATAAATGTTAATATACAGTGAAAAGTATTGTTTCTTGCATGTTATCCAGACAAAGCATACCGTTCATAGGGAAGGAAAGAACATAAGAACATAAGAAATAGGAGCAGGAGTAGGCCATCCAGCCCTTCGAGCCTGCCCCCGCCATTCAATAAGATCATGGCTGATCTGTCGCTGCTCAGTTCCACTTTCCCGCCCTCTCCCCATAACCCTTAATCCCCTCTCCTATCAAAAACCCATCAACCCGCGTCTTAAAAATATTTAGCGAGGCAGCCTCCACCACTTCAACGGGCAGAGAATTCCAGAGATTCACCACCCTTTGAGTGAAGAAGTTCCTCCTCAACTCCGTTCTAAACCGCCCCCCTTTTATCTTGAGGCTGTGCCCCCTAGTCCTACTGTCTTTTTTGAGCGGGAAGAGTCTTTCCACCTCTATCCTATCCATCCCATTCATCATCTTATACGTCTCAATGAGATCTCCCCTCATTCTTCTAAACTCCAACGAGTACAAGCCCAGTTCATTCAGCCTCTCCTCATAGCTCAACCCCCTCAACTCTGGTATCAGCCTAGTAAACCTCCTCTGCACTCCCTCCAAGGCCAAAATATCTTTGCGCAGGTGCGGCGCCCAAAAATGCACACAGTACTCCAGTTGCGGCCTCACCAAAGCCCTATACAGCTGCAGCAAGACCTCCCTACTTTTATATTCAATCCCCCTCGCTATGAAGGCCAGCATCCCATTCGCCTTCCTGACCACCTGTTGCACCTGCAAGCTGGGTTTTTGCGACTCATGCACAAGGACCCCGAGGTCCCTCTGCACCGTCGCCTGCTGCAGTTTTTCGCCCCGTAAGTAATAGTCCTTCCTACCATTCTTCCTACCAAAGTGGACCACCTCACACTTGCCAACATTAAATTCCATTTGCCATTTCCTGGCCCATTCGCCCAGCCTATCTAGATCCTTCTGCAGACTCTCCACACCCTCCGCACAATTTGCCGTTCCCCCAATCTTGGTGTCATCAGCAAATTTTGACACTCTACACTCGGTTCCCTCCTCCAGATCATCTATATAAATGGTAAAAAGCTGAGGCCCCAGCACCGACCCCTGGGGCACTCCACTAGTCACCATCCGCCAATCCGAATAGCACCCGTTGACCCCCACTCTCTGCCTCCTATTTGACAACCAATCCTCTATCCACGCTAACACCCTACCCCCAACTCCATGTCCCTCGACCTTCTGCAATAACCTCTTGTGAGGCACTTTGTCAAACGCCTTCTGAAAATCTAGAAAGACCACATCCACCGGCTCTCCTCTATCCACCGCCCTAGACACATCCTCATAGAACTCCAGTAAATTTGTCAGACACGACTTCCCTTTAATGAAACCGTGCTGCGTCTGCTCTATCAAGCAATTCCCTTCAAGATGCCTCGCAATTTCCTCCTTAATGACAGATTCTAACATTTTACCTACCACAGACGTTAAACTAACCGGCCTATAATTCCCCGCCTTTTGCCTGGCACCCTTCTTAAACAACGGCGTAACATTAGCCGTTTTCCAATCATCCGGCACTTCCCCGGAATCCAGCGACGTTTGGAAAATAACCACCAAGGCATCCACTATCACCTCCGCTTAAAAGGAGAGAGTGCAGAATATAATGTTACAGGCATAGCTAGGATATGGAGAAAGGTCAACTTAGTACGAGCTAGGTCCATTTAAAAGTCTGGTGGCAGCAGGGAAGAAGCTGCTTTTGAGTTGGTTGGTTCGTGACCTCTGACTTCTGTATCATTTTCTGATGGAAGAAGATGGAAGAGAGAATGTCTGGGTGTATGAGGTCCTTAATTATGCCAACTGCTTTGTCAAGACAGCGGGAAGTGTAGACAGAGTCAGTGAATGGGAGGCTGGTTTGCGTGATGGATTGGGCTACATTTACACTCTTTTGTAGTTCCTTGTAGTCTTGGGCAAAGCAGGAGCCATACCAAGCTGTGATACAACCAGAAAGAATGCTTTCTATGGTGCATCTGTAAAAGTTGGTGAGAGCCTTAGCTGACAAGCCAAATTTCCTTAGTCTTTTGAGAAAGTAGAGTGTTGGTGGGCTTTCTTAACTGTAGTGTTGGCATGGGGGGGACCAGGAAAGGAGAGAATCCGACCAACTCCCTTTGACATTCAACTGCATTAACATCACAGTTAAGGAAAACATCACAGTAGTGCAGAGGGAGGACAATATGGAAGAGATAGGGATTGAGTCGCTGTGGGTGGAGTTGAGGAATAAAAAGGAAGAGATTACATTGCTAGGGGTGTACTATAGGCCACCCAACAGCCCGAGGTCAGTGGAGGAAGGTATTTGCAGGGGCATTTTGGATAGTTGCAGGAAGAATAGGGTGGTTGTAGTGGGTGACTCTAATCTTCCTGGAGTGAATTGGAGGGGGCCTAGAGCTGGGGGTACGGAGGGAGAGGAGTTTGTGAAATGTGTTTTGGAAGGGTCTCTAGAGCAGTATGTAACTAGTCCGACTAGGGGAGAGGCTATACTGGATTTAGTGTTGGGTAATGAGCCGGGGCAGGTGGGAGAGGTAGAGGTAGGCGAACATGTGGCTAATAGTGACCACAAGTCCGTCTACTTTAGGATAAAAATGGAAAGGGACGAGTGCCGGCCGAACGGGAGTGTGCTGAACTGGGGAAAGGCGAGCTATAGCAGGATTAGGAGAGAGCTGCAGAACACTGATTGGGAAGGACTGTTAGCTGGCAAGTCCACGGTTGGCAAGTGGGAGGCTTTTAAAGGCAAAATGAAATGGTTGCAGGGGAGGTATGTTCCGGTTAAGAGGAAGGATGGGAAAGGTAGGATTAGAGAGCCGTGGATTACAGGGGGTATCGAAGACTTGGTCAGGAAGAAGAGGGAGGCGTATGTTAGGTCGAAATGACTGGGTACGGAGAGTGCGCTGGAGGAATATAGAGAGAGTAGGAGGGAGCTAAAAAGGGGAATTAGAAGGGCGAAGAGAGGGCATGAAATGGCTTTGGCTGGTAGGATTAAGGAGAATCCAAAGGCATTTTATTCCTATATTAGGAGCAAGAGAGTAGTTAGAGGGAAAATTGGTCCTCTTAGGGACAAAAGCGGGGAGTTATGTATTGAGTCGGAGGGAATGGGGGAGCTCCTGAATGAATACTTTGCGTTGGTATTCACAAAGGAGAGGGGTTCGGAATCGTGCGGTCTGTTAGAGGGAGCTGAGGATCAGCTGCAGGAAATATCTATTACGAGGGAGGAAGTGCTAGGGCTTTTAGGTAGTGTAAGGACAGATAAAGCTCCGGGGCCTGATGGTATTTATCCCAGGCTGCTTAGGGAGGTGAAAGATGAAATTGCTGGGCCTCTGGCGCAAATCTTTGTCTCTTCTTTGGACACAGGTGAGGTCCCAGAAGACTGGAGGGTGGCAAATGTGGTACCGCTGTTCAAAAAAGGTAGTAGGGATAACCCTGGGAATTATAGGCCGGTGAGTTTGACATCGGTGGTAGGGAAATTAATGGAAAAAGTACTTAGGGGTAGGATGTATGAGCATCAGGAGCGTTGCGGTCTGATTGGGGATACGCAACATGGCTTTGTTAGAGGGAGGTCTTGCCTTACGAATCTGGTGGAATTCTTTGAGGAGGTGACAAAAACGGTTGACGATGGGCAAGCCGTTGATGTCATCTATATGGATTTCAGTAAGGTGTTTGACAAAGTCCCTCATGGTAGGCTGGTAGAAAAGGTTAAGGCGCATGGGATACGGGGTCAGGTAGCTAGGTGGATTGAGAACTGGCTGGGCAATAGGAGACAGAGGGTAGTTGTGCAGCTGGAGGCCAGTAACCAGTGGTGTGCCGCAGGGCTCAGTACTGGGACCTCTCCTCTTTGTAGTCTACATAAATGACTTGGAAGAGAGCGTAGGTGGTGTGATCAGCAAGTTTGCTGATGACACCAAGATGGCAGGGTTGGCGGGTACTGAAGTGGATTGTCAGGTGATACAACAGGATATAGATAGGTTGGTGCATTGGGCAGATAGGTGGCAGATGGAATTTAATCCGGACAAATGCGAGGTGATGCATTTTGGAAGGAATAATGTAGAGAGGAGCTATGTGATTAAAGGTAGACAAATTAGGAGTATAGAAACACAGAGGGACCTGGGAGTGCAGGTTCACAAATCCATGAAGGTTGTGACACAAGTGGAGAATGTTGTCAGGAAGGCTTATGGAATGCTAGCCTTTATAGGAAGAGGTATAGAGTTTAAAAGCTGCCGTCTAATGCTTCAGTTGTATAGAACGTTGGTTAGACCGCATTTGGAGTACTGCGTCCAGTTCTGGTCACCTTTCTACCGGAAGGACGTGGAGGCTCTGGAAAGGGTGCAGAGGAGGTTTACCAGGATGTTGCCTGGCATGGAGGGGTTGGGTTACGAGGAAAAGTTGGAGAAACTGGGACTGTTTTCTTTGGAAAGACGGAGATTGAGGGGGGACATGATAGAGGTATATAAGATACTGAAGGGAATAGACAGGGTCAATAGTGAGAGACTGCTCCCTATATTGGTTACGAATACAAGAGGACATGATTTAAGGGTGAGGGGGGAGAGGTATAATTTGGATATGAGAGGAAGGTTCTTTACGCAGAGAGTAGTGGGGGTATGGAACGCGCTACCGAGTGGGGTGGTGGAGGCGGGAACGTTGGACTCGTTTAAGGTTCAGTTAGATAGGCACATGAGTGAAACGAGGATGGAGGGTTATGGTAGGGGTTATTGAATAAGGGTTAGAACCTCGGGAGACACCGGAAAGGCAGGCTTGTGATTAACGTTTTTGTCTTTTCACTCCGCAGGTGGAGGTCCACCTCGTTGTCAAACGAGGGGCATGCACACGGTGGGTCGTGCGTGGGCTGCTCCTGGAGATTCCGGGAGTGGCCTAGTACTTCGTGTCGGTGTGTGTGCTTGATCCTGGACTGGTAGACGGGCGCCGCAACAGCTCGGTGACTAGCACTGCTGGCTGTGCAGATACATGGATTTGGGCCTGTGTCTGTGGGAGTTTGTGCATTCTCCCTGTGGTTGCGTGGGTTTCTTCCGGGCGCTCCGGTTTCCTCCCACACCCCAAAGATGTGCTCTTAGGCTGATTGGTTTTACCAAATTGACACTATTCTGAATCTGGCTAAGTCAGGGGTTCTATTTGTGGATACGCAGGGTAGAATAGGTGTAGGGTGATGTGGCGGCGCGGGCTTGTTGGGCCGAAGGGCCTGTTTCCCGTGCTGGGTTGTTCTTTGTTCTTTGTTCTTTGTTCTTTGTATCTCTGAATCCCCCATTATTAATGTCCTGGGGGGGTTATCATTGACCAGAAACTGAACTGAACTAGCCAGATAAATAGAGGTGTTTGGGGAAGGAACTTAAGGTTATAGGGTAGCACAGAGAAGGCACAGCTTTTAATGGAGTGGCAAATGGAGATAAGGAGTGCACAAGAGACCAAAGTTTCATGGACAGAGAATACCCAGAACTGTGCTGGAGAAGGTTACAGAGGAATGGAAAGACAGGACAATGGAGGGATTGACGCATGATGATGAGAATTTTAAATTGGAAGTGTTGGGAAATTGGGAACTAAAGTATTTTGGGATGGTGTTGGCTGCAAAATGTGTCTGCTAAAGAAAAGTTTGTGGCATCTTGCATGTTAACAGCAGGTCTTTGAGCTGTATACAGTAGAGTACAGTAAAATGTACAGGCAGGGAGCTTTCGCCATCCTAGGTCTTGTCACATCTCTGGCATAACACCACATTGACCCTATATCCATGTCATGTACCTTCTTCATGTGGATGCTGCTGTGCTCAGTCCCATATTAACTCAGATGTAGCAGATGCTTGTACTACAAGATATTTCAACAAAGACAAAGTGATGGAGCAAACGGGGTAGTTGTGGGATATGTAATGACAACAGTGTTTTAAATCATCTGAGCTTTATTGAAAATGGACAAGAGGAGCGCAGGACAAAAAGAAAACAAAGGAAGACTTAGATTTATTTAGTGATTTGTACAACCATTGCACTTCTCATAGCACTTGACAGCCAATAAAGTGCTTCTTGAGGTGCAGTTTCTATTGTCATGTACGAAGCATGACAGCCAAATTATGCACTGCAAACTCTCACAAATGGCAATGTAATAATGCCCATGTTGACTGAGAAATGAACATTGGCCAAAATGCTTGGGATAACTCTATTGCTGTTCTTCAAATCATGAATATTTTCCATTCATCCAGGCCAACAGATAGGGCTGTAGTTTCAAGTCTCATCCAAAAGATGGCACCTCCCACGGTGCAGTAATTGCCCAGCACTGCGTAAGAGTCATAGAATCATAGAACCTCTACAGTGTAGAAGAAGGCCATTCAGACCATTGATCCTGTACCGACAACCCTATCCCTGTAACACCAAATATTTATCCTACTAATCCCCTGATGCTAAGGAGCAATTTAGCATGGTAAATCCACCTAACTTGCATATCTTTGGAGTGTAGAAGGAAATCACAGCATCTAGAGGAAACCCATGCAGACACAAGGAGAATGTGCAAACACCATACAGTCATCCAAGGCCAGAATTGAACCCACGTTCCTGACGCTGTGATGCCAGCTACAATGTCAATGTATTGGCATTGATTTTTTTTGTGTGCTCAAGTCCTGGAATTGGACTTGAAACCAGAACCTTGTCTCAGACCTTGTCTAAGGTCAACCCACAGAAAGCCACTGGCCTGGATGGGATACCCAGATGAGCGCTCAGAACCTGCACAGATCGGTTGGTGGGAGCATACGCAGACATCTTCAATCTTTCTTTACAACAATCTGAGGTCCCTATCTTCTTCAAGAAGACGACCATCATCAGAGGTTGCAAACAATTTAGCTGTTGTGATTTGCACTAAGACTAACAAATGTTCACCCGCAGATTATTGGACTAACTTTATTTACACCATCCCAACAGAGAGGGAAGTATGATAGCATCCTCAGATATTACAATATAGCACACCCATTCAAACTACTGGGATGCTCCAGCCCCGTCTGCCACTGGGATCTTCCAATCTCGCTGAAAGTTGATGGACTTTTGACTGGCCCACTGCATGCTGTGTGGTTATCATCATGGCAGGGCTGGAAATCCTGGCTATTGAACACTAAGGGATGAATTGTTAACAATTATGAAGTCAATGATTGTGGTCTACCCAATGTTTAAATGGAGGAATTTTTTTAATCTAATGTGATCTGAGGTTTCCTCCCACAGTGCAAAGGTGTACAGGTTAGATGGATTAACCACCCTAAGTTGCCCCATAATGTCCAAAGATACGTAGATTAGGTGGATTTGCCACAGTAATTGTGCCGGGATATGGGGATGGGCATGGTGTACCTGGGTAAGTTTTTTTCAGAGAATCGATGCAGACTCGATGGACCGAATGGCCTCCTTCTGCACTGTTGGGATGTTATGGATTCTGCCTCAGCTTTTGTTGGCATGCAAGCATTTCATTTTTAAGCTGGAAGAAGCTGAAAAGTGATAGACTTCCATCTCAGGAAAAAAATACAGAAAACTAAAAGCATAAAAAAGCTCATTTGGACAACGAAGCAGCATTCAGAAAGATCACCCTATAGGTGTTATGCTGTGTTTTATGTTGTGTCTGTGAAGCACCTTGGGGTGTTTTATTGCATTTAGGCTGCTATATAAATATAACCTGTTGATGTAGCAAACCTCTACAAAGTAAAAGAAAGTGTCAGATGAATCAGAGCAATAGGCAGAAAAATGCGAGATGCTGATGTTGTTAAAATTAATGCTTAGACCATTGGGTTGCAGAGGAACTATTCTTTGGGTCTAAAGAGCACCTGTGACAATAACCCTGGAAAAATGATCAGTTTATTAAGAATTATGGAAGTCTGACATCGAGTTAGGTGCCAGTTTATCTTTCCGAATAGCTGACAAAACATAAGGATATCTTTGCCTATAATCTCTTTTTCTAATGGATCGTGCACCAGCTAATGGAGATGTTACTCAGAAACCAATTTAATTCCCAATAAAACAGTTAGTTTAACAGGAACGATTAGCAACAGCACTTTTTTTCATTCTGGCTTTCTTCTAAAGACACTTTTTTTTCACTCTGGCATTCTTCTTAAGACACAGCATTTAAACAGTAATTTTGTTTTTGTCAACCAATAACTGTGGTGTTTTACAATGTAATTCTGCATTGATAAAGCATATATTTTCTTACATACGTAACTACAAATTACAATCCTTCTGCTTTTGAAATCACCAAATCTTTAGGAAGGATTGATGAGACAAGAGAACATTTTAGATTCTTTAATTAAAGATGAAATTATTGCATTTCTAGAGGAAGATAAATCATTAGGAACAGGCTACAATGATTTCAGCAAGGAAAGTTATGCTTGACAAACCTGATAAAGATCTCTGAAGAACTGATAGATATGCAGATGGAGGAAATGCAGTGGATGTGGTGTACATGGACTTTCACGAAACCTTGAACAAGCTGCCACAAATTCAACAATTGGAATAGATTAATGAGTGATAAATTAGGCAAGAGTAGAACATTGGATTACAGATGGGTTAGAAATGAAAACATAGAGATTAGGATTTAAAATTAATTTCACAGTGCAGTTTTAAAGTTTAAAGATTTAAGTTTATTTATTAGTGTCACAAGAAGGCTTATATTAACACTACAATGAAGTTACTGTGAAAATCCCTTAGTTGCCACACTCGGGCGCTTGGGCGGGTACGCTGAGGGAGAATTTAGCATGGCCAATGCACCTAACCAGTATGTCTTTTTGGACTGTGGGAGGAAACCAGTTTATCTGGACAAGACCCATACAGACATGGGGAGAATGTGCAGTCTCCGCAAGAGAGTGACCCAAGCCGGGAATCAAATCTGAGTCCCTGCCACTGTGAGGCGGTAGTACTAACCATTGCGGTGTGGGTAGTGGAGATTTTCAAGGCTCAATTTTGAGATCGCCATTGTTCACCATCTTCATCAATGATTTGCACAGTGGGCTAGAGGGAGCAGGATTCAAATTTGAAAGGCCACTAAAATAGGAAACAAAGTAAATAATTCTGAGGACCAAAGAAGCTGCAAAAGGGATATGGATAAGATTGAAAAGGCATGAAAGTGGTAGTAAATGTGAGGTGGAACATTTTGGTTAAAAAGAGAATAGTAATTGTATTCCAAATGGGAAAAGTCTGGGTAATGGGTGACTTTAAAGGAGTTTGGAGAACAGGCGGTGTAAAAATAATGTCACTGATAATCCAAAGGCACAGGTTAATACTTTGAAGACACGGGTTCAAATCCCAACACAGCAGCTGGTGAAATTTAAGTGCATTTAATTGATTAATTCAATTAAAAAAGATAAACTGGAACTGAAAGCTAGCCTCAGTGATGGCAACCACAGAACTATCATTGATTGTTGTTCTAAAGCCATCTGAGTCACTAATGCCCTTTAGGGAAGGGAATCCACTGTCTTTTCTGGTATGATCTACATGTGACCATACAGCAATGGGATTTACTCTTTATTACCCTCAATGGACAATTAAGATGGGCAACAAATGCTGCCATGAAATTATTTTTTAAAAACTTAGAAACCTTATCTCAAGTAGGAAGAGCATTTAAAAATCAAATGGTATTCTGAGTTCTATATATTGGGCAGAATTTTCCCAGATACTGGCAAAGGCAGGAAAATCGGCATTGAACCACAAACATCAACAGGTTCTTTCTCCACCGTATCATTCAGGGCATAGAGGAAACTAATGCAGTGGGTGGGTAGGGTGGGAGATGGCCAGGCATTACCATCTCCCCCTGAGTAAAATTCTCTCTTGGTAGATGTGATATTAAACTGTTGTGTACACTTGGAGGAAATGTCAGACCTCTAAAAACTGTGTTGTGGGCCAGATGTGGGCCACGCCTTGGACAAGTCTGATCTGCATATAGACATTGTCCTGGTAGAAATTCTGGCCAGGATTCTATGACTTTGTCCGTGATTCGGATTCTCCAGTTCCGCTGCTGTGAAAGGAGATTTGGCTAAGTGCTAAATTCCCCATTATCACTGGCAGCAGTGATGGGGTGTATGATATCAGAGAATTGTGGCCTCTTCTCCAGCATGAAGTGCAAATGGAGAGAATCAATTACAAGTTTCAATTAATCTTTGAAGTAATTCTTGACATCAACAGTTATGAAATGCAGAGGAGCTTTGCCTTGCAAGTCCCACATTGTAAACTTTCAAAAACTGACCAAATGTGTCAGGTGAGCTATGGCAGCCATCTTAAATCAATGTCTTTGCTTTCGTTAAAGAAGTTCAATATATATTTGACACGCTGGTTAAATTAAAGATTAATATTACACATGCACATGTCACATAGTCAAGGCACATGTCACATAGAGTTAGTTTGCAGTCCCACACTCATTTTCGAAGAACTTGGAACAACTTGCTCTGAAGCTTCCAGAGTGAGCTATGGACACATATTCAGAAATGCTGTAGCACTATCACACAATATTCCTACCATTGATTTCAATGATTAGAAAGGCCTGATGTTTGCAGTTCGTATCTATGTTCCCCTGTTGTGTGATGGAATGACAAAAGTGGGAAATGTCCACTCAGATTTTCTATCATATCATCTTTTTCGTATGTATTGTGACAACTTCTGATTGATAACACAGTGTGGATTTTGTTGTCTGCACATTATCTCCTATCACAAATCACAAAAGTAATTTTGCACTTGTCAGTGGGTTCATGATTGTATCAAGATGATGTATCATGCTGCAACCAGTTCCAAACACCAAGCCAAGCATTTTTGGATGAACGTTTTAGCTGTTAGTGTTGGATTGTGGATAGGATACAAACATGGAGAATGAGGTGATTGTGACATGTGCAGAGTCCAGGTATTATGGGAAATAACAAATTGTTTGAGATGTCACGTGATGGTATCGTCCAATCATCCATAAAAAATTGGGGAGGCGTGTTTTACAGCAGAGTCCTGGATTCATACATTCATAGAATACCTACAGTGTAAAGGAGGCCATTCAGCCCATCGATTCTGCACCAACTCTCTAACTGAGCATCCCATCCAGGCCCTATTCCTATGTATTTACCCCACTAATCCTTCTTAACTACACATTTTTAGACACTAAGAGACAATTTAGCATAGCCAATCCACCTAACCTGCACATCTTTGGAGCGTGGGAGGATACCGAAACACCAGGAGGAAATCCACACAGATATGGAGAGAATGTGTGAACTCCACACAATCACCCAAGCTCAGGATGAACCGGGTTCCTGGTGCTGTGAGACCTTAGTGCTAACCACTGTGCCACCCTACAAGTCTGTTCTTTACCTCTTCCAGAAAGGCTGTACAAGTACACAGGTAGCTGAACAGATTAAAATAGAACGCATCTATGAAAATAAAACACGGCAAATTTTCCCATTCCACCTGTCATGGGAATCGTGGGGAATGAGGGGCAGACCATGGAAAGAACCATGGGCGGGAATATCCAGTTTCATGGCAAGCGCAGCCAAAAAATCCTGACTGCTCAGAAACACTAATCACGGTATTGAATTAAACCAAAGTGACCATGTCTTCTTCAGAATCCAGTCAAACAGAAATAGTTTATAGGAATAAAATTTTATTAAAAATATGGAATAATTTATTTAGTAAGGTAGACCTCCACTTCTTTGTGTCAAGGCACAGTGACCTATTCCATCAATTCTCTGCCTCCACGATATGCTGCCCCAAGATGCCTGGGGCTCAATATACAGTCTGTTTTTCTCTGGGGAGATCAAATGCAGACTGGGTTAGCACATTTTGCAACATGTCCATTCACTCCTCAAGTAAGACAGCAAGCTTCCTTCCACTTTCCTATCATTTTATTTCTCTGCCATGCTCGCACTCTGACCTTTCTGCCCCTCGCCACCTGCTGTGTTCCAAAGAACTTCAATGCAACCTTGAAGAACATCACTTTATCTTCTGACTGGGCACTTTAGAACGCTTGGATTTAACACTGCAGTCAATGGTTTTGAATCATAATCTTTGCCCCATTTTGTTTCATTTTTCTTGGCTGTGTTTATTTCTTTTCCTCTCGCATTTCTCTCATATTTTCTTTCCTTTTTGATGGCAGCTGTTCGGGATGCTCCTCTAATCACATCTTTCCATCTTTAACATGTCCCATTTCCACTTCCTTCAGTCTTACACCATCCTGTCATCTAATCTTTCCCTCCACCCTTCTACTTGTTTGAATTCTATTACATAGGAGCGGCATGGTGGCACAGTGGTTAGCACTGCTTTGTCAGAGGGTCCTGGGTTCAATTCTGGCCTTGGGTGACTGTCAGTGTGCAGTTTGCACATTCTTTCCGTGTCCACATGGGTTTCCTCCCACGTACCAAAGATGTGCGGATTAGATGGATTGGCCATGCTAAATTGACCGAACGGGGTTTTACGGGCTCTCTCGTCCCAAAACCATAAAAACCCACCCGAGGTCCACAGATCTTCCCAAGCTCCACCCCTTGCTCGCTCTGATTCTATTTGATTTGATTTATTATTGTCACATATAACATACAGTGAAAAGTATTGTTCCTTGTGTGCTATACAGCCAAAACATACCGTTCATAAAGAAGGAAATGAGAGAGTGCAGAATGTACTGTTATAGTCGTAGCTAGGGTTTAGAAAAAGATCAACTTAATACGAGGTAAGTCCATTCAAAAACTCTGACAGCAGCAAGGAAGAAGCTACTCTTAAGTCGATTGATACGTGACCTCAGAGTTTTGTACCTTTTTCCCGAACATAAGAACATAAGAAATAGGAGCAGGAGTAGGCCATCCAGCCCTTCAAGCCTGCCCCGCCATTCAATAAGATCATGGCTGATCTGTCATGTCTCAGTTCCACATTCCCGCCCTCTCCCCATAACCCTTAATCCCCTCGCTTATCAAAAACCCACCAACCCGCGTCTTAAAAATATTTAGCGAGGCAGCCTCCACCACCTCAACGGGCAGAGAATTCCAGAGATTCACCACCCTTTGAGTGAAGAAGTTCCTCCTCAACTCCGTTCTAAACCGCCCCCCCCTTATCGAAGGAAGAAGGTGGAAGAGAGAATGTCCAGGGTGCGTAGGATTCTTAATTATGCTGGCTGCTTTGCCAAGGTATCGGGAAGTGTAGAAAGCGTCAATGGATGGGAGGCTGGTTTGTGTGATTCCAGTGGCGGGTGGGCTGGTAAAATTCTGGCTTTAGTGTCAAGGGGATTAGCAGGGTAAAAATGTGGCATTACGGGGATAGGGCCTGGAGGGCTGGTTGTCGGTGCAGGCTTGATGGGCTGAAAGGCCTCTTTCTGCACTGTCAGGATTCTATGGCTTCTGACTTTTCCCAGTTCTGATGAAAAGTCACAGGCTTGAAACGTTAACTCGATTCCTCTCTCCACAGATGCTGTCAGACCTGCTGAGTAGATCTGTTTTTAATACTGGCATCATGAATATTGCATAGTCAGTAAAAAAAAATGCAGGCAGATGCTCTGATTTGATGAAACAGGCAATGAGAGCAACAAAACTTTACAGAAATAATTAATAGGCTTATTACTTTTCAATCTACCTTTGTCCAGGCTCCCTTAGGACTTCTATGTAGCAATAGGGAAGATGGTGGTAATGCATCAGTGTGTTTGAAAATTGATGTCGCTGTAATTCTGATTAGAAACAAAAACCTATGGCAGTGGCACTGCATTTTTAATGAGTCCTAATGAACATGCTCATTAGAGTCGCAAATGGCAGAGGAGTCATTATCTTTATCAGTTGCTGAACCCCATTATGTTATTGCTGGAAATAGATAGTAACTGATGGTTCTGTTTGAAATGGAACAGGCTTGCACTTGGGAAATCAGCACATCTTGATGATTTTCCGTCTTTCCCAATGCATTGATTTTACATCTGATAAGTAAAACAATAGATATTGCATTATTTTTTGGGAAGGAAGGGTTATTACCCTTCCTTTGTATGGAGGAAAAAATGATAGTGACCCATGGTCAAAAACAGCAGGAAGGGACACACTTAGCTGTTAAGTGAGAAAATGTACCCAACCAGAAAAAGAACAAATGAGTTTAATCATATGCGGTGGTCATATTGTAAGGACAAATTCGATTTGCAACATTCTCTCCTGATTTCATCGTGCTTGGTAATTTTCCCACTGCAGAAGAACAAAATGAAATGTTACCCAAAATGTAGAGAGGATTATAGCAGAGAATTTCTCCCAGGTTTGTGATACACACCTGTGGGTCCAGAAGGCTCAAAGGATTACCAGAACCCGCAATATTGTCCTTGTTAACCAGTTTGAGCCAAGCCTACAATTTTCTAAACTAGAACATGGTGTAGCATCAAAACCTACTCAAAGTGAGAAAGGAGATTTGCTCCAATGAATTGGACAGAAAGAGAGAGGGAGGGAAGTCTCTCAAAGGCAAAGCACTGTGGCTGGTGCACTTAGCAAATTGGAGAAGGCTGCAAATCCATGGTGAGTTACCAGGTGGACTGCATGAAGGAGGTTGGTCTCTGATTGAAGAGATTCATCCCCTGTCTCTGTAAAGAATCTGGAAGACCTGTCCCTTGAGGCAGAGAAGAGATATTGCCAGAGCATGTGGGCCTCACTGCTGGTAGTCAGTTTGAAATTCTCTGAAAACTGAGGGAAGAGTGTTTTGTCAGTCACAGGATGTTGGCGAAATGGGGAGGCGTGAAGCAGTTGGAAGCTAGAAGTGACTTTAGACTTCCTTCTGTAAAGCTGTGTTCTCCACATAACTGATTGTGATCAACAGGTTGATTCTGGAGTCTCGAAAAGTCAATTTTCAGCACGTAGACCAATCAGCTCATTGATTGGTGAACCATGTCAAAAATCTGTGATATTCGGGCAACTAGATCCTCGCCGGCACCAAAATGTGGAATAAGCTCAGTGAAGTCACAATGATGAGTGAGGAGCCGGACATCTCCAAGAGGGCAAACCATTCCCACCAGGAACTGGAAAATGAATTCCTTTTTAATGCATGTCGAGGAAAAGGCCATTTGCCTCATTTATTAGCAGCCTTGAATAAAAGAGATAATTTGGAATGGCATCACAAGACAATGCAATGCAAAGTTTCAAGAAAATTCCCTGTTAAAACAATATGATTCAGACTAAGAAATTTAGAGAGCTAAAGGGAAAGCTCAGCAGTCACTCTTTTCAAAACCTGTGGCTAAAGGCAAGGCTGGCAAAAAGGCATCTTTTCACACATTAGCCGTCAGCTGGTAAAACACAAAAAACAATTCACCAATGGCAGAGTCTATGATGGTTGCTGCGAACACCTTGTTTAAAGACTTTAAAAGCAAAGGTGAAATGATGCCAGCCATCAAGAGCATGCTGCTTGGTGCTTTAAAAGTTTCCAGTAGGGCGGAATTGTTGTCCAAGGTCATGTCTCAGCAAATACACCAAGACTTACCAGTCTGTGAATGTTTCTCACTGCAGTTTGGTGAGTCAGTAGACATGATGGTTACAACCCGGCTGATTGTTTTCATTCACATGACATTCAAAGACTCAATAATAAAGGGGGACTTCCTCACTCTTTTGCCAATCGTAGAGAGGACTAGAGGTGAGGATGTTTACAATGAATTCAAAAGATATAGGATTGAGAAAACATTCTGATCAAGAAACTGTTTGCAATCATAGCTGATGGTGTACCGTCAATGCTGGGTGTCAATGTAAGCTTTGTCACATTCTGTAGAAATAATCATGAGTTCCTCTCCTTCATTAATTGCCACTGTGTTATCCACCAACAAGCACCAGTGAGCCAAAATATTGTCTTTTTTCAAGCAATAACAGTTGTTGTCAAGATCGTCAATTCAAATCTTGCCAGAGCTCTGCAACATTGCTTGTTCAAAGCATTACTCGATGAGTTTGATGCCATCCATATGGTGATCTAATCCTTCATACAGATGTGACTAAGTTAAGTCAAGAAAAAATCTCCAGAGGTTTTTAGACCTGCTCCCTCAAGTTGTCACCCATCTTAAATCAAGAATTGAAGTGAACAGCGAGCTGTCAGATAATGTGCGGTTGCTAGACTCACGTTTCTCATGGACGTAAGTGCAAAATTGGATGAATTGAACCCTGGACAGTGTGGGGAGGGATAAATTTGTCACAGTGTTCAGTGCGGTGAATGCATTCAAATTGAAACTGAGCCTGTAGTCCTAAGAGTTAAAGAACAAAATTACTGAGCACTTCCAAAACCTGGAGAAAATCCAAACAACATGGCAAACAGAGTGTTAACTTCTTCAAACTTTCAGTTGCGAGAAAGATCATTTTTATTTTTACTGCAGAGAATTTTTGATAATCCTATCTAATGCCCCACTCAATTCACCTTACAAGCCGTTTTATTCCCAACCTTAGAAACGGCAGCAGCGTAACAGGTTTGATTGAAATGAACTTTAATGAATCATTCTTAATCAGTAATAGCAAAAAGGCATTGCTTTTAATATAATTAATGTGTTGGCATTATGTAGCTACCTCTAATAGCACAATGAATTGGCTTGGCATTTGATTTAAGAAACGTGTCACATGAAAAAGAAATCTGAAGTATCGTGGTAAAAGTCCAAGGGTTTTCTGACAATCAGGATATACTATCCTGTTAATTAAATGTAGAGTAATACCACAATGAATAAATTAATCTCCTAAATTTCATCACTTGGCAGATATTATACAGTGAACGTGTACTGTTTTTACCAAAGCATATTGAGCCCGTGTAATGAAAACCTCAATGAACTTGGAGGGACAGACATGAACTGGTGAATTGGCCTTATTTAACCATGTATAAATTATCCCTTTTGAAATCATTCCAAGCCACCGACAAGAAGCACAATGTTTTACATTGTTGATTCAGTTTGATTTCCAGATAGAGGAGGCGCTGAGAAAGATATGAAAATCATGTTGACTCCTGCAACAGATTTCCAAGCTCAACGAAGCAAGATGAAGGTGAATGGTAATTAACAAGATACCCTGTCAAGGGGGCACTGAAGGGATATATAAAATGTGTGTGTGTATAGACGATTTAGTATACACCATAGAGGCAGGGTGAAATTTTCTCAAAGATTTCTAAGTGTAAAACAGACAGGAAAAATGGAAGGTTTTCTTGCCTTTCTTTTCAGTGTGCTAAATAATGGTAATTTACAGCACTCTGTGCAATACAGAGACTGTAAAGCAAATCTCACCAGTAGGGGAGCGGAGGTGAAGTCTCAGCTCGCCTCTGAAGCCGATTGCTGAGCTCTGGGGACCTTATTTTGCAGGCACCCGCATCTCCCTGTATACTGTAATCGACCAGCGTGGTGAGCTATAACATTCCGCCCACTAGTTTGAAATTGCTGACAACAACTTTGACTTGCAGCAACAGTGTTTCCAGCATGCGCACCTTTTTACTTGTTTCATAATATGAATAAGTTGATTGGATATCTGCTGTAATTACCAGTGGTCTAACCATTTTTCTGGGTACATTTGAAATTTGGTTTCAATCTGGGCTGGAGTTAGAATATCCCCAATGAAAAACCTAAATTAAAAATACTTGAACTTATTGGGCTCTTTTCACAACCATGAGACACCTCCAGCAGATGAGGCACTTTTGAACTATGGTCAGTTCAAATGTAGGGAACTCAGCAGCCAGCAAACTCATGTGACCAACACCGTGATAATGAGATGAGGAGGAGTTTCTTTAGCCAGAGGGTGGCGAATCTGTGGAATTCATTGCAACAGAAGGCTGTGGAGGGCAAGTTATTGTGTGTATTTAAGATGGAGATAGATAGGTTCTTGATTGGTAAGGGGATCAAAGGTTCCAGAGAAAAGGTGGGAGAATGGGCGACACGGTAGCACAATGGTTAGCACTGCTGCTTCACAGCTCCAGGATCCTGGCTTCAATTCCTGGCTCGGGTCACTGTCTCTATGGAGTTTACACATTCTCCTCGTGTCTGCATGGCTTTCCTCCAGGTACTCTGGTTTCTCTCACAGTCCGAAGATGTGCAGGTTAGGTTGATTGGCCATGCTAAGAAATTGTCCCTTAGTGTCCAGGGATGCGTAGGTTAGAGGGATTAGTGAGTATAATATATAGGGATATGGGGGTAGGGCCTGGGTGGGATTGTGTTCGGTGCAGACTCGAAGGGCCTCTTTCTGCACTGTAGGGTTCTATGATTCTAATGGGATTGAGAAACGTAACAGCCATGATAGCGTGCAAAAACAGGCCTAATTCTGTTCCTATATCTGATGGTCTCATTGTCTTATGAGCAGATAATCCATTTTTGTGTGATGTTGATTAAGGGATATGCATTGGTTGGGGGCTAATCCCCCTGTGTAATAGTGCCATTGTATATTTTAGAACCACCCAAGAAGGCACATGGAGCCTCTGTTTAACGTCTCACCGGATACAACTTTCAACAGTGCTGCACTCCCTCATCCACTCCTTTTCAGCTCTGGTGTCATTGTTCTCAAGTCTTGGGATGGAACTTGATCTCTTGCTTCAAAAGCTCTCAGGCATCAAGTCAGCAACCTGACATCTGAAATAAACTGGTATTTTATGTAATTGAACGCCCTACCTTGGTTTGCAACAATAGAAAGATTACAGTGAATGCAATCTTCTCAGGATTGACATGTTGCTGCCACAATCCCTGTGTTGTTTGCATCGCAATTGGTTTTTGTTTACCAGAAGCAAAGAGAAATTTTCTATTGTGCCAAGCACATTTCATTACTGCTTATGACTAATTCTATTTCCCACGCATTTTGTTAATAGCAGTGAAATGGCTAAGGTGTTATGGCTGGTACATATCTAAGTTACAAACATGAAAGAAAAGTTGTAATCAATTACAAATCAGGCACTATTATATATCTTACAGAAAGTGTTTGATGGTGGCATTGTGTTGCAGCTGCCAGGAATAGAGGAGGATAATCCACTAAATGTGGAGTGTGATGGAATATAATGTGAGGACAAGAAAAATCCTATCATAGTTCTGGGAGGAAGAGTAAAGGGTGAGGGCAAAATGTTGGAAATAGGATGGACAGTGGAAGGGATCCTTAGTTAAGAAAAAAGGATTAATTTGATGTGGAGGGCAACAACATTATAAAAGATCTTCAGAGGTCAGAACAGAACCATGAGACACATTGGCTGGAATTTTACTGGGGTGGGTGCAGCCTGCATTACCGAATGCAGGATTTTATGAGCCTCATCCGAGCAAGGTTGTAATATACTGGCTATGGTGCTGAATTTTATGACCTCGCTCCGGTGAGGCTCGTAAAATCCTGCCCGAGGCCAACGAAGAATTCCATTTCACAAGCTGCGCCTGCCCTGATTTGGGGGCGAGCGTGCCGGTAAAATTCCAACTATGGTCCCCTCCAATATTCATTCAACATTCCAATGAGACTATTCCCTCTACAAAGAGCAAAGAACAAAGAACAACACAGCACGGGAAACAGGCCCTTCAGCCCAACGAGCCTGCTCCGCCATCTTAACGATGTATTTTTCCTACACCTCCCTGATCCATTCCTCTATGACTCTCAACACCCTCTCCCTTTCTGTGCTGGCAATGGTTCTGTTCTTCATGTAATGACTCCTACCTTGCATGCTATCTTTTTCTCCTCTCCCAAAACTTGCTGCATCTGTAACAATTTTCAGTTCTGGGAAAAGGTCATTGTCTTGAATGGCAAGAATTTAATTAATTCAAAATCCACTTGCTTACCTGGTGTTAAAATCAGGCCCTGAGTTCCTCTCTTCACAGATGCTGCCTTGCTTTTTTTTGTAGACTTTCAGCATTTTATGCTTGTATTTCAGATTTCCAATATTCACAGTGATTAACTTTACATGTTGAATGTGTGGAGATCAAAGAGAGTGTGCATCAAATAATAAGTAGTGAAGTTTCTGGATGTGCAACATGCATGCAACAATGGCTTACCGACTTTATCTGGACCATAACATAGCGGGAGTATTCATCCAGGGATCTGAAATGCATCGTCAGCATAACAAATGTTCTCTCAATTACACTGCAGGTACAGTTATGTAGCTGCATAAATTGCTTCTCATTAGGTGTCCATGAATTGAAGAATCAAGCCATCAACCCAAGCATCGCTCATCACTTGTGGACTCTGATCTACAGAGATGGGGACAGAGCCAAAACAACTGAGGTCAATGAATAATCACTCAAGATATGTGTGATGACAGTCTGCATTGCACGTTGGCAGTGATTATTGAGTGGAACCCATTAATGCTGCAAAAAGCAGATTGTTCCACGTTTGTGGATACTTGAGAAACCAGTAAAATGATAACATTACATTTCATCCTTGATGCTTATAGATCACTGTAAGACAAATACAACCTATTGATGGATATGTGCAGTTACCATTTACGACGCAGTTATTACTTGACACTTCTGTATCAATTACTTGAAGCCTGAGACAAAGCAGTGGCGTTGAGGTGTAGTATAGTCATGCAGCCAGTACTTTTGACGTGGAGTGGCTGTCACTTCCTGAATTGCAAAAGTATACAATAATCTCTCCAGTCGGGAAATCCAAATTCTGTAAGCACCAGTTGTTTGGAAATTCCCTGAAGAGGCCAAGCAATTCACAGATTGCCATTCGATTGTTTGGGCGCCACAACGAATTTGAGAAGGCATGGCTTCACTTGCAGAAATGGCAGGTAATGGGGGACACAGTAGTTTTGTAGCGTGGGAAAACACAACACGTTGTTACAAAACAATTTGATTTCTCTTTCGGTGCTGTCTCTGTCTCTCTCTGTCCATCTATTGGGGCAGCACAGTGGCACAGTGGTCAGCATTGCTGTCTCACAGTGCCAGGAACCCAGGTTCAATTCACCAGCTTAGGTCACTGTCTGTGTGGAGTTTGCAGATTCTCCCTGAGTGTGTATGGGTTTTCTCTGGGTGCCCCAGTTTCCTTTCATACTCCAAAGATGTGCAGGCTAAGTGAATTGGCCATGCATATTTCTGTGTACCCGAACAGGCACTGAAGTGTGGTGACTAGAAGATTTTCACAGAAACTTCATTGCGGTGTTAATGTAAGACTACTTGTGACACTAATAAATAATATTTTTCTTTATTTCTCCAACTCTCTCTGCCTCTATCTCTCAATCTCTCAGTTTCTTTCTCATCTCTCTGCTGCTCTTTCTCTCTCTCTCTCTCTCTTTCTGTTGGTCTGTTTCTTTCTCTCTTTCCAGCAGTCTATTTCTCAGTCTCTCTCCTTTTGATTTCTCTCTATTTCTCAGAGTAGAAACATGGAAGGTACAATATTTGGCTAAACAGAACTATTTTTATTGCTGCTTTATAAAGTTTTACTCCTGTTTTATTTTTCAGGTAGATGTTTATGTCCATGGTTTTTTTCTGGTTCATACACTTGAGCTTAAGCATTCCAACTTCATTCTATAATCTTGAAATATCTGAAATCCAAAACGACTGGCATTCCAGACTTGAGGGGTTATGGTGTGCTTCATTGGTTCTGGGATGTCCTAAAGTCATGAAAGGCACAATATAAATTCATTTCTTGAAGGTGGTCATTTTATTGCTACTGATGACAAAAATAATGACTGACACACAGCCGAATAAGTCCTGAGATTCTTTTCCTCAGATTCATGCATAGATTTAAGTCTAATTCCAGGCATAATTCAACATAAAAATCAACCATTCCTATTGAAGCTTATAGCATCAGAAGACCATGTTTGCTACTAATCTCTCTTTAACAGATTCTTCAGTGCCCAACGGTTGGCTAATCAACTGTCAATACTTCCATCATATCACACTGTCTTTTTTAAAGTAGTGGTTTATTGATTAATGTCACAAGTAAGCTTACATTAGCACTGCAATGAAGTTACTGTGAAAATCTCTGAATCATCACTCTCTGATGCCTTTTGCATACACTGAGGGGAATTTAGCGTGGCCAATCCACCTAACCGGAACATTTTTTGGAGTGTGGGAGGAAAGCAGAGCACCCGGGGGAAACCCATGCAGACGACGTGCAGACTTTGCACAGACAGTGACCGAATTGGACCTAGATCCCTGGTGTTATGTGGCAACAGTGTTAACCACTGTGGCACCGTGTTGCCCTACTAGTAGAGATGAGCTTGAATCTGTGTCATTTACACCATTACCTACAACAATTCTTAACCATCTGAGATAACCAGCTCCTTTGCTACTAATCTTTTGTTTCACTTTTTACAATGACTGGACATTTTGAGATTAAAATATAAAGTCAATCCCCTATACACTAAATCATCATTGGTTGCGTTCAAGCCATGATTCACTTTAAGCAGATATTTCAAAACAAGATTACATGTACAGCTAAGTAGTCCAGCAGGGAAGCTGATGACAAACATGTCACTGGCTCATTCCGTGATGGTTTGATGTACTGTACTTCTGAACAAATGACGCTTTAGACATTAGAAGCAGGCAATTGAGACGTATAGGATTTACTGCTAAGCTCTGCATCAGGTAATAGAATTTTATTTATAAGCTGTAACTTTCAGGTCAGTCGAAGCAAACTTTAGGCCGAAATTACTGCTTTTAATAAATTTACTGAAAAATGGGCGCATGGAAGAAGTGATTGAATTTGTGGAGAAAGCATTAATGGACTATTCATCAGTGCTCAGCAATATTCTGAGAATTCCACTTCTAAAAATCCATTAGCCCACAGAAAAAATAAAAGTTGGAATAAAAATTATTTATCCTTGCCAATCATTGAAAAGCTGTGGAAGTTGCAAAGCACTGGAAGCCCTTTGAAAAATGAATATTTCACAAGAGGTTAAACTTTCCATTAAAGATTTGTGTCAACAAAACCATAAAGCAATCTTAATTGTCTAGAATACAGAAGATTTTCTCCCTCGCGGCATTGTTTCTGGGTGTCACACATTGCCGGCACTACCTCCTGCTAGAATAGGCATTGGGATTCCTCCATTCAGCCTCACAGTCGCAGGAGAGTCGCTGAATGTCTCCTGGTATTCCTGGCTTTGCCTTTGCATCTTACGCAGCTGAGGAACGAACATATTCAGAGGCACAGCTCCTGGCCTGGGCACAGCTGAGGCCTGGGATACAGCAGACCTTTGACTGTCTGATCCTTGGGATGTTCCTGCCTGCGCCTGATATGCAGCAGAAGTACTGGTGATGCTCACTGGATAGTAACCCAGATAGTAACATGCCTGCTGAGGCATGTGTCTTTGCATTGGCTGATGGTGCAGGTGACAGCATCATTGGTGTCTTCTCCGACATCTCCTCTGAGGCTGTGTTGAGGGTGGGCGGTGGGACGCTGCTGGTGAATGGGCTGGAGCTGATCGGATGATGTTCCTGTCAGGAAAGGAACATGGCATTAGCACACGGCCAGGTCAGGGATACACAGGATTCACTTGACATTGCTGATTTGGATGATGGTGGCTTCTCACTTTTCTTTTGCTGGCCCACCTTGTTCCCAGTAGAGGCCTGTGCCTGCTCCTCTCCAGCGAGCTCCAGGGCTCTCTCCTCAAAAGAAGGCAGGATCTTCAGCTTGCACATCCCGTCGCCCATCTTCTCTCGCTCATGGCTGTTGTGTGCTTGCTTATTCTGCAGATGCACAAATGGGGATGATGGTGGTGATGAAACCTAACATGTGTGAAGACGGTGCACAAGCGGGGAGGGCTTCTGAAGCGAAGTTCTGGAGGTGTGAGAAAACTTGTGAGGCTGGAAAACATGTGGCAGCAGCACATGGGATCGAGGTGACAACCCGAGGGGTGATGGCAAGGTGACAGCTCAATATTTCCTGACAGGTACATCTTCCCAGGTCTGGTAATATTCCATTATCTTTAATGCCATCTGTTCATCCAGTCATGAAACCCAGTGTATTATCCACTTTTTTTTAATGGTTCTATTAACCTGCAGTGCTACTTTTCATGATTTGTACATCAGCACCCTCGATCCTTCTTTTCTCTCATTTAGACCCCATTTAGATACTAATTTTTCAAGGAGCATGTGAGCTCCTTACTTTTACCCCTTTGCACTTCTGTTGCAATTTGTTTGCCAATTACACACCCATTCTGCAAGTTTATTAAAATGGCTCTCTTTATTCTGATGCAGTTCTCCTCTACATTAACTGCGCTGCCAGTTTGTTGGCAGCAGGAAATTTTGAAATTGTGCTTTCGATTTCCAGCTCCAAATCATTTCTGTAAATGATAAACAACAGTGAAGCCAGCATTGATCCTTGTGGAATAGCACTCCACACCATTTGCCAATCGAATTAACTACCATTAACCCCTACTCGCTGTTTTCTGTTTTGTTGCCAACTTGTTATCTATTCTGCTACTTGTCCGCTGATTCCACATGCTTGCACCTCGGACATAAGTCCACTATGCAGATCCTTATCAAAGACCAAATACACTGAATCATAGAATCCCTACAGTGCAGAAGGAGGCCATTCGTCCTATCGAGTCTGCACCGACACCAATCCCACCCAAGCCCTATCCCCATAACCTTATATATTTATCCTGCTAATCGCTCTGACACTAGGGTCAAGTTAGCATGGCCAATCAATATAATTTGGACATCTTTGGATTGTGGGAGGAAACTGGAGCACCTGGAGGAAACCCATGCAGACATGGGGAGAATATGCAGATTCCGCACAGTCAGTGACCCAAGGCTGGAATTGAACCTGACTCCCTGGTGCTGTGAGGCAGCAGTGCTAACTACTGTGGCCACTGTGCCACCCAAATTGGCCCGACTTTCCATGGAGTGGCAGATGCTGTTGGATTACCACTTTGCTGCTATCTCCTATCTGAGACGGGAGCTCCACATTTCTCGACTGGACTTCCAATCTAGACCTATTGAATACTGAGGAGCATTGCTGCTCTTGGACTAGATCAGTGTAGTGTAGGATATTCAGAGGAAGCAAAGCCTTGTCCCCTTTTTATGGCATGAAGATTTAGTTTAAATATCCCCTTGGTTCAAAGTCACTTTGGGGAGGTGGGGGGGTGGGGGGGCAGGGGGTTGGTGGTAGTGGTGGGGAGGGGTTGTTGGAGAGGCAGCCAGAGAGTTTGGAAGGGTAGTGGGGTGTTTAGGGGGTAGTTGGCTGGTCAGGGGAGTTGGGGGTTGTGGGGATTGGGTGGGCACGGATGTCAAGGATAGCAAATGGAATGAATAGTCAGGGGTGGGGAGTAGTGGGTGGAGGCATTGGAGATTGTACTCAGCGGGTCAGTGAGGAGAATTGATTATAATCCCTTTAACCTTCCCTGGGTAACTATTTTGTTTAGTGAGTCAGAACCATCCAAAGTCTCGGGCTTTAAGTCAGAGTTTCAAAGGATTCCAGATACGGGTCTTGTTTATTTATTTGTTGGGGGAGCTTTAATTAATACAACTAGCTAACCGTCTTTACCCATTTACTAACATATTTCTCCCTCCATCTGTCTCCCATTATTACATGGTTTGTAGTATATCCCTATTTGTGTGATTGGTCCTGTTTTATCTTTCATTACAATTCATATAGATTATAATCTTCTGTTAATCATGTCCCGTTTTATTAATTCCCATTATGCTATCATCAAATTGTGCAACTAACTGACATCTTGGGTGGTGTGGTGGCACAGTGGTTAGCACTGCTGTGATATTGTGCCAGGGACAGGGGTTCAATTCTGGCCTTGGGTCACTGTCTGTGTGGAGTTTGCACATTCTCCCGTGTCTGCGTGCATTTTCTCCGGGTGCTCCAATTTTCTCCCATACTCTGAAGATGTGCGGGTTAGGTTAATTGGCTGTGCGCTGGAGGAATATAGAGAGAGTAGGAGGGAGCTTAAAAGGGGAGTTAGAAGGGCGAAAAGAGGGCATGAAATGGCTTTGGCTGATAGGATTAAGGAAAATCCAAAGGCATTTTACTCTTATATTAGGAGCAAGAGAGTGGTTAGAGGGAAAATTGGTCCTCTTAGGGACAAAGGAGGGGAGCTATGCATCGAGTCTGAGGGAATGGGGGAGACCCTGAATGAATACTTTGCATCGGTATTCACGAAGGAGAGGGGTTTGGTGTCGTGTAATGTCTTGGAGGGAGCTGTAGATCAGTGGAAGGAAATATCCATTACGAGGGAGGAAGTGCTAGGGTTTTTAGGTAGCATAAAAATAGATAAAGCTCCGGGGCCTGATGGTATTTATCCCAGGCTGCTTAGGGAGGTGAAAGATGAAATTGCTGGGCCTCTGACACAAATCTTCGTCTCTTCCTTGGACACAGGTGAGGTCCCAGAAGACTGGAGGGTAGCTAATGTGGTATCACTGTTTAAAAAGGGTAGTAGGGATAACCCTGGTAATTATAGACCAGTGAGTTTGACATCGGTGGTAGGAAAATTATTGGAAAAAATTCTTAGGGATAGGATGTATGAGCATTTGGAGCGTTGCAATCTGAGTAGGGATATGCAGCACGGCTTTGTTCATGGGAGGTCTTGCCTTACGAATCTGGTGGAATTTTTTGAGGAGGTGACAAAAACGGTTGACGATGGGCGAGCCGTTGATGTCGTCTATATGGATTTCAGTAAGGCGTTTGACAAAGTCCCTCACGGTAGGCTGGTAGAAAAGGTTAAGGCACATGGGATACGAGGTCAGGTAGCTAGGTGGATCGAAAACTGGCTGGGCAATAGGAGACAGAGAGTAGTAGTGGAAGGGTCTTTTTCTGGCTGGAGGTCAGTCACCAGTGGTGTGCCGCAGGGCTCAGTACTCTCCTCTTTGTAGTATATATAAACGACTTGGAAGAGGGCGTATGTGTTGTGATCAGCAAGTTTGCAGATGACACCAAGATGGCAGGATTGGCAGATACTGAGGAAGACTGTCAGGTGACACAGCAGGATATAGATAGGTTGGTATGTTGGGCAGATAGATGGCAGATGGAATTTAATCCTGACAAATGCGAGGTGATGCATTTTGGAAGAAATAATGCAGGGAGGAGTTACATGATAAAAGGTAGACCGATTAAGAGTATAGAAATGCAGAGAGACCTGGGAGTGCAGGTGCACAAGTCTCTGAAGGTGTCAACACAGGTAGAGAAGGTTGTGAAGAAAGCTTACGGAATGCTAGCCTTTATAGGAAGGGGTATAGAGTATAAGAGCTGCCGTCTAATGCTTCAGTTGTACAAAACGTTGGTTAGGACGTGGAGACCCTGGAGCGGGTGCAGAGGAGGTTTACCAGGATGTTGCCTGGCATGGAAGGATTAAGTTACGAGGAAAGGTTGGAGAAACTGGGGCTCTTCTCCTTAGAAAGACGGAGATTAAGGGGGGATCTGATAGAGGTGTATAAAATAATGAAGGGAATAGATAGAGTCAACAGTGGGAGGCTTTTCCCTAGATTGGGGACAATTACGAGAGGTCACGATCTAAGGGTGAGGGGGGAGAAATATAATTTGGATACTAGAGGAAGGTTTTTCACGCAGAGGGTCGTGGGGGTATGGAATGCGCTACCAAGTAAGGTGGTGGAGGCAGGCACGTTGGACTTGTTTAAGGTTTACTTAGATAGACACATGAGCGAAACAGGGATGGAGGGTTATAGTAGACGGTATTAAAAAGGGTCAGAGCCTCGGGACGACACTGGAAATGTAGTATTACATGTTAATATTTTGTCTCTTTTAATCCACAGGTGTCGGTCCACCTTGTTGTCAAACGAGGGGCATGCACACGGTGGGTCGTGCGTGGGCTGCTCTTGGAGGTTTCGAGAGTGGCCTAGTACTTCGTGTCGTTGTGTATGCTTAATCCTGGACCAGCAGACAGGCACCACAACAGCTCAGTGACTATCACTGCTAGCTGTGCAGATACATGGATTTGGGCCTGTGTCTGTGGGAGTTTGCACATTCTCCCTGTGGTTGCGTGGGTTTCCTCTGGGCGGTCCGGTTTCCCCCCACACCCCAAAGATGTGCTCTTAGGCTGATTGGTGTACCAAATTGACCCTACACTATTCTCCCCTGAATCTGGCTACATTAGGGGCACTATTCACATACACACGGGGCAGGGTAGGTGTAGGAAAATGCTTTGTTGAAATGGCGGCGCGGGCTCATTGGGCCAAAGGGCCTGTTTCCCGTGCTGGGTTGTTCTTTGTTCTTTAAATTGTCCCTTAGTGTCAGAGGATTGGTGGGGTAAATACATGGGGTTAAAGGGATAGGGGCTGGGTAAGATTGTTGTCAGTGCAGGCTTAATGGCCTCCTTTTGCACTGTCGGGATACTATGATCCTATCTTCTTCCTTCGCTATTGTTTCTAATTGCATAATACTCTGCAATATTTAGCTTTGTCAGTCCTGCTTTTTCAGGTTTCAATTATTCCGACTACACCCACTTCCTCGCATTGGATTATTGCCCCTGTTTTGTTCTAAATATTACATGTGTTGCTGTAGAGGCAGTTTAAATCATCTTTAATCATTGTTCATTCTAATTTAGAGTATGACTCTTTTTATCCTTCTGTTTTATTGCTGCATTTGTTCCCAGGCAAGTTATAAAGTAAACCTGATAATTTAGGGACTGGCTTAAAAGCCTTCAGCTGGTTGTAAAACCCTAGTTGCTTCACTGCTGTCGCTGCTAACAGCTGTAGCATATATGAGACTCAAATCTCACACTAAATTATTGACTTTTAATGCCCTTTGGGGTAAATATGAACGTACAGTAAATGTTACTTCGCCAGTGTCACCCACACCTTAAGAAGTAATGAAACAGTACTCATCTGACTGACTCCCTCTTTCTAAACCTAGAACTATTCACGTCACTTTATCAATCTTTTTCCATCCTATTTACATACTGAGGTTAACCTTATCTGCTGGTTTTGTTGATGCAAGCTTTTCAAAACGTCTCCAAACATTAAGTCAGTTGTAATACATTTATTAAGCATGCAATAATGTTTAAATATAGAAGGTTGTATTTGCAACCACATCTTGATGTTTGGTTAGGGGTTCAAACATGTGCAGAAGCAAGCCATTTGGCCTATCAACTCTCCAATGAAGCATCCCAACCAGATCCTTTCTCAGTAACCCCACATATTTATCTAGCTAATGCACCTTAACCTACATACCTTGGGACACCAAGGGGCATTTGTCGTGGCTGAGCCATCTAACCTGTACAGGTGTATTGACCTGAATAGTCGCTGGAGTGTGGCGACTCGGGGAATTTCACAGTAACTTCATTGCAGTGTTTCTGTAAGCCTACTTGTGACTAATAAATAAACTTTACTTTTTTTTATTTTACTTTTTGATATGGACGACAATTTAGGAGACATGGTTCATAAGTTTGCAGTTGACACCAAGATTGGTGGCATAATGGGACAGTTAAGAAAGTTATTTAGGATTACAATGGGATCTAGATCAATTGGGCCAGTGGGCTGATGAATGGCAGATGGAGTTTAATTTAGATCAATATGAGGTGATGCATTTTGGTTGATCAGACCAGGGCAGGGCTTACTCAGTTAATGGTAGGGCATTGGGGAGAGTATCGAACAAATAGATCTAGGTGTACAAGTTCATAGGACCTTTAAAGTGGAGTCACAGGTGGACAGGGAGGTGAAGAAGGCATTCGGCATGCTTGGTTTCATTGATCAGAACATTGAATACAGGAGTTGGGACGTCTTGTTGAAGTTGTACAAGACATTGGTAAGGCCACACTTGGAATACTGTGTACAGTTCAGGTCATGCTATTATAGAAAGGATATTATTAAACTAGAAAGAGTGCAGAAAAGATTTATTATGATGCTATCAGGACTTGGCGGTTTGAGTTATAAGAAGAGGCTGGAGAGACTGGAATTTTTTTCCCTGGAGCACAGGAGGCCTAGGGGTGATCTTATAGCGGTCTATCAAATAATGAGGGACTTGGATCAGCTAGATAGTCAAATATTTTCCCGAAGATAGGGGAGTCTAAAACTAGATGGCATAGGTTTAAGGTGTACTGCCAAATACAGTGACAGTTACATGGGTAAAATGGATATGGAGGGACATGGGCCAAATGTGGGCAATTGGGACTAGCTTAATGGTTAAAAAAAGGGTGACATGGACATGTTGGGCCGAAGGGCCTGTTTCCATGCTGTAAACCTCTATGACTCTATGACAATGGCTTACCTTGATTGCCCAGAGGAAAGCTGCACCTTGGGCCACTATATATGGAGCTTGTGTGACATTCTCCATTGATATGAAGAATGTCATGCAGGCCAGACAGAGTCCACAACTGGTCCCAGCAAATCAATGTAAGTCCACACAATCTTGCTAGATTCTATAGCTGGCTATATGAACCATTTTCTTCCCCAATATCTTAAACTTTACAAATCCATGTACTCATTAAAAGCTATTAGTTTTTATGCATTTCTTTCATTCACAGTCTCTTTGCAACAGGCTTTGCATTTCTGTATTACACACTTTTACAAAGGATTGAACAGAAATGGTTGGAGGAAAATTAATGTTGAGGGTGATTCTCCCACCCCACTGTGCTGCTTTTACGGTGCGGTGGGCCGGGAGACTCAAGCGGAGGCCGTTTCACGGGCTCCCCGCTGGGTGTCATGGCCGCTGGCAGTCTCCAGCAACTGGATTTCCGGCGGTGTCAGCTCTGTGCCATAAATTGTATCAGTCTGGGCCCCTGGCAC
Organism: Carcharhinus amblyrhynchos; assembly: GCF_965287045.1. Lineage (NCBI taxonomy): Eukaryota > Metazoa > Chordata > Chondrichthyes > Carcharhiniformes > Carcharhinidae > Carcharhinus > Carcharhinus amblyrhynchos. The sequence goes on from NC_137338.1 coordinate 23,260,394, forward strand.
TGCCCAAGTGGCAAAGTTGCAATGGCAAGGGGAACATTGGCACTGCCCGCTGGGCATTGGACATGCCTACAGGGCCTGATGGAGTTGGGGCCTGTGATGGGGAGATTGTAGCAGTGGAGAGATCCTGCTGCCACTCTATATTTGGGCTGAATGACAGAGGGAGGGCCAGTGATTGGGGCTGGGCATGGGGGTGGAGTGGAGTCAGCCTGCTGTGGGGGAAGGGTTGAGACTGCAGGGGTGGGGCGCTGGGCCTGGAGATCAGTAAACTTAAGCTTAATTGAATTTTTAATTGCAGTTTGGGGCTACTGCACAGTGGGGGGAAGACGGAGGTGGGCTGGGGGTGAGAGGGGAGTGAGGCTGGAAGGACATGTTTTGGGGGGCTAACGATTGGGCTATGGGTGAGTCGGAGGGTTGGCGATTCAGGGATTGCAGGATTGGCCAGCAATCAGGAGGTTGGCAATGCGAGGCCACAGTACATGCGCCAATCTTGATGCTGACAAATTGATGCATGTGCAGTCTCCTGTTCAGTGTTATGCAGCCGGCCTCTCCAGCAGGTGTAGGCCCCACCCATATATCTTCATGCCAATGCACTCTGCACTGCGCAGAGTGTGGGAAATTCATTTTGAAACTCCCGTGGAATAAAGAATAGCAAGATTTACTCCAGTTTTTACTCGAACTCAACACTTAGAATTTTTTTGGGAGAATCACCCCCAAATCTTTAATCAACAAAGTTAGCTTCTTCACAACACCAAAACAGAAAATACTGGAGAAATTCAACAGGTCTGACAGCCCCTGTATGGAGAAAATTGAACCATCATTTCGAGTCTAGATGCGTTTTTTTTTATTTATGCTTCAGATTCGAGCATCCACAATAATTTGCCTTTATCTTAAAGGTAGCTTTTTACTTGCCAACATTTTTTTTGATGGACTCCAAGTATAACTCCCTCACCACGTTGCTGTGTTGTTAAGTTTATTCCTGCTTCATATCATTCCCATTGACACAAGTGAAGCCCTTATTTATAAATGGATCTTTGTTTTCAAATCTTTGGTACCAATTAAAAAAGGATGATGCTCGCCCAGACATTTTCCTTTTTGGATCTAATTGTTTTCCCACGTTGTTCCTAAATGATTAAAAGTTCTCTGAAACTTTAGGAAGTGGTGTATAATGACATGTCTTTAATTCTGTCTCGAGCTGCTTCATCCTGAAACTGGCCACGATTAGCCCTGGCTCCAGTGCCCAGAGGTAGTTTAAATTGACTTGTGCTTTCCTGTTTAAGAGGCAAAGGTTAAAGGTTAATATTACTACAATGTAAAGAGACATCAATCGCCATTTTACATTAGTGGTCTTTGGGACTGTCTGATTAACTCTTTCTTTACACATTTGATACATATAATCTAGCCCGATTTTTAAATTTCTTGCCCCAATCCACTCAAAGGTTTAAGAAACATTTGTGAAACATTTCCCATCTCGGCCCCATTCTCTATTCTTCTATTGTTTCCAGGTGAATCTATTATCAAACAGCAAACCTTGCTTTTGCTTTAAACTACCAGCAAATTACTGCTGGCAATCCAAAATAAAAACAGGGTGTCCGTGTGGAGTTTGCACGTTCTCCCCATGTCTGCGTGAGTTTTCTTTGGGTGCTCTGGTTTCCTCCCACAGTCCAAAGATGTGCGGGTTAGGTTCATTGACCCTGCTAGTTTACCCTTAGTGTCAGGACGATTAGCAGGATAACTATGTGGGGTTACACGGATAGAGCCTGGGTGGAATTGTTGTCGGTGCAGGCTCAATGGGCTGAACAACCTCCTTCTGCACTGTAGGGATTCTGTGATTCTATGATTAAAGAGAGTGGGTCAGATGACACAGGGGAACAAGCTCCACTCTGGGCTGTCAGTCTTAGACTGGCAGTGCAACTGCTAAATAAACTGTTCATTGTTTTAGTTATACCGACCTATCTCATGATCTTTTTATAGTCTATAATTAAGTACAAACATAATAAAATGGACTTGAAACATGTTTCTGTCTCCACAGATGCTGCCTAACCTGCCGAGATTTTCCAGCATTATCTGTTTCTATTGTTACTCTGTTGCATTATGAATTATTTCAGAATTGGACTAAAATTCTGGAGATCACCTATACCTCAATTTGTTTATATTTTCCCCAGATCTTTCTAGCTTCTAGCTCTGTCTGGAAAAACTTTTGAACGCCATTGAATTAGTCATGAGTTTGTGTCCTTAGAGTGACTTAACGCCATCTCTGCTGGCCTTTAATTAGACTCCACTTACCGTGCGCCTCTAACCCCGCAGCCACCCACTACAATTTATATCCTGATATTAAATGCCAAATTTTCTCTGAAACAAAATTAATGAGGAAGAATTGACCTACGGGCATTAAAGTCTCTCTCATCTTCTGATAACACAGAATGTAATTGTAGAATCTGCTATTGCGTTTCTAAATCCTTATTTGCAGACTCGTAAATGTCGCTGATCTTACTGAGTTTTCTTTTTATCTGCATTTTGCAACTCCAGTTGACATCATGAGTATGCCAATTCAGAGACTTCATGGACATACCTCATAAATCATGCAAGTGTGTTTCCTTAAAGTCTGCCAAAACTTTGGTGAACTAATCCAATCTATGCTTCTTTCTCTTCACATACAGGATCCTTTACCTATCAGAAATGTCCATAAAGTCAGCGTGGCTCAGTTTGAGCTGTTCTAGATATGATCATTTTCATCTCTGAGTTGCTGGGCTCCATTCCCACTCCAGTGCTTAGGACACAAGCATCAAAGCTAACACTCTGGCAGAGTACTGAAGGAGTGCTGCATCATTGGAGGTGCCGCCTTTTGAAAGAAATGCTAAACAGATTAATTAGTAAAGACAGTGTCAGTAATCCTAGTACCAGACAGATCAGACAGAAGCAAGACAGAGACCAAGGGAAGTCCAGATTAAACTGCATTTATTTCAATGCAAGAGGCCTGACGGGCAAGGCAGATGAACTCATTGATGGGTACGTGGGACTGGCATATCATAGCAATTACTGAAACATGGCTAAGGGAGGGACAGGACTGGCAGCTTAATGTTCCAGGTGCTATAGGAAAGATAGAACAGGAGGTAAGAGAGGAGGGGGAGTTGCACTTTGGATTAGGAAAAGCATCATGACCATACTGAGAGGGGATATATCCGAGGGTTCGGCCTCTGAGTCTATATAGGTAGAATTGAGGAATAAGAAGAGGGAAATCACTTTGATAGGGTTATACTATAGGCCCCCAAATAGTTAGCAGGAAATTGAGGAGCAAATATGTAAGGAGATTACAGATAGCTCTAAGAAAAATAGGATGGTAATAGTTGGAGATTTTAATTTTCCCAACATTGACTGGGACAGCCATAGTATTAAAGGGTTGGATGGATGGAAATTTGTTGAGTGTATTCAGGAGGAATTTCTCACTCAGTATGTGGATGGTCTGACTAGAGAGGGGACAAAACTTGACCTCCTCTTGGGAAATAAGGGAGGGCAAGTGACAGAGGCGTTAGTGAGGGATCACTTTGGGACCAGTGATCATAATTCTATTAGATTTAAGTTAGTTATGGAGAATGATTGGTCTGTCCCAAAAGTTAATTTTCTAAACTGGGGCAAGACCAATTTTGGTGATATCAGGCAGGAACTTTCAAAAGTTAATTGGGGGAGTCTGTGGGAAGGAAAAGGGACGTCTGGTAAGTGGTATGCTTTCAAAAATGTGTTAACCAGGCTTCAGGGTAAGCACATTCCTCTTAGAGTGAAGGGCAAGGCTGGTAGAAGTTGGGGACCCTGGATGACTCAGGATATTGAGGCCCTGGTCAAGAAGAAAGAGGCACATGACGTGCATAGGCAGCTGGGATCAAGTGAATCTCTTGAAGAGTATAGGGGGTGTAGGAGTAGAGTTAAGAGAGCAATCAGGAGGGCAAAAAAGGTACACAAAATTGTTTTGGCAGATAAGGTAAAGAAGAATCCAAAGAGCTTCTATAAAGGGCAAAAGAGTAACGAGGGAGAGAGTAGGACCTCTTAAGGATCAACAAGGTAATCCATGTGCGGATCCGCAAGACATGGAGTGAGATTCTAAATGAATATTTCTCACAGTATTTACTGTTGAGAAAAGCATGGATGTTCAGGAACTTGGAAAATTAAATATTAATGTCTTGAGGAGTGTACATATTACAGAGAAGGAGGTGCAGGAAGTCTTAAAGCACATCAAGGTAGATAAATCCCCAGGACCTGATGAAGTATATCCCAGGAAGTTGTGAGAGGCTAGGGAGGAAATAACGGGTCCTCTAGCCAACATATTTGAATCATTGATGGTCACAGGTGAGGTGCCTGAAGATTGGAGAGTGGCAAATGTTGTGTCTTTGTTTAAAAAGAGCTGCAGGGAAAAGCCTGGGAACTATAAACCAGTTAGCTTCACATCTGTGGTGGGAACATTGTTGGAAGGTATTTTGAGAGACAGGATCTACAGGTATTTAGAGTTGCAAGGACTGAAATGGGACAGTCAACGTGGCTTTATGAGTGGAAAATCATGTCTCACAAATTTGATTGAGTTTCTTGAAGGACTAACCAAGAAGGTAGATGAGGGCAGTGCAGTTGATGTTGTCTACATGGACTTTAGCAAGGCCTTTGACAAGGTACTACATGGTAGGTTGTTGCATAAAGTTAAATCCAGGGTGAAGTATCTAAATGGATACAAAATCGGCTTCTTGACAGAAGCCAGAGGGTGGTTGTAGAGCGTTGGTTTTCAAACTGAAGACCTGTGACAAGCGGCGCGCCTCAGGGATCAGTGCTGGGCCCACTGTTATTTGTCATTTATATTAATGGTTAGGCATGGTTAGTAACTTTGCAGATGACACCAAGATAAGTGGCATAGTGGACAGTGAGGAAGGCTAACTCCAATTGCAGTGGGATCTTGATCAATTGGGCTGATGAATGGCAGATGGAATTTAATTTGGACAAATGCGAGGTAATGCATTTTGGTAGACTGAACCAGGGCAGGACTTAATTAATGGTAGGGCGTTGGAGAGAGGTACAGAACAAAGAGATCTACGGGTACGTGTTCATAGCTCCCTGAAAGTGGAGTCACAGGTGGACAGAGTGGCGAAGAAGGCATTCGGCACGCTTGGTATCATTGGTCAGAACATTGAATACAGGAGTTGGGACGTCTTGTTGAAATTGTACAAGACATTGGTAAGGCCACACTTGGAATACTGTGTGCAATTTTGGTCACCCTATTATAGAAAGGATATTTTTAAACTAGAAAGAATGCAGAAAAGATTTACTAGGATACTACCGGGGCTTGATGGATTGAGTTAAAAGGTGAGGCTGAATAGACTGGGGTCTTTTTCACTGGAGCATAGAAGGCTGAGGGATGACCTTATAGAGGTCTATAAAATAATGAGGGGCATAGACAAGGTAGATAGTCAATATCTTTTCCCAAAGGTAGGGGAGTCTAAAATTAGAGGGCACAGGCTTAAGGTAAGAGGGGAGAGACACAAAAGTGTCCAGAGGGGCAATTTTTTCTCACAGAGGATGGTGAGTGTCTGGAACAAGCTGCCAGGGGTAGTAGTAGAGACGGGTACAATTTTATCTTTTAAAAAGCATTTAGATAGTTACATAGGTAAGATGGGTATAGAGGGATATGTGTCAAATGCGGGCAATTGGGATTAATTTAGGGGTTTTTAAAAAAAAGGCAGCATGAACAAGTTGGGCCAAAGGGCCTGTTTCCATATTGTAAAACTCTATGTCTCTTTGAGATGCACTACAACAGTGACTGCTCTGATAAAGTATTTCATTGCCTGTAAAGCACTTTGAGGCTTCCAGTGGTCATGAAAAGGGCTATATAAATACAAGTCTTTCTTTTTTATCACAACGCTCCACTGCAGTGCCTTTTTTTGCTAACACAATTGAACTTTGAAAGATTTATATTACATGATTGACTTGTAAATGTCAATGCTTGAGAATGCTTGAGAATTGTTAAATGTCCATTATTACCCTTGCCAGTGATTGCTGGGTATTTGTTTCTTATTGTTAAAATCTTTCTTAGTTCAATTGTGCCAATCTGGTTCTCATCTGTCTGTGTGGAGTCTGCACATTCTCCCCATGTTTGTGTGGGTTTCCTCTGGATTCTCTGATTTCCTCCCACAGTCTGAAAGACGTCCTGGTTAGGTGCATTGGCCATGCTAAATTCTCCCTCGATGTACCCAAACAGGCAACAGGGTCTGGTGACTAGGGGATTTTTACAGTAATTTCATTGCATTGTTAGTGTTAGCCTATTTGTGATACTAAAAAATAAAAAAATAGTTATCTGGTTCACTAACGTCCTTTAGGGATGGAAATCTGCCATCCTTACCTGGTCTGGCCTTCATGTGACTCCAGAGCTACAGCAATGTGTTTGACTTTCAACTATCCTCAGGCAACTAGGGATGGGCAATAAATGTGGCCAGCCAGTGTGTTCATGTCCCACGAATGAATAAAAATAAAATCACCATATTCCATTAGTGGCTTTTCACTGAAAAGAATTTTGAACTATTTATTTTTAATATTAGATATTCAACAAGAAACCAAAGAGTATCAAAGAATATAGAAGTGCAAAAAATTCAGTTGCTCTTTGAATTTCAAAAGGAGAGTGTACACAAAGCTCACCCAACCACTCGAAATTGCATCATCCATTCATCATCAGTCAATCTGGGGTCCAAATGTAAAGGAGTTTCCTTCGTGTTCAGCACAGAGAACTGCAGCTGATTCAGAGGCGAGAGCACTGACACTTGAGAATACAAACACACTCCTGCAATGAATCATCTTCATCAGCGACTTAATGATCATGACTGGATCATCAATGGTGACACAAGTTGTTAATCCTTCTGCCTGAAGGATGTATTAACTGATTCACTGTAGAGAAGTATCATTGACAGACAGTAAGCATGTTCCCTTCAGCTCAAAGATGGTCATGTTAATAACTCTTGTTCAGAAATACTAACCATCCACCTCCCTTCTGTGATGACAGCAGGTTCTTTTTGGCTTTCGCCTTCTTCATTTAATTACTTAGAGTCATAGAATCCCTACAGTGCAGAATGCGGCCATTTGGCCCATTCAGTCTGCACTGACTCTTATCCAGGCTTACCCCAAGCCTATGTATTTATCCCGCTAATCCGCCAAACCTTGGGACACTAACGGGCAATTTAGCACAGACAATCCACTTAACCTGCATACCTTGGGACACTAAGGGGCAACTCAATATGGCCAATCCACCTAACCTGCACATCTGTAGGAGGAAATCGAAGAACCCAAAAGCAACCCAGCCAGACGCAGGGAGAATGTGCAAACTCCACATGAACAATCACTCAAGGTCAGATTTGAAGTCCATTTCCTGGCACTGTGAGGCAGCAGCGTTAACCATTGTGCCACCATTTCCAAGTTAAGCAAAGGCAAACTAACGATGAAAATAATGTTGCTTTTGAAGTCAGTGGTGGAGTCATATTTAGAGTAAAATGTAAATGCTCAAAGTCAGTTTCAGTATCTGGATTTTTCATGTGCTAATGTGAGGAACTCATTCTGTCCCTGTGCAGCAAAGCATACAGCCTGGAAAGTGGGTCACCCCTGAATTGGGGCTTGATTCTGGTCATGGATGATGAGGCTAGTGACAAGAGTAACTGAAATTGATCTGTCAGTATCATTTGCTTATTTTGCCAGGGCTTTTGGCGATCAGCTGATTATACAGCAGTTAAGTGAGTGGGCAAAGATCTGGCAAATGGAATATAATGTGGGAAAATACAAAGTGTTGAAACATTTAAGCTCCTGATGGGTCTTAACAGGATATATGCTTCAACTTGTGGGAAGCCTAGAACCAAGCATCACTGTTTATTAATAAGGGGGCCAACTAGTTAAAATGAGGATGAGGGCTGGGATTTTCTGAGCCAGTTTACCACATGGGCAAATCCTGTTCGGGTGGGGAACTCTCCTGAGAGGGCCATAACAGGCTGGTGATGGGGACATGTCAGATCAAGATCTTCCCTGACCCTGTGGCAACGTAATCAAGTTTATGCCCAGTGAGGGTATGAACCTGATTATGACCAATTTAAATAAATTAACGCCTTACCTTCTAAATTCATCCATATGTGCCCCCCTCCCCACTGTCTCTGTTGGTGTGATTCCTTGGTGGCAGGAATCAGTAAAGCTCAGCAGCAGCCAAGATGACCACGCTGGTAGAGCAGAGGTCAGTGCAGCCCTTGGGTGGTCATGGACAGTGCCTTGCCACTGCCTTCTAGCACCCTGGCAGTGCCAACACTGCCAGCTTGGCATTGTGAGGTTGGCACTACCAAGGGACAGAGCCAAGGGGTTGGGAGGGAATTTGCCAGTGACAATAGACTGGGGAGGAGGGGGAGATTTTTGATGTTTATCGTGGGGCTGAGGGGGACCAGTTTCATACCGTTGAGACCAGGACACCCTTTAACAATGGCACTTTCATCTCTGTGGAGCTGGTTTTGCTGACAGGAGCTGTCCCTCAAAAATGAGAGGCACATCCCTGTTATTTTGGGCTAGTGTCAAAAAACTTGAAGAGAAAATCTGCCCTGAGAGATCGAAGCACATGCGCAATATTGCCCCTATAGCTCAGCAGCTGACTTCCCAGGATGAATAGGCTTCACCCAGTCCCTCTACTGGTCTCGCTCTCTGTCAATCTATTGGGGCAGCACGGTAAAACGGTAGTTAGCACTTCTGTCTCACAGCGCCAGGAACCAGGGCTTGATTCCCAGCTTGGGTCACTGTGTGGAATTTGCACATCCTCCCTGTGTCTGCGTGGGTTTCCTCCGGATGCACCGGTTTCCTCCCACATTCTGAAAGGTTAGGTGCCTTGACCTGAACAGGCGCTGGATTGTGGCGACTAGGGGAATTTCACAGTAATTTAATGTAAGCCTTACTTGTGACGAATAAAAAAACTTTAAGAATCACATTTGGGATTCCTTTCAAAGTGCCATAGGATTGCACCTGGGAGCTCGGCCAGAATATTTTCTTTCGTTGTCATGCTCATTTGGAACTTGGAATATTTGTGGTCAGATCGACCCCTGAATGATCACACCAAAGGCTGGAGTCCTCTCTCAGGGAATACCATCGAGAAGCCATGTTGTAAGTATGTAAAGACTGGAGTCAATGCCCCTGGGTGGTCAATGGCTGCGAACCCCTGTACCAAATTTCTCTTACCAATAAATACCTTTTGTTCCTGACAAAATCTGAAATCTCTTGAGGAATCTAGAATGCCAGACATACCAGGATCTTTCAATGGTACCTTCTAAAGCTGACAGCTCTTCTACCTGAAAGGATGAGGGCAGCAGATGCATGGGAACACCGCCAATGCAAACTCTCTCCAAGTCACACTGCATCCTGTCTTGGAACTTTATCGCCTTCCCTTCACTGTCACTGGGTCAAAATCCTGGAACTTCCTTTCGAACAGCACTGTGGGTGTACCTATGCAACTCAGAATGAACAATAAATGTTGGCCTAGACAGTGATGACCACATCCCATGAATGAATACATTGTTTAAAACATCACTACTTAATTTAAATTTATAATTTCGCAAGGATTAGCCAGAAAGAGAAGAAAACATTCTCTCTGGCCCATCCTCAGGAGTTTTTGCCTGCTTGAAATAACTCGAACTTGTACTTTGGCTTATTCATTCCCAGGATATATGACCACTAACAACACAGCTCATTTTCTTTAACCAGCAATCAAGCAGACAGGAAACCAACTGCCGAGAGCTGTCATGTGTCCAGCTGTCCCCCATTTTAGTTCAGAAGAAAACTGGAACAGACCACTACACCACATACCTCATAAAACTCACACAGCACTCCAGGGAAAGAGAAAAGAAATACCAGCCAGGGATTCCCAGTCTATCCGGTAACCCCTGATGGAAAATGGAACATGAGGATCAGGCTCAGCTGGGCTAAACTGCACAGTGGAATGCCTGGCCTATGGTTGCGATTTAGGTCCAAATGGGATTATTCTTAAGGATAAGAGGACATTCCATCCCATGAGTTACTCTGCCTTTCAATCAGATCGTGGTTGAGTGTATCACCTCCTCTTACACACCTCAGCTCCATAACCCCTTGATAGCCTTCCCAATAAAATCTATCCTGAAAGCTTCCAATGTCCAAACATCCACAGAATCCATGTCACAGAATCCCTAAAGTGTAGATGGGAGGCCATTCAGCCCATTGAATCTAAATGAACAACAATCCCACCCTGTCCTTGTAACTCCATGTATTTATCCTGCTGGTCCCCTTGATGCCAAAGGACAATTTATCATAGCCAATCAACCAAACCCATACAAATTTGGGGTCTGGGAGGAAACCAGAGCATCTCGAAGAAACATTACACAGAACTGGGGAAAAATGCAAACTTCACACAGACAGTACCCGAGGCCAGAATCCCAATGTCCCTGGCACTATGGGCCAGCAGTGCTAACCACTGTGTAACCATGCCGCCCTTCCTTTTCAGGGAAGAGATTTCAGAATTCTGTTATCCTTTACATGAAATTGCACTGCTTAACTGAGCTTTAAAATAACCTGGAGCCAATTTTAACTTTGATTCCCCCAACAAAGGAAATAAAACATTTTACTCATTGCTGTCTAAGCCATCAAATAACGTTAGCATTTTAGTCATTTTTCTGAATGGTTTTGGTAGATGACATATTGAAGAAAGGAGGCTGGGGGGTCAAAATAGGGATTAAAGAAAAGTTTTTTTTTAATGGCTAGGACACGACCAAAGTGTTTCACTTCATTGTTCCATGTTATAGCTAAGTGACATCCAAGCTAAGTGATATTTTAATTTAACCTTTGCATATCTACACAGTACAACTTAATGAGTAAGTACTGTGCGAACATTTGCTGATAGGGAACATTTGTACAGTCAGAGATTTATAGCCACTATTCTTCGGCAGCACCGCAATTAATCCAATGCTCTTTAGATTTTAATACTTGAGATACATGAATTTTAGTTTGACGGATTATCAGAGTTGATTTATACAAACCACTTCCACTTGCTGAACAATAGTCTCAATGCCAAGTTTTCACGGGCAATGTTACATTCACTTGTCATCTAATGCGAACCTTCTGTTGGCAATGAGTTCATGATTTTGGCTGTTTTTGAGCAAAACAGCAGGGGAGTAGGAGGTTGTTGGGCATGAGGGAACATACGGGAGGCTGTTTAGCCCAAGTTACCATTGATATTGAACCTCAAGCCTCATTTTTGTGGAGGTTGCAAGCTGCATAGAGATGTCAAAGAACAAAGAACAACACAGCACAGGAAACAGGCCCTTCGGCCCAACGAGCCCATGCCGCCATCTTAACAATGTATTTTTCCTACTCCACCCTTGACCCATGTCTATGCTTGTGGTACCCCCATTGGAAACCAGATTAAGGGGAGGATAATTTAGGGACAATTTGAAGTATGGTTGTGGAAAGGCTTCTGTCTCAGGTAAATTAAGCAATCATGATCCTCCTGGCCCCATTTCCAGGTGAGTTTTAAGGGTTGTATTTAAGGCATCAGATTGAGGGAAGATGATGTCACTGAACTAGTAACTGAGAGATCAGGGTAACACTCTGGGGACTCAGGTTCAAATCCCAACATGGCAAATGGTAGAATTTGAATTCAATAAAAATCAAGAGTTAAAAGTCTAATGATTGTCAATTGTTGTAAAAACCAATCTGGTTAACTCATGTCCTTAATCTGGTCTGGCCTATATGTGATTCCAGACCCACAGTAATGTGATTGACTCTTAAATGCCCTCAGGGATGGGCAATAAATTCTAGCACGGCCAGTGATGCAAATAAAGGAAAGTAGGCCTGTTTTTCCTGAGTTGATGCTTGCACTGACTGCCTTTATTAGGACTAACCAATCTTGCAATCAGGGTCTCAAACAGGTATTTATGTCTATGGTGGTGCAAATATCAGGGCCTAATATCCTCTCTGGTGGTGGCCACTGCACAAGGAAATTTGTGTCATTGCTGTTTGGCAGCTAGCTTAATTCCAGTTCACAATAGCTTAGGAATCTGTTGAGCATCTGAAAAATAGGTGTTGTGCAGTAAATTTCCACACTCACATCATATATTACTATCATCCAAAAATCCACATTTGCTTGAATTTAAATATTGCTTTTAACATTCTCCGGACCTCCCAAAGGGCTTTATAATGAATTAAGCACTGTTGAAATATGATCATTGTTGTCATATACGAATTACAGCAGTCAAGGGGCAGCACAGTGGCAGAGTGGTTAGCACTGCTGCCTCACAGCACCAGGGACCTGGGTTCGATTCCTGACCTGGGTCATTGTCTATGTGGAGTTTGCACGTTCTCCCTGTATCTGCATGGATTTCCTCTGGGTTTCCTCCCACAGTCTGAAAGAAGTGCTGGTTAGGTGCATTGACCCAAACAGATGCCGGAGTGTGGCAGCTAGGGGAATTTCACAGTAACTTCATTGCAGTGTTAATGTAAGCTTTACTTGCGACTAATAAGTTTAAATTTTAATATGCACAATACAAGTTTCGGTAAATAAAAATATGATACAGGGCTAGATAACCTTTCTTTATCGGTGTTGGTTTAGTAATAATGATGGCATCTTCTACTATTCGCCCACCTCACCTCCTATCAGTGGCATTTCAGTTTAACAACTCACCTAGAGGATTGAAAATCTGACTGTGCCGTACTCTTTAGGTGATGCATTGAAATGCCAGCCTGGGTTACACTCTGGATTGAGTGGTGAGCCCATGGTTTTTCTGACTCAGAGCCAGCACAGCAACCATTGAGCCAACTCTCCTGATGAAGGAGACAGTTACATAGCAGAGACCATAGCAGAAAAAGGTCCCTTTGGCAGAGGGATCAATGAATGGGGGCATTGATTTAAGGTAAGGGGCTGGAGCTTTAGAGAGGATGTGCAGATAAACTTCTTCACCCAAAGAGTGGTGGAACTCATTGCCTGAAAGGGTGTTGTAGGCAGAGATCCTCATAACATTTAAGAACCATTTAGTTGTAAATTTGTGATGCCAAGGTGATGGGCCAAGTGCTGGAAAGTGGGATAAGAATAGTCGGATGGTTTGTCTTTAACCTGTGTGTCATGATGGGATGAAGGGCCTTTTTCTGCGCTGTATACATCTATTAAAAATGCAGGCTGGCTAACTTAAAGCCACAACTACTTGAATTTCAATGTAGTCAGCCAGAATAATTTAACCATTTTTATTGTCCAGTTGCAAACTATGAATTCAATACACACTTGTATCATTATGATTTATTCCAACCATATTTTGTGTAAAAATAAGTAAATGGAATTTTAGATTTTATCAAGTGGTATAAAATATGAAAGCTAAGAGCTAATAATAAACCTATATAAAAATGTATGCGACCTCAGTTTGAATACAGTGTGTTCTACACTGTGGGAAGAATATCGATATTTCGGGAGCACAATGCAGATCACTAAGATGTCTGATACGAAGAAATAGAAATAAGAAGAAAGGCTTGAAAAATTGATTCTTTTATTTTCTTCCAATAAGTGGGTGGGCCAGTGAATCAGAAGTTGTGGGCAAATCCTCCCCCTGCACATCTGGATAAACTTACGTCAGCTGAGAACTTACGTTAAACCCATCTGGATCACTAATGTCCTTTAGGGAAGGAAATGTGCCATCCTTACTTGGTCTGGCCTACATGAGACTCCAGATCCATAGCAATTTGGATGACTCTTAAAATGCCCTCGGGGATGGGCAATAAATGCTGGCCCAGCCTGTGATGCCTGCATCCCATGAACAAATAATAAAAATGTAGGCCTGTTTGTACTTCGTACTGAAGTTTATTAATGTTCTGAATATCTGCTGGACGAGATCATCAATCCCAGAGAAGATATTTAGAATATTACTGGAATATCAAAAACAAAAGGACTTGAAGGAAGGAGTTGCATTTATATAGCACTTTCTTCAACCTCTGAAAGCTCCAAAGCACTTTACAACCAATGGAGTCCTTAAGAAGTGTAGCCATCTCTGTAACAGAGGAAATGTGAGAGCCATTTTGCACACATTTCGTCCCCACAATTAGCACTCTGATCATGACCAATTAATCAGTTTTTGTGAAGCTGGTTAAGGAATAAATATTAGCTAGTACACCAGGGATAATTCCTCTGTTCCTCTTTAGAATAGTGCCGTAGGATCTTGTACATCCACGTGAGAGGTTAAGTAGCCTCAGGTTAACACAAAAGCAAAACGGTGCGATTGCTGGAAATCTGAAATAGAATCAATCAGAAAAACAGTACAGTGCAGAAGCAGGCCATTCAGCCCATCTCTGACAGAGTTTATCTCCCCCTGCCCTATCCCTGTAACCTCACATATTTACCATAGCTAATCCACCTAACCCACACATGTTTGGATTGTGGGAGGAAACTGAAACACCCAGAGGAAACCTACACAGATAACGTGCAAACTCCTAATACAGTCACCAGAGGCCCAAATCAAACCCTGGTCCCTGGCACTGTGAGGCAGAAGTGCTAATCATTGTGCGACCATGTTGCCCTTACTCATCAGGCTTGGCAGAGTCTGTGGAGAGAGCAAAATAAAGCTAACCTTTCAAACTTGTGACCTTTCAAACTTGTGACTTTCCATCGGAACCAGTTTAATGTCTCATCTGGAAAACAGCACCTCAACAGTGCAGCACTCCCTCAGTACTGCGTTGGAGGATCAGCCTAGATTTTTGTCATCGAATGTCTGGAGAAGAATTTTAACTCATGACCTTCTGATTTGATAGAGGACACGACTACCGATTGGGACTCACTAGGCACTTTATTGCTACCTGTTAGTGTGGAGAAACTGTGCTATATGCCACATCTCTTCAAAAGGCAAACAGCATCAATAGAAATATCTTAATAAGATCACATGTAAATAGATTGACCTGTGAAGTGTTTCTAGCATTTCCTGAAACTGTGAGTAAGTTTTACCAATGAGAAGACATTTACCAGAACAAGCAATTAAAGGACAGTATTAAAATCTATTGGAAGACAAAAGTTTACAAAGAGCAAACAGACAAATTAGTCAGACAAGGCTCTTTGTAAATATTCACTAAAGAATTTGAAGTGCCTTTCAGGGAGATTTAGCAATCTAACTCCTTAATGACCTGACGGAATGTGGTTTCCGCAGGATTCATGTAGACACATGCCCACTGAGTTGCGATTCTCTCCAGACATCATAGTCAGACAAAAGCACAAAACTCTGATACATTAAATCTATGGGATTTTTAGTAAACCCCTTTGAAGGCAGGCATGGACAAAGTGGAAATATCTGTATAAACTATAAATAAACAACATCTGTGCTTTAGACCGACAAAATGCAATGATCAAAGCGCCCCATCAGATTAAATGATTATGGAACATTGACTATGATAAAAATGAAATCAAGCCATTGGAAGTTAAAGATATGTTGGTCTATTCAATGGATTAAAGGAGGCCTTCACAAAAATTTTTAGCATCCATCTGATGTTGTCCTATCTGATCCAAGCAAGTATAGAGAGTACTCCATCACACCCCAGACTTGTGCCTTGTAGATTGTGGACAGGTTTTGGGGAGTCAGGAGGTGAGTTACATGCTACAGAATTTTCTGACCTGTTTTTGTAGCCACACTGTTCAACTAGTACAGTTCAGCTTCTGGCCAATGGTAACCCCCAAATAATAGTGGGAGATTCAGCTTGAGGTGTGCCACTCCGCATCAAGAGTGGGTGACCGGGAGACTCACCCACTCTTACCGCCTGCCATTGGCATGCTGGAAGGATTTGCAAACTGACATAGCTGAATCTGTTTGACCACCTTATGAATGCAACCAAGAGGCGGGATTTTCCGTACAGCTCGTACGGCAGCAGTGGAGGCCTGCCATCGGCCGACAGGGGAATCTTCTGTCCTGGGAAATCTGTGGCAGTGACGTGCCATTGGCGGAACTGGAAAATCCTGGTGACATGATCAGCTGGAAGGTTTCAACCAAACAAGGGAATTCTCACATCCTACCTGCCACAGGAAGTGCAGTGGGCGGGGAGCGGAACATGCAAAAGGTCCGTTGATCTTGGTGGGATTTCTAGTTTTGGGGCAAGCGCAGCAGGAAAATCCTGCCTGACATGTTTCACAGGAACTCTCTTGAACGTTGATTTGACACTAGGTCCCATAAGGAGATATTCAGATAGGCGACAAAAAGCCTGGAGAAAGAAATGGGTTTTAAGGAGCATCTTAATGGAGCGCAGAAGAGGAAATTCCAGATCTTAGGGTCATTATATCTGGTTTGATTTGATTTATTATTGTCACATGTATTAACATACAGTGAAAAGTATTGTTTCTTTCAGGCTATGCAGAGAAAACACACCATTCATAGAGAAGTAAATGAGAGACTGCAGAATGCAGTGTTACAGTCATAGCTAGGGAGTAGAGAAAGACCAACTTAATATAAGGTAGGTCCATTCAAAAATCTGACAGCAGCAGGGAAGTTCTTGAGTAGGTTGGTACATGACTTCACACTTTTGTATCTTTTCCACAGGACGAATATGGAAGAATGAATGTTCAGGGTACGTGGAGTCCTTAATTATGCTGGCTGCTTTGCCAAGGCAGCAGGAGGTGTAGACAGAGTCAATGGATGGGAGGCTAGTTTGCGTAATGGATTAGGCTACATTCACAACCTTTTGTAGTTCCTTACAGTCTTGGGTAGAGCAGGAGCCATACCAAGCTGTGATGCAACCAGAAAGAATGCTTTCTATGGTGCATCTGTAAATGTTAATGACAGTCGCAGCTGACATGCCAAATTTCCTTAATCTTCTGAGAAAGTAGAGGCATTGGTGGGCTTTCTTAACTATATTGTCGGCAAGGGGGGCTCAGGACAGGTTGTCGGTGATCTGGGCACCTAAAAACTTGAAACTCTCGACCTTTTCTACTTCATCCCCATGGATGTTACTCCTGGAACACCAGGTTTGCAAATAGCCAGGTTTGCAAATGACTAATATAACATCGAAGGAAATTGGATGAAGTTTAATACATGCAGGTGCTGTTATTGCCAATTCAGTATCACCAATCTTCCCATTTCAATAGGGCAGCTGTTTCTTTTACTGTTTTCCCAGATCTTGGCTGGTGTGGTTAAAAAAGGACTGAGTATTGAATACCATCTGGTTTTGTGTTCTGCCTGTTTTCTTTAACTAAAGTGCTGTGATGTCACGCTCAGTACCTCAAATTGTGGAGAAACAGAGCCAATAATACTAGTGCATGTGAGGGCAGTGCACAAACGCATTGCATTTTTCATTTCCAAGCATTTGTGATACCCGTTCTCCACTTTGCGACTCCCAGGTTTGCACAATATGGATCAGAACAGAGACTGAACAAAGGGATGGGAAAGTGGTCGATCCAGGTGAAAAGGAGGAGACTCGGGTGGCAACAACCCGAATGATTCATCCTCTTCTTTTCCTTACATTTTCTCTTCTTTCTCACCAGATATTACGGAGCAGAGTACCCAGAATGCACACTCCATTCAATAAGGCCATTAAATTGGCATTGGAGCGCTCAGAACCCAATTGCCGGAAGAACATATTAATATATGGAAAAGGAGCAGGGCTGGATGACGCAATCTGTCAAACCAGCTCTGCTATTCAACATGATCATGGCTGATCTCTGACTTTAACTCCACTTTTTGCCCACTCCCAATATCCTTTAATCACCTGAGAGACCAAATTCCTGTCTCTCCCAACCTTAAATGTATTCAACAATGAAACATCCACAACATTTTTGGGTAAAGAATTTCAAAGACTCGCAAACCTTTGAGTGAGGAAATTGCTCCTCATTTCAGTCCTAAGTGATTGGCGCATTATCTTGAGATACAGCCCCAAAATTCTCCATGCAAAGGGAACAACCTCTGAGTGAGTAATCTGTCAAGCCCCTTCAGAACCTTGTGTGTTTCAGTGTGTTTACCTCTCATACTTCTAAACTCCAGAGAATTTGGATCCAATTCACTCAGTTTCTCATTATGTGACGCCGCTGTGACAAATGTGACAAATGTGATGTTTTTGTTTAGAAAAAGGAGGTAGACAAAAGGCGGGCAACTATAGGCCGGTTAGCTCAATTTCTGTAGTGGCGAAAATGCTTGAATCTATCATCAAGGAAGAAATTGCGAGACATCTGGATATAAATTGCCCCATTGGGAAGACGCAGCGTGAAAAGCAGATCATGTTTAACTAATTTAGTGGAATTCTTTGAGGACGTTATAAGTGCAGTGGACAACGGGGAACCGATGGATGTGGTGTATCTGGATTTTCATGTTGTTTGCAGGCCAACATGCTGTTTGCCTTCCTAATTTCTTGCTCTACCTCACACCAGCTTTCTATTTTCCTGGCATGTGTACATCCAAGTCTCCTTGATCATCAAAATTTACAAGTTTCACACCCTTTAAATAAATGTTCTGCTTTTCTTGTGACCAAAGCGAATAACTCCATCTGCCATCTTGGTGCATGCAGACTTAATCTGTCTTAGAGTTTTTGAAGTCACGTTGTGTCCTCCTCACAGCTTGCATGTCCACCTGATCTTTTATTGTCAGCAAACTTGATTTCATTATCCTTAGTTTCTTCATCAAAACCACGAATATGGATTCTTAATAGCTGAGGCCCATGCAGTGATCCTTCTGGGATTCCATTAGTCATAGCCTGCCAACTCAAAAATGCTTCATTTATCCATACTCTTTGCTTCATGTCCATTAATAAATCCTCTATCTATCCTAATATGTTACTCCCAACTCTATCAGCCCTCACTTTGCATACTCACCTTTTGCCTGGCCCGTTATTGGATCCCTTTTTGCAAATCCAAATATTCTACATTGACTTCTATTTACCCTACCTGTAACATCCTCAATAAAACTCATATAAATTTGTCAAACACGTTTTCCCTTTCAGCTAACCACATTGATTATATCTGCGTGGCACAGTGGCACAAAGAGCAGCATTGTGACGCAGTGGTTAGCATTGCTGCCTCGCAGCGCCAGGCACATGGGTCCGATTCCTGGCTTAGGTCACTGCCTGGTTTCAGCCACTCCAGTGTGAATAGGCCCTGCCCTCTGAAATTTAATGATATTTACTCTGCAGCACATAGAGTGCAGGGGATTCTAGCATGAACTCCCACTGAAAAAAAGCAGCATGAATTACTCCAGTATTCCAGCGAGTTTGACATTCAGAATGTCTCGCCTCCCTCTGTGTCCAATCATTGTAGAACAGCGATTAATTGAAAATTGAATTTCTCCATGTCATCAATATAGCATGGTGATCATACTGGATCTGGTTGAACTCTGATCAGCTATATTCAGTTTTGATGATCACAGCACAAGCCCTCAAAACAGTGTAGAGAAAGGCATTGATCTCTGGAGCAGGATTTTCCTGATCTTGGGGTAGTGATTGTGCATGAGGATGGGATTGCAATGCTCCCTGATACATTATCTTTGGGGAAGTATTCCTGGGGAGGACTAGCAAGAGTTTGGACGTGGTCAGCCAATTGAAATCACTAAGGCTCCAGAGGCAACAGTATCATTTGTTCATTAACTTTATGTCTTCACATGTACACTTTTGGTGGGGAAATGTTGGAAGCATTATTAACCTGTTGAACCACATCATGGATGATCCCTCTGCAGCCAACAAATCCTAAAGTGGGAGTTAAAGCCACAGATTCTGGCTCAGAGGAGGAATACTGCGCACTGAGTCACAATACCTCCTCGGTGATATTACCAACTTGCCTGCCTCTTACCAGCGGTGGAGCAGTTCCTGCTGCACACACATGCTGCCAACCTCATGGAGGTGGTCTCCCCATGGTGGTCTGGGAGGTACTGGAAATGGAGGCTGTATGATGCAAGGAAGGTCATGGCCAGAGAAGGCTGCATCCTCCTCACTGATCCCCTTCTCACTGCCATGGGCCCAGTGACCAACTGGAGTGGTTTCCCTGTTTCCCTCCCAATCAGTGTAGTTGGTCTTGTTTTCCCACATGTATTTTAAACTTAACCCCCTCTCCACACCACCAACAAGGGCGCCTCCATGTTGACGCGCCGTCTCCATGTCCAGCTTGCTCCAGCAGCATGCAGGTCTCCTGTTAATACGGTCATGATTTCAGGTCAACTAGTCCAATCAACAGGTAGTATCTGGGATTCACATCCTGTCCTTAATTGGATAGTGAGCTCGCAGTCAGCCAATCAAAAGGCCCACTCCATGCCCCATGCAAGGTGTGGCTCTCAGCAAGTGTTACGTTTCAGGGCCCCATTTAGCCCTGATTTTAGGGTACCAAGCCCACGGTAAAATTCTACCCCTGGTATCAGAGAAAGATCAGAAGTGAGGAAAGGTTGTTATAGAATCATAGAATCTCTATTGTACAGAAGGAGGCCTTTCAGCCCATTAAGCCTGCACCAAGAACAATCCCACCCAGGCCCTATCCTTGTAACCCCATGTATTTACCCTACTAATTCCCCTGACACTAGGGAAAGTTACATGGCCAATCAATCTATCCCGCACATCTTTGATAATGTGTGCTTGCAATCTCCAATGCTGAAAGGAGAGAAGATACAAAAATGAAAGAACTTACATTCTCCTATCGCCCTTCACAACCCCAGAATGCCCAAACCGCTTTGCAGCTAACGGTGTCCTTTGGAAGTTGTACTCTGGAAACCGTTCGAGCTGGTTCCTAACATGAAGCCGTTGATCCCAAGTTGCGGTGGAGGCACTTGTAATGTACGCCAATGTCAAATAGAAGTTCCAAATGCACTGGTCAAGCCTATTACAGCTGCTCAGATCTGGAGAATAACACTGGGAAAGGCTCATGGCTTTACAGAGATAGCACTTCCACAGGACAGCTGGTTACATTGCGAGCAAGCACATAATCAGCACTCTACCTTATAAATCTCTTTGTAAAGCTAGAAATGACCTTCCCTGGCTTTAGAACACAGGCCTGTGTGACTACGCACAATAGCTAACAAGTCTCCCTGCCCCCTCGGGGGATTTGCTTATTTTAAATTTTGATGAAAAATGCCAAGCTCTGTGTGCTGTACAAATAGGACCCATGAGAATCCTAAACCAATTTGTGATGCTGAAAAAAAATGCTACAAACCAAAAGAAAATTGGGATGCAGAGAGAGAAAAGATAAATCCAAGTATTTATAGGAATGAACAGGGGTTCCCTTTGGGACTTATTCATTAGAAGGATTAAGAGAAGTGGAAAAGGTGACACTTTTGCCACTCAGTGGTGTGTACAACAGATTTTCATTCGAACTTTCTAGCGACTGAATGGGGGAGGTGAGCTAGGGGTGCGGGTGGGGCGGTGAGAGGGGGAGGGTTTGGGAAAGAAAAAAAATGAATGCTTTCAATTCTTACACAGTGAATAGCTGGATTTCTTCAGAATGCGCTTGTCAAGAATATTCATTTGGGCACATGCACTGAATCCGTTAGTAGAACAAGTGCTTTCGACAAACATTAAATGGAAGCGATCCTTTTAAAACAGACTTTTAAGCAAATTGGAATTAAAATAAAGTTATCAACAGCACCGCAATCCTTTAGAGCTTCACACTATTTTGCGATCATTTTCACTTTTATTAAAATTGGTGTTAAAAAAAAGTATTTCAGTCTTCAGCAGTCCAATGGTAATGTCCTTTTCCAAAATGACATTTTACTTGTTTTAACAACTCATGCATTGCCAAGTACCAGACAGGTACTGATCTCTGATTGCTATTTGTATACAGTAATGTGTGGCAGATTACACTGACAGTCCTGAATTGCTGTCTGCTGGGGACAATTGGAACCAACACACGGAGCTGGTCTCAGTGTTTTCTGAAATGCTCGTTACATTTTAATGTTTGAAAAAGGCTGTTGGAACCATCTGCCAACGGCCGAATTTGAAGATTTTAACGCTTGGGTCTAGCTGTATTCCCAGTACAAAGCAAGTGGCCTCAAATGTTTTCCTTCAACGTGACTTTGTACCCAAATTGCATTATCCTCAGTTGTGCCTGTTCCAGGCTGGGGCTGGTCTGCGTGATGTAACTGGGGCAAAAGAGAGAGATTTGCGATCAAATCTGCTGTTAGACTCGGAGCTTGGTTTTCACAGAAAAGGGATTATGCTTTGGAATTCTGGCAGAATATCAAAAATGCTCAGTAGAGCACCAGTAATAGCAGCATGCAGAACATAACGTGTGTGTCTGGCACTGTAGCAAGAGACAAATGTGTAGCCTAGGTGATATATTACTAAATTAGTAGGAATTTGCAGCTGATTTGCATAAAGAATAGATAAAATTGTTGCAACAAGAACAACTGGTTTGAGTTTTTTCTCAATTTTACTTTAGAAAAGATATCTCCCAATACACCGTTTGGACTTTGCAAATGCTCTCTTTACAGATTCAATTTGGGCAATTCATTGTTAATTTCTATTTCCAAAGATATTGTTATAAAACTTTGGTGCGTGCAGATGAATCCAATTCAATTCAAAATGACACAAATTAGAGTCTTTACAGAAAGATGGATGTGACTTGACCAAATATTCTGGAAAGCAGTCCAGAAAAACTGCCACCAGTGATGTTGTTTGACGAACACTGAATGAGTTCTGAAGAATTCCCCTCTTTATAACATGATTTTAAAATAGTTGAAAATTGTTTAGAATAGTTAGGCCAGAATAGTTATCCAGAAGGAACCTACTGGATAATCTTTTCAGAAGGAAAGGAGTTGGAGGTAGACAGAGATTGTAAGGGAGATGAGGGAAGTGATGAAAGGTCACTGAACAAGATTGCGATACGGTGAGGGTGAGGGGTACTGTGGTGACAGGGATGAGGGGATTCTTATGAGGTGCTTAAGAGAGGAAATAAGGGCAGAGGAATCAGAGGAAAATTAATCAGGGATTTAATTGGGTGTTGAAAGCACTCAAGGCAATCTATTAGCCAATGTTGGTAGGATCTTGGAAGGGTTGTGGAGAACAACAATTATGCTCATTGGGATGGTTGGAAGGGAGAGATGTTTGAATGAGGAAATGTCATCTGCAGGGGGGGGAAAGCAGAACTCAGTGTGACATTATGATCCAGACTGTCTGTGCAGAGTCAGCATGTTCTCTCTGTGTCTGCATGGGTTTCCTCTGGGTGCTCCAGTTTCTTCCCACAGTCCAAAAGATGTGCTGGTTATGTGCATTGGCCATGCTAAATTATTCAAGTGTATCCAAACAGGTGCTGGAGTGTGGCGGCTAGGGGATTTTCACAGTAACTTCATTTGCAGTGCTAATGTAAGCCTCCTTGTGACACTAAGAAATAAACTTATAACCTTTGGCATAATAGTTTAAGGAAGGTCCTGGGATAGACTGGCACGGAGGCTTCAATGGCAGAGCAGAAGATGGTGATCTGCCAGTGTTAGGGTGCCAACTGATTCATCCACAATAGGCGACGTTGCTGAGATGGAAGTAGATGGTCTCTGAAATGCAGATACATGAGGCCAGTGCTCAGCTCGAGGTCAGACATGTGCCTGAGATTGTGAACAGCCTGGCTCATCCTGAGACACTGGCCATTACGGAGAGTGGAATTGATGTTCAGATAAGGTTGTGATAGGGAATAAAGAAATCCTGCAGTGCATGCTACAACCTGACAAGGAAAGAGCAGCTTATTGACTAAATATGAGTGGGCAAAAGCAGAAAGTATTGGTGAATGTCCTGATCTTGAATTGATGCTTTTTTTTAGCCTTTTTTCTCTTCTGTCCTGAAGATGTTTTGGAATAGTTTACACCTTCTATGGAAAACCTCTAATGTTTTACCCATGTGGCATTGCAAATCTTTCCAGTGAGCGCTGCCACTGAGAACATCACAGCTGTCCTGTCACCACTCAAACATACACTTTTCAAAAGGAGTCACTGACTAACATTCCTGCCTCTGCATCGTGCTCACCTCCATTGCTCTGTAACTTAATTACTTTGTCTTAATTATTGATCTAAATTCCTCATAAAAGATGCAATGGCCTCACCTGTAATTATTCCTTCAGCTAAAACATTTCATCTTCCTACAACTGTCAGTGTAAATAAATTTCTTTTAATCTATTCTAATAGTGACAACATTTAATTGTCACCATTTGCACACCAAAAGTATTATTTATTTGCATGTCCAAACTTTCCTTGCAGCCATCTCTATGTCAGTGGAAATAATCCCACGTTTTAAGTACCTCTTCATAACTGTGGTGTTCCCTTCTTGGCATTGCCCTCATCATGTTATAAAGCCATGATATCTATGATTTTAATTGTTTCCTATAATGAGCCACATAAAACTGCATTCAGTACTTTGAAAGTAATCTAAACATTATGTACAAATTCATCGTTACTCTTTTATTCATATACTCTTTGCTATATCAATTCTAAAATTTATTTTATGGGTTAAGGCCATCACTGGCAAGGCCAGCATTCATTGCACTAGTTGCCCTTCAGAAGATGGTGGTGAGCTGCCTTCTTGAAATGCTGCAGTCCGAGAAATGTAAGTACAGATCTGTTAGGGAGGGAATTTGAGGATTTTGACCCAATGACAGTGAAGGAACAGCGATGTGTTTCCAAGTCAGGGTAGTAAGTAACTTGGAAGGGAACCTCCAGATATCTGCTATCCTTCGAGATGGTCATGATGTGGAGATGCCAGCACTGGACTGGGGTAAGCACAGTAAGAATTCTCACAACACCTGTGTAAAGTTGGACTTTAACTTGGTGTTGTGAAACTTCTTACTCTTCTTGTTGGTAGCAGTCATGGGTTTGGATGGTGCTGTCAAAGGAACCGTGGTGAGTTCCTACAGTGCATCTTGTAGAGATTCATACAGCTGCCACTGCTCATCAGTCGTGGAGAGATTTGTGGAAGGGGTGATAATCAAGCTGGTTTCTTTGTCCTGGATTGTGTCAAGCTTCTTGAGTGTTGTTGGAGCTGCACTCATCCAGACCAGTACATAGAATTCCATTACATTCCTGATTTGCGTCTTGTAGCTGGAGGACGGGCTTTTTGAAGTCAGAAGGTGAGTTACTGGCCACAAGATTCCTAGCCTTTGACCTGCTCTGGTAGCCATAGTATTTATATGGCTCGTCCAGTTCCGTTTCTGGTCAATGTTAACCCCGAGGATGTTGATAGTGGGAGATTCAGCAATGGTAATGCCATTGAACATCATGGGGTGTTGGTTAGATCCCCTCTTGTTGGAGATGGTCATTACCTGGCACCTATGTGGCGTGGATGTTAAATCCCATGTGTTCTATATATGCCCTTGCGGCTGGGGAAGATATTATCGTTCAATATCAAGACTAACAATCCAGTCATTGGCTTCATCTGATGCAGTGTGAATGGCTGTGATGCCACCAGGAATGGGTCTCTGAGGGAGTAAGGTTCAGTATGGAGGTGATGATCTGACTTGATCTGACAATTTGAAATATTCCTCATCTTCCAGTTGTGGAGCAAGTTAACACACCTTTCCTGACTCGTCCTCAAGCGGTTGAGGAGTCTTCAGATTTTCTCTGGAAGGTTGGAACTGGGGCCTCACCACTTGGGTTAGTTACTAGGTCGCTGTTGATGAAGTTTGCGATCAGCTAAAGGGTGAACCATGAAGAGCTGGGACTGTTGTAGAGTGTGTTCCAGTGGGAGCTGCAGAATTTCAGATGAGTGTGTGAGTTTTTATTGAGCCCCTGTGTCAAGGGGAGTGCTACATTAGCTATCTTTGGATGGTGTTCTTTGAGAAGGAAGTTTCCCCTGTGGCCATTAGAAGGTTCAACATGAGCTAGCACAGGAAGCCACTTGAGCTGTGTTGATACTCAGTTTAAATATTTGCACTCACCATTTCAAGGAATTATGTGTTCAACTTCCCGGATTACTCGCATTAGAAAAATAGAAACATAGAAAAACTACAGCACAATACGGGCCCACAAAGTTGTGCCAAACATGTCCCTACCTTAGAGATTACTTCACTTACCTATCTTACTCTATCTTACTAAGTTACATTCTTCAGCATCTTTTAGTTCACTTCCTTCGATATCATGTATTTCCTTACATTGCCACATATTAAATTGTATTGGTTCCTTGTCTTGTCCTTCCACCATTCTGTCTACATTTCTTGAAGTATGTTAAAATCCTCCCTTTGATAAACTTTTTTTTGTGTTGCTAGTGCGTGTTATGCTCCACATATGTTCAAATCAGATTAAAGTAACCCATTTTAGATGTTAAAAATATTCAAATTACAATCGAAAACTTTGTGAATAAAGTAAAAACCTTCTAAAGGAGGAAGAGACTGCATAGCTAAAAAGGGGATGTATAATAGTAGACATCTGCTTTACTACCAGTGTCTGAACAATTACAAGAATGCCATTATTTTGTCACCTTGTATTTCATTTGAAAGAAGTACCCACAAGTCTGGACTATTGCTTAAAGCTACAGTTCAGAAGTTGTGCCCATAATTCCAGTCACAAGATTAGTTTGGCATTTCCCGCATGTTTCCATCTTGCTTTAAAAAAAACCAGTTACTAGTTTATTAAGTTGTCAAAGAACATTTAAATCTCTTCCTTTTTCTGTCACTTTCTACTGAAAACATCCTTTGACGTAGAAAGCACTCAGAGATAGCTGAAAAAAATATGTAAATCCTGCAATTCATTCCGCACCATGTAGAACAGGTCCTTCCCCTTGGAGCCAGTCTTCCATCTGCTGAAACATTACTCTGATATACAGTACAAAAGCAGTAACTAAGATGTTCATATCACAGTATTGTGTGCTGGTGGCAGGGAGAGGAATCAATGAAGCCATTGGACAATGGATAGAGTTTAAACAGCCTGGAGAATTTGCTAAGATGCAGACAAAGGGCAAACAGTGAAAAGGGTCTGCTGAGCTCTGGAGGAATTCCTTAGGATCCATTATGTCCTTGAAACAATTGTCACTTACAGAGTGGATTTGCATCAGTAATAGAGTTCAGGCACTGTTTGTGAAAGGCTTTCCCTGCGGCTGACCCCATCTCCCTGCCGCACATTGATACTCAGCAGTTCTCCCTTGCCCTGCCTTGCACCACGGAGAGCGATATCATGGGAAAATGTGCGAACTTAAAGAAAGCACGGGGAAGTAAAAGCGATTCAGGGCTTCGGATGGTTCTCAGAACACTTTTATCGCTGCTTGCCAGCAAGGATGACATCTGTAAAGAATGGAACATACTGCCTTTGTCCACTGGTTGTTACTAATCATGTCCCTAAAGCAAAATACCGAGTAAACGGAACAGCAATAACTCTCTTTAGGATTAATGTTATTCTTGTGCTCCAGAAAATCCATGAATGATAATCAGAGGAAATGTAATGATGCCACAAAAACTATGATTACACATTTGTATTTGATTCAGACAAGGTGAAGGGCCAATTCCCATCTTGCGGGACATTGCCAAAACTGAGAAGAATAGAATGAAAGACAAAGTAAATCAGGAAGTGGCGATTAGTTGACATAACGTGTTTGGTTTTAAAAGCCTTGAGACTGTGGAGAGGATGAGATAAAGATGAAAAAGGGGAGACGTAGATAGGAAAGAAGAAAGGAAGATAAAGCAAAAGAATCTAACAATCATTTTAAGACCTGGCAGAGAAGTGAGTAATATCCTTCACTGACTGAACATTCACTATATTTGCAGAACAATTTTGTGCACATCATACACAGCAATGACTATGTCTTCCCTGCTTTTGGTCCTGGTGACAATCATGAAATACACTCATGCAAAAATTCTTGAATTCAGCTATTTTGATTTGATTTGATTTATTATCATCACATGTGTTGATATACAGTGAAAAGTACTGTTTCTTGCACACTATACAGACAAAGTATACTGTTCATAAAGTGCATAGCGGAGAAGGAAAGGAAAGGTTGCAGAATGTAGTGTTCCAGTTACAGCTGAGGTGTAGAGAAAGATCAACTTAGTGCAAGATAGGTCCATTCAAAAGTCTGATGGCAGCAGGGAAGAAGATGTTTTTGAGTCGGTTGGTACATGATCTCAAACTTTCATACCTTTTTCCCAATGGAAGAACGTGGAAGAGAGAATGTCCAGGGTGCATGGGGTCCCTAATTATGCTAGCTGCTTTTCTAAGGCAGTGGGAAGCGTAGACGGCGTCAGTTGTTGAGATATATTCATTTACGTTGCCAGTAGGACATCATCAATTCCCCAATTATTAAGAGTCTTTTTTAAAAGTTTATTTATTATTGTCATAAATAGGCTTACATTAACACTGCAATGAAGTTACTTTGAAAATCCCCTAGTCGCCACACTCAGGCACTGAGGGAGAATTTAGCACGGCCAATGCAGATAACCAGCACATGTTTTGGACTGTGGGAGAAAACGAGAGCATCCAGAGGAAACCCACGCAGACATGGGGAGAATGTGCAGAGTGCATACAAACAGTGACCCAAGCCAGAAATCGGATGCAGGTCTCTGGCACTGTGAGGCAACAGTGCTAACCACTGTGCCATCATGCTGCCCCATGTCGTTAAGGTTACCATTGGCCAGAAGCTTAGCTGGACAAACAATAACAACACTGTATTTGATAAAAGAAAAATGCAGGGCAAACTTTGGGCACTCTGTGACTCGTGCATCACCTCTTGATTCTTCAAAGTTTCATCACGACTCACAAAGCTATGGCGCATAATCTAGTGGAATACTGACCACTGGATGGGTGAGAACAAAGAAGAACAGTACACACAGGATCTGGCCCTTCGGCCCTTCAGAAAAGCACCTAACATAATCAAGGACCTCATGCACCCTGGACATTCTCTCTTCCTGTGCCGACAATTAATACCTTCCTACACTAAAGACCTATTATCTCTATGTGGTCCATATCCTTCTATTCCCTGCCTATCCACAAAAAAAACTGAACACCATATAAGATCGAGTAGTTCATTGTTTAAAATTCCTACCACTGGATTTAATATCCGTTCCCTTGGTCACCAGCAAGTGTATATTACTTGCAGAATGTCCTGCAACAACATACCAAGGTTACTTTGACAGAACTGCCCCCTCCTGTGATCACTGCTATTAAATAGCATTGTTAGTGCGTGACAGTTCTGGCCAGTGCCGTGCATCGATTCCCTCAATATTTTAAATAACATCAGTCTTTGTTCAGCATTTTCCTTTTGCTTCATGTTAGTGTATCATTACTAAAACCAGACAACTGGAAATAAAGATTTTACTATTGTCTGATTTGACTGGGGCAAGAAAAAGAGTATTAGCATTCCAAATTAAAATGTCAGTTGGCTTAACTTGCTGGATATAGTCAATAATGGTTAGATGCCAAATCTGCTCCTAATGGATATCATGTAATGGATTTTTTTGTATTCATTGTTGGGATTTCAGCATTGCTGGCTAGACTAGTATTTATTTCCCATCCTGAAGTGCTCTTGGGAAGGTGGTGGAGAGCCGTCTTCTTGAACTGCTGCAGTACGTGTGGTGTAGGTACACCCACAGTTCTGGTTACGAAGGGGCTTCCGGGATTTTAACCCAGTGACATTGGAAGGTGATATAATTCCAATTCAGGATGCTGTACAACGTGGGCGTGCTTGGAGTTGGTGGACGGGATTCTCCGGCCGTTCACACCAGCAGGATTCTCTGGTCCCGCTGCAGTGAACGGAGATTTGGCTGAGCGCCACATTCTCCATCCTCACTTGCAGCAATGGCGGGGCCTGAATGGCTGGAGAATTTTGACTCATGTCCTAGTTCACGGGTTTGGAAGCAGCCAAAAGAAAAGCTTTGGCAAGTTGCGGCAATGCATGCTACATGAGGCTGCCATTGTACACTGCTGGTGGAGAGAGTGAATGATTAAGGTGGGGTATCAGGTACTGACCAAGCAGTCTGCTTTTGACTTTGAGCTTCTTGAATGTTATTGAAGCTGCAAGTGGATAGTATTCCATTATGCCCCTGACATGTGGGTTGTAGGCAGACAGACTTTGGGGAGGTGAGTTGCTTGCCACAGAATTCCCAGCCTCTGACCTGAACATACAGATGGAGTAATTTATATAACTAGTCCACTTTAGTTTCTGGGAAAGTTCCTGCAAAATTCTTGACTTTCCACAGGATAAAATAAAATTAGAAATGCAACATTTTATAAACCTGCTTTGTGGACAAAGATTTTTAGCAATGGTGAATATCTTATTATAAAATATGGCAATTATCAATTAAGTCCCAGTTGTCAAAATTATGCTGATTACTCAACATTCCGTGGCTTCATCATGAAAGATATATAATGTTTTACCTAGATTCAGAGCAGTCAGAGCAGAGAAAGAGTACCCAGTTAGGGTACCTGGACGAACACTCAGGTCCTGCATGGACCAGCTGCCAGGGGTTTTCACAGACATCTTTAACCTCTCTTTACACCAATCTGAGGTCCCTATCTGCTTCAAGAAGATAACCATCATCCCTGTACCAAAGAAAAGAAAGACAGCGTGCTCTAATAACTATCGTCCTAACCCTGGTCCCTCCAATCCAATACTATAATTAAGAAAGCCCATCAGTGCCTTTATTTTTTCAGGAGGCTAAGGAAATTTGTCCACTATGACTCGTGCCAACTTTTATAGAAAGCAGTCTTTCTGGTTGCATTGGTATAGCTCCTGCTCTGACCAATACTGAAAAACACTAAAAAGTGTTGTGTACATAGCCCAGTCCATCACACAAACCAGCTTCTCATCCATTGACTTCATCTACACTTCCCACTGCCTCAGAAAAGCAGCCAGCATAGTTATGCACCCTGGGCATTCTCTCTTTCACCTTCTTACATTGGGAAAAAGATACAAAAGTCTGAAGTCACGTACCAACCATCTCAAGAGCAGCTTCTTCCCTGCTGCCATCAGAATTTTGAGTGGACCTACCTTGTACTAAGTTGATCTTTCCCTACACCCTAGCTATTTTGCATTCTCTCTCCTTCTCTATGTATGGTATGCTTTGTTTGTATAGCATGCAAGAAACAATATTTTTCACTGTATACTAATATATGTGACAATAATAAATCAATTCAAATCAAATTGGATTGAGATCATAAAACATTTAGAGTTGATATATTTATTTTTTAACTTGCACAGTGACACAGTGTCTGGCACTGCTGGCACTGCTGCTTAACAGTGCCAGAAACCCAGGCACAATTCCTCACTTTCTGTGCAGAGTCTGCACATTCTCCCTGTGTCTGTGTAGGTTTCCTCCGAGTGTTCTGGTTTCCTGCCTCAAACCAAAGATGTGTGGGTTAGATGGATTGACCATGCTAAATTGCCACTTGGTGTCTCAAGATGTGTAGGTTAGGACATTGATGGAGTAAGCATGTGGGATTTCAGGAATAGGGCCTGAGTGGGATCATCTGTTCAAGAGTCAGTGCAGACCCGATGGGCCGAATGGCCTCCTTCTGCACTGTAGGGGATCTATGATTCTATGAAATATAAAAAGACCGATAATTGAAAACTGTAATACAAGATAATTTACAGTTACAATAGCAGGGCTGAAACAGCTCAATGTCACCAAAGTGGTGAGGAAATGTTTTGATGTATGAATGAGATAAATAATCTCTTTGAATCTCATTCTCTCTGCTCAATTAGAAACCTTGGACAGCCCCTTAATTCATATACATTCTGGTAAACATTACTCTGCCTGATATTCTGAAAGTAGCAAGAGATTAGAAGTGAGATCAGAATTGAGTTTATTGCACAAGCTTTGTGTTTGTCATTAAGCAGGGTGATGAATAGCAGCCATGGGATGATTTTTTTAAGAAGTGAGCATGATGTGTATACGTAAAGCTCTATTTGGCTTTAAAATCTGAATGGGTGACACATGAGAAAGGACAAAGAGAAAAGGGATGAACATATAATGCCTTATTTTGAATAGAATTATCTGCAAGCATTACGAACCTGCCTTCATAATTCTTACCAATTAATTTGTCAGTCACATAAGGAGCCTAGCTGAGATTCCTCTTCCCCACTTAAGAATGATTTTTTTTCCCTCTCCGTCAGAAGATATGATTTTTCAATTTTATTTTTTAATGTTAAGCAAATCTGCCGACTAGAACTGCCAGCAATCCATCCCCTGGTTTCTAACACTCAGGAACAGCTGTTAAAGCCAAGCGTTTTCACACTGCTAAGAAGCTGTGAACACAAGAATAATTCAGGCTATCTCCTCAGGCCTCGCCATTTGTTTGCTCCTCAGATCTGCCCTCTGACCGGCCAGAACGAAGATTAACGTGTTTTTTTCACGAAAAGCAGGGTAGAATCTCAGACACCAAACTCTTAAAGCTGTGAATAACTGAAAAAATATCTTCTTGAAATTACTTACTCCGGATGTTTGTGCAAACTGGGAGTGACATTAAGGGAGAAAGACTATTTATCTTGTCTGAATATTGCGCACATAAATTGTTCCCTTAAGTCTGAATAGGAAGCAACGTATTTCTTGACTGTACTTGCCAATAAGCCATCAAACATGCCAGCCCAGAATTAATAACATATCCTGCATGTGGCACAAGGATTTTCTTTTCATTAATCTAATCTTTCCCATTGATAAAGGAAACGGGTTGGAATTGGAACTCTTCATAATAATGGTGCCTTGCTTCCTACACTTTAATCCTCCAAGAGACATGAATTGAATTGCTATTCTGAAATCCACCGTGGTGTTTTGTTTCTCTATCTGGCTTGCTTATTAGTTTGGAGCCAAGTTAGGTAAACGTTCATTAAAAGCAAAATATTGCTGATGTTGCAAATGTGAAATAAAAACAGATGAAAAATGGTTCAAAAATAGAATCATATTCGATTTAAAACACTGGACGGGATTCTCTGACTGTTCACACCGGCGGGATTCTCTGGTCCCACTGCAGCGAATGGGGATTTGGCTAAGCGCCAAATTCTTTGTCCACCTGGGTAACAGCGGTGGGGCATGAACGGTCAGAGAATTCTGGCCATTACCACTGGCCAGGATTATCTGGGGATTATTGGATGGGACCAGAAAATTTGGAGAGCAGCCAATCATCCATGGATTTAGAGCAGGAATTCTCACCAGTGGTGGGACTGGAAAATCCAACCATCCATTTTCCTCTCCACAGGTATGTTGACAGCCTGGTATTTCTCGCGCTTACCATTAGAATTTTCGGCTATAATTCATGACATGTAGTAGTCCTTGATCGCTGATGTATGCATGTTCAGCATGTTCATAGAGCATGTTCATGAAATCCTATTGCCCCTGGCTTGGGAAGATTTATAAATCCCTGCCAATTTTCCACCTTCACTGGCAACAGGGCGTGAACATCCAGAGAATTCTGGCCAAATTTCTGACAACAGTCACAACGTTTACTCTTACCGATTTATTGGCTTGGATGCCTGCACCATCCTTGATGCCATGGACTCACGGGTGCATGGGCATGCACTTAAAGTGAGAAGAAAAAGTTCAAAGGAGATGTGAGGGGCAAGTGTTTTGCACAGAGAGCGAGTGGTAAGTATCTGGAATGCGCCACCAGGGTGGTAATGGAGGCAAATACATAAGAACATAAGAAATAGGAGCAGGAGTAGGCCATCCAGCCCTTCGAGCCTGCCCCGCCATTCAATAAGATGATGGCTGATCTGTCGCTGCTCAGTTCCACTTTCCCGCTTTCTCCCCATAACCCATAATCCCCTCTCTTATCAAAAACCCATCAACCCGCGTCTTAAAAATATTTAGCGAGGCAGCCTCCACCACTTCTTCGGGCAGAGAATTCCAGAGATTCACCACCCTTTGAGTGAAGAAGTTCCTCCTCAACTCCGTTCTAAACCGCCCCCCTTTTATCTTGAGGCTGTGCCCCCTAGTCCTACTGTCTTTTTTGAGCGGGAAGAGTCTCTCCACCTCTATCCTATCCATCCCATTCATCATCTTATAAGTCTCAATGAGATCTCCCCTCATTCTTCTAAACTCTAACGAGTACAAGCCCAGTTTATTCAGCCTCTCCTCATAGCTCAACCCCCTCAACTCCGGTATCAGCCTAGTAAACCTCCTCTGGTACAATCTGGTTGTGACAAAATCAGCCACACAAATGGTTGTGCTATATGTCGGGTGTTCCACTGTGCTTTGCTAGCCCACCAGAGGATAAGCCAGGTTAACAGAAGGCTGTTCCTTCAGAAGAAAGCAGCAGTGAAGATGATAGTTGGTATTTGAGGGTGGGTGAGATGCCACCCAACCAGGCATCGTGAGCCTGGCTGAGGGGCAAAGATCTGCTTCCTGGGGGTGTGGATGGCAGGATGGAGCTGGGGAAGTGGAAGGTGCGTGCCTGTGTCCTCGAGCCTCACCCACCTGCTTTTTCTGGAGTTATTTGTTAGAATTATCAGGTAAAACAACATAATGTGAAAAAAGGGGCTTTTAGATAAGCATGTGAATATGCTAGGAATAGAGGGATATGGAACAAGGCAGAAGGGATTAATTGGCATTAAGTTCAACACAACATTGTGGGTTGAAGGTCCTGTTACTGTGTTGTATTGTTGCATGTTCTATGTTCTAAATTCTATCTTCAATGACTCGCAGTTTACAATAATGAAGACCAATGTAGCAGTGGAAGTGAATATGAATTTGTCCAGGCTTCCCACAGAAAAAAAAGTCATATTAGGCTCGAAACATTAATTCTATTTCTCTCTCCACTGATGCTGCCAGACCGGCTGAGTCTTTCTAGCATTTTCTGTTTTTATTTCAGGTTTCCCAGATTCCGTCTGTGTAAGTTCTGGTGAGAACTGACTTAAGAACATAAGAAATAGGAGCAGGAGTAGGCCATCTAGCCCTTCGAGCCTGCCCCGCCATTCAATAAGATCATGGCTGATCTGTCGTGGCTCAGTTCCACTTTCCCGCCCTCTCCCCCATGGAAGTTAATACCATCAGCAATTCCTGAAACTATAATAACATGTGAATGCTGAAACTGAAGAACAGCTCAGTCTGTATCTAAAAGTTTATTTATTATTAATCATAAGTAGGGTTACATTCACACTGCAATGAAAGTACTATGAAAATATCCTAGTCGTCACACCTTGGCACCTGTGCGAGTGCACTAAAGGAGAATTCAGTTAGCATAGAACATAAGAACATAAGAACATAAGAAATAGGAGCAGGAGTAGGCCATCTGGCCCTTCGCGCCTGCCCCACCATTCAATAAGATCATGGCTGATCTGTCGTGGCTCAGTTCCACTTTCCCGCCCTCTCCCCATAACCCTTAATCCCCTCTCTTATCAAAAACCCATCAACCCGCTTCTTAAAAATATTTAGCGAGGCAGCCTCCACCACTTCAACGGGCAGAGAATTCCAGAGATTCACCACCCTTTGAGTGAAGAAGTTCCTCCTCAACTCCGTTCTAAACCACCCCCCCTTTATCTTGAGGCTGTGCCCCCTAGTCCTACTGTCTTTTTTGAGCGGGAAGAGTCTCTCCACCTCTATCCTATCCATCCCATTCATCATCTTATACGTCTCAATGAGATCTCCCCTCATTCTTCTAAACTCTAATGAGTACAAGCCTAGTTTATTCAGCCTCTCCCCATAGCTCAACCCCCTCAACTCCGGTATCAGCCTAGTAAACCTCCTCTGCACTCCCTCCAAGGCCAAAATATCCTTGCGCAGGTGCGGTGCCCAAAACAGCCAATGCACCTAACCTGTACATCTTTGGACTGTGGGATGAAACCGGAGCACCTGGAGGAAATCCACGCAGAAACAGGGAGAATGTGCAAACTCCACACAGAGAGTGACCCAAGTTGGGAATCAAACCCGGATCCCTGGCGCGGTGAGGCAGCAGTGCTAATCACTGTGCTACCATGGGGAAAGGTAAATGAGCATCTCTAGTGTAAATCTTCACCATTTCGAAAGAAGGGTGTCGGCACTTGTGAAATTCTCTGAGATTCATACCAATCTACTCTGACTTTCCAGAACAGTAAAAAATCTGACAACACCAGGTTTAAGTCCAAGCTTTCGAGGTTTCCCTCAAAACCTCGAAAGCTAGTGAGTTCACTATCAAATAAATCGGTTGGACCTAAACCTGGTGTTGTCAGACTTTTTACTGTGTTTCCCCCAGTCCAAAGCCGGCATATCCACATCATTTCCATAACAGCACAGATTCCAGCTTTCCTAACAATTTACTGATACTGTTATGTATTTTCTGAAACAAAAAGGGGGGCTGTATTCATGCTAATGAAGGTGGGAGATGCTAATGAAGCTGAAATAATGGAACATTGCATTCTCTGGGAAATCAGTGCCAACATGTCCCACCCTAATACTACACAAATAAACCCCAACTGCAACTTTGGAATGTAGGAACAACAAGTAGGAATAGGCATTGACCATTTAAAACTTCAAGCCTGTTCTAGCATCCAACTAAATCACTGTTGATCTGTATCTTAATTCTGCCTATTCGCCTTAGCCCTGTAACTCTTAATGTCCTTTCCCAAGAAAAATCTATCAATCTCTGCTTTAACTCTGAAAAAAGGACACTTCTGTATTTGCCTTTAGGGTATGCTTTTGTTTGCATTCTGTGGCTCTGTGAGTGAGATTGACAATTAATAGCAAATTAGGATCAGTTTGCGAATCGTACTATCTCCATAGGTGCCAACAGCAGCCTCAGTTGTAATTCACACAAAGCGAGAAAGTGCCACTATCCTGTTCTGGGAAGTGGCAATTTTTCATTTCTGGAGAGAATGTGCGATAGGTTATTGGACAATTAAATATTCACTAACACTGAGTGCAATGAAATGCTTAATGCAGTGCTGACACACTGGGATAGAATCTCTTTATAAGGTTATCCTTTAGAATCCATTCAAAAAGGGTGTTTTAAAGAAATTATTAACCATTTGAGAGTATGAATGATATATAATAATTTTGCAGTCATGATTTGTCACAGAACATTATAATGAAGAACTGTGCATCCTTAATCGATGTGGCATCTTAAGCGTATCAAGAATATTAAAATAACATCACAACACTCAACAGAACTGCCCTGATTGTTTTTCTTTTATTATAATAGCTATAAAGCAGAACATTTGATAGAATGAAAGGCTTCTTTCACTCGGGAATTTCTCCAGTTTCATACATAAGCCCTAACCTGTACTGTAATCACAAGTTTTTGTTTCATTTATTAGTCACAAGTAAGGCTTACATTAACACTGCAATGAAGTTACTGTGAAATTCCCTTCATCGCCACGGCACCTGTTTGGGTCAATGCACCTAAACAGCACATCTTCCAGACTGTGGTAGAAAACCAGAGCACCCTGAGGAAACGCACGCAGACACAGGAGAACGTGCAATCTTCACACAGACGTCAACCCAAGCTGGGAACTGAACCCGGGACCCTGGCACTGTGAGACAGCAACTGCTCACTAATGTGGCACTGTGCTGGCAACTCTAAGGATATTCCAAGCACACTCAGGAGAGTTGCGATCATTGAAAACAAGACCAATTAAATTCTCTAACATTTCTAACAAACTTCCAGACTATATTTTAAACACCGGCTGCCTATGAGATATTGAATAAAGCTTGTTCTTCTTAAGAGCAATGTATTAAAATATAGATTTTAGCAATATAGGGAGGAACTTAAAGAGTGAAACACTCTCATTTTAGCCATTTCCATGTCAGCAGCAAGTGCTGCTGGCTTATGTATAATGTGGCTGAGGTGCCTCTTTGCTATTCAACAACATGTCTTCATTTCAAACTTCAGAAATTGTCAGAAACATAAATGAAATTAGATGTTTTCTTGGTATCGATTTCTCAGTTGGTTTTGCCGTGGTCTTTCTCCTCACCCCGTAGTGTTGATCTCTCGACTGGGTGCAGCCTAACCGACGCCAGTCACTGCCTTGTATTTCCCATACGCGGCCATTGTTCAACCTAGATAGTAAGTTATTTGCAGTCTATTTGTCCACAGAACAAATCACAGCTGAGCCCAATTCACACGTCCACACATGCATGCTTCCAGCAAGGAGTGACTGGATAACAATCAGGAGAGGGAATCCTAGCCAATTTTCTCCTCCCTCCCCTAGGGCATTGAGACAAGTGGTAGTGTTGTACATAGAAATGGGGTTTCTATGAATAGATTAAGCTATCAGATCAACAATTGCACATCTAGTTTTAGTGTTTAACTGTGGTGAGCAGTCCAGGCATTACACAATGATTTTCTTTGGGAAAGAGAACAAGACTTTTCAAAGCAACTTTTATCATACTCTGGAACTCTCTCCCACCTACACCCCGTAAAAAAATCTTCAGTTGATATTTAGAAATGAGGAGGACTATTTCACACAATTAGAAATGTATGAAAGGTCATCAACTTCAATGGAAATCCACCAATATTATTTGATGACAATGTTGAATCTTTGTAGACCTGAATAATGCAGTACTATATATTATAGGCCAAACATTCAGAAGGGAGAACTGGTCCCCTTTTAGTCTGACACAACTTTGGTGTAAGCACCCAAAGAAATCCCAGAAACATGGTGTAACATGTGCTCCCTACATTGTTAAACCACAATATTGCTTCAGCTGTAGATCAATTGGCAATATTCTTACCTTTCAATCAGAAGATCATGTAAAAAAGTTTATTTAATAGTCACAAGTGAGGCTTACATTAACACTGAAATGAATTCACTGTGAAAATCCCCTAGACGTCACACTCCGGCGCCTGCTCGGGTCAATGCATCTAACCAGCACATCTTTCAAACTGTAGGAGGAAACTGGAGCACCCGGAGGAAACTGGAGTTCTATGAGGATGTGTCTAGGGCGGTGGATAGAGGAGAGCCGGTGGATGTGGTCTTTCTGGATTTTCAGAAGGCGTTTGATAAGGTACCTCACAAGAGGTTACTGCAGAAGGTCAGAGGACATGGAGTTGGGGGTAGGGTGTTAGCGTGGATAGAGGATTGGTTGTCAAATAGGAGGCAGAGAGTGGGGGTCAATGGGTGCTATTCGGATTGGCGGTTGGTGACTAGTGGGGTGCCCCAGGGGTCGGTGCTGGGGCCTCAGCTATTTACCATTTATATAGATGATCTGGAGGAGGGAACCGAGTGTAGGGTGTCGAAATTTGCTGATGACACCAAGATTGGGGGAAAGGCAAATTGTGCGGAGGGTGTGGAGAGTCTGCAGAAGGATCTAGATAGGCTGGGCGAATGGGCCAGGAAATGGCAAATGGAATTTAATGTTGGCAAGTGTGAGGTGGTCCACTTTGGTAGGAAGAATGGTAGGAAGGACTATTACTTACGTGGCGAAAAACTGCAGCAGGCGACGGTGCAGAGGGACCTCGGGGTCCTTGTGCATGAGTCGCAAAAACCCAGCCTGCAAGTGCAGCAGGTGGTCAGGAAGGCGAATGGGATGCTGGCCTTCATAGCGAGGGGGATTGAATATAAAAGTAGGGAGGTCTTGCTGCAGCTGTATAGGGCATTGGTGAGGCCGCAGCTGGAGTACTGTGTGCAGTTTTGGGCGCCGCACCTGCGCAAGGATATTTTGGCCCTGGAGGGAGTGCAGAGGAGGTTTACTAGGCTGATACCGGAGTTGAGGGGGTTGAGCTATGAGGAGAGGCTGAATAAACTAGGCTTGTACTCGTTAGAGTTTAGAAGAATGAGGGGAGATCTCATTGAGACGTATAAGATGATGAATGGGATGGATAGGATAGAGGTGGAAAGACTCTTCCCGCTCAAAAAAGACAGTAGGACTAGGGGGCACAGCCTCAAGATAAAGGGGGGGCGGTTCAGAACGGAGTTGAGGAGGAACTTCTTCACTCAAAGGGTGGTGAATCTCTGGAATTCTCTGCCCGTTGAAGTGGTGGAGGCTGCCTCGCTAAATATTTTTAAGAAGCGGGTTGATGGGTTTTTGATAAGAGAGGGGATTAAGGGTTATGGGGAGAGGGCGGGAAAGTGGAACTGAGCCACGACAGATCAGCCATGATCTTATTGAATGGCGGGGCAGGCTCGAAGGGCCAGATGGCCTACTCCTGCTCCTATTTCTTATGTTCTTATGTTCTTATGTTCTAAACCCACACAGGCATGAGGAGAACATGCAGACTCCACACAGACAGTGACCCAAGTTGGGAATCAAACCCAGGTCTCTGGTGTTGTGAGGTAGCAGTGCTAACCACTGTGCCACCCATGGGTTCAAGTAACCCTGTGGAGATTTGAGTACATTTTTTAAGCTGACAGTCCAGTGTGATACTGAGGGAGTGCTGCACTGTTGGGAATTCAACTTCTCCAGTTGGGATCTTAAACCCTTTTGGAAAGGGGTAGAGAGAGAGAGAGATGCTGAGAAGTAACTACTCCCCCCTCCCAAAAAAAGGCTGTGGGAAAATGCCAGGCCAATCAAGGTACCAAGAGCAGGAAAATTAATTCAGAACTATTTACTCTGACTTATGGAGCTCTTGTTACCCAGTTGTGTACAGATTATGAAAATGATGAGAATATCAATAAGCAGTTGGATAAAATGGGCTACAACATTGGTGTCAGACTGATAGAAGTTTTTTTTAGCTCATTCTAATATTGGAAGATGCCATGATTTCTATGAAAGTGCAGATGTAATTGCAAAGGTTTCTTTTAATATGTATCTGGGTATAGCTCCCAGTGTGACCAGCTGGAGGGCAGCTGGTAATGAATTATTATTGATTTTGGAAAATAATCCACTTGTGGACTTTGCAGAATTGCCAGACAACCATTCCAGTTTGATCTACTCAAATCTACACTGTGGACTTCTGAGAGGTGCATTGGAAATGGTTCAAATGGCAATTGATGTGGGATTTGCCCAGCACATAGTCAATGGTGACAATGTGACAGAAATCAGAATGAAATTCATTAAAAGGATTGAAGAAAATCTTCCAGCTGGAGAAGACTAGCATTTCATAGTGCAGTATTTTCTTGAACAGTAAGAAGACATTATCTCAATACTGTAGATTGTTGCATTGTGAAGCTCGTTTATTGGCAAAAGTTTGACATTTAAAAGAGCTGGAATGGAAATTAATTTATTTGCCATGGAATTAACCTAGAGAGACTTCTTAACCTGAATTCAGCAGTGCACTCCTGTGCTCATTCTTCCACCTTCTTTGAGATCATATTCATAAGTTTGTGTTTTTCTGTTATCTGTGTTTCTGCAGATTTCTGTTGATGGGGGTCTGTGAAATAAAAATGTTAACTTCACCTGTTCTTTTGACATAAAGCCCATGGATCAGATGAATGATGGGGGGAATCTCAAAGAATCATATAAAATTCTAACAGCCTAGACAGGGTAGATGCAGCAAGAATTTTCGTGATGGTGGGGGAATCCAGAACCAGGGGTCACAGTCTAGGATTCAGGGTAGACAATTTAGGACAGAGGTGAGGAAACATTTCTTCACCCAAAAGTGGTAAGCCTGTGGAATTCATTACCACAGGAAGTAGTTGATGCCAAAACATTGAATGCATTCAAGAGGTGACTGGATATAGCATTTGGGGTGAAAGGGATCAAAGGTTACGGGGAACAAGCAGGATTAGGTTATTGAGTTGGATGATCGGCCATGATTGTAATGAATGGAAAAGTAGGCTGTAAGGGCCAAATGGCCTCCTCCTGCTTCTATCTTCTATGTTTCTATGTTACTGTTCAAGAATGCAATGTTATTATGGCTGCTGTATCCCCTGTCCTACCCTGTCTTTTTTTTACAATCAAACCCCTCTCAGAATGATTGAAGGGACATATCAAGAGTATGTATCCATGTTTCTGATTGCTGACATCATGGATTTGTGGAATTCCACGCTGGTGGAAGTGCAGGGGACTTGAAGAAATCTTGAAGACTACCTTTGAATAGTAAATATATTCAGATACTGATTGATCTACTAAAGAGAAGAGACAGGTTATGTATGTTTTGGGAAGCTTGGTGGAGTTGTACATTGTTCAGTATTTTCATTGTTTTTTGTATTTGCACTTTTTCCTATTAGAATGGTTGCCAAGTTTATTGAGGGTGTTTTATATTCTGCATCATGGTGATTTGATTGTCCTTCTCCATTACATTACTTCGCTGGGGATTGAATTTGGTATAGATTCTATCCCAGTGTAAATCTTTTGCTCCAACTCTATATGAATTGAGATGGTCCAACTAAATAACAGAAACAAATCTATGAATTTCTTTCACAGTAATGCTCCAAAGTCAGAGCAGTGGAAATCCATCTCACACATCCTCCCAATAACAGACAAGATAGCTGACTGGCAGGTTATCAGTGACACATTATATCATCTTGTTTGGATTATAAAAGTTGCACTTTGTAAACAAGCTGCAACATTGAAAGTTGGGTGTATGAATGCATCTAGGATGACAGGACTAAGGGGATCCAAATTGTTTTGAGTAAATACTGCAATCTATAGTCTGACTCTGGAAGGCTTATTATGTTCTGTTTGGCTGTTGTAAATGCAGGAAATGTTTTAACAGAAAGCTAAGCATGCTTTATGAGTTCAGAATTTAACATTTTACCCATCTCCAAGACTGCATCGTTGGAGTGTACAAAACGCTGAAGTCAGTTGCTGGGAAAAGGGGTGGCATAGAGGTGCAGTGGGTAGCACTGCTGCCTGACAGTGCTAGGGACCCAGCTTTAATTCCAGCCTTGGGTGACTGTGTGAATTTTGCACTTTCTCCCGTGTCTGCATGGGTTTCCTCTGAGTTCTCCAGTTCCCTCCCACACTCCAAAAATGTGCAGGTTAGGCGGATTGGCCATGTAAATTTGCCCCTTAGTGTCAGAGGGATTAGTGGGGTAAATACACGGGGTTGCAGAGATAGGGCCTAGGTGGTATTGTTGTCGATGCAGACTCGATGGGCTAAATGGCCTCCTTTTTGCATTGTAAGGATTCAATGAGTGGATGTAAAAGATTAGGAGAATCAGTAATCAACATTACTAAAACAGATCATTTGGTTACTCTCTCATTATTGTTAGTGGGACCTTGCTGTTCCACAAATTGCCCACTGCACTTCCTATAATAGAACAGCAATTATAATTAATTGGGTGTAGAACACTTTGCAACAACCTGAGAATGTGAATAGTGCTACAGAAATGAAACAGTGGTTAGCACAGCTGCCTCACAATGCCAGAGATCCGGATTCAATTCCTGGCTTGGGTCTCTGGGTCTGCGTGGGTTTCCTCCGGGTGCTCCGGTTTCCTCCCACAGTCCAAAGATGTGCTGGTTAGGCGAATTGACCGTGCTAAATTCTCCCACAGTGTACCCGAATAGGTGCCAGAGAATGGTGACTAGGGGATTTTCACAGTAACTTCATTGCAGTGCTAATGTAAGCCTCCTTGCGACTAATAAATAAACTTTAAATAAAAGACTGTGCCTCCAATTTACTGATCATTGTGTATTAAAATTTACAATGTGTCTTTAGTTTCAACTCATGTTTAAATGTGAATACATTTATTGTTTCATTTATTATTTTTGTGATCAATCAATATTTAAAATGGACAATGACATCTGTAGAAAGGTTGTTTAAGATAATTACGCACACCAAAATTTACAGCTAGATTGTCAAGGAAAAAGCCTTTAACAAAAGGAATTATTTTACTGCAAAAGGAACCTCTGACCACAATTGTATTTATAACAGGAAGCTCCTGACCATAGCAACATGTATATCATGAGAGCCTTCACCAGAGCAATGCTTACAACAGGAAATCCCTTACCACAATAAAGAATGCCAGAAGGGAATTCTGACAAGAATTGCACCGAAAATGCGCGAAAACAGAACTTGCGTGATTACGCCCTAATCTGCAAGGAAGCAAGCTATTTTGTCTGTAGTTTCTGGCACCATTGATGTCAAGCAGATGGTCAGGGACAAAAATGGAGTAGAATGGTAAGTGGCCCATTCGCTTTAATTAGGGTTGATCTCTCCTTCAAACTTCCTGACAATGCTGGAAGATGCTGTTTTGCTCTGACCTGTTTCCACTTTATAAATCCTGCTGGTTCGGTTCAACAGAAAGGATATTGTCTTTTTAATGCCAGTGAATCTTTCCTGCCAAGACTAACTGATTCCTTGCCAAAAAGGCTGCTTCCA
Source organism: Carcharhinus amblyrhynchos (assembly GCF_965287045.1). Lineage (NCBI taxonomy): Eukaryota > Metazoa > Chordata > Chondrichthyes > Carcharhiniformes > Carcharhinidae > Carcharhinus > Carcharhinus amblyrhynchos. Next base: position 23,304,391 of record NC_137338.1, read on the forward strand.
TGGTGATGATCTATGGCTTCTCTTGTTGATACATGGACTGAATTATCTTGCAAGACCTAAGCAAAAAGCAGCACTGCTCATGAAGTAGTGAGGGTGTGATGTTTACTGTTTTGTTTGTTATTGTCCTCCAATGGTCAGATTCATTAGATTAGCTTCAAAATTTCATAGGTTATAATTTCAACAACAGTGAACTTTTTCTGTGATAAGTTGCATGTCATATCCACGAAACAGTACCCTGGAACTGTGCACAAAAGTACTTGTAACAGTCACATTATGCATACCATCATCACAGTACTTCAATCATGCCGGTTTATGTCACATGATGTTAACCTTACAATAAGGTATTCAGTTTAAGTTTGTTTATTAGTGCCACAAATTGGCTTACGTTAACACTGCAATGAAGTTAGTGTGAAAACCTCCTCGTCACCTCTCTCCGGTGCCTGTTTGGATACATTGAGGGAGAATTCAGCATGGCCAAAGCATCTAACTAGCACGTCTGCTACAAAAAAGAAAAGAGAAATGTGATATGCATTTATCATTTTAAAACAAGCCAATTTATATGTAATGTATAAGAAATTAGTTAGAAACAGGAGACTGGATGGCAGTAATGAAAATATCTTTCACTCTTCTGGGAACCAATATTTCAGTGGTCAGAAGTCAGAAAACCATTGTGATCCAGTGTAAGTTGAGTTTCAACAGGAGCATAATGTTACGGTGGCTGTTAATCTGGATTGAAAATAAGCAGAATCTGTGGAGAGAGTGCCATGTTCGTACAATACAAACTGAACTATAAATGTCAAATGATGTAGTATAAACCTGAAATAGACGCTGACCTGTAACACAAAATAGAGTTGAAAGGTCAGGCGATCCTTTCTTATTGCCAACACATTGAATTTTAAGAACACTGAGCTAATTTTCAGGTCTGGATAAAACTTGGCAAGTCATTAAAATGCAAATGAATCTTCCTGTGATACTAGCTCCATCTAATTAAGAAGACTGGCTTTACTATATTGTTGCAGCCTCTGTGACTCCAAAATTAAAATAAAGGAAAACTGGGTGTGAAAAGCTCTGTTTTATCACAATGGTATGTGATGAGGGATATCCGGACTCCGTTATCTGACAGTGGCTTAACCATTTGAAACTATTTGTGGGGACAATGGGAAGAGATGCTCTGGTCAAATGGCAAAGGCAATGGCCAGGATTTTTTTGGTCCCACCAGCGGTGGGCATTGTTGTGGACTGGATGGGAAAATTTGGAGAGTGACCAAAATTCAGTTGATCATCCCTTTCACTTGAAAGGACAGAAAGTCTCACCAAAATTTCTGACAAGGGTTTTGACATTCTAACCCTTATCAGAATAAGGGTTAGAATATTAGAGCATTCTAGTCAGACAGGCAGAAACATCTATGCCAGTCAAGAAAGAAGACCCTGCTAAAGATCGAATAACATCTGCTCTTAAGACTCATGTAGGCAGAGATTTGAATGGCTTTGAACTCTGTATCTGAGGAACAATTCCAGGGCTGCACTATTGCATCTTGACTGGAGTATAATAAGAAAAATTGGCCAACATAAAAGAACAGCAAATCCTTCTAAATAACTAGGGCTTTATTTCAGTGGACAAAAGGATTATAGGCCTGTATCATTCCAAATCTTCACCACCCAGGGAAAACAAATGTAACAAGGAACAATTGAAATACAAATGTGCTCTTCATAGAATCATAGAATCCCCGCAGTGCACAAAAGAGGCCATTCGGTCCATCGAGCCTGCACACCAACATTCCCACCCAGGTCTTATCCCCATAACCCCACATAAATACTCTGCTGATCTAAGGGGCAATTTGCTTAGCCAATCAACCTAACCCTCACATGTGATTGGAGCGTGGGAGGAAACTGGATCACCCGGAAGAAACTCACGCAAACATGGGGAAAATGTGCAAATTCCGCACAGAAAAGCTGGCAATTGAACCTGGGTTCCTGGCACTGTGAGGCAGAAATGCTAACCACTGAGCCGCCATGCTGCCCTGTGAGAGTGTGTGTGAGTGTGTGTGTGCATGTGTGTTTGTGTGTGTGTGCGTGTGTGCGTGCATGTGAATGTGTCTGTGTGTCTGTCCGAGTAAGTGAGTGCTTATGTGTGTGTGTGTATGTGTGTGTGTGAGTGTGTTTATATGAATGTGTGTGTGTGTTTGTTTGTATGGGTGTATGTGTGTGTGCGTGATTGAGTGAGTGTGTGAGTGAGTTTGTTCTGGTTTTCATCATTTGCCTGTTCCTGAGCACTCAAAAGTTAAAAGACCCTTTTTTAAAATTAATGACCCCAGTGAGGTGATAATGGAAAGGGAGATATTCCTCTTGACTTTCCCTTGTCTGTAACAATAGAAGCAAAGTCAACATGACTGATTGAAACTTTTCACTCCATGGATGCTGCTAAAATGAGTTTTGATTGTGTTACACCCCAGCTGACGTTACCATTGGACAAGTCAGATCCCAGGATGGAATCTGGCTTAGTAGACCCTAACATCTATTTCTTTGTTTAGAATATTTGGATAAACAGAGTCACAGGACTACAAGTTAACTTTAAACAAAAGAATAAAACATTTATTAAAGATAGATTAGTTATAATACAATATTCTTACACCCCAGCTATACCTTTACAGATATATACAGATTTGTAAGGATAGCACAAGTTGCAAAATCTATTTTATACTTCAATGTTCTCAGTAAGTACACAGTCCTTGTAAACAAATAGGAAGACTGTGGTCAGACGCACCACAACCTGAAGCCAAGTGGCAGCTGCCACCCAGTAGATCTTCTCTGGATTTTTCATCAGATCTCTCCAGATACTTGTCACACTATAAGCCAACTGGTCTCTGAATTTCAGATTGGCGTTTCCAATCTCCATGATTGAAGAACATATTTTGGAATCTTCTCTCAAATGATGCTTTTTCTCGGGTAGCTTCATGAAGAATCCACTCCAGGATTTCAACCTCTACTTTCAGTATTCCTCTGCCTTGGATTGCCACGTACATTCAAGCTTCCATGCAATCTTTCAGGGACACAACCGCAGCATCAGGACATCATCACTGTTTCACCCACTGTATTAAGGTGTCACCAAATTTTCATCGCTTCAGTTATCTGGATTCTCACCTAGCTGACTTTAAATCTGGCTCCTGCAGCTATCTCTTTAACTAAGGCCTCTTCTCTGCATTTTATTTCTCCGAATCAGACCTTGTTCAACTTCTTGTCCTTTCTGCCTTTAACTTAACCGTCTTCCTGAGACATACTTTTGTCTCCACTCCCTGGTTACTGGGATTTTCTCTTGTTTTTCCAAGAAATCTGCTCTCTGCAGTTCCCTTGCCCTGTATCCAGCTTTACCTGGCACTGGCTTATAACTAACTAAAAAGCTCTTTCCACCCAAGGGTGGGCCGTGGTTGCTAAGCAACAGCCTAGCTTTTCTTTAAATCCTGTTTGCTTTTACATCATAAACCCTCTTTACCATGCAGAAATCTGCACCAGCTTGAAGTCATTAACTTTTCAAATGCAGAAACATAAAATTAAACAAACTTAAAGTTATGCCTTACTTAATTGCCCACGCATACAAATATAAAATATTTAAACAACCTCTGTTTCCTCACAGTTGTCCCTCAACCTAATTCCAAGTAAATGCAAATTGGTGGTATGAAACATAATCTTCCAAAACCCAAAGAATTTGGCAGTTTTACTTAAGAAGTTTATAAAAATATCCAATCTGAACATATCACAAGTCTAAATAAAAATAAATTACTGCAGATGCTGGAATCTGAAACCAAAAGAGAAAATTCTGGAAAATCTCATCAGGTCTGGCAGCATCTGTAAGGAGAGAAAAGAGCTGATGCTTCGAGTCCAGACGACCCTTTGTCAAAGCTTTGTTAAAGTCTGGACTCGAAACATCAGCTTTTTTCTCACCTTACGGATGCTGTCAGACCTGCTGAGATTTCCCAGCATCTTCTCCTTTGATATCACATATCTTAAGTTGGTATAAACACTCTTATTTGAAGGTTCACTGAAATCCAAGTAGGTAATTTCAGGTTTAAAAGAATTTTTATATTCAGCACCTTAACCTCAGCATACAGAATAATTCCTGCAGTTTTAATTAGTACACTCTGCATCTAACTGATTGTCTAATTGATAGATTGTGAGAGTATGATTGTTCGGGGAATGTTGCTAAATTACAACAGTGAATTTAAAGCAAACATTGATGAAGTAAGGGAAATCTATCACTGCTTAAACCATTGTTGTTTTTCTCTTTTCTTCAAAGCAAAAGAACATCTGTACTTATTTATAGCCCAATATCGTGCTGACCATTTTCATTTGCAGCTTTCTTAGTGACCTTCCTGTATAGGGGCGACACATTCGCACAGTGGTTAGCACTGCTGCTTCACAACTCCAGGGACCCTGGTTCGATTCCCGGCTCAGGTCACTGTCTGTGTGCAGTTTGCACATTCTCCTTGTGTCTGCATGGGTTTCCTCCGGGCGCTCCGGTTTCCTCCCATAGTCCAAAGATGTGCGGGTTAGGTTGATTGGCCATGCTAAAATTGCCTCTTAGTGTTCTGAGATGCTTAGGTTAGAGGGATTAGCAGGCAAACTATGTAGGGATGTGGGGGTAGGGCTTGGGTAGGATTGTGGTCGGTGCAGACTCGATGGGTCGAAGGGCCTCTTTCTGCACTGTGGGGTTCTATGATTCTGGTTCTATGATTCATAATAGACTTAAATTCTTCTGCAAATTTCTTCACAACATGAAACTCATTGCTGAAGATCATCAGATACTTTCTACAACGATCCATTTACAAACAAATTTAAAGCACTATTGGTCTTCACTGACACAAACTATGCAGCTGGAGGGAGGCTTCAGTCAACAACTGATATATCTGTGCGACAGCCTCGGAGGCCAGATATAGCCTTCTAAAGCACCAACGTGATGTAAAACTTTCCGGCTCTGTAAAACCTGATATGTTTAGGCATCTCCCCTGTGCAAGCAAATGTCTCTGCAATGCCTTCGACCCAGCCTCTTCCATGTTCTCAACCATCTCTTCTCAGGGAATTGAGGGACCCCTCATTGAGAAATTCATGTCTCCAGTCAATAATTGCGTGTTCATAGAACCATAGAAAAGTTACAGCATAGGAGGAGGCCATTCGGCCTACCTTGTCCATGACAACCCAAGGACACCCAGGTGCTCTTTCAAATTTCCATCTTCCGGCACCTGGCCCAAAGCCCTGTAGTTTACAGCACTTAAGATGCAGATCCAGGGTACTTTTTAAATGAGTTTAGGTTCTCTGCCTCCACCGTCAACTCAGGCAATGAATTCCAGACACCCACCATCCTTTGAGTAAAAGCATCCTTCCTCATGCCCCCTGTACACTAACTACCATGTATCCCCTGGTTCTAGAATTCCCCACCATTTTATTTGCCCAATCCATTCCTTCCCCTCAACTTTGTACCAATCTATCAAGTCACCCCTCAGCTTTCTTTGTTCTAAGGAAAATAACCCCAATTTATCCAAAATCTCCTCATAGCTACACTTTCCTAGCCCTGATAACATTCTTGTAAGCCTCCTCTGCACTCTCTTCAGAACAATTACGTCCTTCTTGTAATATGGTGACCAGAACTGCACACGATAGTCCAGTTGTGGCCTCACCAGTGTTTAATGCAATTCCAACATTATATCCTTAATTTTATATCCTAAACCTCTGCCAGTGAAGGAGAACATTCCATATGCTTCCTGTACAACCTTGTCAACTTAGACTGCTGCCTTCAGGTACCTGTGTACTTGTATACCAAGATCTCTCACTTCATCTACCCTTCATAGAATGTTCCCATTTATTGTGTATTCTCTATAACTGTTGGATCTCCCTAAATGCATTCCCTCACACTTCTCAATGCTAAAATTCAACTGCCACTTTGCTTCCACTCCACTAATTCATCAACATCTTTTTTGTAGATTTTAGCTATCCTCTATGCTATCCCCTATTCGGCCAATCTTTGTGTCATCTACAAATTTTCTAATCATGCCCCTTATGTTAAATCCAAATTGTTGATATGTAACGCAAACAACAAGGGTCCCTGTGGAACACTACTTGAAACAACTTTCCACTCGCAATGACATCCATCGACAGTTTCCTGCTACTAAGTCAATTTTTGGTCCAGTTTGCCACCTTACCCTGTATCCCATGGACTTTTACTTTTCTGACCAATCTGCCATGTGGGACCTTATCAAACACCTTGCAAACAAAACCAAATCGTGGATGCCTTGAAAGAATCTCCAAAGTTTCAGATAACTCGGATCAATATGCACACAGAAGGAAGGCAAGCCTTTAGCTCCAACGTACTGTTGACGATATGCTCAAACTGCCACTTTTAACCATGTCAGTGAAAATTAAGATTAGGTTGGGGCAGTAGTTATGGAAAGCCCAGGGGAACCAACTCCAGTGGGACATTAAAAACTAATGGTGCTGTAATTAGGAGAAAAACGCTGCCTTCGAAATTGAGGTGGTAGCCATTACTGCAAATTTTGTTGCCCCCAAAACCGTCCAAATCAAAGGCAAATCCATTGCTAAATCTCTCAAAATCTGTATTTTCCAGGAATTTCACTTGGCGATTGGTTTGTTCCCACATTACTTTCTCTGATCTGTGAACTGGCACAGCTGATATAATTGCAGTGGAATGTGGTTGCGGGATCCTCAATGGACAAATCCGCAGCCCATTTATCCATTTCTTGTTTCTCTATCTCTCACTTGAACAGCGCCTAAATGTTTTCATTTGCCTCACTGCTTAGGCTTTTATGTTTTCAGCTGACCTACAAATCTGCGCTGCTCATGTCAACTCTGGCTCTCCCAGCTGTCTTTCTCCCAGATAATTATCTGGTGTTCCACAAATTATTCTGCTCTTTGTTAGCGATTCTGCAAATTCCCCAAATTCACACCCTACTGTGAATAACTCAATTCAGTTACATAGTGATCGATTGTTTCTTCCAGTTACTTCACACGTGTGAAAAAGCTTTGCCTTTCACATGTCACGTTGTATTTAAGCCTGCCGTCCTTCCCATACTTACTTATCATTACATCCAGCACCAGACTTTCTTTATTCAGCCAGGGGAAATTATTTTAAATGTCTAATGCTTTGTCACAAGTTAAATGGTGTATGCCTTAATTTTTTTTCTCTATTGCCTTTGGACCAATCAGCCTCTGCAAATAATTCCGAATATTGTTTAAACCTCTGCAAGATTTTCAAACAGTTAAAGACAAGTTGACTTCTTTTTATTATTATTCATTCGTGGAAGATGGGCGTTGCTAGCTGGCCAGCATTTATTACCCATTCCTAGTTGCCCTTGTTCAGAGGGCAGTTGAGAGTCAACGATATTGCTGTGTCTCTGGAGTCACATAGAGGCCAGACCGCATAAGGACGGCAGATTTCTTTCCCTAAAGGACATTAGTGGACCAAATGGGTTTTTCTTACAATCGACAATGGTTTTGTCGTTATCTTAATTCCAAATATTTTTCATTGAATTCAAATTCCATCACCTGCTAGGATTTGAAGCTGATTCCCCAGAATATTAGCTGAGTTTCTGGAATAACAGTGATAATACCACTCGGCCATCTCCTAGTCATAGCCAGGATTGTCCCGAATTGGATCTAAGTCAAAATTCTAAGACTGGGGCAGCACAGTGACGCAGTAGTTAGCACTGCTGCATAACAGCACCAGCGATTCCCGGTTTGGGTCACTTTCTGTGTGAAGTTTGCACATTCCCCGTGTCTGCGTGGGTTTCCTCTGGTTGCTCTGGTTTCCTCCCCCAGTCCAAAGATGTGCAGTTTAGCCATGCTAAATTACCACTTAATGTGTCAGGGGGCTAGCTGGGATAAATGCATGGGGTTATTGGGACAAGGCCTGGGTAGGATTGTGGTCAGTGCAGACTTGATGGGCCAAATGGCCTCCTTCTGCACTGTAGGACTCTATGATTCTAAGTGCCTATGCCAGCAGGAAGCCTGGACGGTTTCTGGCACTTGTTAGCAGCATCTACCAGGTGGGAATTTCCCATCTGATAGGTGCTAATTTATTCAAGGTGGATAACTAGTCAGCCAGCCCTGCTGTTTCGAGACTGAACCATCTTTTTTAAAGGGTGGCCTGATCTTCTCCCCCAACATCCCATCCCCTCCACACCCCCCCGTCCCCTCCACCACACAGGCATGAAGGTGACCTGATACTCTGGTTTTCAGACTTTTGAGACACTTAGAATATTTTGGGAAGGTCGCCCAATGTGCTTATGTTTTGTTCAATGAGGACAGGATCAAACATGATGCTCACACACTTGAATTGGGGATGTACTTGAGGTGGGCAACATTTTGGATTTAACTGTGGGACTTTCCAGACTCCCATGGTGGGTTTACCCATGGTGGAGTCAGCTCGCCATTGGCCACTGACTGGATCTTCCTGTCCCACCGAAGTCAATTGCAATTTGCATGGCTGACCTGTCCTGCTGCTGGAGAACCCACGGCAGCTTTCACTTTTCACTCTTCTAAACTCCAAGGAACACAGACAAAAGTCTCTTGAGTTCACCCTGTCCTCTCGTCTGCCCACTATTGGTGGCATAGCCCCATGCACTGGAAGCCTGGACTTAAAATGACCCACTTCTTCTTTGCCATCCTCTTTTAAACCCTTTCTAAATCCCATCTTGGTGATCAGGGGGGTTTTTTTGGGTGTTTTTTTCATGCACTTTCTTTCTTTGGCAGGGACTGTCTTTACCTCAGACCATTGCAGAGCAGTTCATCTGTTTAAAGCATGAGATAAATGCAAGTTGTTATCTTAAATTAGGACACAGAGCTCGATGTGTTCAAACATTTTTCCCTGGTGTGAAATGGAAAGAGTGTCTTTTCTGCCCACAATCCGTCAAATGGGACTTGTAATAATTTATCCACGTTTGGAGAAATTGAACAGTTTGGGCATGTACTCGCTGGAGTTTATAAAGATGAGAGGGCATCTTACTGAGGTATTTCATAGATTCATAGAATCCTTACAGTGCAGAAAGAGGCCATTTGGCCCATTGAGCATGCGCTGATTATCCAGTCCTATCCCTGTAACCCCACATATTTACCCTGCTCATCCCCCTGACACTAAGGGGCAGTTGAACATAACCAATCAACCTAACCCACACATCTTTGAACTGTGAGAGGAAACTAGAGCACCCAGAGGAAACCCACGCAGGCATGGGGAGAATGTGCAAACTCCAGACAGTTATCCAAGGCCAGAATTGAATCCAAGTTCCTAGTGCTGTGAGGCAGTAGTGCTTACCACTGCGCCATCCCTAAAAGAGATTAATAAAGTAAGCGTAGACCAAATCTTCCCATTGTGCGGGAATCTAGAACAAGAGGTCACAGGCATAGGTTGAGAGATAGCAGATTTAAAACTGAAATGAAGGGGAATTACTTCTCACAGAGTGAGAATTCACTACCCTGCCCCATATGTGAAGTTGTATGAATGAAGTAGTGGCATGATGGGAAAATTGGTCAACTATTTGGTACAAAATAAGGAATAAAACCAGAGAAGGTCAAGCTATGCCTAACTTCTGGTAAGACCTGATAAGGCTGACTCCACATGAAGTAGGTTTGTATGAGTGAGACAAGATAAGGTCAGAGATGACAAAGTCATCGGCCTTCTTTTGTTCTATCAAAAGGACAAGATAAAGGTATGAATGATGAAACAAAGAGTTCTACGAGGTCAGCAAAGAGTTTTAGGAGGTCAGCATGTTGTACCATTGTTTATGACATCGCTTATGATGCTACTATTGATCAAATTCCTGAATAAGCTCTGGTCACACTAACTAATAATGATTATGTATAAATACTGAACCGAATCTTTATGTAAGCGCGGATTTGAGAAGGAATTAGCAAGTCGTAACGACAGCTCTCTGAACTCAAGTTATTGCCACTACTGCATGCAGTCTTTCGTAAATAAAGACTAGTTATTTTGTCAGAAGTACTTTAGTTGAGTCTTACTATCACAGTCAAGAAGCAGGAAAATTTCCACTTCAACACATAGAGCTAAGGAGTCTGAATCATTGAATAGTTTCATGAAGGAGTTAGCTATATTTCTGATTTTAAAAAAAACAGATTAAAGAGATATGGGGAACAGGTAGGGAGGGGGACTTGAGACCAGGAAGAGAGCAGCCATGATCTGATTGAATGGCTGGATAGGCTCAAAGGGCTGAATTTGTCTACTTCTGCTCCTAATTCCTATGTTCCTATGTTTGCTTTGGCCTTGAATGAAGAGATATCTAAAATGTACTGAGAGATTTAATCGTTCAGTGCATGATGTGCCATTGATCATGTGTGGGATCTTACCACTCATCCTGAAAGATACAACGAAACAAAAGATTCTTCAGACAAAAAAAAAGCCTTTTTTACCCATTTTTGAAAACATGTCGAAATACCCAAGTACACTTAAATAAGAATAACATCAATCTTCTGAACTTTTTATTAATGGTGATATGTTTTTGCAGGTTTACTTTGTACCTTAATGCGAGTGGAGATTGGGGATTGGTCTGATTGTCTGAAGTAATGCTTTAATTTTGGCAATTGCGAGTACAGGACTTAAAGGAAAAGCTTCTTGCTTTAGCACTGAGCAGGTTATTATAAAAGGAAAACAGAAAACAAAAATTCAGGAGAAGCAAGGTTTTACAATATCAAAATGTTGGCCCCAAATGCAATTTGCAAATGAGAATGGAATGTGCTGGGGTGGTGGGAGGGAGGTGAGATAGGGGTGCAGTGTCTGACAAAGGCCCCAATGTCACCTGACATGAATGCCTGTGCCTTACATAAAGAGGCCAATTTACACATGTGGGTTGTGCCTCCCACTCACGCGATGCCGTTTCCCAGTCACTGTTTAAAACTTCAAATCACCTCTTCAAAAGAGGCTCAGGAATAGCATCTGTTTCCAAATATTAATATACGGGTAGATGTTCCCGGTGTTATTCAGGGGGCAGTGCTAGGGCAGTGCCGGAGGCAGTGCTGAGGTACTGTCCAGGTATGGCCCTCTCTCCTCCCCCGGGGGCTGTACTTACCTTCCCCCCACCCCAGGGGGCTGTACTTACCTGCTCAACTCCCGGGTGGGGGGGGTTCTCTTCGCTAGTTCCTCATTTTAAAAAGCCCCGTCAGGAAATCGGATGGTATGACATCACACCTTTATATTCCTACATGTGGGATTTTCCAGTGGGAAGGCCCATTTACATTTAAGTAGGTTATGATAGAACCATAGTAGGAGGAGGCCATTTGGTGCTTTGAGCCTGCTCCACCATTCATCACGATCATGGCTGATCATCCAATTTAATAGCCTAACCCTGCTTTCTTCCCACAACTTTTGATCCCATTCAGCCCAGCACGAGGGGAACCCCGTTATATCACTGACAGGGAAAATCGAGTGGGGAAATCCGGCTGGGGAAAAAACCATTTTGGGACTCCCCCTTGATTCTCTATCCCCTCTGCCATTCCCACCCATTAGAAAGAGAGGCAGAAATCCCACACCACCAATTTGTTAACACTCTGAGGACTTCAGTGAAAGAAATTGTGTGCTGTGCTATTCGACCTTTTGGACACCTTATAGGTGTCACCTGGAGGAAAGGCAGTGCTTGGTCATGGACATCTTGCTGGAGGTGCCCCATTGTCGGCAGGGAGGAATTGGAGGTGGAGATGAGAACAGTCAGAGCAGCAATGGCTACTGCAGGAGAGAAGGATGGGAGAGTAAGGGAGAGGGCAAGGTGGTATCTTTCACTCTCTGCTGCAACAGATCATTCCCTCTCCTCTAGACCTCCTCCACTGGAACATTTAGGGGCAATTCCCAGATCCTGTCTACCCTCTCAAAGAATCCTTAGAATAGAATCCCAACAGTGCAGAAGGAGGCCATTTGGCCCAACAAGCTGTACCCATCACAATCCCACTCAGGGCCCTATCCCCTTAATCCCATCTATTTACCCTGCTAGTCCCCCTAACACTAAGGGGTAACTTAGCATGGCCAATCAACCTAATCCCCACATCTTTGGAGTATGGGAGGAAACCGGAGCACCCGGAGGAAACCCACGCAGAAAGGGGGAGAATGCGCAAACTCCACACAGGCAGTGATCTAAGGCTAGAATTGAATCCGGGTCCCTGGCGCTGTGAGGCAGCAGCGCTAACCACTGTGCCACCGTGCCGCCCAGAGTCTCTCAGTCCCTGGGCCTGAAGCTTAAGTGGTGTAGTGCTATATATAGTGTGTCACCCAGAGCACGCCTCAGCTTCCAAGGCAGTGGGTGCATGGAACCCATATATACTGTTCCATGAAAATTGCTTCTAATCAGCTCTGGAGTGACAAAGCTGCAGGTGCCTGCTTTTGCGCCTAGGGCAATGTCAAAGAATGGTAATCAGTAATTACGCACAACATTGTGTTTGAAACGCAGACATACAAACAGGCATACCTAATTAGCACCTGTTTTCAACCTTACACCAAAATAAATCCCCATGTCTCTTTTTGCATTAATTTTACTCAATTATTAAGGATGAATATGATTTTTACTTCTAACTTTGCTTTATGAACTCTGTAAAGCACGGATCGCATTTTTCCAAGTTGAATTCGAATGTTACGCCAAGAATGATGATGTTGTATTTATGCAGTGCCTTTAACATAACAAAACATCCCAGGCAGTTTTACAGAGATATTACAGAACCCACGGCACCCCTTCATTGCAGAAGGAGGCTGTTTGGCCCATCAAGCCTGTTCCGACTCCCCAACAGAGCATCCCATTAAGGCCCTCCCCTCCACCCTATCTATGTCACACCATGAATTTATCCTGGAAATCAGAAATCTGGCATCGAGCTGCGTGAAGAGACACTGGGGCAAATGAGCAAAAGCTTGGCCATAGCGAGGTGGGTTTGAAGAAGTGTCTAAAAGAGATAAAGCAAGATAGACAGAGAGATTTAGGGAGGGAATTCTGGGACACAGGTTCTGGGTAACTAAAAGCATGCAGACCAGTAATGAAGAAATGAGATCTGGGGATGCTCAGGAGAAAGTCTTGTGTGTTTACTATCAAATAAGTCGGTTGGACTAAAACCTGGTGTTGTCAGACTTTTTACTGTGTTTACTCCGGTCCAACGCTGGCACATCCACATCGATGTTCAGGAGGACAGAATTGGAGATATGCACATAGCTCAGAGGATTGTGGGGCAGAAGGTTACAGAGGTAGGGAGGGGCAAGGCCTTGGAAGGATTTGAGAACTAGTGATGATAATGTGGAGCATGCATGTGGAAACTACATTACACTACATTATTCTTCCCGACATTTATAAAGCTTCCATTCTTTGAAACAAATGCTCTATTTATTTGTACTGGTAGCTCTAATGGATTTTAGCAATGCTGAGTGGATACTGGAAGAATAATAGGGTACTCTCCAAGTGTTTTAACCAACAAATGCTCCATCCTGTCCCAGAGTCATTTTCAGGAAGGCTGAAAGGTACACAGAACAGTGACCTGCCCATATGGCTTTTTAGAAGTTAGCATCACCAGTTCCCAAGTCCTGCCAAGGCTTTGCCCCTCCTCCCTCTGATCAGTGGAATTTTCCAGTAAGCCTGCATCCACTCTCCCACTTGCAATCCTCCCTCCCTCACCCACTAACCCCCACGCCCCCAAACCCTCTCTCCTCCATCCCATTCCTTCAGAAACCTGGGAAACTGCGCAGTGGTGGCCTCTTGTCAGGAGAGCAGAAAGTTAATCCTCCAGACTGAGCTTAAGACCTCCCCCAACTCTCATACCTGGAAAGCTGTCCATTGCTTTTCCCCAGTCCTTCTCATGTAAATCCTGGTAGGGAAGGTTATCCAAGCCAGCAGTTCCAATTACTTGCCTTCTGCCATTGATCTCAACAACTCCAGTGGCTGGAGAGGTGTAGAGGCCCCAGAATCAGGATATACGAACGGGTCTCCTTTTGGGAGGCCCTGTAATCATCAATATAGCCATCTACGGGGTTATATTGACCAGAAACTTGGCTCGACTAGCCATATAGATAGATGCAAGAACAGATCAGATGCTAGGAATCCTGTGGTGAGTAATGCATCTCTTCACAAGGCACAAGTCAGGAGTGTGATGAAATACTCTCCCTTTGCCTGGATGAGTGCAGCTCCAACAACACTCTGAAAGCTTGACACCATCCAGGACAAAGCAGCCCACTTGATTGGCATCCCATCCACACACGTTCACTCCCCCCACCACCGATGAACAGTGGCAGCTGTGTGTGCACCATCTACAAGATGTACTGCAAGAACTCACCAAAGCCCCTTAGGCTGCACCTTCCAAACCTATGACCATGAGCATCGAGAAGGACAACAGCAGCAGATGCCTGGAAACACCGCCACCTGGAGATTCCCCTCAAGGCCACTTACCATCCTGACTTGGTAATATATCACTTTTCCTTCACTGTCACTGGGTCAAAATCCTGGAACTCCCTCCCAAACAGCACTGTGGGTGTACCGACACCACACGGACTTCAGCAGTTCACAAAGGCAGCTCACCACCGCTTTTTCGAGGGCAATTAGGAATGGGCAATAAATGCTGGCTAGCCAACGAAACCCACATCACTTGAATGAATATAAAAGGGGGTTTTCACATGCTAATCTTGCAACTTCTCGCTCTTTACATTGGAGAATAGATTGGTGTAGGGGAAAGAGTTGCAGACAGGCACACAGGCTGACAGGCCGTGACAATATGAGCGCTCCTTCTTTATGCCGACTAATAGAGTGGTTAGCCATATAAATGCTGGGAAGTGTCGGGTGGTGTTTGTGTCGCTGCCGGTTGCCTTTCATTTTAATCCCTTTTCATTTCTAAATCTGCTGACAAAAGTAATTGTCTTCTTAACTCTGTTTCTGATATTAGAACTCATTTTCATTTCTTCAATACTCTGAAGGATTTTTTTTCTCCCCGAGTTGGATTGCAGCCAGAAAGCTCCTTTTCTTTTCCTTCGACAACATCAAAGTCTTTCACGCCACAGAGCTTCGTATCCTATTATCAAACACTGAGGAAATATATTAATTGGTACATCTGTTGTGAGTCCCTCCTGTAACCCAGTGTTAGACAAGCAATGGGAAGTGGAAGGGTCCTATCAAAGCTGAATACTGCTGAGAAATGCTTATGTTCATTTACAGGCTGTAATTTGGATTTGCATTACTGGAGAGACTTGTGGATTTCTCTTGTGTTGCAAGTTGTCTGAACTAGAATCATTAGTGATTACTTCCAAAAGGTTCGCAATAAATACATTGCAAAGGAAAGATCTTAGTTCCTAAAATTGCCCACTTTCTTCTAAAGCCTCTTAGAATCCCTTAGTTGACCATTTGTTGTCTTCCTGACTAAACCTATCCTTTTCCCTGCTCACTCTATTTCTGAAGTACTCTGAACTGTTCCTTTGTTAGGGGCAATGATGTAAGTATTGTGATTTATGTTTTATATAGTGATTTGGACAGAATAAAAACATTATGGGAAGTAGGTGATTGCAATGGTACAGAGGAGATTTACCAGGATGCTGTCAGGACTGGAGAATCTGAGCTATGAGGAAAGATTGGGAAGGCTGCGGCTGTTTTCCTTGAAGTAAGGAAGGTTGAGGGGCAGCCTGAACAACATGGTGGCACAATGGTTAGCACTGCTGCCTCACACCACCAGGGATCCGGGTTCAATTCCGGCCTCAAGTGACTGTGTGGAGTTTGTAAATCTTCCCTGTGTCTGCGTGTGTTTCCTCTGGGTGCTCCAGCTTCCTGCCACAGTCCAAAGATGTGCTGGTTGGGTTGATTGACCATTCTAAATTGCCCCTTAGTATTCCAAGGTGTGTAGGTTAGTAGGGGAGGGGGCTTAGTTGGGAAATATGTGGGGTTACGGGAATAGGGCCTGAGTGAGATGCTCTGTCCGAGAGTCGATGCGGGCCGAATGGCCTCCTTCCACGCTAACAATCCTGTGATTCTGTCAAAAGGAAGAAGTGAATCTTCAATTTGTCTGCCATCTTGTAACAAGAAATGGAAAAATCCGTGGAAAATGCTTCGAAGAGAGAAAGAGAAACCAGTTCAAGATTAATTGCAGAATTAGCCCTCTCCCCATTCCTAAAAAGGATGAATGAATTTCTTAGCCAAAAGAATTCTGAACAATGCTGATGTATTTTTAAGGAAAGTGCAATATTGAAATAAATGGAGAAAGGTTGCACAGTAATCATTTCCTCACCTCCGAAGATTCTATGAAGGAGAAATCTCTCTCTCATATTCGGAGAAATTTTCAGCAAGGCTCATAGATTGTAAACAGGGTTATAAGGCAGCAGACAGTTTGAGAAAATGTGCAAAAACCCAAAAGAGCTTACACAATCAAATCTCTGCGACAATAGCGTCCCAATAAATGGCAGGCTCTCTGTTGGGTTTAAAATAGATAAAGCAGTATGTTGGCTCCAATACTCTACAATGTTATATCAAGATCTTATTAAGCAACATAAACACAGGAGTAAAATTAAAAAAGCCATTCTGTACACAACCCAAGAATATTAATGTTAATGTTATTGTTGAAAGTACAGATGACCTCCAGGTGCCAATACAATCTATGAAGCAAGCAAACAGATTTGCTTAAATATCAATGCAATTAGACAAAAGTCTTAGATTTGTCTAGTAGACTGGAAACCCCTAAGATTAACATAAAAATAGAGCAGCTGGATGAACCTATATATCCAAGAGATTTGATTTCTAAAAGTGAATTGGTAAATTCAAATGAAGTATCCCACCCAGCATCTGCCGATCACTTCAAGTTAATGAAGAAGTAGAAAGGAATGCACCTTTTCACAAATGTTGGCTTTGTGAAAAATAGAATCACAGATTTTTACAGCACAGAAAGAGGCCCTTTGGCCCATTATTGCTGTGCTGGCCACCAAGCACCCCTATCTAATCTAATCCCATTTTCCAGCACTAGGTCTGTAGACTTGTCTGCTTTGGAGTTTCAAGTGCTCATCTAAACACTTCTTAAATATTGTGAAGGTTTCTGCCTTTACCACCATTTCAGACAGTGAGTTTCAGATTCCCATCCCCTCTGGGCGGAAGAACTTTCACTTAAATCCCCCCTAAATCTCCTTCCGGTAACTTTAAATCTATGAGCCCTAGTTAGTGATCCCTTTACTAAAGAGAAAAGTTCTATCCTTGTGTGCCCCTCATAATTCCACACTCCCATCCCTGACCCCCACCCTGCACTAAGCCTTTTTTTCTAACAGAAACAACCTCAGACTATCCAACATGCTAGTGAGTCTTTTTAATCTATCCTTCCTAGAGTGTGGCAGTCAGAACCAGGCACACTACTCTAGCTGTGACCTGAAGAGTGTTTTATACAGCCCACATAGAGAGTAAGCACAGGGAGGCTGGATACAGGGCAGTCAATTTCCTGGCTGCCCTGTACCAAATTTGCAGAGGCGGGGGAGGGTGGTGGGGTGGGGGGGGTGGTGTAGTGGGGGGGAAGGGTAGTTGGGGGAGTGAGGGAGGGAGAGGAGAAGGGGAAGATGTACAGGGGAATCCCTCTCGAAACTTCTCAGTTAGACATTTGTCCAATAATTCCACAGACTAACTTCCTTTGGACAATCCATAAATGTGATTTAAATTGCTAACTTTGGATGGTTCCGCCCAGGGTTATGCTGGCGGCTAATCTGAAAAGTTTAGAAGATTTGAAGCCCCTTCTATTTTCTGGGTAATTATTTTCAATGCCCAAACTGATCACCACACAGGGGGCTGCCCCTCCCCCCCGCAACAGCTCCAAATCCTCAGAGGACTGCCACATCAATAACCTGTAGGTTATTCCTCACATCATCCTGGATTCTGTCCGCCATGGGATTCCCCCCCAACCCCTCCCACATGAGACTCCTGCTCCACTGCAACAACCTGTAGGCCCGACTCTCATCCCCAGCCTGACCTGTCTCCCTGGCCTGCTTGAATTCACTCGGCTCAACCCTACTGAACTGGCTGAACCCCCGTCCCCACAGATGCAACCCTACCGAACTGGCTGAACCCTCAACCTGACCCTCTGAGCCAACTAGAGCCATCCTGACCCGACAGAATCCTCTTCCCTGGTGGACGCCACCACTCCCCCCTCCCCTGACCCGACCCACCGTCCATATCTGACCACTTCCCCCTTATTGTGTGAACTCCCACACCCACTCCTGATGTGTGACTTCTCCCGCAACCCCTCTTGAGGCCTGACATCCCCATTCCCCAGTTGTTCAACCCCTTAGTTCCCCATGCCCTACTCACCCCATCCATGATCTCTGATGTTCCCCGCCCCTCTGAGATCCATCCACTTGATATTGTCTGACTCCCCGCCAACCCCCTGATGTCCGACCTCCCTCCCAAACTCCGATTCCCCCATATCCAAATCGTATCCACTTAGCTTAGGCACATACCTTCTTCCTGGCCTGTCATTTTCAATTGGACCTTTAAATCTGCCTGCTTTATGGTAGCTAGTGCAGCAAAATAAAGGGGTGCCCTCCTTCGCTCCGATTCTCTTAGAGTCTGACGCTGGGCCTCAGAGACACATGTGCCGCCTGGATCGCAGCTGGCCTGAGTTGCAATGTCAGGCGAGACAAGCATGGAAGAAATTTGGTGTGGGCAAGTGGAGACGCAGCGGCAATCCAATGCTGACTGCCACTCCAAGGAAGTTACGGCCAATTGGCACCAAAAGTGGACATGGGAATTACAATATGCAACAAACCCCTGCCCATTTGTAACAATGTAGGCAGCATGCTAACTTTGTGGATCATTGGCTGAACACATCAGCAGAGAGCCGATATCCTGAGTGGCCAGTGCAACTTAAAGCTAGCCTCCACTGCTTCATGTTGATGTACACCTCCATAAGGGGGAGGCCTTGGTAAAGCAGGGAAGTTGTACATTACCCATAGGGGTAAAGAAGACCCTGCACTGTCCAAAGGAGATGGGAGCAGATAGCCTTGGAGGCCAGTGCCAGAAGGCAAGCTCCGAAGATCTGGATGCATTTCCCTAAGATCTACAAGGTGTCAACCTCAATCAGTGTACTATTGGCAGCACGGTAGCACAATGGTTAGCACTGCTGCTTCACAGCGCCAGGGATATGGGTTCAATCCCCAGTTTGGGTCACGGTCTGTGTGGAGTTTACACATTCTCCCTGTGTCTGCATGGGTTTCCTCGGGGGGTGCTTTGGCTTTCTCCCACATTCTGAAAGACATGCTGGTTAGGTGGATTGACCCAAACAGGCACCCAACTAGGGGAATTTCACAATAACTTCATCGCAATGTTAGTGGAAGCCTTACCTGTGACTAATAAATAAACTTTACTTTACTTAAATGCCATATGCTTTTTATTCACCAATTGGTGCAAATGACACTAAAATACTTGATCACTACGGCAAGTAATCATTACCTTTCTGCCATCACACACTTAACAGCATTAGTCAGTGGGCTAATTTAGTATATATCTTGTGGATGGGGGGTTGGTTAGTTCAGTTGACTGGATGGCTGGTTCATGATGCACATCGATACCAATGGCACAGGTTCAACCCCTGTACTGGCTGAGATTATTCATGAAGGCTCCGCTTTCTCAACCTTGCCCCTCACCCGAGCTGTGATGATCCTCAGGTCAAATCACCACCAGTCAGTTCTCCCCCTCAAAGGGGAGAGCAGCTTATTGTCATCTGGGACTATGGCGGCTGTGTCTGCTATAATGTGAGGAATAGTATCATGTACATATTATGCATGCTGTTCCAACAACTCAGAGTATAGCAGACAAATGTATTTGCACTCCTTCTCTCGTATGTCAAGTGTGCGCTCTGATGGTTGTACAAGCTACCCAATCTATTGTGTTCATCCACACAGGTGATAGCAGTTGGCCCCAAGGCAAGGTATGCAATACCAGATGCAAATGGATTGACTGCTTTTAACCGTTATACACCGCACGTGTCCTTCTATCATTGTTAAATGAAGCATTTAGAACGGAATGGGTTAACATAAAAGGAAGACCAAAGCAGGGTACAAATTTATGTTCACTCATTACTTCTTACAATCCAAAACAAAAGGGCAAATAATTTGTCCAAGCAATCTGTTCGCCAATCTGTTCGGTCTGCGAGCCGATTCTTAGCATTAATATCCTGAGAGTCTAATGAGGAGCAAAGGAGTTATTGTGATGCAGAGTCGCTGCTGAATAGAGGCGGCCTGTCTGTCACCAGGTCATCCAGCTTATTAATATCCTGATCAAGTCAGAACCAATAAATATAAAAGATCAGAACTGGTACTGCCATCAAATTAAAAAAAAACCCAGCGGAAATAAAGTTTTTTTACTGCAGATAAATATGGTACGTATAGCGAAAACATGTGTGTCCGCACATGTGCAAAAGCAGATGCTTCTAAGGCTGGTTCAAATCAGTTCCTAATGGGAATGGGCTCACAGTACAAAACTGCCCTAATTAGCCACTAATTGGCATTAAATTCACAACCTGAGGCCACAACACGCCCGGTGCAAGAAAAGGAAACTATGTCACAATGGTGCAGTATGGACAGTTAGTTTGAATTAGTTCTGAGGTGGATCGTCCGAGGTAAATGCGCCTTTACTCAGTCAACGCTGATTTGGAAGTGTGTGAGAGTGACAGCTGTCTGATCAGAATGAAAAGTACGAAGGTCCCTCAACTTTATCAGCGCAAAATTAATAAAAAGTGAAACAAAAATCATGTACGATACCTAAATGGACAGGTTATGTCATCCACACTGTGCCTGTCCGTGGCACCAGACAATCAACTCCTTTTTACCTTGCATTAAGTTGATCTTTCTCTCGGCCCTAGCTATAACTGTAACACTACATTCCTTCTCTATGTCTGTATAGCGTGCAAGAAACAATACTTTTCACTGCATGTTAATACATGTGACAACAATAAATCAAACCAAATTCATCCATGTTTTTCCTTCACCATCACTGGATCATAATCCTGGAATTCCAACCCTAACAGCACTGTGGGTGTACCTGCACAACATGGACTGCAGTGGTTCAAGGTGGCAGCTCACCACCACCTTCTTGGGGCAATTAAAGATGGGCAATAAATGTTGGTCTAAGAGTTTATCCAAGTCAAACTGGGATGAAATATGATGCATGGCAACACAGTTAAATCCACATTGTCACCATTTTTCATTGAAAAATTAAGTATAGTGACTTGGACAAACACAAATAAACTAAAGCACATAAGGAATATATATTTCCCACTTCTAATAAGATAATTTTCCAACAACTTTTACATTAAATATACGTCCACTGTTGCCACAGCTGAATTAGACTTGTTTAGGTATTGTCAAAGAGTTTTTGATTTGGGTTCAGAAGTGATTAAAGACAGCTTCCCAGGTTGACATGTACAAAGCTGGATATGAGTCACACACATCAGTAACTTGATTTGGATGATGCTTCCCAAAGTTATGTCACGATAAACATGCACAATGATTGTTTCAGTATAGACGCTTACCGTTTAGTGTGTCATGTGCTGTTTTCCAGAAAACAATGGAAAGTCTGTTGCAAGGATTGCCACGAGTTGTACTATACCTGGATGATCTTTAGACAACTGGATCGACAGAGATTTAAAGAATCAGGAGTTCACCTCAAGAAGGAGAAATGTACTTTACAAGCCACTTAGGTAGCCGATCTGGGGTATTGCGCATATGGGCAAGAATTGGTCGCCAAGGTCAGAGCAATAATGGAGGCACTGGCCCCCCAAAAACACATGGGGGTCAGTGATCTCAAATCATTCATAGTAGTGGTGAATTACTAAGGGAGTTTTCTATCAAATTTGTTGACATTATTGCAAATGCTGCCAAAGAAGCACCAGTGTTGGTTTTAGAAGATACTCCAGAGAGAAGCTTTTAAAAAAGAGTAAAGCAATTATTACACTCATTGAGTTTATTGGTGCATTTTGATCCGCCTAATGAATCAGTGTTAATAAATCAGGGTGGGGATCACCTTAACAAGCACAGACTTCTGTATCAGTTCGATCCTGGAAGCTGACTGGGAGCCATGAGGCTGCGAGCCTCTGTATTAAAGTTATATATAAATAAATGTTGTAGTTGTCATTTACCTAACTGGTGAACAGGAATTATTACAGTTTGTGTGCTGGTTCCGTGGAGACGTAAACTCATTAATATCTCCATTAAAAGAGCAGTCGATAGAATTTTATATCAACACCTGTGGCCTGAATTTTACATTCCAAAGTCAAGTGTGAACCTGACCCCAATGCATGTAAAATTGCACAAAATTATGTCAGGCACGCATCCTGGCATCATCACACACGTGTACTGAAGTCAATTGGCATATGTGTAGGCTTGGAGCCGTGCCTACCAACAGCTCAATGGCCAATTAAAACCATTCAAAAGTCTGTTGACTGAGAATTTATATTGCCCATCTAATTTTGTGTAGGTGGACAATCCCTTTCTTTCCTGATGCAATCCAAGGATAGGATAGGAGGACTCCAGAGTATTGCATTGTGAGTAATGCAGAGTTTAGGAGATAGTTGATGCTGCTTGCTCAATGAAACTTGACAGCTTTCCCTCTGTTTTTAGCTTAAATCTGTTTATTGCTAGACTAAATTTCAGGACCATGCTAAAAATAAATTACTGCAGAAGCTAGAATCTGAAACAAAAACAGAAAATGTGGAGAATCTCAACTGGTCCAACAGCATTGGTGGAGAGAGAACAGAGCTAACATTTCAAGTCTGGATGGCCCTTTGTCAGAACACTGGTGGGATCTCCTTGAAGTATTGTCCAGGGTTGAGCTATGAGGAGAGGCTGAATAAACTAGGCTTGTACTTGTTAGAGTTTAGAAGAATGAGGGGAGATCTCATTGAGACGTATAAAATGATGAATGGGATGGATAGGATAGAGGTGGAGAGACTCTTCCCGCTCAGAAAGGACAGTAGGACTAGGGGGCACAGCCTCAAGATAAAGGGGGGGGGGGGGGCGGTTTAGAACAGAGTGGAGGAGGAACTTCTTCACTCAAAGGGTGGTGAATCTCTGGAATTCTCTGCCTGTTGAGGTGGCGGAGGCTGGCTCGCTAAATATTTTTAAGACGTGGGTTGATAGGTTTTTGATAAGCGAGGGGATTAAGGGTTATGGAGAGAGGGCGGGAATGTGGAACTGAGCTACGACAGATCAGCCATGATCTTATTGAATGGCGGGGCAGGCTCGAAGGGCTGGATGGCCTACTCCTGCTCCTATTTCATATGTTCTTATGTTCTGATGAACTGTTGGCTCGACAGTCTTTATATTCTTCGTACTGTGTTTTCTCGGACAGCGGACCTTGCTTTCTCTCCACAGTTGTTGGGCAGCCTCAGTAGCTGTGTATCATTCCACTGCCCTCCTCCTTTAAATCCTCTTTAAAACCCATCTCTTCGGCAAAGCCTTCAGTTACCCCGCCTATTGTCTCCACCTTTCCCTCAGTTTTCTTTGATTGTACCTCATTTTAGCACCTAAGTAAAGTTAATTTATTTAATAGTCAAAAGTAGGCTTACGTTAACACTGCAATGAAGTTACTACGTAAATGCCCTACTCGCCACACTCTAGAATCTGTTCAGATACACTGAGGGAGAATTTAGCATGGCCAATCCACCTAACTAGTACATCTTTCGGACTGTGGGAGAAAACCAGAGCACCTGGAGGAAACCCACACAGACACAGGGAGAACGTGCAGATTTCACACAGACAGTGACCCAAGTTGGGAATCAAATCCAGGTCCCTGGTGCTGTGAGGCAGCAGTGCTAACCACTGTGCCACCGCTGGACATTTCCCCAGTCGGACCCCGAAGTGAATGCTGGTTGGAGTTGATATGATTGTGTTTACCATTCTGATACTGAGCCGTGCAGTGCTATATGTCTTGGGTTTGCTGTAATGCTTCAGTGGGACTGGATGTGAATGCCATCTCAACAATTCTTTCTGCAGGTCCAGGATTTGAAAAATTTCTTCGCAGCTTCTGAAAATAGTCTCTAAATTCTGCAGGTTGCTGTCGAAATGACATGAACTGCAATTTTTAAAATTTTATTTCGTTTATGTATTCAAACTAGAGGCATGGGTGTCGCTGGCTGGCCAGCATTTATTGACCATATCTAGTTGCCCTTGGGGCAATATAGTTGAGAGTTAACTATATTGCTGTGGCTCTGGAGTCACATGTAGGCCAGACCGGGTAAGGACAGCAGATTTCCTTCCTTAAAGGGCATTAGTGAACCAGATGGTTTTTTTGTGACAATTGACAAAGTTAAAGTTTAATTATTAGTCACAACTAAGGCTTACATTAACACTGTAATGAAATTACTGTAAGATTCCTCTGGTCGCCACACTCCAGCGCCTGTTTGGGTTGATGCACCTAACGAGCATACTTTTCAGACTGTGAGAGGAAATCGGAGCACCTGGAGGAAACCCACGCAGACACGGGGAGAATGTGCAAACTCCACACAGACAGTGACCTTAGCCGAGAACCGAATCCTGGTCCCTGGAGCTGTGAGGCAGCAGTTATACCACTGTACCACTGTGCCCCCCTTAATGAATTAATTAATGAATATGGACGTTTAACTTGGTTCTGAAGCAGTCTTTCAATGAAGTCCACAACTTTTGGGGGTCCTTTAGCTTTTCTTCTGTCAATTCTGATGGTGTAGATCTTCATTTCTGATTGCTAGACAAAATTACTGTGAGTGATCTGTCTGCTTAGCACTGTGTCTTCAAAGCTTTACTACCTACACTTAATAAGACCATAAGACCATAAGACATAGGAGCAAAATTAGGCCACCTGGCCTGTCGAGTCTGCTTTGCCATTCAATCATGGCTGACATTTTTCCCATCCCCATTCTCCTGCCTTTTCCCCATAATCCCTGATCCCCTTATTAATTAAGAACCTATCTATCTCTGTCTTAAAGACATTCAATGACCTGGCTTCCACAGCCTTCTGTGGCAAAGACTTCCACTTTCTGGCTGAAGAAATTCCCCCTCATCTCTGTTAGAAAGGATCACCCCTTTAGTCTTAAGTTGTGTCCTCTGGTTCTAGATTTTTCTGCTAGTGAAAACGTCCTCTCCTTATCCATTCTATCGAATCTTGCTGCCACACTGTTTGACGACCACTGAACAGCAAGTCATATTTTTACAATGATATCAAGGCACCCATCACTCATAAAGAATTGAGCATTCATTTATTTAGACTAGGCGCAAGAGAACATATATATGAGCATAAAACTTAGAGCAGAGCTATGTGCGTTGTGTTCTGCTCACAGGCCAAAGTGAAACTGAGACTGGATCATGACCCACTCCCCTTCTGCTGATGGTACGCTGCTATTGCTTAAAGGTAGATGACAACATAAACTGACTGGGTTACTGCTAAGGCGTTTAATAACTATTCCTTAAAGTGGAACTGATCCACTTCAGATCAGCCATGATCTTATTGAATGGTGGGGCAGGCTCAAAGGGCTAGATGGCCTACTCCTGCTCCTATTTCTTATGTTCCTTGTCTGAATTATATCAACCTACTTCATGGTGTCTTTATAATCCATGATTAGACCCAAAACATAATAGATATGGTACACCAAACACACATAAGGGATTGAGTAAACACATTGTGGGCTCATTTATTAAGATGAGACACATAAGAACAATCTTACACAGTTGTATAACATGGAGACTTTAGCAGCTGTGTCTGCTACGCTGCTTAAAGCAAAAGTGAAACTAAGGCCAGATCACATGGCACATTTTTCTTCAATCGATGAGAAGGTGATATCCTTTAGAGATACATTACAATACTTGTAGAAACTGTAATAATGTGAGCCATTCTGATACAGAGCCATGCAGATATGGGAAATCAATGACAACAGGGGGAAAATACAAGGGGCGAGATTCTCCGGACTCTCACTATGCTTCCCGCTGGAAGGAGGCGACGCATTGTTTGCCAGCAGCGGGATACTCTAGTCCCACCACTGTCAATGGGAATTCCCAGTGGGAAACCTGTGGGCGACTGTGCGCTGCTGGCAAGGCCGGAGAATCTCACCAGCTTTAATGGGTGGAGAACTCCGGCCAACAATTTGGGAGAAGAAAATCAAAATATCCTCAATATTGACAAGGGCTGAAAGCTTGATCTTTTCAAGATTTGGATTTCCAGCTTGTCAGTGTGCGCAGAAGGACAAACCTGGTGGAGGTGATTTGTCTTGGCCATCTGAGGGTCTTTATGGAACTAGCAGCAGAGTATTAAATGGAAAAGGAAAAGACTGTGCTTACCAGGGATGTGGGGAGGTGGGGTGGTGGGGTGTTGTGGAGGTTGTTGGGGGGGTGGGCGCAGTGGGTAGGGCAGGGGTGGGAGTTGGTTGGGGGTGGGGGGAACAGTGACAGGTCCACAATTGAGAGTAGCACCAATTTTTTAAGATTGCCTCAATCCTCCTATAAACCACACTTAAATAGATACTGAAATAATGTGCTACTCTTGGAAAGAGCAGTTCCCAAGAACACAGCCAGTTCCCACACGATTCCATCGCTATTTGAAAAACAAAACGCAAAAAGTTTCAAAATATATAACCCGTATTTCGAGAATATCTAAGTAGGGAGTGGACAAGCAGGAAAAGAATAAAATACAGCACCCCACAAAGAGCATCAAGAATACACGGCACATATTCTGGACTTACCCAAGCACATGCTGAATCTTAAGGTAGCTGCAATCATTGTAATATTATCTAGTTGACATTCAGGTCCTGTGTATTTTCTGGTGTGCATGTTAATCTTCTTAGATAGTTCCTTCCCCGTATTCAGCCTTGATTTTATTTTGAATAATGATTTGAAACAACAAGGGAACGTAACCAAAAAGCTCAAAATGTCTCTTTTAGTTTTTGTGCAAGCGGGGAGAATGATAGAACAAAACATTCAAGTTGTTTGTACTGTCAAGGCCTTTAATTCGCATACACTTTATTCTTCTAATAGAACTGTGGAAACCATGTCACAAAATGCACCCTAGCTAACAACACATTCCCAAAAGATGTCTGCCCGTGCTATTCACAGTAATCTCACTTTAATCTTGTTTTTTTCAATCAAGTTAAGCAATTGCTTAAAATATAAAAGAACTTATTGGACATACATTGAACCTAGTCAGTCCTGACCACAGTATACGCCAAGAAAGCCTTATTTGCAATTTTCTTAGTGTTATTTGTTAATTGCAAGACATTG
Source organism: Carcharhinus amblyrhynchos (assembly GCF_965287045.1). Classification (NCBI taxonomy): domain Eukaryota; kingdom Metazoa; phylum Chordata; class Chondrichthyes; order Carcharhiniformes; family Carcharhinidae; genus Carcharhinus; species Carcharhinus amblyrhynchos. Next base: position 23,331,613 of record NC_137338.1, read on the forward strand.
TCTGTACATATGTGACCCTCTGTCTTCTGTGTCAGTGCTTGTTGCTGGAAAAATTCAAGGCAATGGGCGACTCAATGCAAAGACCCAGAAAGTGAGGTGAGAACTCTCCAAGCACTGCAGGGAGTGGGAACATTCGGGGTACAGCGCTGAAGGGGCCTTTAATAGCTACTGAACCAGGAAAATGGAGAGATCAGTCTGCTGACAGTGTCTGAAATCTTAAACCTGCAGGAGTAATGAGACAGGGATCATGAGCAAACCTGTCACAATACACTGAATGAAATCATTTGCAGCGTAATTACAGGTCTGCCACATTACACATGGGCAATGATCTGAATATCTCTTTTGTCATGTACACAGCTTCGCATTAACACATCACCAATTCATCTCCAGCCTGAAAAAGGGATCACATCGCAGGGTTGTCACATAATCCTTTAGAATCAGATTGACCGCAAGCACACTGCCGCGGGTTTACTGGAGAACACAGTTCGAACTTGGAAAACCATTGTGGAAGAAACATAGAATTTAGTCGAAAAGAATGAAAAGGGAGTTGCCTGCAGCATTAGGATGTTACTAAAGCCTTATAATTGTAGATAAGATTGCTGTAGATAGTCAGCTACACAGTAACTGTGTGGATAAGTCAGTGCATGACAGCACAGGGATTTCATTGCCTTACCTTTCTGCCTGTGCAAAGTGGGACGGATATGACTAAATATCTGTCCTGCCTAGGCCTCCTGTCGCTGGCTTCATTAAGAACTTGTATGCTGGAGGCCTAATAAAGCAAAGCCTAAAACTCGCCAATTGGCAGACTCATGTTGCAAATTCACATTAGTTGCTCACTAACTGTTGGAATATCAAGCGTGATTATTTGACTTCCTGCCGAATTGACGAACCCATCAGAAGTGTCATGAATGGAACACTATGAGTTTAGGGTTAAGTGAAGTCAGTGATTGTTCATGTGTATTAATGATGGTGACTCTCCTTTCATACGTCAGTTAAGCTTTATATGATGTGGAGATGCTGGCCTTGGATTAGGGTGGACACAGTAAGAAGTCTCACAACACCAGGTTAAAGTCCAACAGGTTTATTTAGAATCACGATCTTTTGGAGCACTGCCCCTTCATCAAGTGAGTGGAGAGTTGGGTTCTCAAACTGAGAGTTGGGTTTGTGAACCCAACTCCCCACTCACCTGATGAAGGAGCTGCGATTCCAGATAAACCTATTTGACTTTAACCTGGTGTTGTGAGACCTCTTAAAGTTTGTAGTTAATAGCTGAAAGCCACACACAGTGATACTTGTCCTGCCCAGAGGTATGGGGCTCACAATGCTTCACGGCCTGGCTATCTCAGCTTACAGTATGGACAAACCAAAATCGGGTATGTCAAGTGAGGTATGAGCTTGTTGAGGCAACTGGGAAACAGTGAACAGGAAACAAGTGGGAAATGCCCTACACAGCACACTGATTTGTTTCCGCATCATGACTGGATGGCCTGGATATAGTTTTTTATGTACTGTGCAACGTAATTCTTTAACACGGGTGGTAGTCCTTCACACACAATGCTTACATTTGTCCATTGGCATACTTAAAATAATAAGATCAGTGGAGAGAGTTAGACTCAGTCGAATGCCCTTTGGAAATGTTAGGCAAGGCATTTGGATCATGCCTGGGGTTGGCACAGACTTGGACAGTGTTAGAGATGGCACCACTGGCTGCTGTGATGGTTTCCTGTCTCCATCTTTCCCCCTGGCCATTTCCCTGGACGTGGGCTTCAGGGGGAGTGATTAAGGGAGATGGGGAATGGTGGGGGTGGGGAGACTGATTGTTGGGTCAGGTGCTGTCACTGTGTTGGGTCAGGTGGCATAGCTACCAGCCTGCAAGGAGCAGGTTGCCAATTGATTTTTGGTTAATGGCCACTTGAGGTGAATACTTGGAGGCTGACTAGGATTTTTCAGTCAAACCCCAGTTCCATAAAGGTGGTGGAGGACAATGCAGCAGCCTGGAGGAGGTCTCCCAGCAGCAGATTGGAGGGTGGGGGGGGGCAGTATTTCAAGGAGGCTTGGAGGCCGGTAGCTATATATGAAAACCCCCAGAACTTACATGGGGAATCTGTGATTGACCTCCTAGTGGGACCTGTGACGTGAGTTCCTGTGACGACAGATAGTTACCTTAACAGGTGGAACTTATATCCTGAGCCCTTTATACAGCAGGCCCCTGAGCGGGTCCAATATTTTATCATCCCAGTTGGGACCTTCATGTGTTCACCACAGGTTTTGTTTTTACTCTGTATGATAGAACATTGTTCCTTTACAGCTGATTCCTGAGCTATTACCCTATGCCCCCTTGGAGGAGGGAGAGCAGTCACCACAAAGCATTGATATAGGGCCTTAGGAGTTACCTTCTGGGGAGCAGTACTTGGTGCAGCCAGTTTCCTGAGAAGATGAGAGCTCACACACTCTTGAATGGTGGACTCCATCAAGATGATGAGATCAGCAATGTCTCAGAGGCTTGACTGGGTGAACTCCTACCTTGAGAAAATGGCTAAAATCATGGAAAGGCACATGTATATCACACTGCGTTTATTCAAGAGCAATGTGATACCCTTCAAAGGATTTATGGGTCACTCAGTGGCCTGGATCAGGCTGCTCAGAGTAAGAGTGCTGGTCTCCATGGATTAAACAAGAAGCTGTAGGTTCATAATGGGAGGCTCACGCTTGGGACATAACAGTGGCTGGAAGGGACGTCTGCTTTACCCCAGCCGCCAGCTCCAGCCAACCTGCCTGAAGATCATACCCAGAGCTGTGGAGATTGGTGAGGAAGATTAGGCATTTGAGAATGTTTCAGCATCCTCATCTTCCACTGCTTCCCCAGACCCTTCACCATGATCGGCAGTGCACGTTGTAGCATCAACAGCAGGAATGCAGAGGTCACAGTCTCAGGTAAATTCCCAATGGGTCCCTGCACAACGGGACCAGCTGCTCTGCACTTCAATGCCGCACAGCCGGAGAGGTGAACAGCCATTGTTGTCATTAAATGGCATCTACAACATGCAGTGCTACGACTCACTGAGGATTATTGGTGAGTCACAGTACATCATCTCAATCACTGATGGGTTCGCAGTGCTGCCATTTACTATAACTATTTTAACAATTATCTTAATCTTCATTGTGAATGTACTGTGTATTTTCTGGATTAGGCCTATCATTGTACAGTAATAGCTACAATTACCAGGCAAACCAGAAACTGTAGGATCTTACAGTGTGTTATTACCTAGTGGTCGACACTGCTCCAATAATGATAACACACATTAACATGTATTACCTTCTGTGATGATGTATGGCGAATCATGTTGTATGTAAATTGATACGTTAAACTCTATAGAACAATATCACAACACTTTGCAGTATTAGAGACTGCAGTCAGTAGTTTATCGCTTAGTGATGATCTGAGTGTTAAGTGTGTGATCATGCATGGCAGACACTGGAGGTATTTAGATGGATAGGGAAGATGTTCGCCAAGAGGTTTGGAAGTGTCCATGGCAGCATTTCTTTGTCCATCCATAGATGCATTTGAGGAAGTAACGTTGATCTGACATTATGTTAAGATACAGAGTGGGATTTTCTGGCCACTACTACTGGTGGAATCTTCCGGTGACGTCGATGGCGGCTCCTCCCCTGCCATGGCTTCCCTGACAGTTGAGGGTGCAAACAATGGGAAACCCTGTTGACAGTTGTGGGACTGAAGATACCATGACTGGCCAATTATGGGCCACCTCTGCTCCAGTTAAACGCACCACAGGGGTGCTGGAAAATCCTGCCCACAATCCATTTGGTTTAGTTTCACCCTGAGGGGTGCGCAGAAGACAGTGAAACATACCTGAGTGTTGCACAGTGACAGCACAGTGTGTCTTCGAGTGGAGTTTGCATATGTGGGAGCTCCCATGGAACTGGAACCTTTGTGCTGGTATTGGAGGCTATGGTTTGACAATGACCCTTGGTGAGTTGTGGCACTGCTTCTGTAGATGCCACACACCAGTAATACCGTGCACTAGCATTGGGTGGAGACTGTAGGAGGTAGTGGATTAAGAAAGAAATCAGGAGGGCACAAAGGGGACACAAGATTGTTTTGGCAGATAAGGCAAAGGAGAATCCAAAGAGTTTCTACAAATACACCAAAGGCAAAAGAGTAACTAGGGAGAGAGCAGACCTCTTAAGGATCAACAAGGTAATCTGTATGCGGATCCACAAGAGGTGGGTGAGATCCTAAATGAGTACTTCTCATCAGTATTTACTGTTGAGAAAGGCATGGATGTTAGGGAACTTGGGGAAATAAATAGTGATCTCTTGAGAAGTGTACATATTACAGAGAAGGAGGTGCTGGAGGTCTTAAAGTGCATCAAGGTAGATAAATCCCTGGGACCTGATGAAGTTGTGGGAGGTTTAGGATGAAACTGGGGGTCCTCTGGTAGAGATATTTGAATCATCGACAGCCAGGGGAAGGTGCCTGAAGATTGAAGGCTGGCAAATGTTGTTCCTTTGTTTACGAAGGATTGAAGAGAAAATCCTGGGAATTACAGGCCGGTAAGCCTAATGTCTGTAATGGCAAGTTGTTAGAAGGTATTCTGTGAGGCAGGATCTACCTGCATTTAGACAGGCAAGGACTGATTCAGGACGTCAGCATGGATTTGTGAGTGGAAAATCATGTCTCACAAATTTGATTGAGTTTTTTGAAGGCGTAACCAAAAAGGTAGATGAGGGCAATGCTGTTGATGTTACCGACATGGGCTTTAGCAATGCCTTTGTCAAGGTACTGCATGGTAGGTTGTTGCATAAGATTAAATCTCACAGGATCCAGAGTGAGGTAGCCAAATGGATACAAAATTAGCTTGATGACAAAAGACAGAGAGTGGTTGTAAACAGTTGTTTTTCAACCTGGAGGCTTGTGACCAGTGGTGTATCTCAGGGATCGGTGCTAAGTCCACTTTTATTTGTCATTTATATTAATGATTTGGACGAGAATATAGAAGGTATGGTTTGTAAGTTTGCAGATGATACCAAGATTGGTGGCAGTGAAGAAGGTTATCTCGGATTGCAACACAATCTGGATCAATTGGGCTAGTGAACTGAAGAATGGCAGATGAAGTTTAATTTGGATAAATGTGAGGTGATGCATTTTGGTAGATTGAACCAGGGCAGGACTTACTCAGTTAATGGTAGGGCATTGGGAAGAGTTACAGAACAAAGAGATCTAGGAGAACAGGTTCATAGCTTCTTGAAAGTGGAGTCACACAATAGAGTGATGAAGAAGGCAATCGGCAAGCTTGGTTTCATCGGATAGGACATTGAATACAGGATTTGGGACATCTTGTTGAAATTGTACAAGAGAGTGGTATGGCCACTTGGAATACTGTGTACAATTCTGGTCACCCTATTATAGAAAGAATAATATTAAACTAGAAAGAGTGCAGAAAAGATTTACTAGGATGCTCCTAGACTTGGACATTTTTTCTCTGGAGTGTAGGGGGCTGAGGGGTGATCTTATAAAGGTCTATAAAATGATGAGGGGCAAAGATATGGCAGATGGTCAACATCTTTCCCCAAAGATAGGGGACTCTAAAGTGGAGGGCATAGCTTTAAGGTGAGAGGAAAGAGATACAGAAGGGTCCAGAGGGGCAATATTTTCTCACAGAGGGTGGTGAGTGTCTAGAGCAAGCTGCCAGAGGTAGTATTAGAAGTGGGTTCGATTTTGTTTTTTAAAAAGCATTTAGACAGTTACATGGGTAAGACGGGTATAGAGGGATATGGGCTAAATGCAGGCAATTGGGAATGGTTTAGTGGTAAAAACTGGGTGGCATGGACAAGTTGGGCTGAAGAGCCTGTTTCCATGATGTAAAACTTCTTTGACTCTGTATGACTCTCACTATATGACTCTATAGCTCCATGTGTGGCTTTTCCCTGTACAGTGCCTGATCACTACGTCTTTGTTGGCCCATACACTCATTTCTGCATGTCTTTCAACCTGCCTTCATGAACTCTTGTCATGGTGGACGCAGTATGGCTGAGCAGATGAAGTCTTCTCCAGTTTTTTGCCAGTCTTTAACAGGATTAAAAGACAATCAGTGGACAATGCTGAACCCAAGGATGACGATGGTGTGGAATTTAGCAATGCTGATGAGATTGAATATCAAGAGTTGCTGTTGGCATTCTCCCTTGGGGTTGGACACCTCCTGGAAGATGCACGATGTTAGTAAGCACCAATGTGGCAACAGCTCAGTAGAGACTTGTTGTTGGATTTGTATTAAGATCTTAAAGGCTGCTGAGGTGAATTGCCTCTCTATTAGGAGGCCCTGGTGACAATGGCATCCGGTACAGAGTGAGTTATGGGTACCCAGGACTGCACCACAAGAATATCTTCCACCGTTACCTTCCTCCTTGCTGTCATCTCCACTGGAATCAATGGGGTCCTCCTTACCCTTCTCTTCCTCCTCCACTAATTGTGTAATTTTTGCCAGCTCTGGCCTCTCGCTGTGAATGCTCGTTCACTTTGCCATATTACAGAGCATGCAGCATGCAGGGAGGGGGGATGTGCACGGCGACACAGAGGTTAGCGCTGCTGCCTCACAGTGCCAGAGACCTGGATTCAATTCCAGGCTTGGGTCACTGTCTGCATGGAGTCTGCACATTCTCCCCGTGTCTGCATGGGTTTCCCTCGGGTGCTCCGGTTCCCCGCCTCCCCCCCCCACCCAAAAGTCCGGCTGATATGCTGGTTAGGTGCAAAATTCTCCCTCAGTGTACCTAAACAGGTGCCGGAGTGTGGCGACAAAGAGATTTTCACAATAACTTCATTGCAGATACATGACAGGAGCTCACACAAATGGGATGCCAAAAAATCCAAAGTACTCAAACACAGTTACATAAACAGAAAAGTTAATGGACCTGGAAATGGGACACTGTCTTCCAGATGAACAATAAATTACAACAGATGAAGATGCATTCACTATAAGGGCTAATATAATTCACTGAAATCATTAGGGCCACTCTCACTTACATAATTAGCATTATATCCATCCTATTCCTATCAAGCATCGTGATGCAGAATCTAAATATAACTTCAAAGCATCAAGTCTATTAGGAATATAGGATCAGGAGTGAACTATACTGAAGAGCTCTAAGCATTAGGATTCCACATTATTTATTTGTTCATACTTCCCTTGCATATGTTACATTACCTTCCTGATCTTAACCCTGGCGGTTTGTGAGCAGGTTGCCCTCAGTACTGAGCCCAATGGAATTTGTGAGGGTCAATTGGAAGTTAATTTACACTGGGCAAGCAGGCTGAAGTCCCAATATCAGCCACCTGCCCTAGGTAGCTTAAACATCTGATGCCTAGCTGTCACTAGTTCAGAGCTTTCTAAGACTCTTTTTTAAATTCCTTCACAGATATGGCCACTTCTGGTTAGGACAGAATTTATTGCACATCCATAATTGGTCCTTGAGAAGATGATGGTGAGCTGCCTTTTTGAACTGCTGCAGTCCATGTGGTGTAGGTGCACCCACTGTGCTGTTGGGAGGGAGTTTCTGGATTTTGACCCGGTGAAGGTATCTCCATATCTTTGGACACTAAGGGGCAAATTAGTAAGATCAATCCATCTAGCCTGCACATCTTTGGACACTAAGGGGCAAATTAGCATGACCAATCCATTTAACTTGCACATCTTTGAACACTAAGGGCCAATTTAGCATGGCCAATCCACCTAACCTGCATATCTTTGGACTGTAAACTTGCAGAGAGATTGCAATCAGATACTAGATATTTTCCGCTAAGATCTATTGCTGCCTTGCTGGGAGTCCAGTGGAGATGCCCGTCATTTTGGGGCCTGTTATTTATTTATACAATTTAAGAACATTCACATTATTCCTGCTAATGTTTGGACTGTGAACTTGGAATTATGAACTAAATTAAACAGAGCAGCTCCCACTTTTGACCATTTCTTTATGATGAAGAATAGGTTGCATCCAGCTCTTCAGTGCATCAGTGCTGTAAACCAAGGGTCACCACCACCTTTTAAAATGTCTCCTGTATTTTCAGGCTTAAGTCCAACCAATTTATTTGATAGTAAACTCACAAGCTTTCGGGGTTTGCCCCTTCAGCACAGACAGCTGTTGTATGCTCTGTCTGAGACCAGAACTCTCCATTCACCTGACAAAGGGGAAAACCCCGAAAGCTTGTGAGTTTACTATCAAATAAATTGGTTGGACTTAAACCTGGTGTTGTCAGACTTCTTACTGTGTTTACCCCAGTCCAACGCTGGTATCTCCACATCCTGTATTAACACATCCAGTTTAAGAGCTGGTTACTATTCACGGAGCAGGAAATGAACGATGGGAAACCCAACATGGTTTCATTTCTTGACTAAAACGCTCTACTGCAACAGGGGGCAATGCAACGCCATCAAATGGGAGCTTCAGGAAAATGTCCACACACCAGTATTAGGTTGGAAACCAATGGGACTGACAGATATACTGATGGAAGTCTTAATCCCTTTAATCCCTTGCTTCCTCCAATTGGTTCCCAAAATGGAAGCGAGATTAGAACCTGAAATTGCAGAGCCAAGACTGTATTACAGCAATCTCCCAATGTGATTGTATCTCCAGCTTCATGAAGACTGGTTATCAGTCAACATGTCCTGGTAGAATCATTTTCTTCCCTCCATTTTCCTCCAACTAGCTGCTTCTGTGCAGTTTTCCCCAAGGTACAGTATTGTGGCAGCCAATGTAGCTCAACATTCCTCTTGCACTAGAGTCTAGTACTGAACCTGATTGCCAAGATGAACACCAGGTTACTGCGGCAGTCGCTGAATTACAATTGCCCCTCAGCTGAACTCCCAAGGATTAAGATGGCCCTGTGTGATATATTAGCATAACCTAATAGAAAATAGCATTTTTAAAATGGTTTCTGCATTCTTGCAGAGCCAAACAAAGTCATGCTCATTTCTAATTTATACTGCATAGCCTGTTCCGTGTCATCAAATGTGCAGTAAATGTTGAACACAAATAGCAAATATTTCAGTCCCCCAGTCTCACCGTTGTGGCAAAAAATCCCAGAAATGGCCATAATTTCTAAGTCCTCTGCCGTCTGATATTTCCCATCTTTGTGGGGGCAGGATTGGAGTCAGGTCAGGAATTGTGCAAGGATAATTCATGGAGGCTGTTGGCCATTTCAACCACCAGTTAGGTCCAGTGAAGAACAGGAGTGAGGAATCTGGAGTGTGCAGATTAGAATAAGTAAGAGGAAATCTGAATTTGGTGGATGCATTTGGATAACTAGATGTCTGGATAGGGTCTGGATAAGCTCCATGGACAACTTTGGAAGAGGTAAGGGATTGTTAAAATTGAACATGATGATGCATTTTTTATACACAAAATCATTGGAACTATCAAGCTGGCAAAGAACTGTCCAGCTTTCAAGGAAATGTTGCCCCAGAATGCTCCAGTGAAGTCTCTGTGCTGAATCTATCAGATGCTCTTCATCCCGTTTGTCACTTGAAGGGTTCTTCTACTTTTCACTTCTCAGTAGATGTTGCTGTGCTGATTTCTCCCAAAATGCTCCAGTGAATTCCCTCTGCCACCTCTACTGGATACAAGATTGGACTGTTTTGTTATCGAATGGAACTGAACACTGTAACCAACATCCCCATTTCCAACCTTAGCACAGAAAGAAGATCAGTGATGAAGCTGATTAGACTTTTTTTTAGTTTACTGATTAATGTCACAAGTAGGCTTGCATTAACAGTAAACAATTATGTTACTATGAAAATCCCGTAGTCGCCACACTCCAGTGCCTATTCAGGTAGGCTGAGGGATAATTTAGTGTGGCCAAAGCACTTAGCCAGCGCATCTTTCGAACTAGGAGAGAAAACCGGAGCACCCGGAGGAAACCCACGCAGACATAGGGAGAATGTGCAGACTCTGCACAGGCAGTGACTAAAGCTGGGAATCGAACCTGGTTCCCTGGTGCTGTGAGGCAGCAGTGCTAACCACTGTGCCATCGTGCTGCCCATAAGCGGGATACTAGCCTGAGGAAATCCTCTTGTGAAATGATCGACTTCCATGAAACACAACAATTTTCTTTTGTGCTAGTATAACTTGAAACATTGCCCTGGTCTCCATTCCCTTCAATTCTGCTTCAAGGTTCCATGATGCCACACTGGGATAAATACTGCCTTGATATCAAGGACACTAACTCACATCTCACCTCTAGAATTTATCTCTTTTTTGTCTAATTTCTGACTGAGGTGGGTAATGAGATGAATATCACTGGATGGATTATTGGCCAGTAAGTGACATCTTTGATTGCTTTCCTCATCATTGAGAGTAGTTTGCAGGGACGTAATTGGCTTTTTGATGTCATTTTTGCATCTTGGGGGTTTATTTTGCCCAATAGTTTTTTTCACTTGGAAATTTGGGATTTGGAAAAGAATCTGAAGGTAAACAAATTGCAGGGTGTTGGGGAGAGGGCAAGAGTGAAGGTAAATTGCACTTGCAGAGAACCAGCACGACAGGCCAAATAGTTCCCTTCAGTGCTATAACCATCCTATGATTTGATGATTCATTGCAAAGTGTTGGAATTAGACATCCCGTTGGGGGCTACAAATATATTTTAGGTAAGGATTAGTTGTTCCTTGGAGTTCAATGAGTGCTGGTACAATGACTCTCAAGCTGCATTGTATGCTCCAGTTAGCACCTCAGAACGCACATTTATAAATCCCTCATCACACATCTCTACATATAGGAGACCTTTCCTTGCTACATCTGTTTCACAATGCTGTTTCTGACAGAGTTCTACCATCTGCTGCAGAATGTCCTTCAGACAACATCTGGAATAGAACTGACTCTGTTCCAGAGAAGTCACAGTTACAATAACGTTGATGTTTCAAGCCAGTGGATCATTCAAGTCTCCCAAGCGACATCTAATACACCAGACAGTCTGGATATTTTGTAATTTAAATGAATAGAGTCATAGAGTCATGGATCAATACAGCACAGAAACAGGCCCTTTGACCCAACCAGTCCTTGCTGACCATGGTGACCTCCCTGCTAGTCCCAATTGTCTGCGTTTGCCCCATGTCCCTCTAATCCTTTCCCATCCAAGTACTTATCCAAATGCTTTTTAAGTGTTGCTATTGCATCTGCCTCAACCACTTTCTCTGGCAGCTCATTCTATACACACACCACCCTCTGAGTGAAGACGTTGCCCCTCAGGACCCTCTGAAATCTTTCTCCTTTCACCTGAAACCTATGCCCTCTAGTTTTCAATTCCCCTTCCTTGGGAAAAAGACTGCCTACCATGGGAATTGGAGTGGATGAGAGGTGGATCATGAGAGGTTGACCTTGGGTGGGATTTTCTTGATTCGGGGTGAGTGACGCTGGAAAATCCCGCCCTGTGTGCGTTCATGCTATCTTTGCCCCTTGTGATTTTATGCACCTTAATTAAATCACCCCTCATCCCTTACGTGCCAAGGAATATGATGTTCCTTTTGCAAGAAGGAGTACATTTTCATCACTCTCTATGGGCAAGAAAGGATTTCCTCAGTTATAGTCCGATACAGAAGGACATATTAAATTAACTCCATGGTCTAGGTGAACAGTGTTATTAATTGAGCCTTCCACTCGGAGATGATGCTCATAATTTTACTGGCCCTTGGATGGCAGGAATGGACCTGGAAGGACCAACGAAATGCCAGGGAGACACACTGGGAAAGCATCCCAGCACAGGCCAACCACCAGGGAAGTTTCCCAGTGGTAATCACCGCAGCCTCCCCAAAGGGAGGTGCACAATTTAGATGATTAGGGGATTTTCACAGTGACTTCATTGAACTGTTAATGTAAGCCCACTTGTGACACTAATAAATAAATAAGTATGGAGGCACCTTCACCTTTGTCTTGCTGACTCAATCAGCAGCAGCCACCTTTCTCTGTCGTGCTGCGGGGAATCTGAAGCCTCTGATTGGGCCTGCGGTGTGAAGGGCTCATGCGCCATCCTAAATTGACACTCTGCCCCTCCACCACCAGCTCTTAGGCTTGGATTTTCCATTCCTGCCTGCCACAGGACTAGAAGTTCCCAGCCAAAATCAATGAACCTTTGGCTGGTCTATCAAATTTCCCGTCCTGCCTGTGATGATCGGGGGCCTGAATACTCCCAGCTCTTAATTACTCCCTTGCTGGTCAATATTACAGAGGGTCTCGCCTCCAACCCGAGTATGCCGGGTGTCTGAATCCAAGTAGAACTCCATCACTTTGTCAAAACCTCGTTCAGTGATGCAATCATTTGCTAACTTGCTCATGGAAGATAGATTTTATTTCTTTACTAAAGGCTACAGCAGAAAATAAATCTTCATTTAACCACTCACAGTTAATGAATTCTCATTATAAACAAAAAATAATACACACAAACTGTAAGCATTGAACCCGATATCCAGTGATGAATATCAACCTCTCTGATGTAAAACAACACTTGGTAATATTACCGTAGCCTGAGGAGTGATGCACTTTGAGGTTGCCATTGAGAAAAAGAAATAAATCTTCGTGTTAGTAGGCACCTAATTTTTCTTTCCAAACACAATAGGACATTGGAGGTCCAGTAATTCTTTCTCTGTCTGCAATGTTCTGATCTACTACTGTTTTCTGAATTTGAAGTGAGGTGCAAGAAATATGCCTTTCAGAAGGTGCAGTACCAAAGCATAGTGGTGAAAAGTATGATACCAGAAATATTGATGCCTGACAGATGGTGGATAAGGAAGGGGTGCGAAGCATGCTTTGTTTAGCAGATGTGGATGGGAAGATGGGTTTTTTTCTGATACACAACTCTGATTAATCTCTGATGATTTCTTGTGTTGGGGTTTTTACAGATGATTAAGTGAAAGAAAGAAAACTTGCACCTATATAGTGTCCCAAAGCATTTTTCAAACATCATAGCTATGTGTAGGAAACACAGACTTGTTCACAAAAAGACGCACAAACAGCAATGTGATAATGAACAAATAGTCTGTCTTCTGCCAGCTCCTACGCAATGCTCGCAACTTCCCCTCACATACCCCGCCAGTCTTCCACGAAGACCATCTCTTCCATGTCACCCTGATCCACTCCTCCGTCACACTTAAATCCCCATCCTCTTCCCATGGTACCTTCCTCTGCAATTGCAGAAGGTGCAACACTTGTCCCTCTATCTCCTCCCTGCTCACTGCTTAACGTCTCAAATACTCTTTTTGGATTAAGCAGCCTTTCACTTATGCCTCCTCAAAATCAGTCTATCGCATTTGCTGATCTCAATGTGGTCTCCTCTGTACTTGGAAACTGTTTGACTGCTTTGTGGAACAATTTCATCCCCAAGCATGACCCCAGCCTTCCTGTTGCTTACCATTTTAACTCAGCACCTTGCTCTCATGCCCACATGTCTGTGGGAGGCATGATGTGGAGATGCCGGCATTGGGCACAGTCAGAAGTCTCACAACACCACTCACCTAATGAAGGAGCAGAGCTCCGAAAGCTCGTGATTCCAAATAAACCTGTTGGACTTTAACCTGATGTTGTGAGGCTCCTTACTGTGCCCATATGTCAGTCTTTGGCCTGCGGCAATGCTCCACTGCAGCCTAGTGCAAGCTGGAGGTGCAGCAACTTATCTTTCCATTGGTCACATTTTAGTCCTTGGGGCTCAGCACTAAGTTCGGCAACTTTATATTTTGACCTTTCTCCTCCATTTTAAACCCAGCTCTTTTTTCCCCTTTTTCAAAATATCCCACACACGTATTGCCTGAATACAACCCCTACCCCGATCTCTCTTACACCAGGTCATCTGCCTTTTGTTCCTAAAGGTGCTTTTTTTTGTTGCAGTTTCTACCGCTCTAACACATTCTCCCTCCCTTAAGTTCTGACAAAGGGCGGAATTTTCCCTTCCCGCCTGCTACAGGAATCATAGCGGGTGGAAGAGGACCATACAAATGTCCATTGACCTCAGGCAGGATTTTCCAGTACTGGAGTGAATGTGGCTGGAAAGTCCTGCTCAAAGAGTCCAAGGGCTGGAACTGTTAACCCTGTTTCTGTCCTAATAGATGCTGCCAGACCTGCTGAGTTTTTCCAGTGCCCTCTGTTCTTGTATTTTAATCATGTTGGTTGGGGGATAAATGACCCAGGTGCCAAGGCAGAGCTGTGCTGTTCCATTCCAATGCTGTCATATGAGATTTCTACATCCACCTGGGAGAGCAGACAGGCTTTGCTTTACTGTCACATCTCAGAGACTCCCTCCACGCTGCACAGAAGTGTCAGGATAGATTATGTACTCAAGTGCTTGGTTGGGATTTGAACCCACAACCCTGCTGATTCTGTGGCCACTTCAGGTCTTGAACAGCAGGTTAGGTGTAAGGATTCGCATTTTAATCAGTAATCTCTAAACTGTCTGTGCTTTATATGCTCTGTCTGAGGCCAGAACTCTCCATTCACCTGACGAAGAGGCTGTCCCCTCGAAAGCTAGTGAGAATATTATCAAATAAATAGGTTGGACTAAAACCTGGTGTTGTCAGACTTTTTACTGTGCCACAAACATCACCATTGGACAAAGGTTGACACAGCTCCAGAATGCTTGGGTTTTTTCTGTACTATGTTGACAGACAGAGTAATGATGACTAATAGATAAAGTAAACCTTATTACATGTGAATATTATAAACACATACATTTCTAACTTAACACACTAATGCCCCTAGCATTCAGGATTTAACCCTCCAGCTCCAAATATCCTGACCCCATTCTCAGTTGAATTGCATTACCTGGGTATGACAAATAATGAAAAAACAGATGAATCAAAGTGCACTCATGTAAAGCAACTAGCCCAGATTTTCAAAATCATTCTCATGGCAGATTATGACCTAAAACTTTGACTCTGTTTCTCTGTCCACAGGCCAACTTAGAATTTCCAACACTTCCTGTTTTATTATCCCAGATTCCCTCACCCCAGTTAGCTATTTAGATAATTCTATCTCAGATGTAAGGTTTGTTGTTGGTGCAGGCTCGGTTGGCTAAATGGCCTCCTTCTGCACTGTAGGAATTCTTTGATTCTATGAATTGATAACACACCCCCATTGGCTTTTATTGGGCCAGTGTTATCATTGCACCCAATTACACAATCGTCCCTTTTACCTTTCAATAGTTTAGCATGATATTAAGCTAAATTCTAATCCTAGTCATCCAACTGAAATGAACTAGATCTGCATTATATATGCTAGTAGAATAAAACAGAGATTGTCTGAAAAGGTATTTTGATTTCAGTGGAGTTTTTTGAACCATTACATATGTTCTGATTACTTTTGTTCTAGAATAAATTCAAATCTTTGCAATAATGTTAACTTTATTAATATATTTTCCTGCTGCCAGATAATACTTCTCATATAAAAGATGACAATGTGAAAAATCGTGCTCCAGAAGATTAATGTCTCTGCGTCATATGGAGCCCAAGTAAACTGACTAATTGTAAGGAACCTTGTAAATGTAAAAGCACATAGTTGGCAAATTCTATTCTGTGCAAAGTCAGGCAAATGTCAAGATACATTGAATAGTCAAGTGACCTGAATCATCTCTTAAAATGAAGATTGAATTGGATTATTTATCAATGACTAAGATAAATTTTTGCCAGATTCATCCTGCAGGCTTGATGTATTCCCCATTCTCCATATCTGCAGCATACACATATTCTGTTTATCATCTCCTATTGATTCCCTCCAAGTCCTTCTGTTTCCGAATGAGTGGGACATTCAAGTTTGCAAGTTTCAGGAATCTTCAATCAAGTTCCAGTGGGTGCACAGAATTGATGGGATGCCTAAAATCTGTTCCTTCTCTGGGGAAAGTTACTCAACTTGGTGGTGTGGCTCAGATCCTAAACTCAACAGATTATCAATACACAGAAAGGGGGAAAATAGAAACTGAATTCCTATCACTCACGATATGAAATGCTATTGATTTTATTTGATTTATTATTGTCACATGTATTAGCATACAGTGAAAAGTATTGTTTCTTGCGTGCCAAACAGACAAAGCATACTGCTCAATGAGAAGGAAGTGTGAGAGTGCAAAATATAATGTTACAATCATAGCTAGGGTGTAGAGAAAGATCAACTTAATGCAAGGTGGGTCCATTCATAAGTCTGACAGCAGCAGTGAAGAATCTATTCTTGAGTCGGTTGGTATGTGACCTCAGACTTTTGTATCTTTTTCCCAACAGAAGAAGGTGGAAGAGAGAATGTCCAGGGTGTGTGGGGTCCTTAATTATGCTGGCTGCTTTGCCGAGGCAGCGGGAAGTGTAGACAGAGTCAATGGGTGGGAGGCTGGCTTGAGCTTGTCCTGTTTAAAGAAAGAACGACCAGCATTAGTGTGGAACCATTGAGAAAGTGCTCTATAGCCAGATGAAGTACTTTTTAAGAAAAAAATGTAGGGGTGCTCTTCGTCCACAGGAATACCGGCCAGCTCTCAAGGTCCAGCGAAAGCCAGAACTTATGAATCTGACTGGCGAAATCACGACTTCTGATTTTCATCACCCCTAGCCAGTGCTGTAATCAGGTTCATGTCACAACAAGCGTGAACCTGATGTAACTACATTTCCACACATCAGCATATTATTAAAGTGCCCCCTCCCGTCCCCTGTGTACTGAGTATTTTCAAACCTTATCAACATGATGTCACATTGGTGCAGTTTACATCAGGTTTACTTAGACTTAAACCTGTCATGGGGATTCCCCAACCCCCTCCAGCCCACCCCCCACAATGGACATAAAGGACGAGGAGGACCTATCCAGGCAGTGCTCTTGCTTTACTCCTTGGCAAGGAAGTACTTTTAGTATATTTATAATATAAGAACATAAGAAATAGGAGCAGGAGTAGGCCATCTAGCCCTTCGAGCCTGCCCCGCCATTCAATAAGATCATGGCTGATCTGTCGCTGCTCAGTTCCACATTCCCGCCCTCTCCCCATAACCCTTAATCCCCTCTCTTATCAAAAACCCATCAACCCGCGTCTTAAAAATATTTAGCAAGGCAGCCTCCACCACTTCAACGGGCACAGAATTCCAGAGATTCACCACCCTTAGTGAAGAAGTTCCTCCTCAACTCCGTTCTAAACCGCTCCCCCTTTATCTTGAGGCTGTGCCCCCTAGTCCTACTGTCTTTTTTGAGCCGGAAGAGTCTCTCCACCTCTATCCTATCCATCCCATTCATCATCTTATACGTCTCAATGAGATCTCCCCTCATTCTTCTAAACTCTAACGAGTACAAGCCTAGTTTATTCAGCCTCTCCTCATAGCTCAATCCCCTCAACTCCGGTATCAGCCTAGTAAACCTCCTCTGCACTCCCTCCAAGGCCAAAATATCCTTGCGCAGGTGCGGTGACCAAAACTGCACACAGTACTCCAGCTGCGGCCTCACCAATGCCCTATACAGCTGCAGCAAGACCTCCCTACTATTATATTCAATTTAATATAATACATTATTAGTTACAATATATTTAATATGTTGCATGGGTTGGCACTGCCAGATTGGCGTCATGTTACTTAAGGGCCACATGGTCAGGCCAGACCCTATAGAACGTTGAGTCAGGAAGCTGAACCACTCGACGTGTATCCTGGAATGCGGGTGGATCTGCAGTTGGAACCAGGAAGGAGTACTGCATAGTTGCATGGTTATTCTGTCTGACCCTGTTGTAAGTGTAGTTATTTGTTCGTCGGCAATAAAGCTGTGCCAAACGGGCCAACTAAAATGGTATTTTGTAAAGCACTCTGGGACAATTGGGCAAGAAGCTAAACCGACAGGCTGCAGTTTAAAGACAGAGATAAACAGGCTGCAAGCCTGATGAGTGAATAAACAGGATATGGGTCATCTCCAGGATGAAAGGGACTTTCTGGTCACACTGGCTTGTTTCATCTCCAGGATGAAAGGGACTTTCTGGTCACTCTGGGCTGTTTACCAGACATAGGGGCACCGTGAACCCTTATTTAGGAGGGAAGTATGTGACTCCAGCACCTACAGACTGGCCACTGGGGACACACCCAGAGATTGGCGTGGTAGCACCTGATTGGCCTCTTATCGATCAGGATGATCAAGTCCCGATCAATTGATTGGTAATGTCCAAAAGGGGGCGTGAAATCAAACGGGGCATAAAGGATGCTGCACAACCGCGAATTTCTCTCGCTCTCTCTGACCCCACGCTACAACAACGGAGAGCCACCACACCCGAGAAGGAAGGAAGGAAAGAGGATCAGAGCTAGAGTGCCACACCAGACCAAAGGACCAGACAGATGATTACCGAGACCAGCGCACAGATAAAGGCTAATATCTGTTTGGGTACTTGCCAGTCATGTAAAGTTAAGTCTTGTATTGGACTTGAACTTTAGTATTTTCCTGTAAGATAACTTATTGTTGGTTGGGTGGGTGATTATTGATTGTGTGGGTTTAAATAAATACGGATATACTAACAAGACGTCTACTCGTAGTTATTTGTCCACCGTATAAGGGTTAAACAGACTGTGCGGCAGGCAACAAAGCCTTTTGTTCTTTAGCCTCATTAAGTCCACCTCGATTTACTGCAAAAACCTGCATATACCATTCATTCAGTGACATGTACTAATTCTTAGATTACTGTTGGTCTTGGAAAAGAACTGTGCTTTAACTCTGTTTGGGGATATCTCTATAATTAAGATGTAAGTTCAACCATTCAGCACAAATGTTGATAGTTTCTATTCTCAAAGTCAGCTTAAAGCTGAAACGAAGGGCCTGAATTTACCATCACGCTGTGCCCATTTTCGGGAGCGAAAACTTGGTAAAGTCGGGTGTGAGGCGAGTAGCACGAGCCATGCCCGCCTCTGCGCTGGATCCCTATCAAGGTCCAAAAATGGCCGCGATTGGGACATCACCCGAAATGGGCGCAATGGCCATATAAGTGCATTTGCATGCATTTAAATTGACTTAATGGGCTGTGTGCCCAACCTTACTGGCACTTCCCCATTTACCACCGTGTTCGTCTATCCAGAATCAGCATAAAACAGACCAGCTCCACAGAAGTCCAATTCGGGCACTTCAGTTAGTGAGGAGGTAGGTGCCGAGCGTCCCGACAGTTCTCTGCACAAGGAAAATACTAAAGTTCAAGTCCAATACAAGACTTGACTCAACTTTGCATGACTGGCAAGTACCCAAACAGATATTAGCCTTTATCTGTGCGCCGGTCTCGGTAATCATCTGCGTAGTCTGGTCCTTTGGTCTGGTGTGGCACTCTAGCTCTGATCCTCTTTCCTTCCTTCTCGGGTGTGGTGGCTCTCCGTTGTTGTAGCGTGGGGTCAGAGGGAGAGAGAGATTCCTGGTTGTGCAGCACCCTTTATATCCCGTTTGGTTTCACGCCCCTTTTTGGCCATTGCCAATCAAATGATCAGGACTTGATCATCCTGATCAATAAGAGGCCAATCAGGTGCTACCACACCGATCTCTGGGTGTGTCCCCAATGGCCATGTCTGTAGGTGCTGGAGGTACATAGGTCACATACCTCCCTCCTAAATAAGGGTTCATGGTGCCCCTATGTCTGGTAAACAGCCCAGTGTGACCAGAAAGTCCCTTTCTTCCTGGAGATGAAACAAGCCAGTGTGACCAGAAAGTCTCTTTCATCCTGGAGATGACCCATATCCTCGTCAGGCTTGCAGCCTGTTTATCTCTGTCTTTAAACTGCAACCTGTCGGTTTAGTTTCTTGCCCAATTGTCCCAGAGTGCTGTACAAAACGACATTTTAGATGACCCGTTAGGCACAGCTTTATTGCCGACAAACAAATAACCATATTTACAACAGGGTCAGGCAGAATAACCACGCAACTATGCAGTACTCCTTCCTGGTTCCAACTGCAGATCCACGAGATCGATGGGAGGGAAGGGGGGTCTGCCGACTCTCTGCTTGAGATCAGTGGGGGTGAAAAGGGGTCCGCTGCCACTCTGCCTAAGATCAGTGGAGAGGAAGTTGGTCTGCAGCCATTCTGCTTGTGATCAGTGGAGGGGAAAGGTGGATCCACTGACCCCCTGCCTGAGTAAGAAGTTTCACAACACCAGGTTAGAGTCCGACCAGTTTATTTGATAGTAATCTCACAAGCTTTTGGAAATGGTGTTCCTTCGTCAGGTATGTGGAAGGTTGACCTGACAAAGGAACACCGTTTCCGAAAGCTTGTGAGATCACTATCAGATAAGCTGGTCGGACTCTAATCTGGTGTTGTGAGACTTCTTACTGTGTTTACCCCAGTCCAACGCCGGCACCTCTACATCACCTCTGCCTGAGATCAGTGAGGACGAAGGGGGAGGGTGGATCACTCTGCCTGAGATCGGTGGGGAATGGCTAGGGGCCTGCGATTGGTCTGGGTGGTGGGGGAGTGGTGGGATAAGGGTATCAGTAATGTTGTGGGGGTGGGGCATTGTCTTTGGGGGCCAGGGTGAGGCATTATCTGGCCTGGGAGGAATGTGGCAGGGGAACAGCATTCTATCTTGTTTTTCGCGCATGTGCTGTTAGAGGCACTGATCAGAGCTGCAGGGTTTTGGGCGTGTTTAACCCCACCCACAGGCTTGTGCAGTGTGATTCAGAATCGCTGATATTTTTTCAGGCAGAATGTGTATGGGGACACCTGAGAACAGATCTAAAAATTGGATCTGAAACACTCCCAATTTCAAGTCTACCCAGTACTTCGAATCAAAATGGTACAATTGGGCTCTAAAAATGGGATTTTCCAGCTGTGCTTGCCCCGAGGCTGGAAAATCCTGCCTCAGGTCAACTGACTTTTACATGGTCTGTGTCCCGCTATGATTCCTCTGGCAGGCAGGATGGGGAAATTCCAGCCAAAATCTGGTTTGGAGTTTCTACGAGTGCATTGTTTTAAGTCTCCTTTGAGCACAAAACAAGTCACCAGTAAAAGGCTCCTTCCCTCTGTGACAACCCCATCACATGGAGATGCTGATGTTGGACTGGGGTAAGCACAGTGAGAAGTGTCACAACACCAGGTTAAAGTTCAATAGGTTTTAATCACGGGCATTCAGCCTCTGATCTTTGGGTAAGCTTTCTCCAAATCAACCTTCACAACATATGACAATGCAGAATCGCAGAGCAGAAAGTAATGGCCAAATTCCGCACGCATGAGGACGGCCTCAACCGTGATCTTGGGTTCATGTCGCATTATCTGTAACCCCCACGACTTGCCTGGGCTTGCAAAATCTCACTAACTGTCCTGGCTGGAGACAATACACATCTCTTTAACCTGTGCTTGACCCTCTCTCCACTCACATTTTCTGTATCTTTAAGACTTGATTACCTATAAAGATTCGCATTCTAACCATTATCGTGTAAATTGAGTTTGTGTCTATACATGCCCTGTTTGTGAACATAACTCCCACACACCTGATGAAGGAGCAAGACTCTGAAAGTTTGTGCGACCAGATAAACCTGTTGGACTTTAACCTGGTGTTGCGAGACTTCTTACTGTGACAACCCCATCGCGCCATGCCATCCCTTCAGCACACACACACACACGCACACACGCATGCACACACACACACGCATGCACGCACACAGTCAGTGAATGAACGACTCGAGTTTTCCTTCAACTGAACAGCCAAAATGCTTTGCCTTTGCCTCAGCTTTGTTAATATTCCTCCTGCGTTAGCCCAACCTAACCCAATTAGCCTGGAAAGAAAGAGATGAAGATGTCAGCATTAGTGTTAGATTGCCCAAGAAATTAAAGCCATGGTTAATTGCTGTCTAGGCAGATTAATCAACCGTATCCCAGCAGAATCCCTGATTGTTTTAGTGTGGCAGATAAATAAGAAAAACTACTGCTGCTTTCTAAATGAAACATGAAAGACTAACGTGGTTATACAATGGGTAAGTTATATTAATGGGGTAGCATAAAACAAATACAGATGTTAGCTCACTCACAGCTAATTGCATCAGAGGCTGTGCCAATTATTCTGGGACTTCACAGACTTGTATAAATTTTCATGAAATTGTTTCTCTTTGTTATTTTGCAGTCTATTTGCTCATCGCAAGCAAGGACACCGATGCTGATGATTTGACAGTTTGTGCTGAGAGGCAGCAAGTGCTTGTGGAACCAGATGTGGCACTGGTCAGATGAAATGCATAACCTATTAAGATCTGGAAGTGAACTGCTGGTAGTCAGTGCAGTGATCTGGTTTTCCTGCAGCAATCTTCTTGCCTTCTGAATGCCTTTTTTTTTGACAAGGAAGAGAAATAGGTGAGCCTACAGTTTTGGGTGTACAATGTTGCTGTCTGATTCATTGCTCAGTAGTGGCTGTACATGTCCAACATTTGACAAATTGGTTTGGAGCTGTCATACTGGGGACAAAGTGTAGAGATGCCAGCGTTGGACTGGGGTAAACATGGTAAGAAGTTTCACAACACCAAGTTAAAGTCCAACAGGTTTATTTGGTAATTGGTAACTTACCTGATGAAGGGGCAGTGCTCTGAAAACTAGTGGCTTGTGCAACCAAATAAACTTGTTGGACTTTACTCTGGTATTGTGAGACTTCTTACTATATTGGGGACAATCCAAGGATGTGTAGGTTAGGTGGAGTGGCCATGTAAAATTAATATTAGGGGGATTAGTGGGGTAAACACATGGGGTTAAGGGGATAGGGCTGGGGTGGGATTGTTATTGGTGTAGATGTCATGGACCGAATGATCTCCTTCTGCACTGTAGGGATTCTATGATTCGATGATTTTACAGTGAGTGGATGGGTTGATGGGGGCTCAATTAATCCAACAGTCTGAAAAACATACTAGGACCAAAGCAACAGGAGCAAACATTGGACTGAAAGGCCACCTTCATTCACCTAACATTTTGCAATCACATGTGATTGTTAGATATAGATCAGTCCACCATATATGTTGCTCCAAAAATGGATGACATGGCCTGCAGAATACAGGGCATAAATGACACAGCTCAATCTCAATTCTTCCAGGTTTCTTCAATTCATGGAAGTTGCAGGTTTAATAAAGGAATGCAAAAGTTAGTTGTAATTATAGCCATTGATTTTTAGATAGGGTGCTCTTCATGGCAGTGTGGTGGCACAGTGGTTGGCACTACTGCCTCACAACACCAGGGTTCAATTCCAGCCTTGGGTCACTGCCTGTGTGGAGTTTGCACATTGTCCCTGTGTCTGTGTGGTTTCCTCCAGGTGCTCCAGTTGCCTCCTACAGTCCAAAGATATGCAGCTTAGGTGGATTGATCATGCTAAACTGCCCCTTAGTGTCTGGGCAATTAGCAGCGTAAGTATGTGGGGTTACTGGGATAGGGCCTGGGTGGGATTCTTGTCGGTGCAGATCAATGGGCCAAATGGCTTTCTTCTACACTATCGCGATTCTGTGATTCATTATGAAACTCACTCAGTAATGTAGTCCCACTTGCTCCTTTGGGAGTTTCTAAATGCTGCATCACCTGTTTCTCTTTTTCTCTTTCTGCCTTTGGGTAATTTGGAGCCTCATTCTGACTGATTTGGCTTTTCCAAATAGACTGCTGCCTGTTTTTATCCTTGGTTTTTAACAACAGCAAAAGGCTGGGGGTGGTGAGGAATATTGACACAAGGCACTTCATTGTCAAATACTCCTACCAGACAACTGAAGAGAATATTGCTTTACCGGTAGCTTCCAGTTTGTTTATTTATTGACATGTAAATATGAAGGAAAGATCTTCTTTGATGTCAAAGTCAGCCTTTGAGATGAAAAGCAATCAAACCGCTGTTCACATGACCTAGAGGAGACTGCATAGAATGCCTAGATTCTCCAGACTGAAAGTTAAGCACCAATTTTAATCTGGAGTGGAAATGGGATGGATGCCCCATGCTGCCCCTCCCTCCCCACCCCCGAAGCAGTATGAGACTTGTCACATCCACATCTGATTAGATGATGCCAGTCAAGTGTTTGCCAGCAATGAAGGGAAAGAATCATAGAATCCCTTCAGAAGGAGGCCATTTGGCCCATCAAGTCTGCACCGATCACAATCCCACACAGGCCTTATCCCCATAACCCCATCTGCTAATCCCCCTGATATTAAAGGGCAGTTTACAATGGCCAATCCACCTGACCCACATCTTTGAAGTGGCTTCTGGCAACGTATGGGAAAGGAGGGGTGCCACAAAGATGGGGCCACTTGTGCAAATGGCAATGAAGGGATTTGGGGAGAGCCTTGAAAGAGAAAAGATGGGAGCAGGGTAGTAAGGCTTAAACTCCTGTTCCTCCTGACCCCACTTGGAAGTAATAAAACCTATCTGTTTGGGACTCTCCAGTTCCAGATCCTCCTCCCGCTGCCTCCACTTGACAACAAAGCCAAGCTTCCCTGATCAGGAAATAGTTAAAACTACAGTCAGGCTGGATGACATCATCTGACCTCAATCTGTAAATTTAAAGAAAGACTGCTCTGGTCTTTAAAATTAAAGAAAGGATTCCCACTCTATGATGAATGGTAAGTTAAAATTGGACTCTATTCGATACATCGGTGAATTATTCACATGGGCAGTTTTAAAAGTAAAGTTTGTTCATTAGTCACAAGTAAGGCTTACATTAACACTGCAATGAAGTTAAAGTGAAATTCACCTAGTTGCCACAGTTGTGTCAATTCACCTAACCAGCACGTCTTTCAGAACGTGGGAGGAAGCCAGAGCACCCGGAGGAAACCCACACAGACAAGGGGAGAATGTGCAAACTCCACACACAGTGACCCAAGCCAGACTCGAACCCAGGTCCCTGGTGCTGTGAAACAACAGTGCTAACCACAGTGCTACCATGCTACCCACTGTGTGTCAGCTTGCTTTTCCTAGTCAGTAGTGCCTGAACTCACCCTTTAGTTTTTACGCTGTATAAATGCAATACAATTTAAAGTTTAAAGTTCAAATGTTTAAAGTTTATTTATTAATGTCACAAGTAGGCTTACATTAACACTGCAATAAAGTAGCAATTGAATTCAGTTATTTCATTTTCATGATATTTTGCATCATTTAAAATATATATGGAACGCCTTGTGCCTTGAATTGGGGTCGCATGAACAAGATTTACCAAGTAATCATGGATCATGGCAGCATTTTCTTTCAGGGGTCTCACAGTCAGCCAATAAGGTGAGCTGCTTTGTTCTGGATGGTGTCAAGCTTCATGAGTGTAGTTAAAGCACATCCAGAGAAGTGGAGAGTATTTCATCACACCCGACTTGTCCTTCTAGATGGTGGACAGGTTTTGGGGAGTCAGGAGGTGAGTTAGTTATGGCAAGGTTCCCAGCCTCTGATCTTCTCTTGTAGCCACAGTATTTATATGGATGGTCCTGTTCAGATTCTCATCAGTGGTAACCTGTAGGATGTTGACAGTGAAGGATTCATGATGGTTTTGCCATTGAACGTCAAGGGGCAATGGTTAGATTCTCTCTCGTTGAAAATATTCATTGCCTGGCACTTGTGTGGTGCAAATGTTACTTGCCATGGGTATTGTCCAGGTCTTGCTGCATTTGGACATGGGCTACTTCAGTGAGAAGTCATGAATGATGCTGAACATTGAGCAGTCATCAGTGAACATCCCCACTTCTAACCTTATGATGGAAGGGAGGTAATTGATGAAGCAGCTGAAAATGGTGTGCTGATGATATTACCCTGAGGTTCTCCTGCAGAGATGTCTTGGAGCTGAGACAATTGATCTCCAACCATCACAACTATCTTCCTATATGCCAGGTATAACTCCAAACAGTGGAGAATTCCCCACTGATTCCCATTGACCCTGATTCCAATTGACTCCAGATTTGCTAGGGCTTCTTAATGCCACCTCCATGGCATCCCCAATACCAGCCACAATTCACTTGCCAACTCATTCTCTTCTCATACAGTATAATGTTGTTGTTTCCCCGGACGTTGGTATTATCATGATCATGTTGACGAGTGCAAGACAAGTTTTGAAAAAATTTTTTTCAGCAATACTCAAAACGCCTACTGTTAGATGTGATTTTGCGATTGTGAAGCACCTGTTGAACAGTCCTGAGTGTGCTACACTAATTTTTTTTATGATAATCAATCAAACTAATAGAACAGCTCATTTAGATTTGCTAGAAGCAATCTACATTCATAGATGGGAACCCATTCTCTGCAAACCAGAGGCAATTTACCATGGCCAAGTAACCTAACCTGCACATCTTTCCGACTGCGGGAAGAAACTGGAACATCCAAAGGAAATCCACGCAGACAAGGGGAGAATTATTTATTTATTTGTGGGACATGGACATTGCTGGTGGGCCAGCATTTATTGCCTATCCCTAGTTGAGGTGAACTGCCTTCTTGAAATGCTGATATAACTGAACGGCTCGCTAGGCCAGTTGAGAGTCAACTACATTGCTGTGTTTCTGGAGCCACATGTAGGCCAGACCAGGTAAGGGCTGCAGATTTCCTTCCCTAAAGGACATTAGTGAACAAGATGTGTTTTTCCGACAACCAGCAATGATTTCATGGTTAATGTTAGATTCTTAATTTCGATATTTTATATTGAATTTAAATTCCACCATCAACCCCGGTAGGATTTGAACCCCGGTCCCCAGAACATTAGCTCAGTTTCTGGATTAATAGTCTACCGATAATACCACCAGGCCATAGCCTCCCCAGATGTGCAAACTGTACACAGACAGTAGACTGAGGCTGGATTTGAACCCAAGTCCATGCACACTATGAGGTAGCAGTGCTAACCACTGTGCACTGTGCTGCCCCAATGTATTCTTGAATTTGTTTTAATCAGTGTGAGATGAAAAGCTATTACAACATGCTTCCCTTATCAGGGATATTCAAGATCCATACCAAGTGAGTGTTAGTGGGGAAAAATAAACAACTGATAGAAATCAAAGAAACTGTGGACTAGTTTTAAATTGCCATTTCAAAATGACTTCAATGCTTTTTCTCAGGCTAATTACATTTAAAAATAATGAGAACATTTAGTTTAGCAGTGAGTGCTAGACACGTTTGTGTGCTTACCCTAATGTAAATCTAAGCAATCACTTTCTTTTCCACTTCTTTTCTGATAATCCTAGATGATAAGAACTTGTTTATAGATTAACCTCGACTAGCTTTCTCTCAGCTTTATTTG
Source organism: Carcharhinus amblyrhynchos (assembly GCF_965287045.1). Lineage (NCBI taxonomy): Eukaryota > Metazoa > Chordata > Chondrichthyes > Carcharhiniformes > Carcharhinidae > Carcharhinus > Carcharhinus amblyrhynchos. The sequence continues at coordinate 23,358,779 of NC_137338.1, forward strand.
AGCCACTGCTCTGTAAGGATAGGGATTAAAGCAATCTGCAATGGCATTCTAAACAAAGCACACATATACCATTGCTTTGAATGTAGACACAATTCCCTTGTGCAGTGCCAGTTTAGCTTGTCCACTCCTCTGACACAAGTGATTGAAGGGCTTTACTACAGTGAACTGGCGAAGGAGCAGGTGAGAGTGTTTTTTTTCACAATTAATAACAAAAGAAATGATAGCCTGGAAATCACCTTAGCTGTATCAAAATTAGAAAATGCTGGAGAAATGCAGCAGGTCTCACAGCATCTGTGGAGAGAGAATAGAGCAAAAGTTTTGAGCCTGGATGACCCTTCATGATTTGTAGTTGGCAAAATAATATTTTTCACTGTATCTCATACATGTGACAATAATAAGCCAAATCAAATCAAATCAAAAACCATCAGAACAATTCTTTTTCAGAACTGATTCTCCCCCACACTCCCCCCCTCCCAACAGCTCATTTAGATTTACTAGAAGCAATCTACATTCGTAGACAGGGATGCATTCTCTGCAAACCAAAGGCAATTTACCATGGTCAAGCAACCTAACCCGCACATCTTTCCGACTGTGAGAGGAAACTACAGCACCCGAACGAAATCCACGCAGACAAGAGAATTATTTGTTTATTTATTTGTGGGACAGGGACGTCCCCCCGTCAACAGTTGAGAGAATGAGAGCGATTTTCATACAATGTGATAAAACGTGAGTACTTTCCAATAGGGGCGGCATGGTGACACAGCGGTTAGCACTGCTGCCTCACCGCAACAGGGAGCTGAGTTCAATTCCTCCTGGCTTGGGTCACTGTCTGTGTGGGCACATTCTCCCCATATCTGTGGGGTTTCTTCCAGGTGCTCTGGATTCCTCCCACATTCCAAAGATGTGCAGGTTAGGTTGATTGGCCATGCTAAATTGTCCCTTAGTGTCCTGGGATTTGATTTGATTTATTATTGTCACATGTATTAGCATACAGTGAAAAGCACTGTTTCTTGCATGCGATGCAGACAAAGCATACCGTTCATAGAAAAGGAAATGAGAGAGTGCAGAATGTAGTGTTACAGCCATAACTAGGGTGTAGAGAAAGATTAACTTAATGCAAGGTAGGTACATTCAAAAGTCTGATGGCAGCAGGGAAGAAGCTGTTCTTGAGTCAGTTAGAACGTGACCTCAGACTTTGTCTTTTTCCTGATGGAAGATTTTTGATTTGATTTGATTGGATGCATAGGTTAGAGGGATTAGCGGAATAAATATGTGGGGTGATGAGGAGAGGAACTGGGTGGGATTGTTGTCAATGCAGACTTGATGGGCCAAATTACCTCCTTTTGCACTGTATGGTTTCTATGATTCTATGATGTACAATGCAGTTACCCCTGTCAGCTGCCCATGGACCTTCACCTCGATGAATTCCATGGAATCTCCAATTGGCCAACTGTAGCTTTCAGATGGAATGGCCAATCAGAACACTGTGAGGTGAAAAGAGGGGAAAGATTTCATACCTCAATCGGGATGCTGGTGAGAAAGTTTTATTGCTCCGAAGTGACTTTCCCAGCATTGCCGACATTCCACTTCCTGGGAGTGCAGAACAGTGTCAAAGGGTTTCTTTGTGTTACAATACAGCACAGGAAATAGGCCCTGCGGCCCTCCACTGTTTGCTGACAGTGAATGGAGCACAACAGCGAGGAATGGGGAAGGGACTTTCTATGTTTCTATTAGAGGGATCAGGGGATACGGAGGTAAAGCAGGATATTGAATTTGATGAGCAGCCATGATCAAAATGAATGGCAGCACAGGCTCAAAGAACCTAATGGCCTGCTCAAGATTCTATTTTCTATGTTTCTATGATTCTGGTGAGAGAGTGAGGAGACAAGAGTTTTTTTTACAGTTTATTAGTGTCACAAGTAGGCTTGCATTAACACTGCAATGAAGTTACTGTGAAAATCCTCTAGTCACCACACTCCAGCACTTGATTGGGTACACTGTGGGAGAATTTAACATGGCTCGTGCACCTAACCAGCAAATCTTTCAGACAGTGGCTGGAAACCAGGGCACCTGGAGGAAATGCATGCAGTCATGGGGACAATGTGCAAACTGTGGCATGGACAGTGACCCATGTTGGGAATCGAACCTGGGTCTCTGGCACTCTGAGGCAGCAGTGCCAACCAGTGTGCCACCGTGAGTAGGACGTCTGAGAAATTTTGGAGGACACTGTCCGGACATCAGGACATTTGATGATAACCGGGACCGTCTTTGCTGGATAATCTTGCAAACTATCGGGGATTAAGATTTGGAATCGCGCGCTCCAGTCTCAAATACACGCACACAAAATTACTCAGAGTATTATTCCGTTTTCAGATCAGGATCAAGCTTTCTTTCTGCCATGCCAGTCATTTGCGAAATGTCATGATGATGATGTAAAGTTAGGTCATACAAGGAGCCCAGGCTCTTGGAACATGGGAAAATTGTGTCTCCGAGCAGAAATGATGGGTGGGATTCCACAGCCATGCTCACCCGAAAACCAGAGAATATTACCCGAAGCCAATGGACCTTTGCATCGTCCACTGACCTGGCTGCTTCGACTCCACTGGTGGGTGGGATGGAAGAATTTCGTCCCCTCAATGAGCTACCGAAAACTGATTTTTTTTTCCCTTTATCGTGTGAGCTTAATTTGAAATGTGTAAACAGGGCTGAAATGTTGACTATTAAAGTACATTTACGAATTGCTCTAATTACTGCTGGGGGAGTCATCAAGATCGTGCTGTGCGCTGCTTCTCCATGGTAACAAACTTGGTTGTGAGGAAAGTGTTGATGTAGAATAGTTATACCAATGCCCCTGTCTGGCAAAAGAAGGGGATGGAATATACAGCCATCACTCCTTGCACCATGCCTGATCGCAAGGAGGTGGCCCAAAATCTACAATGATCAAAATAATGCTTCTTTAAGAATATTCTGTATGAAGGTACAAATAATAAGCTGCACACTTTGCTAAAATACAAAATGGGAGAGTGCAGATGGCAGGGATAAACAACTTGCAGCCGTTTCTTTATTAATATGAAAGACACATGTGTAATCCATACACAGGCAATGTAGTGTTGGGACAATCAGCACCTGATAATTGGTTTAACGGAATACTTTCCATATTTAACAACACTTCCGCCTACATCTCATAATAATTGGCTACCATAGTGACTCCACCACATCAGTAGGACAATTCCTTTCAGGCACAATGAAGGGACAGTTGGAAGAACAACTCAAGAATTGAAATTTTGGGTGAAGTTCTTTAGTGAAAATAAAGCATATTCAATCAAAGGATTGGGGGTGTTCTGGGCCTTTACGAGCCAAGAGGAACCAGGAGAGATACGGGAAAGGAAACAAGGGATGAACTGACAAAGCAAGGGATGCCAAACCAATTTGGAACGTATGCAACTCCTGTCATTGTGAATTTCATCGAATCATAAAATCCCTCCAAGTGCAGAAGGAGGCTGTTCAATCAGGCTGCCCATCAAGCCTGCACTGACAACAATCCTATCCAGCCCCTAACCCCGTAACCCCACATATTTACCCTGCTAATCCCCCTAACCGACACACCTTGGGACACTAATAAGGGGCAATTTAGCATGGCCAATCCATCTAATCCACACATGTTTGGACTGTGGGAAGAAACTAGAGCAGCCGGAGGAATCACGCATAGACATGGGGAGAACATGCAAACTTCACATGGACAGTGACCCAAAACAGGATTTGAACACGGGTCCCTAATGCTGTGAGGCAGCAGTGATAACCACTGTGCCACCGTGCTGCACAATAGTTTTACCTAATGGCATTGAAAATAAGGACAATGAAACTGATAAGCCACGCTTTATAATAATTCTAATATTATTCTTTTTAATATGATAAATCTTGGTATTGGTTTTTATTAAATATATCATCTGATATTGGTAAGCCGATGATTATCTATCATTATGAGGCATTGCACTTCATAGATTTGTCTGGTCGCGCCTCTTTGCTTTTCTTTTGCTTTATGGCTTCATTCCTGTTTTTGAACACAAAAACCTCACCTGAGCAAATTTGCCAGGATAGGTCAATTTACCCTTGTTAGCAGGAGTTGACTTTGATGGCTTGTCTTCTACAAATGTCTTGTCTACCACCCTGCTGTGCTTGCACAGCCACTGTGGTGTAACTAGAATATTGTGCAAAAAAAAAATGCGCGAAAAGCACCCTAAAACATGGCCCGCCTTTGATCTTTGCCAGCCCGGAGAAATCTGTCGTGTATTTGCAGCATTTCCTGTTCTTATTATTGTGCGAAAGTGTTCGCTGTTGGAGTGCGTTTTCACCAAACACTTTCTACCAACTAAGTGAAAACCTGTTTGCTAAGTACTGTGGAGACATGAATTTAAAATAAATCTGCTGTTTCCCACTCACCACCACCTCCCCCTTACAACATAATGATTTACTCGAGTTAAAAATCGTCATGTTAGTTGTAGCCTGACTCTGAAAAGTGCCCTTTCACTTTTAGTTTGTGATATAATTATTTTCCACAAGCAGTCAAGTAGTTTGAAGAATAATAATGAGCCTGCAAAAAATACCTTCACCAAAGTGCCGTAACAGAGAGAAAAAAAAACATAATTGGGCAGATTAAAGGCCTTTTGGAAAAAAATAATTGCGCAATTAAATGTTTTAACAGTCATTTTGATAAGAGTAGGTTTTCCAGAGCTTGTCTCTGTTATAAGCAGGTGTTTATTCAAATAGTGCTATTGATGTTTCGATGAAAGACTTGAGACATTGGGCTGGGTTTCATCCAACCTGCCACGGTGAAAAATATGGCAGCTGGACCCACCACCTCACGAGATGGGCTCCGTCTCCAAATGGCAGTCAAAACCTTTATTCGGAGGACAGACGGGGCTGATGCAGATATTTACCCGGCAGGGGTGAGAGTGTGATCAGGCAGGCTAATGGCAGGTAATGGGTAACACGGTGGCACAATGGCTAGAACTGCTGTCTCACAGCGCCAAGGATGCGGGTTCGATTCCTGGCTTGGGTCACTGTGTGTGTGGAGATTACACATTTTCCTGTGTCTGCATGGGTTTCCTCTGGGTGCTCCGGTTTCTTCCCACAGTCCAAAAGACGTGCTCGAACAGGGGTGGGTTGTTTACTCAGAGTCAGGCACTCTGTTCACAATCGAGGGACCCAGCATGAAGCAGGCAGAGTAGCTTTACTGGAAGCCAACCCCTGGCCTTTTCTCTGAACCCACCTCCCATTATCCACCCCCCATCCCCCACCATCCATCCCCACCCCAAATCATGCTCACTCATCTTTGACCTGCAATCCCACAATGATCCTGTGTGTCGGGTGGGTGCAGTGCTGTCAATAGCCACCAGTTGCACTCATACTGATGGCAATGATGAGCAGGCCAACCTTTGAACTGATGTGGGGTGGTGGGGAGGGGGGGGGGGGGGGGGGGCGGAGGCAGGTAGGAACTGGTGATGTACCCACAAGAGGCGATTGAGATCATTAATGGCCATTTAATGCCTATTAAGTGAGGCTATTGGGGAATTTCAGTTTGGCCTCCAGGTCAATCCTGCAGATGAGGAGAGGGAGAGGAGAAGATGGAGGGGGGAGGAGGGGTCAGCGGGGCACAGGATAGCTGCCTGTTGGCAGTAGACTAATTGGATGAGGCGATGGTGGGGTGGTGGGCAACACTCCAGGTCAGCTGAATAGTCCTCCCTGGATGCCTGTGTGTAACAAGAGCTGCAAGCCACACTGAGGAGGGGTTAGCTTGCCTCACATCAATGGCCTAGCTGTAAAGGCTATTTTCTTTTATTTAATTCCTGAAAAAGTTGAATGGAGAACGCTTCCATTTTGTGGCTCCCTCCCCACTTGACATCCTACTCCTGTTTTCAAACTAGAAGGCTATTGTCCTTCTGCTTCAAGAGCACCCTTCCCTATTGAACGTGGTCACTGGCTGATCCAGGGACAATGACAGACAGGGTGTCTGACCATCATTTTTAACCTGATGGTCGGGTCCTGAAATCTGTGGCCCTCTTGATGTTGCCAGTTCTGCTGACGATTCACAGTGAGTTCACGTTCTTATTTCAGGTCTCCAGCATCCACAGTTTTTTAAATGTCTAATACTAGGGGACATGCACTTAAAATGAGAGGGGAAAAGTTCAAAGGAGACGTGAGGGGCAAATTTGTTACACCGGGAATGGTAAGTGCCTGGAATTCATTGCCAGGGATGGTCGTGGAGACAGATATGACAGACGATTTTAAGGGGCTTTTAGATAAGGACATGAATGTGCAAGAGGGATATGGACCAAGGGCAAGCAGAAGCGATTAGTTTAATTTGGCATCATGTTCGGCACAACATCTTGGGTTGAAGGGCCGGTTCCTGTGCTGTACTGTTGTATGTTCTACGTATTGCTTCTGTTTCATTGCTGAAATACCGTTAAACTTCAACAGTAGCCAGCTGGTGGAGGTTGGCAGGAGCAATGATCAGCAACACTGCTCCTCTCAGCAGGACTGTTTATTTCAATCTTTGTTTAATATAAGCTTTTTAACAGTGTTGTGGAATATTTAAGACGAGGATAGGAAATGTAGGTAGACCAAAAAAAAAACAAACGTTCTCGCAAGTTGCTGGCCAACTCTGTTGGAAGGAACCTGCGACAATCTGTGCTAACAGTCACACATTCACGTCAGTTTTCATCCTGTTTTTCTCCTTTTTTGATTCTAGACTTGGAGTTCAGATGAGTCCAATCACAGATTTGGCATTTGTGGGACTGTATAAACAATGAGGGGTGGCTTCTTCAATATGCAGCCCTGCTGAAGCTTTGAAGGAGGGGATTTGTTTGATTCTGATTTGTGGTTGTCTTCCAGACACCATTGACTACCCTCTGGTTAAAGAGTGCAAATGACAGTCTGTCCATATTTCCCCTGCGCTCTATCCTGACGCAGACTTAGGTTATTATAAAATGGACTTCAACGAAGTAATTTACAACTTAATGGCAAAACGTACTTGTGAATGATTAAGAGCATACCTGGAGTACCGCGTCCAGTTCTGGCTGTCAATTTTAAGGCAGAATGCGAAGGTATTGGAGAGAGTACAAAGGAGATTGATGAGAATAATTCCAGAGATAAAGAGCTGTAGCTATGAGAATAGATTGGAGAGGTTGAAACTGTTTCCCTTGGAGATAAGAAGGCTGAGGGGAGACTTGTCGGAGGTATTCAAGATCCTGTGCAATATAGTTTTAAGTAAAGTTTATTTATTAGTCACAAGTAAGGCTTACATTAACACTGTAATGAAGTTACTGTGAAATTCCCCTAGTTGCCACACTCTGGTGCCTACTCAGGTCACTGCACTTAACCAGCACATCTTCCAAACTGTGGGAGGAAACCAGAGCACCTGGAGGAAACCCATGCAGACAAGGGGAGAATGTGCAAACTCCACACAGACAGTGACCCAAGCCAGGAATTGAACCTAGGTCCCTGGCACCGTGAGGCAGCCGTGCTAATCATTGTGCCACCGTGCCACCTCCTCTGGGTAGACAGTGTAAAGAGTAAGAAACTGTTCCCTCTCAAAAGTACATCAAGAACTAGATGGCACAAATTAAAAATAATGGACAAATGGAGTAAAAGTGATGTGGGGATTTTGTTTTTTCACCCAGAGGGTGGTTTTAGCATAGAACAAATGTCCTGAGAGAATGGTGGAGGCAGGTATGATCGAGGGAATTGGGTTGCTCTCTAAAAAGAAACGACGTGCAAGGTTACAGTGATAAGGCAGGGGATACAACCAGATAGAATGCTCTTTCAGAGCGCTAATATAGACTCTATGGACAGAATTTAGAGTCATAGAGGTTTACGGCATGGAAACAGGTCCTTTGGCCAACTTGTCCATGCCGCCCTTTTTAAAACCCTAAAGCTAATCCCAATTGCCCGCATTTGGCCCATACCCCTCTATACCCACGTAACTATCTAAATGTATTTTAAAATAAAAAATTGTACCTACTTCTTCTACTACCTTTGGCAGCTTGTTCCAGATACTCACCACCCTCTGTGTGAAAAAATTGCCCCCGGATGCTTTTGTATCTCTCCCCTTAAACCTATGCCCTCTAGTTTTAGACTCCCCTTCCTTTGGGCTAAGATTTTGAATATCTAGCTGATCTGTGCCCCTCATTATTTTATAGACCTCTATAAGTTCAGCTCTCAACCTCCTATGCTCCAGAGAAAAAAGTCTCAGTATATCCAGCCTCTCTTTATAACTCAATCCATCAAGTTCCGGTAGCATCCTAGTAAATCTTTTCTGCACTCTTTCTAGTTTAATAATATCCTTTCTATAATAGGGTGACCAGAATTACAGACAGTATTCCAAGTGTGGCCTTACCAATGTCTTATACAACTTCAACGACACATTCCAACTCCTGTATTCAATGTTCTGACTGATGAAACCAAGCATGCTGAATGTCTTCTTCACCACTCTGTCACCTGTGACTCCACTTTCAAGGAGCTATGAACACATATTGCTAGATTTCTTTGTTCTGTAACTCTCCCCAACACCCTACCATTAACTGAGTAAGTCCTGCCCCGATTCAATCTCCCAAAATGCATCACCTCACATTTATCTAAATTAAACTCCATCTGCCATTCATCAGCCCACTGGCCCAACTGATCAACATTCCACTGCAATTAGAGATAATTTTCTTCACTGTCCACTATGCCACCAATCTTAGTGTCATCAGCAAACTTACTAACCGTGCCTCCCATATTCTCATCCAAATCATTAATATAAATGACAAATAACATTTATATTAATGATGTACCGGCACGTCCGCCTAAAGTCCATACAATCCCGCCCGAGGCCAGTGGAGAATGCTGTTCTCCGAGCCTCGCCCGTCCCCGGAATCAGGGGGTGGCGTGCCAATAAAATTCCAGCCTAAGAGTCAAATAGCTTCCTCCGCATTATAAAGATACATTGAATGCATAGAACTTTCAGTTAAAGGTTTATAATTGCACAGGATTGTGTCTGTATCATATTCAATAATGTCTGCTATTGGAGCAAAAAAGTAGTACCATTTGAACACATAGCAGTGTATGGCTAATTTACTGACCTACAACAGGAAAGCTAGAGTAATTGTCATAATTTAATTCCATGAAGGTATAACCCATCAGTTTGACTAACTTTGACATATTGAGTTTATAATGAAAGTAACCTGGTCACCATCTTAATCCTGACAAATGATTAATTCATTAGCACAAAGTCAGAGACTGAATGTAACTGATGTCTCAAACAGAGACTGTCTTTACACCCAACCAGTATACATTTTCAATGCTGTGGTCTTTGTGCACACTTTCACAGACGCAGATGTTTGTGTCTGGTCGGTTCTGGAATGAAAAGGTTCAATTCACGTCTACAGATTTTATTAAGTCTGCGCTCAGTCACCAATGGAAAGTCACGCATTGTATCTCATGGTCAACAAGAGTCCAGTTGCCGGTGAGTTTTACTATAATAAAATTCTTCAGCATTGTCTAATCAGCAGAAGTGAAAGAGCCTGCAAGGAAAAGATAAACCCTGTATAATCTGGATGAATATGAGGGGGTATGCTCTTGAACACGTCTGAAAATAAAGCTGCTGACATAGCCATTTTGTGGAGATGCTGGCGTTGGACTAGGACGGACACAGTTAGAAGTCTCACAACACCAGGTTAAAGTCCAACAGCTTTATTTGGCATCACGAACTTTCAGGGTGCTGCTCCTTCATCAGGTGAGTGGGTGGGACTCACCATAAAGGGGCAGTGCTCCGAAAGCTTGTGATACCAAATAAACCTGTTGGCCTTTAACCTGGTGTTGGGAGACTTCTTACTGGACATAACGATTAACAGGCCCATATGGGTATCATTTTCAAAGGGGAGATGATGGCATAGTGGTATTGTCGTTAGACTATTAATTTAGAAACTCAACTAACGATCTGGGGTTTGAATCCTGCCATGGCAGATGGTGGAATTTGAATTAAATAATAAAAAAAAATCTGGAATTAAGAATCTACTAGTGATGTTGAAACTATTGTTGATTGTCAGAAAGCCCCACATAGTTCACTCATATCCTTTAGGGAAGGAAGTCTGCCATCCTAATCTGGTTTGGCTTACGTGTGACTCCAGAGCCACAGCAATGTAGATCATAAATCATGGATCATAGAACCCTACAGTGCAGAAAGAGGCCCTTTGGCCCATCGAGTCTGCACCAAACACAATCCCACCTAGGCCCTACCCCCACATCCCTACGTATTTTACCTGCTAATCCCTCTAACCTACGTATCCCAGGACACTAAGGGGCAATTTTCTAGCAAGGCCAGTCAACCTAACCCGCACATCTTTGGACTATGGGAGGAAACTCACGCAGACATGAGGAGAATGTGCAAACTCCACACAGACACTGACCCAAGCCGGGAATTGAACCCAGATCCCTGAAGCTGTGAAGCAGCAGTGCTAACCACTGTGCTGCCGTGCAGCCCAACGTGATTGACTCTCAACTGCCATTGGGCAAGTAGGGAAGGACAATAATTGGTGGCCAGCCAGTAACACCCATGTCCCATGAAATAATAAAAAATAAGATGGACATGGAGGTACCTCCATCCCTGCGCAGTAATCTGTCAATTGGTTGCCCACTTGTTGTCTTTGTTTGATAATTTTCTCCTCTTTTCTGTTTTCCTCCTTTTATGGCATCTGTTGGCAAAGTACTAAAATACAAATTTCCAAGAGTTTTGTTTTAAGATGAGGTACTGTTCACAAGAGAAAAGGATGAAGAATGGAATTATTGGAGGGAAGCAGTGCAGTAACAATAGGCCTTTGCCCAGAGAAAGTGAGGGGCTATTGTAAATCAGACTGCATGGACCTGGGACTGCAGGAAGATTGTGATAGGGTTGGGCAAAGCCATGGACGGACTTGAAGATAAAGATTTTCTAGCCAATACTCTGATGAGTGGAAGTCAATCAGGTTCAGCAGGGACAAAAATGAAAATTGAACAGTTCCATCCAATCCTTCAGGGAATCTCACTTCTTCTGTTTTAAAACAGACATTTAAGTTGACTTATTGTGAAATGTAATCATTATCTATCCCTTGATTTGAGGATACCATCTACTCGTGGTCACGGGTTTCTGCTATGCATCACCATGTGACATGGCAGGCTGACTTTTGATCCAAAGATGTTTAGGAACATAGAGCAGAATGTCCCAACAGGTAGTGGAGTCCAGAGTGCGGAACCTGCTCCCTTTTCCTTCATTCTCTTAAGGCATTGCTATTCCCAGTGGGATACTGGTTGATGTGCAACTTGGCACCATTCCAAGCAATTGGGAACTACCTCCTCCAAGTCGTTAAGACGATATTGCTGCAATTCAAGAAGAGCCACAGAATCACAGCACTATTACAGCACAGAAGAAGGCCATTCAGCCCACCAGCTCTGTGAGAGAACATTTCACCCACCCCTATTCCCCTTCCTTTTCCTTGTAACATTCTTCTTTCCCAGATAAGTCTAATTCCTATTTGAATACCTGGATTGAACCTGCCACCACCACAATCTCAGGCAGCATATTCCAGACCCCAACCATTTGTTGCCTGAAAAAGGCTTCTCCTCATGACGTTTTTGATTCTTTTGCCTGTTACTTTCATCTTATGCCCTGTCAGTCTCGATCATTTCATCAGTGGGAACAATTTCTCTCTACCTATTCTGTCCAGAGCTTCAGACAGTCTTTGAAGTATTTTCTTTGTCCGCCCTAGCAGGTTAGCCATTTGAGAATTGAGAGAACATGACCTGGCAAGGGAGATGATTTACGGCTGTGTGGACACATCCAACCTATCAAACTAACCTTGCAGGAGTTCTGCTTGAATGCTTGTGGATCTGGCTCCAAGAAGGACAGCAGCACTTAGAATCATAGAATCCCTACCGTGCAGAAGAGGCCATTCAGCCCATCACATCTGCACCAACTCTCTGATAGAGTATCCCACCCAGGCCCTCTCAGCCACCCTATGCCTGTAACCCCACACATTTAGAACATAGAACATAGAACATTACAGCGCAGAACAGGCCCTTCAGCCCACGATGTTGCACCGACCAGTTAAAAAACAATGACCCACTAACCTAAACCAATCCCTTTTCGTCCATAAACCTATCCACAGATCTCTTAAATGCCCCCAAACTAGGCGCATTTACAACCTCAGCAGGCAGGGCATTCCAATCCCTCACCACCCTCTGGGTAAAGAACCTACCCCTGACATCCGTCCTATAACTACCCCCCCTTAATTTAAAGCCATGCCCCCTCGTGCTAGCTTTCTCCATCCGAGGAAAAAGGCTATCACTGTCCACCCTATCTAAACCTCTAATCATCTTATATGTTTCAATAAGATCCCCTCTTAGCCGCCTTCTTTCCAGCGAAAACAATCCCAAATCCCTCAGTCTCTCCTTCTGATGACTAATCCACCTAACCTACACATTTTAGGAGATTAACGGGCAATTTAGCATGGCCAATCCAGCTAGCCTACTCATCTTTGGACCGTGGGAGGAAACCAAAGCACCTGGGGAAACTCACGCAGACACGTGGAGAAAGTGCAAACTCCAGGCTGACAGTCACCCAAGGCTGGAATTGAACCTTAGTCCCTGGTGCTGTGAGGCAGCAGTGCTAACCACTGTGCCACCATGCTGCCCCAACTGTTCAAAAATTCTCCCATTGAAACTGAAAGATGCAGCACAGTCATGAATATTCTAATGTATCGCTCATACACATTCTTGCTGCAGTACAGGAGTGTGATGATGATGACTGCTCTGTAAACTAAGGCTTTTGTTAATTTGTAGAGGTCTTTGTTTCCGACCAGTCACCACTGTAATTTGTAGAAAGGTGGTCCAGTGTTTAATCTCCTTATCAATGATGACTTTTTAAGAGAGACAACAGCTGAACTATGGAGGGTGCTCAACATATTCTGGCCTTTCTCCTTCAACATAAATGGGAAGTAGAATATGAGCAGCACGATGGCACAGTGGTTAGCACTGCTGCCTCAAAGCACCAGGGAACTGGGTTTGATTCCTGGCTTGGGTCACTGGCCATGTGGAGTTTGCATGTCTTCCATGTGTCTGTGTGAGTTTCCTCTGGGTGTTCCAGTTTCCTCCCACAGTCTAAAGATGTACAGGTTAGGTTGATTGCCCATGGTAAATTGCCCCTTAGTGTCAGGGGGAATAGCTAGGGGAAATGCCTGGGGTTATGGTGATAGAGCATGGCTGGGATTGTGGCCAATGCAGACCCAATGGACCGAATGGCCTCCTTCTACACTGTAGGATTCTATGTAGGTTGATATGAATTTTGCTTTGGCAACATTCAAGCGTAGGCCAAGTTTATGACATTTTGTTATGATCAGCCCTAGGTGCATCTCCCCCAAAGGACTTGATGTGGGTGAGGGTCCTCAAATTGTCTGGCTGGGATACCTCAAAATTGTTACAAACCCAGGTGAGGAGGGATGGCTGGCTTTCAACCCACCCCAGCCTCTGCTGGTAGCAACAAAGTTTTAATCTAACAAGGTTCACTTTCCATTGGATACCTTTTCCAGACCCAATAGTTATGTTTAAAAATGAACCAATTCAACCAGGCTTTCTTGAGTTAGGACAAAGTGAGTTTATTAATGCCTGAAAAGGTAGAGAGAGAGATGATCGAACATATGCATTGACAGTTATATAGATTAGAAGTAAGAATTGAATCCAATAGTAGATAAATATAAATACAAAGCTATTTGGAACAGTCCTTGACTCATGAAGAGTAAATGATGAAGCATGCAGCCATTGCAAATTGATTCCAGTTACATTTCCTTCTGCAGGTGAGTAGTCGATTCTTCAATTCAGATGTTCTGTGTTTTAGTAGAGACATTTCTTTTTTTTTTGTCCAGCTGTGATCATTTTTACTTGCTGGCTGACTTCTACAGTCAGAGAGAGAGTTTTTAAATATTCCTGCAAAAGGTGGCTATTTCCTTTCTTCAGGGGTGCTGCTCCTGTTACTGCATCACACACCTTCAGTATGGAAAACGTCAAGCTGAGTTTCCTCACAAAACAAGCATACAGACAGACCAGTAAGGCAGCCAGGCTCTCTCAGCTAGCTTTTAACCCCTGTCTGTATATTCAAACTGGAAACTCAGAATCCACTAGTCAGTCTGAGCAATTGCATCCAGGGTCTTTGAGATGAGTTCATAACATTCTTTTGTCATTACTTGTGATGGTAATCAGTCTTTGGATTGGCCTATTTGGAAACATAGGGAGGGGTTCCAGTATCTCTTAGAGAAACTCTCTGCAGCCATTGTACATTCTCAGCCATATTCAGGAATTGTATTTAAAAATGTAAAACTCAGGTCTTTTTTAAAGTCCAATATTTCTGTGTCTATATTCCGTGCTATTTTTCCCCTTCATCATCATCATAACAATACAGAATTGAAGAGATTCTGAGTGGCTTGCAAATCTTAGACAAAGTGAGTAACAACATCACAGGCATCCAGAAACTGCAGATCATGTAAGTTTGTGGTAGTCAGATTGGTTTGTATGGAGGTGACTGAGGTTAAAGAGTTTTCCATCTAGGAAGTATTTAGCACCAACACCAGTTGATCTTTGATGAAGTGCATAGACCAGATCAGGTAGATCATGAATGATCAGGGGCTGGAACCCCCGAAATGTAATGTTTAATTGCCAGCTGTTTCATCAAATCGATTGTCACAGCAACTGTGCAGATGTTGATGCCATTGATTGCTGATTGGCCCAATGGTGAGGTATTGTACTTCCTGTTTCAACATGTGGGATTATATTTATATGAATTAACCTGGAAGTTAAATGCCTATTTCTAATTTCAACGAAAATATTTTTATTGGACAATTAGTATTAGAAGTTGTGGAAATTGAGTCACATGAGAATAAATGTTTTAATAGATCAACATAGCACTCTAGACATCAACTGTTAGCTAGGAACTCAAATGTTTGTATCAAAAAGAAAATTACTTCTCTTCACTATTGCAATCTCTCAGTTTTAAAAGCAAAGTCAGAACTGTTCAACTTCACAATGATTCCCTTGGCAAATTAATCATTGTAATTGAAGAATAGCCTTTGAACTCCCAGTTAAAATGATAGGACTATTATAAATAAAGACTTCTAATACCCTGTTGGGAAGGGGTGTTGAGTAATGGTGTAATGATATTAAGATGCAAAAATGGAGTTAAAAATACTTTTTTATTGTAATGATAGAATTTATGTATACAAGTAGGGCAGCACAGTAGCATAGTGATTAGCACTGCTGTTTCATAGTACCAGAGACCCGGGTTCAATTCTGTACTTGGGTCACTGCCTTGTTGGGTTTGCACATTCTCCCGGTGTCAGTGTGGGTTTCCTCCGGGTGCTCTGATTTCCTCTCACAGTCCAAACATCTGTGGGTTAGGTTGTTGGGTCACGCTAAATTGTTCTTAATGTTGGAGGGACTAGCTGGGTAAATAAGTGAAGTTACGGGAATAGTGTCTAGATGGGATTGTGGTCGGTGCAGTCTCAATGGACGGAATGGCCTCCTTCCGCACTTAGGGATTCTATGATTCTAAGTTCTCATAATACAGCTTGAAACTAGAGCACTGACAACAGGTATCTCACTGAGAGATCCTTATTGCTTTCCATGTTCAACCCCGGCTCTTGACCACTTTCCATCCTCAATGATTTGGATCTCCATTTGAACTTCCCTTTGTCTCTATCCACAGAGTTCATGATCCTCCAGTCCTCTATTAAAGACCCTCTGCATATGAACTCCTCCATATATTTGTAGCCACCACGACATCTCATGCGGCCTCTGTTTGCCTTTTCTTATCCAAACGCAAGGCTACCACTGATCGATCATTTGCCTCCCTCTTCCCCAACTCAATTCTTTTCTTGTCCTCATCTCTGAATAACCTTTTTCCCAAGTCATTTATAATGGCACTTCCAAAGTCTAACTTTAGTTCTCCATTTGTCTCAAGCCTCTACCAATATGCACTATTACACCATCACCCCTCAATTTTGAAGCCTTGGTCCCCAGTAAAATTCTATCCCACTCTGGCCATTGTTTTGAAAGGGGGGACATCATCTCTACTTAAAATCTAGAGGGTGCAAATTTGAACATGTGTGGAGCACTAGTTTAACCATTCATTGCAGGATCTGGCTGGATCACATCAATGACTATCAATCTTTGTTCTCCATTACTCTTGGACCATCGTAGAATGCAAGATAACCCTGTGCTCTCACAACCCTCTCATTATTCAAGTAAACTGCTAAGTATTTTTCCTTTCTGCTCTCCGTATTAGCTGATATTGTAAATGGTCCCCTCTTCTTGGATATTGTTTCATTCCTTTCCAAATCTGCCATCATAATCACTTCTCAAAAAACCCACCCATGGCCAAACTGCCCTTAAAAATAATAACTCCAACTCCAACTCCAATTTCCCTTGGTCTCGCAAATCCTTGAACATGCTATTGCCTCCAAAATGAAATGTCCATGTTTCTTGCCATTCCATATCTGAATTGAATTAGTTTTCTATCCCAACCACAGTGCTGAGATGTTCCATATGAAAGTCAAAATGTTATTCTCTGTCATTATGACCGTAGCGCTCTGTTCATCCATGTCCTTCTCAACCACTGACCACAGCTTACTCCAAAGCCTCTTTTCTCTTGCCCTCGCAATATTTATGCAGTCATAGCCAGAGACTCTTCTCCAATAGGCTTCTCTTGTATTTAAAAATTAGTAATTTAATGGCCCTTGTAAGATAACGAATGGACAAATGACATATGATTGTGCTAAATGTTTATATACAAGCAACTCAAAAGTATAACTTTAATATCTGACATTTTTAAAATGACAGAACTATTTTGATTAAAAATTGGCTAGGAGCTGGGATTTTTGATTTGATTTATTATTGTCACATGTATTGGGATACAGTGAAACGTATTCTTTCTTGTGCAATACACAGACAAAACACACTGTACATTCAGTATATAGAGGAAAAGGAAAGGAGAGGCTGCAGAATATAACTAGCCATAACTAGCCAAGCTCTCAATAGCTTTGACACCATTGTAACAGAATATTGACACTATTATAACAAATTATTGGTACTATTATAACAGATTAGTTTTTTTGCTTCAAAATTATGCAATCCTGCATGAAAAATTCAAACTGAAAATGAAAAAGAAACAAAAGCTGCAAGGTAAAGTTTCGAAGAATTGTGGATACAATGCAATGTGTAAAAACGGAATCCAAAAGAGAATTGTCACTTGTTCAGATGATATAATTAATAATACAATAAAAAAAACAATGTTAAAAATCTAAAACAGGTGCTCTGTGGTTCGTATCTAATTTATGCTTGTGACCGGTAATTATGGTGAAGGATAAAAAGTTTTTATTTAAAAGCAAAACACACTTTGTAGAGGTACCTATTTATACTGAAGTGCCAACAAGTATCAGAGAAAACAGAAAATGTCCCTTGCTTTTCCCAAGTGGGCTTCATTTGTGGTGAAGGAGAAAGTAACAGAAGACAGCTCAGGCAGTTTACAATGAGAATAATAAATGCCTTGGAGAGAATTAGAGCCCTGAAGCCCACTTTTTAAAAATATGCTATGAAAGGCTTGTTTTAAAATGCAGAGAGTTTCTTGATTGAAATGAGTTATCAACGTCATTATTTCTAATATTTCCAAACTATTCTCCGGTGAATGACATATTTATTTGGAAAGGTATTCCCACGTTCAGCAATGCAAGCTTCAAAAAATTAAAATGGCAGGCACAGTGGCACGATGGTTAACACTGCTGCCTCATAGCACCAGCAACGCGCATTCAATTCCAGCCTGGGGTTACTGTCTGTGCGGAGTTTGCGCACTCTCCCTGTGTTTGTGGGTTTCCTCTGAGTGCCCTGGTTTCCTCCCACAGTCTCGCAGATGCACAGGTTAGGTTACTTGGGCATGCTAAATTGTCCCTTAGTGTGAGGGGTACTCGTGGAGTAAATAGTTGGGGTTACAGTGATAGGGAGTGGGGTTGTTGCCGGAGCAGACTCAATTTTACATTCTTGTCTTGAGTATCAATGGCAGGTGCACAATTTTCCCCCTACCCTCTTCCATTGCTGTTGCTCAATGTAAAAAGAATTCATTTCATTCCCTATAAAATTGCAGAGCCAGATTTTCATGGGTCTTGGTGCTGCTGTCAGATTAAGTACCTGCAACACAGGTCTGACAAAGCTATGCAATAGGTTCATACTGCCTGCATGCTTATGTCACCATGCTATTTCACATCAGGATGCAAGCACACAGATATACATGATGGAGCTCTGCATTGCTTTGGATGTAACTCCCTGATATTTAATGGTGATATCTGTGGCCTGGGTTGCTCTACTTCCAGCTGAAGGAGGCTCTATTAAAATGAAAGTATTTACACATTGGGCAGAATTTTCTTGAACCGCTTGCCATGGGAATCGTAGCGGGATGGACATGGACGACACAAAGGTCAGTTGACCTTTGGCGGAATTTTCCAGCCTTGGGGTGAGCACTTTTGGAAAATCCCACCCATTAAGTGAAAGAGAGAAGACCAAAGGTGCAAAAGTAAAGTTTGTCACATTGAGAATTATAGAATCCCTACAGTGCGGAAGGAGGTCATTCAGCCCAATGAGTCTGCACCGACAACAATCCCACCAAGGCCCTATCCCTGCAATTCCACCCATTCACCCCATTAGTCCCCCTGACACTAAGGGGCAATTCAGCGTGACCAATCAACTTAACCTGCATATCTTTGGGGTGTGGGAGGAAACTGGAACACCCAGACAAAACACACACAGACATGGGGATAACATACAAACTTCACATAGGCAATCACCCAAGATTGGAACTGAAACTGGGTTCCCGGAAGGTGAGATGCAAAGTAACAGCAATGGAGAAAATGTCTGTATTCAAAATTCACCATTCGTGATTTTGAACTGTGACTAAGGAAGTTAAATAGAAGGAGGAGATGAAGGAAAATGAGTGTAGGGAGCATTGCTTCCCCATGACCTCAACTCAAATGTAAAAGTGCATTTAATCTCAATAGTCCTGTAATTTCAATACTTGAGTACAAAGCCATCTCATTATTACATCTCATTGTGAATCTCATGGCAACTTTATTCCACAGTGATTGGACCATAATACGCCCACACTGTCTTCAATCAGCATAATTGTACTCTTATTATTTGATTATCCCTGTAATAAATATATAAAAACACAAAGGGTGGATAATGAGTAAAATGGCTCTAAACACATCTTACTATTTGAAAGTTGAGCATATGCCACAAGTTGATGGTATGTATTGAATCTCTCACTAAATTCCAGCCTTCAGTTCATGATCAGAATATGTAACGGTTCATGTTGTACATAAGAGACACTGAGAATCTGAGATATGTTTAGGCCTTCTAATGCAGTTTACCATTTCATTTTATTTTCAAGTTCAACATTACAATTACCTACATTGCTTTATTTCTTCTTAAATTTTATAGCTAAACTCAGTGGTATAGTGCTGTTGAAATGCTCTGGATTTTGGTTGGACACTCAGTCCCAAACCTTAACATTCAAGTGACTGCTATTTGAAAAATAAGAACATAAGAACATAAGAAATAGGAGCAGGAGTAGGCCATCTAGCCCTTCGAGCCTGCTCCGCCATTCAATAAGATCATGGCTGATCTGTCGTGGCTCAGTTCCACATTCCCGCCCTCTCCCCATAACCCTTAATCCCCTCTCTTATCAAAAACCCATCAACCCGCGTCTTAAAAATATTTAGCAAGGCAGCCTCCACCACTTCAACGGGCAGAGAATTCCAGAGATTCACCACCCTTTGAGTGAAGAAGTTCCTCCTCAACTCCATTCTAAACCGCCCCCCCTTTATCTTGAGGCTGTGCCCCCTAGTCCTACTATCCTTTCTGAGCGGGAAGAGTCTCTCCACCTCTATCCTATCCATCCCATTCACCACCTTATACGTCTCAATGAGATCTCCCCTCATTCTTCTAAACTCTAACAAGTACAAGCCTAATTTATTCAGCCTCTCCTCATAGCTCAACCCCCCAACTCCGGCATCAGCCTAGTAAACCTCCTCTGCGCTCCCTCCAAGGCCAAAATATCCTTGCGTAAGTACAGCGCCCAAAACTGCACATAGTACTCCAGCTGCGGCCTCACCAATGCCCTATACAGCCGCAGCAAGGCCTCCCTACTTTTATATTCAATCCCCCTCGCTATGAAGGCCAGCATCCCATTCGCCTTCCTGACCACCTGCTGCACCTGCAAGCTGGGTTTTTGCGACTCATGCACAAGGACCCCGAGGTCCCTCTGCACTGTCGCCTGCTGCAGTTTTTCTCCATGTAAGTAATAATCCTTCCTACCATTATTCCTACCAAAGTGGACCACCTCACACTTGCCAACATTAAATTCCATTTGCCCTTTCCTGGCAGTGACACTGCTCCAATCCAATCACAGGCTGTTTCCTCTCTACATCTGATGAGCCTATCAGCAGCATATCAGCTTGTGACTAGATGCGCAACAGAGCGTGAGAACATAAGTGGAGTTAGGAGGGCAAGAAGGGGTCATGAAATGTTCTTGGCAGACAGGATCAAGGAGAATCCCAAGGCATTTTATACATATATTAGGGACAAGAATGTAACTAGAAAAAGGGTTGGTCTACTCAAGGACAAACGAGGGAAATTATGCATAGAACCAAAGGAAGTGCATGAGATCATTAATGAGTACTTTGCAGTGGTATTCACAAAAAAAGAGGGACACATCAATTGATGGTGTCTCAGAGGGAGAGGTAAACCCTTTAGAATAAGTCATCATTACGAGAGAGGAAGTGTTCGGTGAATTAAATAGTAATAAGGTATACAAATGCCCAGGCCCAGATGGCATCTATCCCAGATTACTGAGGGAGACAAGAGATGAAATTGCTGGGCCTCTTTGTTCCCTCGTTGGCCACTGGTGAGATCCCAGAGGACTGGAGGATAGCCAATGTTGTCCCATTATTTAAGAAAGTAGTCAGGATAACCAAGGTAATTATAGGCCAGTGAGTTTGATGTCAGTCATGGCGAAATTGCTTGAGAAGATTCTTAGAGATAGGATCTATGTACATTTGGAACTGAATGGTCTTGTTAGCAACAGACAGCATGATTTTGTATGAGAGAGGACATCCCTCTCTAATTTAATTGAGTTTTTTGAGGAAGTGACAAAAATGCTCGACAAGGGAAGGGCTAGGGATGTTGTCTACATGGACTTTAGTAAAACAGTTGACAAGGTCCCTCATGGTAGGCTGGTGCAAAAGACTAAATCACATGGGATCACTGGTGAACAAGCTAGATGAATTCAGAACTGGCTTGGCCACAGAAGATGGAGTGTAGTGGTGGAAGGTGTTTTTCTGAATGCAGATCTGTAACTGGTACAGGGATTGGTGATTTTATGTATATATGACTTGGAAGAAAACGTAGCTGGTTTGACCAGCAAGTTTGCAGATGATACTAAGATTGATGGAGTTGTGGATAGTGATGAACATTGTCAGAGAATACAGCAGGATATAGATAGGCTGGAAAATTGGGTGGAGAAATGGCAGATGGAATTTAATCCAGATAAATGCAAGGTGATGCATTTTGGTAGATCCAAGCTCTGACAAAGGGTCATCCTGACTCAAAATGCTGGCTTAATAATATACAGGCTGGAACATTATTTACAGGATAAAACACAATTCCACTCTGCTCAGATACTGTTAAGCCCTTTTCCCAGTAAAACCTTTAGTCTCTCCCATTATAATTTGTACCTTCACTATGGCCCTATTGTGGCACTCAGAGGGTACTGACAAACACATAACGGAGTTAGCTTTCCATCATCAAATCTGGCTGGAACACATTGAGTACATTGGGTCGCACCTTCCTTAGTTTAAATTAATCACTACTCCAGGATCACTCTGGAGAACAAAGATAACCAACTGCCTTCTTTTCTCCACTACCCATTGTCTCCTTAAACCCAACTACTTTCCCTTCAACTCCACTTCCAAAAATAAAACTGGGACACATTTGTGAACTACTTTTTTGTGTAATATTTTTGTTTTTGTAAAGATTAAAACCATTCATTGTCTTGTCCCCATTGTTTGTATCCCTATCCCTTGCCCACAAATTCAAAGCACCCTCCAGCCCTGGACCCGAAACCATTTCTTTCTCCAGTTTAACTCTTATTACTCTTTATGCCTTCTCTGGGGTCATCAGCCCATGTGACACTCCCCCACCCCTCCCCCCACCCCCTGCCCCGTCCCACCACCCAACCCCCTATCCCTCCACCACTCCCCTGCCCGCCCCACCCCGCCACCCCCCAATTTCTCTTTCATGCTCTTATGCTAACAGACATTGTGAATGATTTCTCCTCTTCTGATACTGAACTTTCCCTTCCAAATATTAAATGTGGCCCATTCCAACTATGTTGGTGCTTATGGCCCACACAAGCCTCTCCCATCCTTCTTGCTCACACTATCTCCTCATGTGTTATTAACTTCCTTGAATGTATCTATACTAGAATCATGGAATGGTTACAGCATAGAAGGAGATTGTCATTGTGTCAGTTGTCTGCAATAGCAACTTAGCTAGTCCAACTCCTCAATCTTTTCCCTATAGCCCAGTAAAAACTTTTCCCTTCAGATAATTATTCAGTTCCCTTTTGAAACTGCAATTGAATCTGTCTCCACCATACAGTCAAGCAATGCATTCCAGATCCAAACAACACAGTACATAATAAGATTTTTCTTCATGTCACCTCTGCTTCTTTTGTTAACTGTTTTAGGATTCTTGGCCTTCTGCCAATAGGTTCAGTTTCTTCCCATTATGCTTAACAGATCTGTCATGATTTTGAACGTGTCTAACAAATCTTCTCTCAGCTTTCTCTTCTCCAAGTAGAACAGCCCCAGCTTTGCCAATCTACCCACATTCCTGTTGTTTCTCATCATTGGGGCCATTTCTGTAAATCTTTTCTGCACCTTTTCTAAAACCTTCACATCCTTCCCATTGAGACTGGACCAGTATTTTATGAAGTTTCATAACTTTACTGCGTTTGTACACTGTGCCCCTATGTATAAAATCTAAAGTCAATACAATTCATTTATCATTTTCTCAACTTGTCCTGCCAACTGCAATGATTTATGCACCCAGGTCCCTCTGCTCTTGCATCTCCTTTAGAGTTGTACCCTTTTTTTTGTCACTTCTCCTCATTCTTTTGAACAGAATGTAGCACTGTACACTTCTCTAAATTAAATTTCATCTGTCATGTGTTTTCCCATTCCACCAGTCTGTCTGTATCCTCTTGAAGTCTATCACTACCTTTCTCACAGTTCACAATGCTTCCAAGTCTTGCACCATATTCAAATGTTGATATTGTGCCCTGCACAGAAAAGAAATGACCTCTCCATATACCAGCACCCAGACAGGAGTATGTAAAGTCTTCTGTACTTCATGTTTTTAATAGCATTGAATTGAATAATTGCTTAATGAAATTCTAGCTATGCTAAAGACTAATGTTTCAAAATAGTTTGAACCAAAATTCCTACTGGTGCTAATATCTTTCACATAAAAAGCACAGTTTTACTGATGTTTGGGGGTTAATGAATATGGAAGCAACTTAATAGTGGATTTAGAAATCATATGGACAACACATTTCTTAGAGTTCCTACATCTCAAAATTTCCCACTACACCATTGGTTAAACTCTTTGCATTTTGCCATCATGGCTCAATGAAAAGTTAATTATGTAAAGTTTATCAGTCACAAGTAAGGCTTACATAAACATTGCAACAAAGTTACTGTGAAATTCCCCTAGTTGTCACATTCCAGTGCCTGTTTGGGTCAACGCACCTAACCAGCACGTCTTTCGGACTGTGGAAGGAAACCGGAGCACCTGGAGGACATCCACACAGACACGGGGAGAACGTGCAAACTCTGCATAAACAATGACCCAAGCCAGGGATCAAACCTGGGTCCCTGGTGCTGTGAGGCAGTGGTGAGTTACTATTTGAAGGAACAAGTATGAGATTCCAACCTTCTACAATGCATTTTAAAGAAGTTATGATAAAGTTTCATAAAATAGCTATCAGCATCCTCCTGTTTTGTAGTACTGATACACTTTTTGAAAACAAATTCAAAAACAACAGCTTCACTGCAACTAACAGAAGGGTAAGTGTTCAAAAACAAAAGTCTGTATGGGTTCCAAAGATTTATGTTATTGACATCTACTATATAATTGGATCATTTAGAGGTATGTTTACCTTGTGTTTGTACTCCCTTCCAAGATATTACCAGTAAAATCTGCTTCCTTCCAGCTGGATTTATTTCAACAACCAAGCAAATGTCATAAAATACCTAAGCTTATACATTTCAGATTGCAATCTTTCCAAAAGAATTGTATTAAGATTGTAGTTATAATGCAATACATGCAGCGTGCCAATATTTCTGCTCTGTGTAACTATAGCTGTGGTCAATTTGTTCGGGCTGGTGTTATGTTGAATTGCAGAGTACAGAAGCATCAAGTATCAATTAAGTTAATTTAAAATCTCAATATAGGGGCTGAACGGTGGCACGATGGTTAGCACTGCTGCCTCACAGCACCAGGAACCTGGGTTCAATTCCTGGCTTGGGTCACTGCCTATGTGGAGCTTGCAGGTTCTCCACATGTCTGCATGGGTTTCCACCAGTTCCCTCCCTCAGTCCAAAAGCCGTGCTGGTTAGTTGCAATAGCCATGCTAAATTCTCCCTCAGTGTACTCAAACAGGGCCAGATGTGATGACTAGGGGTTTTCTAAGTAACTTCATTGCAGTGATAATGTAAGCCTACTTGTGACACTAGTAAATCATTTTTTTAAAAACTTGATTGTTCATTACTACTTTACAGGAAAGACACAGCAATTTTACTTTTATGTCAAAATATTTTTTTTTTGGTTTGGTTAACAGATACAGATTTGGAATGGAATTCACTCACAGAATGTCATTTTTTTATTTTATCTTTTTTTAAATGTTGTTGTTTTAAGAATTCAGGATTTGTCCTTCAATCCCGATATCTTCACTGATTTATAATTATTGTTAGCCAGTAGCTTAACTATGCATTAACATGATTCTAATGAATGCTCTGGTGTGTTAAATGCTGAAATACAGGATAGTGAGCTGATTAAAGCACCAAGTGCTACACAATGCTTTAATCAGCTTCAGATTCCAATTCCAGTATGACAAGCTTAAACATTAATTACTACTTTGAGTAGATGGATCGAGGGAAAGGGAAATGAGACAATAGTGCAAATTTAAGACCTACTATAGTACCATTTCCTAAACTCCTAAGAATGCCTGCTTTCATCTCCACTGCAATAGACAATTTATCGGCTTGATTGCAATGACTTATCTATGAACGGCAGATAGCGTCGTTCAACTAAGTAACTCAGAATTAGAGTAAAGGAATGAGCATAGATAAACACTAACATTATTCTTAAAAGGTAGTAAGTGAGTGGGCAGCACGGTGGCATAGTGGTTAGCACTGCTGCCTCACAACGCCAAGGACCCATGTTCGATTCCAGCCTTGAGTACCTGTCTTTGTGCAGTTTGCACGTTCTACCAGTGTCTGCGAGGATTTCCTCCAATTTCCTCCCACAGTATAAAGATGTGCTGGTTAGGTGTACTGGCCATGCTAAATTGTCCCTTAACATCCCACTATGTCATAAATTATTAGAATAATTAGCCATGGTAAATGTGTGGGGTTACGGAGATAGGGCAGGGGAGAAGGCTTGGGTGAGATACTCTGTCAGAGAGTTGGTGCAGACTTGACAGGCTGAATGGCCTCCTTCTGTAGGGATTCTATGATTCTCAGAGTAGATGATAATGTTTTGGACACCAACATATATGTGGGGACTTCAAGGTGAGTAAACATCTGAAGTTGCACAGAGGATTAATCAGTCAAGAGTGGGCGTCAAGCCCGAGAAAGGTTGGAGACTTTGCAGTGAGATGGAGTTATTGATAGGTGTTGAGGAGGGGAGTAGGTAACAGTACCTTTGGAATGGAGAGGAGAATTCATTCACTATGTCTGTTAGCATGAGAGCCAGAAAGGGAAATTAGGTCATCAATTGTCAAGAGAGAGTGAGATCAGGGTGGTGGGTGGTTGGGGGGGGTGTCACATGGGCTGATGAACCCAGAAAAGGCATAAAAAGTAATCAGAGTTAAACTAGAGAAAGAAATGGTTTCAGGTCCAGGGCTGGAGGGTGCTTTGAATTTGTGGGCAAGGGATAGCAACACAAACAAGACATTGAGTGGTTTTAATCTTTACAAGCAACATTACACAAAAGGTAGTTCATGAAAGTGTCTCAGTTTTATTTTTGAAAGTGGAGGTGAAGGGGAAGAGTAGATGGGTTTAAGGAGACAATGGGTGGTGGAGAAAAGAAGGTAGTTGGTTATTTTAGTTCTCCAGAGTGGTCCTGGAGTAGTGGCTAATTTAAAATAAGGAAGATGCGACCTCATGTACTCAATGTGTTCCAGCCAGATTTGATGATGGAAAGCTAACTCAGTTATGTGTTTGTTAGTGCCCTCTGAGGGCCACAATAGGGCCATAGTGGAGCAGCAAATTATCATGGGAGAGACTAAAGGTTTTACTGGGAAAAGGGCCTAACAGTATCTGAGTAGAATGGCATTGTGTTTTATCCTGTAAATAATGTTCCAGCCTGTGTAATATTAAGCCAGCATTTCAAATCAGGATGACTCTATGTCAGAGCTCTGATGAAGACTCATCCAGGCTCAAAATTCTGGCTTTAATCAATCTCCACAAATGCTGTCAGACCTGCTGAGATTTTCCAGCATTTCCAGATTCTCTTTCAGATTCCAGCATCCGCAGTATTTTATTTTTATATTATCGCATAATATTGAGGTTAAGTTACCCAACCCACCCAGCACCCTGACCTTCAGAGCACACACTATTTCAGCATGAGTAGTATCTGTTATTATGTTGAAAATGAACAAAAGGAATAATCATGGGGAAAAATTTTAAAGTTTATTTATTGTTGTCACAAGTAGGCTTACAGTAACACTGCAATGAAGTTACTGTGAAAATCTACTAGTCACCACACTCTGGCACCTGTTCGGGTACACTGAGGGAGAATTTAGCCTGGCCAATGCACCTAACCGGCACATCTTTTGGATCATTAAGTTTATTACTGTCACAAGTGGGCTTACATTAACACTGCACTAAAGTTACTGTGAAAATCCCCTAGTCACCACAGTCTGGTGCCTGTTCGGGTACATTGAGGGAGTATTTAGCATAGCCAATTCATTTAATCAGGATGTCTTTCGGACTGTGGGAGGAAAACAGAGCATCCGGAGGAAATCCATACAGACACGGGGACAGCGTGCAGACTCAACTCAGACAGTGACCCAAACGAAGTCGGATCCCTGGCGCTATGCTAAAAGGTTTAAAAATGTTGGGATTGCCGAAAACAAGAGCAATATAGATCTCTTACCATTGAATATTAAATATCCCAAACAGATGGCTTACAATGAAAGATGTCCTGGTGGGCTCTAGGACCCAGCCGCGGCCCTCTGCTGGCAGTAGAAAGGCAGTGCTGACTCCTCCTTATCTGTAGTGTCAAACTTGACATCACCCTGAAAGCTGTGCATGGTAACTTCCACGGCGATCACAACTCCCTCAGATCATTGCTGGCATGCTTCACAGAGATATGCTCCACTCACAACCGATCACAGCTCCAAAATGGCCTTGGGTTCCCAGATCTGCATTCTCCCTCTGATCCTCTGCTGTGTTATCTGCGCGGCACAATCGACTGGGCATTCTGCAAATGAAGGTAAGAATTAAAAAAAATAAAAAGAGAGATCTGTGCATTATTCCTTACTGAATGAAGTATTACAGTCGGTCTAGCGCACACACACACCGGGTGGGTGGTACTGTGCAGAGGTTGCGCTTCCATCATCTTTCTTTTTAAGGTGGTCAAAGAACATTAAATGTATCAAACCCAACTACATCAGGACAACTTCAGCCACGGTCTCATAATGCGGCGATCGTACCATTTAAACGCCGTGACCAACATTATTGCCAGCGAAACCACCCATTAAATAAAATCAATCTTAATAGGGAGCCAGAGGTTAAAATGTGCAGAGAAAGTTTATATAGGATAGGATTCCAGCGGCAGGAATGCGGGGGAATTATTTCAATCAGATTATTTTTTTCTCTCTGTCCTCTTGTTATTTTGAGAATTGATACAGGATGCTCCGTAAGGAGATCCATCCACAGAGGGGTTTTGACCCACACAGCCAGCAGGGAAGGAAGGGATCTCATCATAATTTGGGGTCCGAATCGGTAAATGTCTCTGTTTACTGTGAAGCGTAATCTCTCTCAAACGACAGAGTTGAATGATTCATAAGTCTTGCTGACATCACCTTTGCAAGGATTTATAAGAGAGGCAAGCTGAGAGTAAGTTGAGAAAGTTTGGCCACGATTCCACATCTATTTCAGAGTTGAGGATCGTATAGAGAAAAACCACTCATAGCAATTTGGGGGGAAAGAAAACACTTTGCACCTTGTTTTCTATTCTATTGTTTTTT
The DNA here is from genome assembly GCF_965287045.1 of Carcharhinus amblyrhynchos. NCBI lineage: Eukaryota > Metazoa > Chordata > Chondrichthyes > Carcharhiniformes > Carcharhinidae > Carcharhinus > Carcharhinus amblyrhynchos. Next base: position 23,387,418 of record NC_137338.1, read on the forward strand.
TTTCCATTTTGCACTGCTGATTGATTTTTAAAACTGTCAGATGATTATTATTGGCCGTTTGGATTGAGATGCTGTAACTATTCAGATATTTTGCACAAAATTGACTATTTTTTTAAACCTTAAACTGCCTTTATTCTTTAGAAATTTTAGCCCATGCTTTAAAAGTCCTGTTCTGATCCGCTTAGTTTGACAGCTTGAAATAACTTCTTGTGAACTAAAGGATGAAGTGTACAGGAAGAATGTTGTGGTCAGTAGAATGTAGGGAGGAAAAAAGGGGGGAAAGATATTGTTATTTTGAGAATTGATACAAGGTGCCCTGTAAGGTGATCCGTCCACAGAGGGGTTTATACCCACAGCCAGCAGGGAAGGAAGGGATTTCGCCATAGTTTGGAGTCCGAATCGGTAAATATTTCTATTTACTGTCAAATGATTCATAAGGCTTGCTGACATCACCTTCCCGTGTATTTCTCAGAGAAGCAAGCTCAGGACCGTTCCGAAGCCTATTTCGCCTGTGTGGAATCCTGCGAGTTTGTAAACTCACCTAGTGTTTTAACTATTGAGAGCATACAGACACACAAGTCACAGGACCAGAGCCCAATTTACCTCACTCACTTCCGATAGAGAACCCCTGAGATTAAAGGGTGTAGAGGAAAAGCAAATAACAATTATACCTAATGCTGGCACAGATTTCCGCCTTTCAGGAGTCAAACACAATTTAAACTTACGGGGTTGGAGAGGAGAGTAGAGCTGGTGGTAAATAAAGTTCCTAAAATTCGTTGGGCTGGCGAAATCGCCTGATTGTGGTTGGGAGAGAGAGAGAGAGATAATCTGACAGGAAAAGAAATCTGTCTGACTACTGTAAAAATAGAGGCATTAACATAGAAAATGTAAGATACACAGTGAAAACATGGATTTGAGTTTACATTGGCATTATATGGTTGTTATTGGATATAAATATCAATATAAATTATCTTCAAATGTATTAGAAACGTAAGCGTGCTTCTTATTATTAAAACTCAGGGCATGAAATAACAAAATGGGTTGGTCCCAATATCAAACCAAGTGGATCTTCTGTTCAGCATTGTCTATGGATAAAACGAACCGAACAAAACTTCCCAGTTCATTGTTAATACTCAGAAGAACACACTTCTCGATATTACGGCGCACACTTAAAAGTTTGGTCGGAATTCCGGTGCTTCATTTCAATTCTCTCGCCGGTTTATACGGAAACTTCGTAACCGTTAATAATAAACTCCCCCTGAAAGTATTAATAATCCCACTTCACCCGCGCGAATTCCGCAGAGTTTCTGTAACATTTTTACCTGCATTAAGTTTCCAATTCTCCGCAATAGACTTGCACGTTATTCAATGTACTTTATGATGGAATTTGTTGTTAATGTTTCGGTTTGTGCAGCTTTTACAATGAAGGAAAAGATTTTTTATACGCAAAGCGCCCTTTATGATATTTGGGGTTTGTTTTCGTATTATGGATCAAAAACTGGGATTATATCCAGCCGGGAAATAATTATTCCATTAGTGTGGCAATCTCTGGGAATCTGGCCAGTGTGGGTCACTGCAGAGCTTTTCCCGAGGAAAAGGAGAGAAAGCCAGTTTCAGAAATCAACTTTTTCACTTTCCTGGGTCTTGTGATTCCGGCAGCACTTAAATCTTGAGGCTTTCCGGGTGTCGGGTCTGTGGCTCGGGTTGGTGTCATTGTGGTGGGCCAGGAGGGGTTAAATTGAACCGTACCAGAATCACGGAATCGTTTCGGCGCAGCAAGAGGACACTCTGCCCATCGTGCCTGCGACCGCCCCTCCAAAACGAGCATCATAGGAACGTAGGAATTAGGAGCAGGAGGTGGGTAAATTCAGCCCGTCCAGCCTATTCCGCTGGTCAGTCAGATCACTGCTGATCCCTCCCTGGTTTCAAATCCACCTCTCCACCTGTACCCCATATCCTTTTATAATTAGAAATGAATCTCCTCCTTGGAAGCATTCATGACTCTCCTCCTTCCCCTGTGAACAATGTTAAGACAAATGTCCCTAGCTCAGTACCTGGACTGTTTGAGGCTTTTAACGTGAAATGTTTTCTTTTTAAGAAGATCCCAGTCTGCACATGGCGATATAAACAAACTCCCACTCAATATTAATGTCGATGAATCAAACAGCAACTGATGGGGGGCAAAAAAATTTTTTTTTAGATTATATACATTTAAATTAATTATCTTCGACTTCTCTGCGTTGAAAAATGGAATGCGAATCCAATTTAAATTGAACGTGGGAAACGATTATGAATTATTATGTTTAAAAATGATCAAAAACGAATGTTTAATTATACGTTAGATAAAAGCAAATTACTGCGGACGCTGGAATCTGAAACCAAATGAGAGAATGCTGGAAAATCTCAGCAGGTCTGACAGCATCTATAAGGAGAGAAAAGAGCTGACGTTTCGAGTCCAGATGACCCTTTGTCAAAGCTAAAAGGCTCAGAAAGTGGGAGATATTTATACTGCAGGGTGAAGGAATGAAAGATGAAATTAGACGTCCCCCCACTGTAGGAGGGACCATAGCTGCTTTATAAACTGTTCCCTACACTCAGTAGTTAGAATGAAATGGGAATTTGATTTGGGCTTCTTTTCCAATCAACTGGGGCGTTTGACCTCATCGCGACACTCTACAAATTCCAAACTGCGAAACTGGGAGAGTTTCACTCCCTTATTCAGCGTGTCGTTCTCTCTGTCAGCCCTCCCAGAGCAAGATTGGAACATTTTGCTGCAATAGTCACAACTTTCCCTCCCCGCCTCCACCCATGTTCACATGAATGTGTATAAATCAAACATGCACAGACCCAAAAGATGAGTTGAGACTGTCCTGCTGTACAATAACTGTCCCGGACAAAACCCGGCCCCTTCCATCTGTCCTTGTGAAATATCACACACAATTCACATTTGTGCGAATATCCACTACTTTGAGAACGAGTGGAAATGAATCAGTCTCCTCGTTCGTTTAGACATTTTGATGTCTCCAAGATAGGCTTGAATGTATTCAATCATTTGATTTTGAAAGTTAGGATGGGCGGCTGGTCCACTTTGATCGCTCGCATTGAGCTGTGTATAGTGGGGAGTCCCCTCCAAGTGTTGGATCCGTTTGAGGCGGTGCTTGGGGGGGTTCAAAACATGGAATCGCTCCAAACGATACATCTGTCACTTTCGATTGGGAAATCCTCTCGGTTGGAAATGACAGACGCGGTATCGGTGGGGGCTTTGAAAAGCGGACGCTTTTTCCAATTACATTTCCAACGTAAGATGGCCCTGTCCCACCTTTGTAGCTACATCGGCGCCCCCCCCCCCCACCCCCCACCCCAGCACCAGCCAGATACATCCCTGGCAGCGGAAGGCAGGTTAGGAACTCAAAATGGGAGAAAAGGTAAAAGCTTTGGTAAAAATTTACAGTGGTGTGTTTGAAATAGACAATTAGGTTTAAAGCGGCCTGATAGTAACTCCAAGGAATCTGGGAAGGCACGATAGAAATATTTGACAGGCGATAGAACACGCCCCCCCCCCCCCCCCCTCACCATTACGTGTGAACAGGGAAGAGGCATAGTAAACTGGATTGAAGGCTTTCTTTCTCTATTGTTGAATAGAGCGATAAATCCGTTTATATTGGACTCGAGTTCGGGTCAGTTATAGAGTCTGAACTGACAGTGCTGATCAAAGCACTGTTTAAATAGCCACACACACACAGACACAGACAGAGCCACCAACGCGCCCTTATTTTGATGCTAAACGGACACTGGGAGAAATGTAGCCGACAAAGCGGCGAGTGTGAGCTGAGGTCCGGCTCCTGGCTCCGTATGAAATGCTGCAATGTATTGGGCTGACAGTCCTGGGAAGGAAAGGGGGGGGGGGGGGGCGGGCGAGGGTGGGAAGCAGCCGACAGAATACAGTCTTCAGGGGAGACACGACTGAGCATTTAGCCAGTCTCAGATTGTCTTTTAAAAAAAACCCGCGCCCAACATCATCTTAATAAAAGGACAAAAGCGTGACGACCTTGTTAACCCCACACACAACCTCGTAAATGTTGCCGGCATCTTTAATGTTCTGTAACAATGTCGGAAAGGTCTTCATTAAGGTTTTGTGAGCAGTGGAGTTTTCCGCCCGATTATTCCCCATGATCCATAATTCGGATTTTTTTTTAAAAAGGCTGCCATCATTTGCTAGATTTATTATATGCGTGCGTGTGTGTGTACCAGTAATGGTTTATTAACTTGCCTATTTAATTTACAATTTTTTTTTAAAAAGTGTTGTTTCCTTTTCTCCAGTAGTTGTGTCGGTAGCAATGGTAGTCATTTTATTCCAAGTTTAGCCTAGTGAAGTGTGATTGATATCTTTTCAGTTCGGATACAGAGAATCAAGCTGCTTACTGAAGGTTAATACAACGAGTATTAAAATGGTGGGGCTCGCCTTGTGAGCATTATCAGGGCAGCCACTTCCCAAATTATTCGAGGCCATTCACAAGCGATAGGTATAAAATTGGGTACATTTATAATGTAGGATTAGATAACGTGTTAGTAGAATTCCAAACGAACAGTAATGATGCATTAGAGCTCGATGGACCACACTTAAGCATTAGCCTTGCTATACATCAAGAAGGGCTGTCATTCATTTCAACTGTTCTTTATTTTCTCAACAAAGTTATCACTAAGTTTGAATTTGGAAAGTTTTTCATGCACTTAACTTTTATAAAGAATGTCTACTATTGTAAGCATACCTTCGAGTATTCACAGAATCGATAAACATTGTTTTGCTAGTATTCACGTATCTAATGTATACCGGCACACTGCCTATTATGGCAAGTCACGCCCGTGCAGTCTAGTATCTATCAGGGCACAAAATAATTAGTCAAATGCCAATCGTAGTCTTAAGGGTTTTCCTTTGAGTGAAAATCAGCAAGATGAGAGCCAAGGCAACATTCAAACACCAATTAATTAGTCTGTCTGAAGTATTGGAATGCTCTTCTTGTTTCCCAGTGCTACATTCTGGCCACAAATTAAAGCTTGCGTTCTGTTCAAATTCTCCACAAGTACACTTCACAACCTCACACATCACCATTTGATTCAGCCTTGTATTGGCAATGTTAATATTTCGCTACAAGAATTTATTATTTTTTCCCATTTAATATTGTTTTCTGCATGCTCAGATCTTTTTAACTTGGACTCTCTCACTGCCAAGTCCAATTTTCAAAGTTGAGAGGTTGCGAGAGAGGCAAACTGTACCTCTCAAAATGCCACTAAATGTATTCATAATTTAAAATATAACTTGATACATAACGTGTATAAATTTAAAGTGCACCAAGGTAAGATAATATGGATATTGTTGAATAGACAAAATAAGGATGGAATAGGGCTGCTTTGACAGAATTGCCACTTTGCAAATGAGGGGTGGCGCATTCAGTGATATAACTGGGCCAGCAAAAGGGCTGTACTGCAAAAATGCATTTCAAAATGTTTTATTAAAAACTAAAAGGACCACAACAATTATTGGCGGTGTTTTATATTGCAACAGTGTGACCATTTCCGGTGGTATAATATGAGTGAAGTTCTCAGCAGATTTTCTGGAAACTAAGCAGCAGGAGAATTCTTCAGAAAAATAATCAAAACTTTCCAATCAAAACACTACCTGCTATAATGTTAATGTGCTGGCTGTAAAAGTATCCTGAACTTCTCCCCTGCTAGCTTAGCTACTTTATCCAGTGGGTGACTGAATAATACAGTTAGAAAAGCCTCGGGTATCCGGACCACCGTTAGGGTAGCTACAATCTGTCTGAGCGCCTGGGGTTCCATACAAAATAAACTCCCACTCTTAGGGGCGGTACGGTGGCACAGTGACACTGCTGCCTCACAGCGCCTGTGACCCGGGTTCACTTCCAGCCTTGTGTCACTGTGTGAAGTTTGCACGTTCTCCAAGTGTCTGCGTGGGTTTTCCCTCGGGTGCTCCGGTTTCCTCCCACAGTCCAAAGATATGCGGGTTTGGTTGATTGGCCATGCTAAACGAAACTGTCAGGGGGAATAACAGAGTAAAAAAAATGAGGGGTTATGGGAATAAGGCCTGGGTGGGAAACTCTGGTTGGTGCAGACTTGATGGACCGAATGGCCTCCTTCTGCACTGTAGGGATTCTACGATTCTTGACTGCAATCCTATTGCAAGTAAATTTGTCTGGACGTTGAATAAGGACAGGATTGGAGGTGGTTCTGATGCTTTCATTGTCCACTAGTCTTGCGGGCAATCAATAGAAAATAGCCACTTTGGTGAGACACTAAACGGGGCAGTCTGTGAAATCATATGCTAGCAAGAGTGTCAGAACCTTGAGAAAATGCGGGGAGAAAATTGGCAAACAAATTATAATAAAAGAGCAGATTAATATGATGATGAGAAATGATTCATTTCCCAATAATTAGATGTCAATTTTCTTTGTGGCGAAAGGAAATTAAGATAGAATTTTTAGCAGTAACCTTTAGTGTATGCAGAATATTATTTTTTAATTTGGGAGTAATTGCGATCATTAACTTTTACACATTGTGTAAGAACACAAGAAAATTTGAAATGTGAAAAGGTCAATTGATTCTTCCTGCCCTATTTCCCAAGGAAATGTGTGATTATCTCAATCCTGGAAAACAGTGTAAGATATCAAAGAAGTAATAACACATTTAAAGTAAGCCTTAACAAAGCTGTAAGCCTCTATGACTAATACAAAATACATTCTATTCCATCACCGAGATGGCAAAACTATGCTTAGAGTCTGTTCTCATAGTTTAGCTGATTTTGTTCCACTAGTCAATTTAAATATGTTTTATTCTGCTGATTTTGTTGTGCACTTAAATATTCGTGAATATTCATAGCCTGAGCCACTAGAAGAGATTCTAACTGTTATTATGTGTTTCCATTTGTTGTTAATTTCTTTGTATTTGCTAATCCAAGGGATGGTTATTTGTGATTTTTTTTTCCAAGGCTAAACTGCAGTTTCACAATATGCTGCCATTCTCCACTTCTCTAAATTGTTAGGCTAGGTTTTGGACATAAAGTGCTCATTAACTGCACTGAAAGGAACAATTCACATATGCTACTAATCACTTAACAATCGCAAACCACATTCCACGGCCCTACAACCAATTCCGGACAATGACCGCATAATAAATAGAATATCTGAAGCAAAATGTGTTGCAACAACATTATTCTTTTACTTACAAGAGGCCACGTTCATTATTCACTCACGCCTGCAGCACTAGTGAGTTCTGCCTGTTAAACGCTTCTGAAAAATTGCAACCCATACTCAACGCACGCCACACACTATCATTGGTGAGATAACCTATATTGCATGCATTAGATTGAAATGAATGAAGAGATTGTCAGAGAAAGGAGAGCCGAGTGCCAGCCAGATAATTAAGAGCTGATAGGGCTGGAGATTAGTAATGCCAGCTGTGGACTGGCTGATTGATGGCTGTAGTAACCACAGCATTAACACATTGTTAAAATGGAGCCAGTTCAATCCTATCACTTTGCACTCACCCACTGCACACTGGGCTATTGTCTGTCATGTTCACAACATGTTCTGACATTACCTGTGTATCAATTCTGGGATGTTCTGCACTATATCTTCTAATAGATTCTGACCAGTGATTTGCAGGCTGCGACCCTCCCAGTTAGAGGACAGGGTACAGGATTTAACATTCAATTCTTTGAGCTTATTCCACCACTCAGTGGAAAAGTTGGAGGAAAATCACACACAGTAATGTTTCAACATAAATTGGGATAAATCAGTTGGCGTAGATTTCCCTTCAGCCCCTGTGCTGAAGTTGCACCAAAACTTCCCCGGAAATTGCAAGCCGTCAGATGCAGACTTTTAGCACACAGACAAATTTAGATGGTATCACAGTGAAACTCGATCGTACGGATATCCCACTGAGATTGTACATTTGCTTTCAGTGGAAGCGATTGACCGAAATGGTGCAGTCTTTATTGACAAACTGCACCTTTTGTACAACAGACCCCCAAAACTGTCAGCAACTTGAACGGCACATTTATAAGATGACGTCTCATTTTCTGGTTATATAACTTTTGGAGGCGGACCGTGGTACAGAGGTTAGCACTGCTGTCTCACAGAACTAGGGACCCAGGTTCGATTCCCGGCTTGCGTCACTGTATGGAGTCTGCACATTCTCCCCGTGTCTGCGTGGGTTTCCACCTGGTGCTCCAGTTTCTTCCCACAGTCCAAAGATGTGTGGATTAGATGGATTGGCCATGCTAAATTGCTCCTTCGTCAAACGTGGACCAGCTAGAGTAAAATCTCATTGAGACATATAAGATGATGAATGGGATGGATAGGATAGAGGTGGAGAGACTCTTCCCGTTCAGAAAGGACAGTAGGACTAGGGGGCACAGCCTCAAGATAAAGGGGGGGGGCGGTTTAGAACGGAGTTGAGGAGGAACTTCTTCACTCAAAGGGTGGTGAATCTCTGGAATTCTCTGCCCATTGAGGTGGTGGAGGCTGCCTCGCTAAATATTTTTAAGACGCGGGTTGATGGGTTTTTGATAAGAGAGGGGATTAAGGGTTATGGGGAGAGGGCGGGAATGTGGAACTGAGCCACGACAGATCAGCCATGATCTTATTGGATGGCGGGGCAGGCTCGAAGGGCTAGATGGCCTACTCCTGCTCCTATTTCTTATGTTCTTATGTAAATGCGTGGGGATAGAGTCTGGGTGGGAATGTGGTTGGTGCAGACAGGATGGTCTGAATGGCCTTCTTCTGCACTGTGGAATTTTATGAACTTCCTCAGCATCAGGCTAAGCTGCACATGAACAACATCATAAAAACCTGGAATGGAAATGTCATATTTCTGGCTTGAAAATGGGAATGGATGGAATGTGGAATGGGGCACAACCTCAGGCTAAAGGGGTGACCCTTCAAAACAGAGGGGAGGAGGAATTTCTTCAGCCAGAGAATGGTGAATCTGTGGAACTCTTTGCTTTGAGGTTAGGTCATTGAGTGGCTTCAGGACAGAGATAGATAGATTTTTGATTAATCAGGGGTTATGGGGAAAAGTCAGGAGAATTGGGATGAGAAAAATATCAGCCATGATTGAATGGTGGAGCAGATTCGATGGGCTGAGTGGCTCCTATGTCTTATGGTCTTATAGTCTATCTTGGGAGCAGGACTAGGCCATTCAGCCCCTCCAGCATCTGTATTTCGTTAGTCAGAGCATGGCTGATCAGTATGTTATCAATGCAACCCGTCAGTCAGAATTGTCAGTAGTGACCTTTACTGATTGTCGTTGAGTTTTGTCCTCTTGTATAACAGTACTCTGTGCCTACGGTAATATGTTTATACTCTTGTCAGTATTGTAGTTTTGCCTCTAGAGGCAGTGCTGTAATAAGGATTACAAAATGTGTTACTGTGCAACCTTTTAACATTGAATGACTAGATTTGTCGACTGCCAACAATTATTCGGCCCTTCATGTGAGCCATAGATTCCCATGATTGTTTTAATTTCCAGCACTTGATCCAATGTTGTATGATTTAGTTCACATTAAAGTGCCAATGTCCCATGTGATATAGTCTGTTTTGCATCAATATCATATTTTATTTCAGGTCCCCTTATAATGAAATAAAATTTCTTCTCTGTGCATTTGACATATCCAGCACATTGCAGGATGCTTTAAAAGTCCTCTTTTGTCCTGCCAGCTGTTTGAAGTGGCTAAGTGCCTCTGGTGGATTACAGAAGAATTTTGTCAGCTTTTCAGAAATGACAGTGCCAACTAAGTCGCTTGCAGCATGCTTGTTCAGTTAGCTGTTTGAAACATCATCGTCCAGTAGTAATTATGGAGTAGTAGTAGCTATGGGGCAGTATGGTGGTTAGCACTGCTGTCTCACAGCACTATGCACCCAGATTCAGTTCCTGTTTTGAGTCACTGTCTGTGTGGAGTTAGCACATTCTCCTTGTGTCTGCGTGGGTTTCCTCCAGATGCTCCGGTTTCTTGTCGTAGTCCAAAGACATGCTGGTTAGGTGCATTGGCCATGCTAAATTCTCCCTCAGTGCACCCGAACAGGTGCCAAATTGTGGCGACTTGGCGATTTTCATAGTAACTTCATGGCGATGTGAATAAAAGCCTACTTGTCACTAATAAATAAACTTTACCTTTTTTGCTTTAATGCCATCATGGTAGACTGTATCCTATCGTGTATAGAGCGCAATTAGAATAACAACTAACAAAGGGGGGCTTCAACCAATATGGATCCTGTATTCCTGAGTCATAGAACGTAATTCCCACTTTCAAAAATTGGATTTTTTTTGCAAGGTTCAGGGAAACCATTTTATTTAGATTCAGAGCTTAAATCAGTCATAGAGTCAAATGCCGGAATTCTACCACCCCGCCCGCCACGGAATCAGAGAGGGCGAGGGGCGGACAATGGAAATGTCCATTGTCTTTGGATGGGACTTTCTGCTCTCGCTCAAGCAAGGCAGTAAAATTCCACCCATAGAGTTGTACAGCATAGAAAAAGCCCTTTGGCCCAGCAAGTCTGCGTTGACAATAACTACCATTAAAGTGGCGCTAATCCCATTTTCTGGCACTTGTCTTTTACCTTTGTATGTTGTATATTTCAAGTGCTTAATCAAATACTTTTTAAAGGTTATAAGGTTTCCAGCCTCCACTACCTTACCAGGCAGTGCATTCCAGATTCTTATCACCCTCTGGGTATTTTTTTTCTCAAATCCTCTCTGAAGCTCCCGCCCCTCACCCGAAAACTAAGCCCCCTCGTAATTGGCCCATCAACCAAAAGGAACAGCTACTTCCTATTCACCCTGTCAAAATCTTTGGTAAGCTTATACACCTCAACCATGTCCCCTTCAGCTTCCTGTCCTCTAAAAAAACCCATCCAAGCCTATCTAGTCCCTCCTTAGAGTTCAAATGCTCCATCCCAGGCAACATCCTGGTGAATCCCCTCCGTACCTCTGCTAGTGCAATCACATCCTTCCTATAGTGAGGTGACCAGGGAAGAAAAACACAGAATCAAATATTACAAAAGTCCAAAACTGTGGATGTTGGAAATCCAAAATCCAAATACAGATTCAAATGTTGATTCACAAAAGGAAGGATGAGATGTGGTGAAAAAAATCTCACAATAGCGGGTGACGGGATTAATTGCAATCATCAACAACGTTTTAAAAATGAAGATTTCCGAGAATGTGTCTGTAGCCTCCTCGATATCAAGTTTCTTTTATAACTCCCCGGGGTGCTTCTCTTATGTCTGTACCTCTGTCCACTCTTTCCGTAATTATACACTCATAATAGCTGGTCAGTTGTATGTCAGTTTAACATCAGGGCAGTTCTTTTATCTTTTCAGTGATCATATCTGAAAAAGCATTGTGAAATGCTGTTTCACGTGAGGAGTGTTATGTAAGTGTAAATTGTTTCCGTTGCCTAGTTGGGAATAATCTCATTTTACTTGTTACATGGACACTAACGCATCTAATGACTCAAGAGGTTGGAAACATAAGAGACGCAGATCCCTATGTGTTAGAGGACAATCCATCAACACATAAACACTTCCTCCACTCAATTATTTCCCTATTATTATACTTGTACTCAGCTGGCTTTCCTACATGCTGCCAGGAAGGAAGGTCACTTGATGCTCAAATGCAACAAAGCCACGTATTGTTATTTAAAAACTGATTGCAACAAAACTGTACTGAATTCTGTGAGGATTTTTCTAGCACTTTATTTTGTGTACTTGTGAATAATGAAAAGACACTCGTCTGTCTGCATTATCACACTTTACGTGAACAAGCTAAATGCTTCGTACGTGATGACCTACTTTGAATTGACTTATTACGTAGGCAAATATAGCAGTTACTTTGCACAGAGCACAACATCTTACAGTCATGGGATCAATAATAGCTTTTCAGGGGATTTATTATGTTGGTTGAAAGAGAAGTATGAACCAAAAGATATTTTGGCCTTGGAGGGAGTGCAGAGGAGGTTTACTAGGCTGATACCAGAGTTGAGGGGGTTGAGCTATGAGGAGAGGCTGAATAAACTAGGCTTGTACTCGTTAGAGTTTAGAAGAATGAGGGGAGATCTCATTGAGACGTATAAGATGATGAATGGGATGGATAGGATAGAGGTGGAGAGACTCTTCCCGCTCAAAAAAGACAGTAGGACTAGGGGGCACAGCCTCAAGATAAAGGGGGGGGCGGTTTAGAGCGGAGTTGAGGAGGAACTTCTTCACTCAAAGGGTGGTGAATCTCTGGAATTCTCTGCCCGTTGAAGTGGTGGAGGCTGCCTCGCTAAATATTTTTAAGACGCGGGTTGATGGGTTTTTGATAAGAGAGGGGATTAAGGGTTATGGGGAGAGGGCGGGAAAGTGGAACTGAGCCACGACAGATCAGCCATGATCTTATTGAATGGCGGGGCAGGCTCGAAGGGCTAGATGGCCTACTCCTGCTCCTATTTCTTATATCACTTATATCTTATATCTTATTATAAAACACTGGAAGAACTTTCTACTAATTTTGGACATTGGTGAGGCCACACCCAGAGTATTGCGTGCAGTTTTGATGTCCTTACCTGAGTAAAGATGTCCTTGCTATAAAGCAAGTGCAGTGAAGTTTGCTAGGCTGATTCCTGGGATGGCAGGTCTGTCATATGAGGGGAGACTAAGTCTGTTAGGATTATATTCATTGGAGTTTGGAAGAATGAGAGGGGATCTCGTAGAAACTTATGAAATTCAACGAGGGTTAGACAGGTTCACGAAGAATGTTTCCAATGGTGGGAAAATCCAGAACTAGGGATCAAAGTTCAAGGGTAAGGGGTAAACTTTTTAGAATTCAAGTGAGGAGAAATTTTTTCACCCAGAAAGTGGTGGATGTGTAGAATTCACTACCACAGAAAGTAGTTGCAGACAAAATATTGTCTGATTTCAAGGAAAAATTAGATATAGGTCTAGGGGATAAAGGAATCAAGGAATATAGGGGTGCGGGGAAAGCAGGGAATCAGGATATTTGATAATCAGCCATGATCATAATGAATTTGATGATCAGCCATGGTCATAATAAATGCAGAGTACACTCTAAGGGCCAAATGGCCTACTCCTGCTTCTAGTTTCTATCTTTCTATGTTTTGTAATAGTGTCACAGGATCTTTTTGCATTCATTCCACTGGGATGAACAGAAATATCTTCTTTTAATAGCTCAGTCAAAGGATGGCACATCCAGCAGTGCTGAAACCCTCAGTACGGCACAAGAGGACCAGGATAGATGACACACTCAAGTCTTGTGGCGGTTTGAACCCACAATATTTTGACTTGGACCCATAAGTGTTAACACTGAACCAAGTAGACGTGGTGTAGAAGTTATCAGGTCATTGAGATTAATTGCATGGACTCAAAGTAGTGTCTGTTTCCCATATCAGCATTAGCTTTCAGTCACAGTAGGAACTAATTGCAAGATAAAACTTCCCGTCCAAATCAAATTCAGAATTGGACACTCCGTCTCATCAGTGTGACGTCGCCAGGTCTTGTTGCCAATCGTTTTAATCCTGCTACCGAACAACTACTGACATTTTCTGGTGACAATGAGCATTTTAACCTGTATGCCTGCGTTTTATAATCAATTTCTTCACTGGATTACGAATCAGGAAAATTGGAGAGAGAGGCTGTCTCTTGAATCAATGGAAACCTGGAAGGAGAGGCGGCATACAATGGAGGGCGGGACTGGAGGATATTCAACTTTATTTTCCTCCATTGCCGGTGATGCATGAACTTGTGACATAAAGTTTCCAGATGACTGGCTATTTTACAGTAGCATTTACAAATGTTTATTTAGTGGTTGATCCCAAACATATTAGAAATCAAACAAAGCTGAAAAATTTATCTTAAAAAATATATAATTTTATCAAAAGCAATTTTTCTGCGTCATGCTCAGCTGTTGCTTTATAAAATTATAAGAATTATAGAATCCTCACAGTGCAGAAGGATGCCATTTGGCACTGACTCTCTGACAGGGCATCTTACCCAGACTCTATCCCTGTAACCCCATATATTTATCCCACTAATTCCCCTAGCCTATACAAAATGGGACAGTAAGGGGCACATTAACATGGCCAGTCCATTTAACCTGTACACCTTTGGTGTGTAGGAGGTAACATGAGCACCTGGAAGAAATCCATACTAACTCAGGGTAAATATGCAAACTCCACATAGACAGTCACCCAGGCCAGAATTGAACCTGGGTCCCTGGTGCTGTGAGGCAGCAGTGCTAACCACTGTGCCAACCAGTCAGTGGTTCTTAAGCTGGGGTGTGCAAAGAACATCCAAGAGGTCTGCATTGCAGGACCTGCCAACAGGTGGGTGCAGGATGATTGTCCAGAATGTTATGGTCGAGTATGAACAAGTCAGCACCTACTGTGCACCCATTCTTCCCCTGCAGCTTTAGTGCCCTCTTTGGGCTCCTGCCTTTTCCACGCGCTGCGCTTTGCATATGCTTCTGCTTTTGCTGTGGTGTAATTCCCTATTGCTCCTGCTCCCTTAGTACTTTATCTGTGTTTGTCCCCCCTTCTGCTCCTCTTCTCTCTCCTCCTGCACCTCTAGTGGCCTCTCTGGGCCCCTGGTTTCACAACGTTCTGCTCCCTGCATCCTTCCATTCTCCTTGTGATGTGTACTCTTCCCCATTGTTCCTGCTCTGCTCCTGCACCTTTGTGCTTTCTCTGCGACGTGCTCCCCTAGGGTTTCTGCACTCTCAAATCTCCTGCCAAGAATCGACTGAGTCTGCAGTAAGATGCAGATATATACCTCATATCTGTAAGTATCTTTGCTAAGAGCTTTATCAAAACATGCTTTATAAGCAGCACTTCCATATTACACTTAATAAATAGTCCGGTATAAATCAGATGGGTTCCTTTAACCCAAAAGTTTGAGCCCCACTTGTTTAAGTGATGGTTTATTTCCATCAAGATCAGTTGCAGATATATTTTTGAGATAAGGAGAATATCCCCCAGTGTGAATGCATTAATTGTCCTTTCACCATTCCAGTTACTGAATGAAATTTGCATCAATTTGATTTTGCTGAGTGACCCTGCAAATTCACATTATAGCAGTGAACATCCTCAGGGAAATGAGAACAGCAACATTAATAAACAATAAGAGTATATTAGATTGGAAACCTTAGGCCAGGGGCTGTTAGTTAGGTCCATGTAAAGCAGTGAATTCAGCTCCTGTTTCCTGTTCCTGCAAGCTGTGTTTCTTTTTATGAGCTTCAGTTTCTTTAATGATTGTGGTACATCATTTATACTCCTCGGCCTTTTGGCTAAGATCAAGCGTCAGATCAAGTCCAAGATCAGGTGCGATGCATTTCCTTGTCAGTTTGGATCTTGAATGTCTCTCTTTTGGGGACCATGAATTGGATTCAATTTGAATTTGAATTGGTTTTTGGAGAAGCAAGGAGATAAATTAGGGGCTTGTCCTGTGCACTCTGCCTTGTAACTTTGTGAAAGGAATAAAATAAAAAATAAATTACTCCTAGTACATAAAAATACTCCTTTTCTGACAGGGTCAAAATGGAATATATTCTAAATGTTATCATAGAATCATAGAGGTTTACAGATGGAAACAGGCCCTTTGGCACAACTTGTCCACGCTGTCCTTTTTTTAAACCCTTAAGCTAGTCCCAGTTGCCCGCATTTGGTCTATATCCCTCTATACCCATCTTACCCATATAACTATCTAAATGCTTTTTAAAAGACAAAATTGTACCTGCCTCTACTACTACCTCTGGCAGCTTGTTCCAGACACTCACCACCTTCAGTATGAAAAAGTTGCCCTGCTGGACACCTTTGTATCTCTTCCCTCTCACCTTAAACCTATGCCCTCTAGCTTTAGATTCCCCTACCTTTGGGAAAAGATATCGACTTTCTAGCTGATCTATGCCCCTCATTATTTTATAGATCTCTATAAGATCACCCTTCAGCCTTCTACGCTCCAGAGAAAAAATCCCAGTCTATCAAGCCTCTCCTTATAACTCAAACCATCAGGACCTGGTAGCGTTCTAGTAAATCTTTCCTGCACTCTTTCTAATTTAATAATACCCTTTCTATATTAGGGTGGCCAGAATTGTACACAATATTCCAAGTGTGGCCTTACCAATGTCTTGTGTAACTTTAACAAGATGTCCTGATTCCCATATTGAACGTTCTGACCAATGAAACCAAGCATGCTGAATGCCTTCTTCACCACCCTGTCCACCTGTGGCTCTACTTTCAAGGAGCTATGAACCTGTATCCCTCAATCTCTTTGTTTTGTAACTGTCCCCAGTGCCCTACCATTAACTGAGTAAGAGCTGGCCTGGTTCAATCTACCAAAATGCATCACCTCACATTTATCTAAATTAAACTTCATCTATCATTCATCAGCCCATTAGCCCAATATATCAAGACCCTGTTGTAATCCGAGATAACCTTCTTCACTGTCCACTCTGCCACCAATCTTGGTTTCATGGGCAAACTTACTAACCATGCCTCCTATATTCTCATCCAAATCATTAATATAAATGATAAATAACAATGGACCCATCACCAATCCCCGAAGCACACTACTGGTCACAGGTCTCCAGTTTGAAGAACAACTCTCGACAACCACCCAATGGTTTCTGTCATCAAGATGTGGAGATGCCAGCGTTGGACTGGGGTAAGCACGGTAAGAAGTCTCACAACACCAGGTTAAAGTCCAACAGGTTTATTTGGTAGCACAACCTCTCAGAGCACTGGTCCTTCAGCAGGTGCCCCTTCACTCACCCAATGATAGGGCAGTGCTCCAAAAGATTGCGCTATCAAATAAACATGTTAGACTTGGTGTTGTGAGACTTCTTACTTTCTGTCATCAAGCCAGTTTTGTATCCATTTAGCTACCTCACCCTGGATCCCATGTGATTTAACCTTATGTAACAACCTACCAAGTGGTTCCTTGTCAAACGCCTTGCTAAAGTCTATATGGACATTAACTACTGCACTGCCCACATCTATCTTCTTGGTTACCCCTTCAAAAAATTCAATCAAATTTGTGTGACATGATTTTTTTCCCCTCACAAAGTCATTGCCTGTACTGAAACTTTTGCATGCACTGAAGAACTGCTTGATGTCAAATTTGAAATTCTTCAGCCAGTTGGCAGCCTCTCCATCAGCCCGGAGTAGGACATTTAGCCCTGAAGCATAAGTTGGGACACATGTTGATTATATGCACCATGGTTTGGACCATTTTTAGTGGATATGGACATTCATATAATAATCACTTAGCTCCTGACCTTATTACTGCCTTGGTTCAAACATGGACAAAAGAGCTGAATTCCAGAGGTGAGTGAGAGTAACAGCCCTTGACATCAAGGCTGCATTCAACCGAGTGTGGCCCCAGCAAACCTAGACCAAGGAGCCCTACCAAAACTAGAATCAATGGACATCAGAGAGCAAACTCGCTGCTGGTTGGAGTCATGGCTGGTACATAGGAAGATGATTGAGGTTGTGGAGGGTTAGTCATCTCAGCTCCAGGACATCTCTGCAGGAGTCCCACAGGATAGTGTCCCAGGCCCAACAATCTTCAGCTGCTTCATCAATGACCTTCCCTCCATCATAAGGTCAGAAGTTCGTGGATGATTGCACAATATGCAGCACCATGTTCAAATGGAACAAGATCTGGGCAATATCCAGGTTTGGGCTGACAAGTGGCAAGTAATATTTGTGCCACACAAATGCCAGACAATGACCATCACCAATAAGACACACTCTAGCCACTGCCCCTTAACATTCAATGGTGTAACCATCACTGAATCCTCCACTGTCAAAATCCTTGGAGTTACAATTGAAACTCAACTGGACTCACCACGTAAACACAGTGGCTTCAAGAGCAGGCTAGGAATACTGTGACGAGTAATTCGCCTCCTGACTCCCCAGAGCCTATCCACCATCCACAAGGCACAAATCAGGAGTGTGATGGAATGCTCCCCACTTGCCCGGATGAGTGCAGTTCCAACAACACTCAAGAAGCTTGACACCATCCAGGGCAAAGCAGCCCATTTGATTGGCACCACATCTACAAACATTCGATCCTTCCATCACTGATGCTCAGTAACGGCAATGTATGCTATCTACAAGATGCACTGCAGCAATTCACCAAAGATTCTTAGACAGCACTTTCCAAACCCACGACCACTTCCATCTGGAAGGACAAGGGCAGCAGTTAAAGGGGACACTACCACGTACAAGTTCCCCTCCAAGCCACTCACCATCCTGACTTGGAAATATATTGCTGTTCTTTTGCAGTCGCTTGGTCAAATTCCTGAAATTCCCTCCATAGCGACATTGTGGGTCAACCCACAGAACATGGACTGCAGTGATTTAAGAACAGTAAAAAGTCTGACAACACCAGGTTTTAGTCCAACCGATTTATTTGATAATACTCACAAGCTTTTGAGGGGACTGCCTCTTCGTCACCTGACGAAGAGGCAGTCCCCTCGAAAGCTTGTGAGTATTATCAAATAAATCGGTTGGACTAAAACCTGGTGTTGTCAGACTTTTTACTGTGTTTACGCCAGTCCAACGCCGGCATTCCCACATCGTGATTTAAGAAGGCAGCTCACCACCACCTTCTCAAGGGCAACTACAGATGGGCAATAAATAGGGATGGGCAATAAATAAATAGGACAGTTAGTGAGATTTTGCAAGCCCAGGCAAGTTGTGCCTGGGCTTACAAAATCTCACTAACTTTCCTGCCTGGAGACAATACACATCTCTTTAACCTGAGCTTAACCCTCTCTCCACTCACTGTTTGTACCTTTAAGACTTGACTACGTGTAAAGACTCGCATTGCAACCATTTGCAAATTGAGTTTGTGTCTTTATATGCCCTGTTTGTGAACAGAACTTCCACTCACCTGATGAAGGAGCAGCACTCCGAAAGCTTGTGGCTTGTGCAACCAAATAAACCTGTTGGACTTTAACCTGGTGTTGTGAGACTTCTTACTGCACTTACCCCAGTCCAACGCCGGCATCTCCACATCAATAAATGCTGACCAGCCAGCGACACCCATGTCCCACAAATGAATAAAAAAACCCAATGTTTACTACATTAAAGTATGTTTTTTTTTAATGAGTCAATGCCTCCAGTTAATCATTTGGTGAGGTGAATGTGTTAAACATTTTAACAATAGTATTTGCCAGCCTTGTAGTTTAAACCTATGTAAACAGAAAATATTTGAGATCTAACAATTTGAGATTAATCATTTCATTTGATCTTCATTAGAATATGATTCTTGAATGTAGCTTTTGTATCATTAGCTTCAACACAGACAAGGATAAATTAATTTTTCTTATAAGCAGGGTTAACTCAGCATAGGCTCGATCCAACAAATTGCTAACAATGCCTCAAATTTAAAATTGTCAACCTTGTAATTAAAATCCCTCCCTCGCCTCATATCTCCCTATCTCTATCACATTTTCTAAGCCTGCATCCCTCCAAAAGCGCTGCATTTCTCTGACTCCCTGTACAAGCAAGATTCGTTTTGCTTAATCATTGGCAGCCATGCCTTCAGCAGTGAGGCTCTAAGTCCTGCCTAAACTCTGCATATCTCTACTTCCCTTCTCTCCTCAGAACCTTCCTGAAATCCTGTTTCTTTGACAGGATATCATTTGTCAGTATGTGACTTGGGCCGGAATTCTCCAACTTCGCCTGCTGCTGGGATTCTCTGGTCCCACTGCAGTAAACGGAGATCCAACAGAGCACCAAATCCTCTGTTCTCACTGGTAGCAGCAGCGGGGCATGCAAGACTGGAGGATTCTGGCTTTGGTGCCACATTTTGTCTGTTAGCATTCCTGTGAAAAGTCATGGAACCTTTATAGTGCTAAAGATGTAACATAAATATAATGTTGATGTAGTCCATTTTATGGTGCAGGGATGATGCAAATATGGGTCAGTTGTACCTTGTGAATTAAGAATGGATCCCTGCTTGGAATTATTGTGACTGCATGTTGACATGATGAATTGACAAGATATGCATATAGGGCGGATTCCCAATTTAATGATAAAGATATGCAGAGTTATGTAGGAATCCAATCAATTTTCTTTTCATGTATAGAGTGCTTAATATTCCCGAAAGAGTTTGCTTTTGAATTGGAAGGCAGCGTTTCAGCTGCTTTCACAATTTGCAGCAAATAAAACATTCGCGATGAAAACCTAAGATGGGAATGTTCCTAAACCTGCTTTAATAATAAGTCTCATGTCTTCGTATTTACACTTACCTTTTCCCACTGCCACCACCCAGTCCCCACCACCATAATTCTTAAATTTGCCTGCTACAAACTGTACTTTGCATATTTTACATTATTCTCCTGCAGCAAAGGCAATTTAGGATGGCATAGTGGCACAATGGTTCGCGCTGCTGCCTCACAGAGCCAGTGACCTGGGTTCGATTCCCAGCTTGGGTCACTGTCTGTGTGGAGTCTGCACATTCTCCCTGCGTCTGTATGGGTTTCTTCCGGGTGCTCCGGTTTCCTCTCTCAGTCCAAAAGACGTGTTGGTTAGGTGCACTGACCATGCTAAATTCCCTCCCTCAGTGTACCTGAACAGCTGCTAGAGTGGAGGATTTTCACAGTAACTTCACTGCAGTGTTAATGTAGGCCTACTTTTGACATTAATAAACTTAAACTTTTAAAACTGAAGTACTGGCTATAGAGTGAGCTGTGGTTGATGAAATAACTGCTGCATTTTCTGTCTAATTCCTTGTTTTCAGGTGGCACTGTATCTCAAGCAAAGGCCATGTTTAAGCAGTCAGCTTTTTGGAAACTGGAGATTTAGTTTTGCTGTTTTTCTAGTTTAGTTTGCAGTTTCTGTGTGAATTTGGCAATCTAGCATCAATCTGTACCAAAATCGAGACAACATTATGTTGAGAATGCACACAGATTGAATTGAAATTGGATGGAATAGTTCCTTGTAGAATGCCAACAGCTAGCTGAGATTGATAAACTTTCAGTTGGGCTGGATTCAAATCTAGGTTCCAGAAGTCATAGAGTTTCATAATAACCAGTTCTGGAAACTCGCTACCGTGGAGATATTGGTTGATAAATAAGTTCAAATAATATTTGTCTTTGTATTCCAATATCAACGTATTCATTTATAAATGTAGTTACCTTATTCAGCTGCTTTTAAGATACCCATTAAAATATAGAGAGAAATGTTACTTAATTTCATAAAATGGTGGCCCATTGATATCACCAACAGTAGATTTTACACTTATCCCTTTTGCTGGGGCACAAGACCATTCCAAATCTATTCTCAACACAAAGTTGTTTTATGTTCTATGTTTGTGCCCTATGTTTCACTGGGATTACAACTGCATGATGACTGGGGCCACCTAGACAAAAGGCATGTAAAAAATAAATTCTGTCCCAAAACATTAGTTACCAAAGTTGGTAATGCGTAACTTTCTAAGTCTGGATAAATTTACATTTTGGTGCTCTTAACCGTTCTCACATTTGGAAAAGAGGCTGCTTTTAAGGACATGAAATGTTGTGTTGATCATAGAATCATTGAAACCCTACAGTGCAGAAGGAAGCCATTCAGCCCATTGAGACCGCACTAACAACAATCCCACCCAGGCCCTATTCCTGTAACCCCACCACGTACTTACCCTATTAGTCCCACTGATACTAAGGGGCAATTTAGAATAGTCAATCAACCTAACCTGCACATGTTTGGGAGGAAACCACACAGACATGGGGAGAATGTACAAACTCCATAAAGATAGTCACCCAAGGCTGTAATTGAAGCCGGGTTCCTGGTGCTGTGAGGCAGCAGTGCTAACTACTGTGCCAGCGTGCCATCCATCAACCGGCACAGACATCCCTTACTCAATCATTATGCTTTGATCCTACAGCTCACATCCTGTGGAGAACATGGACTGGTTAATGTTAGTTAAGATGACACTGTCCTGAATTGTACAATGTATGCACAACATGAATGGGAATGATTGGAGTTTATGTATAGGATAGTGATGACCTACAACATTCATCTGATATGCGCCATTTATTGGTCGATCTGTTACATGTCGTCTTGTGGAAACAATATTCAGGACAAAGTGACCAAATGCCTATCAATAACAGTGTAAGTATTAGATATGAATTTGAACTGTTGCAGCATTATCCCCCTCCATTCATAACGCATTGGGTTCTAATCCATCAGTGACATTCATTTAGAGCTGAAATATAGATCACCGCCTCAAAACATGAGCTGAGAATGAAAATGTCAATCTTTTTCAGAGTATGCTGTATTATAACAGTTTCCTCTCAAAGTGAACGATTTGTCTGGATTTTTAACTCTGCATAAGTAAGGAAGTGCCACCAATGTGCATCTTCTGCGCTATGTCGCTAAGGCTCCACTGTTCTTCTTGAGGGTTCCTGCTCATCTGTCTAAGAGGTTAGGACACAGGCCTGAAGCCAGAAAGACCCTCTCTTAAATATGCAGACCAGGCTCCAGTGATGTCTTCAGGGTTCAGCTGTAATTATAATCTGAGGACTGTGTGTGGAAATCATTGTGGCTTTTCCATATGGCCAATCAAGCAGGAAAGGGAGCCTGGGCCAAAAGGTGACTAAACAAGGTAAATAATTGCTGTTCTTTAAAACGTTCTTTGTGGGGCCAAGAGGAGCAAGGATCCTCCTGTGATTCCTGCAAGGAAAGACTTATAGGCCATCTGAGTTCCAGTTTTATCTCCCAACCAGTGACTTTAGTGTTGCTAGCCATTTGTTCGGTCCTTTGTAGTGGTGTCTGACCTTCTAACATTCTGCTTCCCGCTGATGTTGTGGTGGGATGAAGGAGGGCTAGGAGTTAAAATGTTCTGGGCCTCATGCTGTCGTTTGAACAGTTTTCCATCTTTTACCAGCCACTCCCACCCTCCACCATTATTAACCACCCCTGCAAGACTCCTGTCTCAAGTTTAAATTGGGCCTTCAGTCTTGCTCTATTAAGTCCTGCTTAACCAAGTACATCACGCTTAAGACTGCTCACCCAAACGAGACTGTTGTAACTTCCTATGGGTCAAACAAAGCCATTCTTCTGCTGTGTGGAGGTCACAGCCTGCAGTCCAATGCTTTGTCTGTCTTTACTGCTATCTGTCATTATGGTTTCCTTACACCCTTCTGCCCACACATCAGCATAGTAACGTTATGTGTTGCTGATTCTATTCGCACTTCAGAACTATAGTTAACGCGCACTATTATATGAAATAACAGCTGCCTGGGAGAACGTTAAAGACCGTAATCCATCCCTGCTTCTGCTGATATTCAGAAACAGTTAGCCCTGTAGTCATTTGCTTCATCAGCATCTCTATTGCAGCTAGGAAACACCATCCCTGCTAACCAACACACTTTAAATACATAGGGAGATCTGTATCCAAACACATTTGTTCTGTTAAAGAACAATTGAAACAAATAAATGCTTTCTGCTTTCAAAGATCTTCATATCTCTTTCCGATAAACTGGAGAGATGCAAAGTGCTTTGAACAGATGTTTCAAGCTGTGGATGACAGTGATGTTTAACGTGTGCTGTCGTTTAATTCAATAAAACCTGTGAAAAGTGCAGCTTGAATAAAAGAGTGACAAGGTGTCAGAAATTAATGAGAAAATTGCAGATTAATGGGGCAACACTTCGGAGACTGCAATATGGGCTGTTTTAACTGAAGCCGATCTAAGGGGCAGAAGTACGTTGGTACATCACTTTTTGATATTCACAACACTTAATCCAGTCTCTGGATTTGACATTCACAGTACATGCTCCGATGAAACCTTATTCCAAGGGAATGAACATTTAGTCTTGAGCAGTTGGACGATAGTGCATCAGCAGGCCATTTTGCATTCAGTCTAATATTCTTTTCCTGTGGATTCACTATTACCCATTTTGTGGAGCTACTCAAGGTAAATCCTATGTTCCCACCCAACACACACAACCATATGATACCATTAATGTCCTTTAGGGAGAGAAATCTAACATCCTTACCATGTGACTCCAGAACAACAGCAATGTGGTTGATTCTCAATTGCCCTTGGGCAACTAAGGATGGGCAATAAATGCTGGCCAGCCAGTGTCCCATGAGTGCATTAAAAAAAAATGGATTTCATTCCATTCAAATGGAACTGAGGGAATAGTGCATGGGCAGAAATTATCTTTCAGATGTTACATCAAGACTGTATCTACAAGGAAGCCAAAGACTTTGTGGTATGATTCAAAGTGTGAATTTTCTTGCTGTCCTACCCATCATAGAACACACATCCAACACTTGATGCAAACATTATGACTGATAGTTCATTCATTTGCTACTTGTGGGATCTTGCTCTCATTGACTACAGAACAACAGAACTTCTGAAGTAATCCCTTAATGGCAAAGCGCTGTGGGACTTTCTGAGGATAAGATGAATATATAAGTGCATTTCTTTCTTAGGCAGAATGACAATACTGTCCCTATTCACACGGGAAGTGTACTGTGTTGAATTGTTTACCTGCTCATAAACATTATAAAGCGATCTATCTGTTTTAAAACTGCCGGCTCAGCAGACCAGATAACTATTGTAGTTCAATTGTGACAATATATTTCTCTCAGACTGAGTGATTTAGTATATTCATAACAAATTATTTGTGTACTTATCGGGACTCAACTGTATCTATAATCTCAGCAAAAAAAAAAATTTGAATATAACAATCATGTACAATGGCCATTTTTAAGACTGAGACAGACAAGCAGTTCCACAGCTGAAGTCTATAGAAAGTCTTGATGCATGCCACGACAACAATAATCTACATAATGCCTTTGATGCAGTAAGTCGTTCCAAGGTGTTTCACAGGAACATTATTGAACAACATTTTAACACCAACCCACATAAGGAAGTACTCGGACAGATGACCAAAAGCTTGATCAAAGAGCTAAGTTAAGGGGCACAATAAATTGAGATGGCATGGTGGTACAGTGGTTAGCGCTGCTGCCTCACAGTACCAGGGACCTGGGTTCAATTCGTGGCTTGGATCACTGTCTGTGCGGACTTTGCACATTCTCCCCGTCTGTATGGGTTTCTTCCAGGTGCTCCGGTTTCCTCCCACAGATTAGGTGCATAGGCCATGCTAAATTCTTCCTCAGTGTACCCAAGCAGGTGCTGGAGTGTGGCAACTAGGGGATTTTCACAGTAACTTCATTGCAGTGTTAATGTGAGCTCACTTGTGATGCTAATGAACAAACTTAATGGAGGAAAGCAATATTGAGAGGAGGAAGGGTGAATTCTAAACCTCAGTGCCTCAGCAATTGTAGGCACAGCCCTCAATTGTATTCAATTAGCAAGTGCTTTATCTGTTCATTTCATACGTTGGAATTTTCCAACCTGTACCGTAAAATCTAACACAAAACACAAACACGTGAGTCTATTTGTCTATCTTTTGATGGTATCCAATGCACAAATTGTTGCAAAATGTTTTCTTTTGGAAGTAGTTTACATCCCATTTGACATTGTATTAAATATTGGATCAGTACTTTTGAATGGGAACAAATTGTAAATAAGTTAGGACATCTGTACTCCAATCAGATGTGCATTTATTTGAGACCAAACGTTGTTTAATAACACTCCTGTGAAATGCCTTGAGGGGATTAATGCATTAAAGGCATTCCATCAATTAAGTAAAGTTTATTTATTAGTAAGAAGTAAGGCTCACATTCACACTGCAGTGAAGTTATTATGAAATTCCCCTAGTCGCTACACTCTGGTACCTGTTCGGGTCAATGCACCTAACCAGCATGGTTTTCAGACTGTGGGAGGAAACCAGATCACCCGGAGGAAACCCACGCAGACACAGAGAGAATGTGCAAATTCCACGCAGACAGTGACTCAAGCTGGGAATTGAACCCAGGTCCCTGATGCTGTGAGGCCGCATTGCTAACCATTGTGCCATCATGCCGCCCCAACAATTATTGTTGTAGTGGTGCGTGCCAAGATTTTCCTTGGACTTCAACTGTGGAACTCCTTGTCTTTCTCAATCTTAAGGATAGCTCTTATACAGGATGTCCTGAATAACTTGCATGGTTGACTATAATTCCAAGGATTTTATGAAGAAATGTGGGACTTGTTTTTAATTAGCTGCTTTCTATTTCCTCAGTTAACCTCCTGGATTCGAAAGCAGTTCAAGGAGAGCTCGGATGGATATCTTACCCGATTCATGGGGTAAGTGCAGAACTACAACCAGCGAAATGCTTAAATCTAACCGATGATTTAGATACCATGTAAATAATCCTTGTTCTCAATTTCACTGAAGTATGGGTTCAATGCTGAGGCAGCAAAGTGGCAGCAAAAAGATGTTTAAAATTGGTTGCTTACAGTGTCAAGTGGTTCTTCTTGAAAAAAACTTCAAAATATCAGCAGCATGTCATTGTTGCCTTGTGCCTAATCTCTCGCTCTAACTTTGGATTAATTAGTTGTTAGAATAATGCTAATTTAATTCATTTGGCTCAGTCCCCAACTAAAATCGCAGGCAGGTCACTGGAACCATAAATGTTGCCATCAACTTGCGTTAAACTACAAATGTTCCGTTTGATCTCAAATGGGTAAGTCTGCACGATAATAAAGCTTGGTTGACGTTGAACTAAGTATTTGGTATACATCACAACAATGGGGGGGAGAACTGGGTAGAGTGTATAATTAACTGGAAATCTGTTTGCCTATTTTACACAGTAAAAAGTCTGACAACACCAGGTTTTAGTCCAACCGATTTATTTGATAATAGACTCACAAGCTTTCAGGTTAGTCCCTTCGTCCCGAAAGCTTGTGAGTCTATTATCAAATAAATCGGTTGGACTAAAACCTGGTGTTGTCAGACTTTTTACTGTGTTTACGCCAGTCCAACGCCGGCATACCCACATCATGCCCATTTTACACCATAACTTCCTCCTCCATGTCCTCCCCCACCCCCCACCCCTTGGGCTACCCCAGTGTCAATTAAATACCAGGGGCAATTTTCTGAATTTACTTTTGTTTTCTCTGGCACCTGCTGGGGTGGGGCACATCATAAATTAAGGTGGGCACTGCTTACTACTAGCAGTGCAAAGTCAGAAACTTACCCTTGTAATGCATGGGTCACCACTCAGCTTTATCAGACCTGAAACTTCAATCTTGCCTACATACAATTTGCTGATCTCAGGTGTAGCTACAGTGAGCCTCAGCGCTAGGTAGTGGAAAAGACAGATCATTCGTGAATCCTGCTGCTGGTCATTGCTCAGTCACCCCTCTGGAAAGTGTACTTGTATAGCGTGACATCAGAAACAGACATTGCTTATCATGTTCAGATAGCCCACGTGTGCAGAGTATATAATTGCGTGTGAGGAATGGCTAAAATGGACAAAAGGTGCTATTTGGTTGCTTTGTCTTTAGAATGAGTCATCAGAAATGGAGAGCTGGGAAAAAGCAGGACATT
This sequence comes from Carcharhinus amblyrhynchos, assembly GCF_965287045.1. Taxonomy (NCBI): domain Eukaryota; kingdom Metazoa; phylum Chordata; class Chondrichthyes; order Carcharhiniformes; family Carcharhinidae; genus Carcharhinus; species Carcharhinus amblyrhynchos. Next base: position 23,414,947 of record NC_137338.1, read on the forward strand.
TATTTTCTAACAAACCTGGCCTTTGTGTAGTAAATTTAGTGAATGCAACATTGACGTAGATGTGTCGCGTGTATAGAAGGACAAAGTCTACCATAGTTCAGCAGTAAGAAGCCATGCTCCAGCATGAAGCTGATTAAATCTTTTACTAAGTGTTTCAAATGAACCTATTTATACTGCTACTCATTTAGAGAGTATGCTGTCTGGATACCCACCATCTGTTCCTTGAGTTTAGTCCTGATTTAGTTCACATGGTACCATTTGTCTCCCACATGCACGTATTTCACATACAGATAGCTGGCAAGGCACGTGCATCATCTGTAACAGCCTGCCGTTAATCTCTCTGTTTTACAGGCTCTGGCAAACATGCCGAGAAGGGTACATTCTTTGAGACATGATGTGTATTAAGTAGCATAATGCTAATGCTGTTGTTCTATTGTAAATATGAAGATTTGTAGCTGTAACATTAACACAGTTTGGTTATTAAAAGATGTACAAATGGTTAAAGACAACACAAGACAGCAAATCCCAGCTCGTTGTCAAACCACATTCTGTTTCATCTCTGGTGAATTTGGCTTCCAACACAGCAAGTTCAAAATATAACACAAATAAAAACACAGACCATTTTCAATTAGCAATAATGGTATTGTAAACTGTTTAGCAAATCACAGTATTGACCAATTCTGAAACTACTGTGTAATTACTGTCCATTTCTCACACGTTCGATTTCTATAATCATTGAGTTAAAGCCATGGTCATGACTGCCAAGCTTTCTTCAAAAACATCACTAAAAGGTTGAAGATGAAAAGAGTTCTGATGATGAACTTCACCCTAGGGTGTTAAACAAAGTTGATAACAGTCTAATGGATGCACTTGTGTTAATTTTTCAAAATCTCCTCGATTTTGGAAAGGTTCCAATTGACTGGAAAGCAGCAAGTACAACCCCACCAATCAAGAAGGGAAGGAGGCAGTGAACAGGTAACTATAGGCCAGGTAGTTTGACATCTGTCGTAGGGAAGGAATTAGAATCGATCATGAAGGTGTTATGTATATTAAAGCTCAAGGCAATCAGCAGGGTCAGTATGATTTTGTGAAAAGAAAAATCATGTGAAACCAATTTATTTTTACTCATTTGTGGCACTTAGGTGTTGCTGGCTGACCAGCATTTATTGCCCATTTCTAGTTGCCCTTGGTCAGAAGGCAGTTGAGAGTCAAACACATTGGTGTGGCTCTGGAGTCATATGTGGACCAGATCAGATAAAAACAATAGATTTTCATCTCTAATTGGTGTTCATTGCAGGAGTGACTTGCACAGTGGATAAAGGGAAGCCAATAGACATATTGGGCAGGATGTTCTTGCCGCGCTCACCCTGAAGCTGGAAAATCCCACCCGAGGTCAACAGACCTTTGCATGGTGTTCTCATCCCCACCCTTCGATTCCTGTGGCGTGCAGGATGGGGAACCCCTCCCCCCAACCTCCCCCCGTTGTATTTCCATTTACCACATTAAAGGTTATTGCACAAAGTAGAAGCTCAGGGTTTTGTGGGTAACATATTAACATGGATAGAAGATGGGCTGGCTGACAGAAAACAGAATGTGTACATAAAGAGGTTTTTGTCTGATTGGCAGGGTGTGATGTGTGGCGTTCCGCAGGGATGAATGCTGGGGCCTCAGCTTTTTGAAAATGTAAATCAGTGATTTAGATGAGGGCACTGAAGGCATGGTAGCTAAACCTGTAGTTGACATTAAGATAGTTAGGAAAGTGTGTTGTGGGCAGCAGGAGATTGCAAACAGATATGGATAGGCTGAGAAGGTGGGCAGAAATTTGGCAGGTGGTGTACAATGTGAGAAAACGTGAAGTTATTCGCTTTGGCAAGAAGATTCAAAAATAAATGCATTATTTAGTTGGAGAACGACTTAAGAATTCTGAAGTACAGAGGGATCTCGTTGTTCCACTGTATGAGCCACAAAATGTTAGTGTGCAAGTAATTAATGAGCTAATGGAATTTGATCATTTATTGTGAGAGGAATTGGACATAAAAGTAAGAATGTTATGCCTCAGAGCATTGGTGAGACCACATCTTGAATACTGTGCGAAGTTTCGGTCTCCTAATTTAAGGAAGAATATTTGAGGTGGTTTAAAGGAGGTTTTTTAGGTTGCTATCTGGAATCAGCGGATTGTCATATAGAATCATAGAATCCTACAGTGCAGAAGGAGGCCATTCAGCCCGTCGAGTCCATGCTGACCACAATCCCACCCACACCCCATTCCAATAACCCAATGCATTTAATCTAGTTAGTCCCCCTAATACTAAACGGCAATTTAGCATGGCCAGTCTACCTAACGCACCCATCTCTGTACTGCAGGAAGAAACTGGAGCACCCAGAGGAAACCCACGCAGACACAGGGAGAACATGCAAACTCCACGCAGACAGTGAGCCAAGCTGGGAATCGAATCCGGGTCCCTGGTGCTGTGAGGCAGCAGTGTTAACCACTGTGCCACCCTTATTAATATTAATAATTCCCATATGACAAATTGTAGGCATATTAGCTTATTTCCACTGGTGTTTAGAAGAATGAGGAGTGACTTGATTGGAGTATATAAGATCCTGAACATTCTTGATAAGTTGGACCTGGAAAGGATGTTTCCTCTTGTGGGTGAATCCAGAATAGGAGTGGAAATTGATTTAAAAATAGGAGTAACTCTTTCGGCACAGAGATGAAATGAATTTTCTTCTCTCAGAGGGTTATGTGACTTTGGAACTCTTTGTCTCAGAAGGCAGTGAAGGCAAGGTCAGCAAATATTTTAAGGTACAGGTAGATAGATTCTTGCTGGGCAAAGGAATCAAAGATTTTGGGAGGTGTGCATGGGAATGTGGAATTCAAAATGCAAGCTGCTCAGCCAGAATCTTATTAAATAGCAGCACAGGCTCAAGGGTCCAAATGGCCTCCTTCTACTCCTAATTTCATATGTTTGTAAATCATGCAAAAATTACCTTGCACTTTTGGTCAGAGCCTGTTGTAGCATGAAACTGGTGAGAATGAATAGACAGCCCTGTTATATTGCTCTCATTGCATTGAATTATTGGTTGGGTTGAATTTCAGTATATGAGCTCAGCTCAGTCTGTGCTTACCTTCATAACCTTAAACCCAGTTCCCAACTTGCCCCTTGCCTTAAACCTATATATTTCAAGATTTGATCAGACTCTGTTAGAAGGAGTTAATTGATGCAATATCAACTGCTTTTTGATGGAAGCCTTGAGAGGGAATGGAAAGCTTTGTTCTGCTTTACCTGAAGCTTGTTCACCTGAAATGTGCATTATCTCGAGCAGTCCAAGTAAAATAATTCAGCTTGCATCTAAATGTGCGTAATTCAGAGACCTGGATCACTTCCCCCATCTTCAAAATATGTCTGAATGTTTTGCCAAGTATTTTAGAATCTCCTCCTCGTCTACAAACCCACTCAAAAGCATCAATGATCTGTTGATGATAGTGAATTGAAAAATGCAAACCATATTCCAGATGTATTTTCACTCGTGATCAATACAAGGTTAGGTTAACCTTGATGGATTCTAGTATTTGATTAAGTTTATTGATTGTAGCTTAGCACTGCTTGGAATCTTTCAGTAAATGATCAATAATTGTACCTCAATTTTTTTTTCCTCTATCTTCACTGAATGACACTTCTTTACTTTTACGTTATTTGGCATTTCCATTACTTGCATTTATGTATATTAACAACGATAGGTCTCTGGTTATCTGTTAACTTGCTCCAAATCAGTAATTCTAAAATAGTAGGAATGAATAGAGTATAGTTTATAATATTCGGATATTCCATGGAGAACAGATGTCAGTGACAGAAGTGCAAAGGAGGTAACCAAAAGGTTAGTTGTAAAGTTAGATTTTAAAATTTTGATGGGTGGTACAGTGGCACATTGGTTAGCACTGCTCCCTCACAGCACTAGGAAACTGGATTCGATTCCGGACTTGGGTCACTGCCTGTGTGGAGTCTGCATATTCTCCTCATGTCCACTTGGGTTTCCTCTGGGTGCTCTGATTTCCTGTCAAAAGATGTGCTGGTTAGATGCATTGGCCATGCTAAATTTTCCCTCAGTGTAGCTGAACAGGTGCCAGAGTGTAGCGACTAGGGTGTTTTCACAGTAACTTTATTGTAGTGTTAATGTAAGCCTACTTTTTGATTTGATTTGATTTATTATTGTTCTGTGTATCAACATACAATGAAAAGTATTGTTGCCAAATTTCCTTAGTCTTCTGAGAAAGTAAAGGCTTTGATGGGCTTTGTGACACTTGTGATACTAATAAATAAATCAAACTAAACTTTAAACTTTTAAGGAAGACCTGTGAAACCGAGGGAGCAAGGGAAGCAGAGGACTTTGGGGAAAGGAGTTTGAAAGAGAGCACCATTGTGGTGATTGAAAGCCCTTCCACAGAGGTGGAGTAGTGGAATTAGGATGCATGGAAAAGAAACTCGGAAGTATATAAATGTGGAGCGCAGGGCTGGATAACGGTGTGGTATTAAGTAGGTGCAAGGCCATGGTGAATTTTACGGCCTTGAATTTGATACACAGAGGTTGACAAAGGCAGTTCTAATGGGAAAGATAGCGCTTCAGAAGCAAGTAAGACAGGCTTCAGAGAAAAAAAAGGTAGAGGTAAAAATAAAGACCTGGGATAGGCAACTGACTCAGTGGGAGCTAAAATGAAGTAAGAGTAGATGTGAAATCATTGAGGTGGAAGTAATATATTAAAGTGATGGATAGGATGTGGGATTGAAAGACCCAGCTCAGAGTGAACGAGTCCACTGAGAGTTTGAACTACATGGTTCAGTTTGAACAGCTGGAAAAGGGGATTTGACCAGGTGGATGGTCCCTTGCTGTTCATGGTAAACATCAATGATTTAAACCTAAATATACATTAAGGAGCTTTTCAGTGATATAATGTTTGGCTGTGTGGTTGATAACGAAAGTTAAAGTTAAATTATTAGTCACAAGTAAGGCTTACATTAACACTGCAATGAAATTACTGTGAAATTCCCCTAGATGCCACACTCAGGCACCTGTTTGGGTCAATGCACCTAAACCAGCACATCTTTCAGAACGTGGGGGGAAACTGGAGTACCCAGAGGAAACCCACACACACATAGGGAGAATGTGCAAACTCCACACAGATAGTGACCCAAGCCAGGAATCAAACCTGGGTCCCTGGTGCTGTGAGGCAACAGTGCTAACCACTGTGCCACCGTGCTGTCCCGAGGAAGAAAGCTGTAGACTGCAGGAAGATATTGATCGACTGGTAAGGTGGGCAGAAGAGTGGAAAGTGGAACTTGATCTGCAGATGTGAGGCAATATGGGGAAACATGAAAGGGAATACCAAATAAATGGTAGGGGTTGCTGAGAGGTGCAGAGGAACAGGGGGATATTTGAGTGCACAGTCACAGATCCCTGAAGGTAGCAGGACAGCCAGATAAGCTAGGTAAAAAGTTACCTGGGACACTTCCTTTTTAGGTGAGGCACAGAACTGAAGAAATCAGAGGTGATGCTAGAAATATATAAAATACTAGTGAGGCCACAGCTAGTATGTGACAGTGCTGGCCACTCCAGTACAGGAAAGATGTGATCACATGTGATGACATGGAGAGGCTGGTGGAGTGGGCATTCATGTGGCAGATGTGTTCCTGGGCCCAGCCTCGACCCCCCCCGCCCCCCACTTCCTGGCCCATCTCCAGCCCCCCTACCCATGCCGAATCCCCCCTGCAGTACCAAACCACCCCCCAGCAGTCCTGACTCCCCATCTGCAGTCCTGACCCCCTTCTCCCAGCTGACACCGCCCCCCCCTCCTCCTGACCACCCTGATCGCTGGCCTCCCTCTTCTCCCACCGTGGCAGCGGGACCCCCACCCCCCACTGATTGCCCCCTAATTTTTTTAGTGCAGGAGGATGGGAGGATTGCCCCCAATATAATTTAAAGCATACAACTCTAAAGGGGGTGCAGGAGCAGAGAGACCGTGATGTATATGTGCACAAAGTGTTAAAGGTCCAGGGATGAGGAATCTGAATTACAAAAACAAATTGGAGAAACTATATCTGTTCTCATAGAAACATAGAAAATAGGAGAAGGAATAGGACATTCGGCCCTTGAGCATGCTCCACCATTCTTTATGATCATCCAACTCAATAGCCTGATCCCACCTTCCCCCTAATATCCTTTGCTCCCTTTCACTCCAAGGTCTATGTCTAACATCTCCTTGAAAACATACAATGTTTGGATTCAAATGCTTTTCGCGGTTACAGATTCCAAAGGCCTCTCGGGGTGAAAACATTTCTCCTCATCTCAGTCTTAAAAGGTTTACCCATATCCTTAGACTATGCCTCCAAGTTTTGGACACCCCCACCATCAGGAACATCCTTCCTGCATCTTCCACAGTCCAGTCCTGTCAGGATTTAATAGCTTTCTACTATTACTGTCATCCTTCTAAACTCCAGCAAATATAATCATAACGGACCCAATCTCTCCTCATACATCACTCCTGCCATCCCAGGAGTCAGTTTGGTAAACCTCTGCACTTCTTCCTTCCTCAGATAAGGAGACCAAAACTGCACACAATATTCTAGGTGTGGTCTCACCAAGGCCCTGTATAATTGCAGCAAGACATCCCTGCTCCTGTACTTGAATCGTCTCACTATTAAGACCAACATACCATTTGCTTTCTTTACTGCCTGCAGCACCTGTATTGAATGCTTACCTTTAGTAACTGGTGTGCCCAAGTCTTGTTGCCCATTCCCCACTCCTGAGCATTGTGAAGATTGATTAAGAAATTGGTTGGAAGTGTTCAAAAATGAGAGGGGACAATTCAGTGTGGACAGGGAGACACTGTTTCTGTAGGTCAAAAGAACACCAATTTGAAGGTGATTGGCTTAAAAACCAGATGACACGAGACAGAATGTTTTTACACAGCGAGTGGTCAGAATCAGCAATGCTTTGCGTGAGAGCATGTTGGAGGCTTTTGGAGGAGGGAATATTGATGTTACTTTTTGCAGAGACCATCATGGATGCGATGAGCTGAATGGCTCCCTTCTGAGCTGTAACTGTTTGATGATTTCTATGAAGGCAGGTTTGTTTGTCACGGGTCCACTATCACTTCCCTGGAGTGACGCCTCAACAATCCCAGTAATCGATTGGGGACAGATTGTCACCCTGCCGTGAGGCCCTTTGAGCACTGCTATCTGCAGCCGGGGTGTCAGCAGCTTGAGTTAATGTGGCTGTAAACAGAGCTTGTGTGACTTCAGACTGAGCTAATACTGCAGCGCTCAGCCTCTGATGGCTTCTGCTTACACTGCAATGGAAGCAGACACATCGGGTGTCAGATGCTGTACCGCGATCAGCTCCAAAAGTGTGCATGAAAATAGAGCTGGCCACCATCCCACGCTGGATAGGAGAGCTCCAGAACTCTGCGCAAAGTCGTGTGCAAGGTTCTTCATGTGCTTTGACATCAATCACAGCTTTCCTGGCAAGCTTGCTATTGTTTAAGTTTTAAGTTTATTTATTAATGGCACAAGTAGGCTTGCATTAACACAAGGAAGATTAGCTTTGAGAACACTAGTTCCTGATGAAGGGTTATCCAGACTCGAAACATTAGATCCAATCTCTCTACAAAGATGCTGTCAGACCTGATGAGATCTTCCAACATTTTCTGTTCTTGCCTGAGCTACGAAAACACTGTCATCTTTGATGCTTTCAGCCCTGCACTGGCCAGTCTCAGCCATGGCTGCTCCAATGGTGGTGTCCACCAGAGGGGTGAGGAGGTGCAGCCATACCTGTACCCTGCCCCCTCCCCTTCACTGACAGTTACTGCTGCTGCCCAGTTATCTATTTTATGTATTTGTTCACGGGATATGGGCATCGCCAACTGTGCCACTTTGTGCTGTAAGAGAGATGGAAGTGTGTGAGTGACTGTGGTGCTATGTGGTTGGATGATATGTCTATCACGGTTGAATAGCTAGCACGTGCATGCTGTGAGACATGGGTGTGTGAATTTCTGATGAAGCTATGAATGTGGATTTGATAGAGGTTGTTATTAAGTGAGTGATAAGGGTATGGGAGCATTGTGCATAGTGTGATGCTATTGGTGCAGTTAATGAGATGCAGTGTTCTCTGATCGTGGCCACTCACGTGAGGTCATTCGGCAATGAATCCAGGCCCTCAGGCCTCAATTACTGGCATTGACCTACAGCTCTCCCATTACAGTCTCAGAATTTGTTTGGAAGGCCTCCTGGCCTCCTCTTGAAGAGCTCACTACCCTTTCCATCTTCAGCAACAAGGACTTCCATGTTGCATTGGGAAACCTTGGAACTTGCTCACCGCCATTCCTGTGTCATTCCTGGGTAAAATGACGCTTGGAATAGCTTCCAGAACCTCCTGTGACCCAAATGCATGTCCCCTTCAAGAAATGAGGCATTGCCTTTAAGTAGTGCTCCTAGCTTTTATATTTGGTTTGTTTGATTTGATTTATTATTGTCACATGTAAAGTGAAAAGTGTTTCTTGTGCACTATACAGACAAAGCATACCGTACATAGAGAAGGAAATCAGTGAGTGCAGAATGTAGTGTTGCAGTCATAGCTAGGATATAGAGAAAAATCAACTTAATGCAAGGTAGGTCCATTCAAAAATCTGATGGCAGCAGGGAAGGAGCTGTTTTTGAGTTTGTTGGTACATGATCTCAGACTTTTGCATATTTTTCCTGATGGAAGAAGATGGAAGAGAGAATGTCCAGGGTGCGTGGGGTCCTTGATTATACTGGCTGCTTTTCTGAGGCAGTGGGAAGTATAGACAGAGTCAATGGATTGGAGGCTGTTTTGAGTGATGGACTGTCTTCGTTCATGACTCTTTGTAGTTTCTTGCAGTCTTGGGCAGCCATACCAAGCTGTGATATAACCAGAAAAGATGCTTCCTGCGGTGCATCTGTAAAATTTGGTGAAAGTTGTAGCTGACATGCCAAATTCCTTTAGTCTCCTGAGAAAGTAGAGGCTTGGTAGTGCCGCTGGTTTGGTATGGCTGATTAAAGTTTACTTATTAGTCACACATAAAACTGACATTAACACTGTAATGAAATTACTGTGAAATTCACCTTGCTCAGCACCTGTTCAGGTCAATGCACCTCATCAGCATATCTTTCAGACTGTGAGAGCACCCGGAGAAAGCCCACACAGGGCGAACATGCAGACTCCACACAGACAGCGACCCGAGCCAGGAATTGAACCCAGGTCTCTGGCGCTATGAGGCAGCAATACTAACCACTGTGCCACCGTGCCGGTTACATTGAGCTCACACCAGTATCACAATTTTGCACCCCCTGCTCAGGTGTACAGCCACTCAACTCCATTATTAGCATTGGTTGCACACTGCAATCGTTTCAATGAGCAGTGCATGGAGCGTTAGTGCTGCCTACCTCTGAAGCAACAAGCTCGCTTTAATCATTCATCATGATCCCCATTCCTCTTTTTCAGGCCTGAACAGATTTTCCACGAGATGCATCTCAGTCACTACTGTCTGCTACTTTTCACTTTCTAAACCTCTCTCTCCCCCCCATAACGTTCACCTCTCCTCAAACACCATTGCAAGCTTTCTGAAAATATCCAGAGGATACCCAATGAACTATAACCTTTCACTATTATCATCTCACTTAGATTGGACTTTTTCAGAAGTATTTTGCACACCTTTCTTATACCCTCCTATCTTTCAGATCAGTCACACGCTTCTATTTTATTCAGCCGTTTATTTAAGTAAGCTACAACTTGTTTTATCAAAGAATTGCTTCAGTCCTCTCAGTTACTACACGATGCAGTGACAGAAAAACTCATTTTAGCAGAGTCCTTTCAAGCTTCACTGAGAGAGAAACGGTTTTCTCTCAATGTGAAAAATACCCCCGTTTAGTAAATGGCTTGGACTTAGCAATTGATTGATTTGGAGTTTAGCTTTCTCCTGCCAAAGGAAGCCTCTGATGGTACTTGAAATGAGCCATTTAAGAAGTAAGCGAATGCTAAAGTATCTCCGATAACACATTTTACTCACAACTTAGTCAGCAGCACAGTGTGGGGTAAAGTGATATGACTTACACTAGTGTAAATAGAAATAATAATGATACATCTGTATGGTAAAAATTCATAGCAGTGTGCTTACTTTGCTATAAACCTGCAATGGGCAGGCCTTTTCACAAGGGTTTCAGTTCAGCTGCTGAAAATGTAACCTGGAGTAAATAAGCGCATGAAATGTTGAGTCTTTGTGTGCAGTTATTCGAGTGGAGACTTCAATAATAGACCTCTGCGGGCTTATTTGCTGGGATTATTTGTAAAATCCATTGTTTTCACTTTCAGTTAATGTGCGCTTTGAAGCACAATTTAAAATTAGCTGTTGATATGACTGTAATCTTTTCTGACTGTAGGTCTAGACTGTAATTGCTGGGCCAAATTATTTGAAGTGATATGCCAGCGGGCACTCCCTATAGTAGAGATTTTCAATTGCTGATGGTAATTACTGTAATTATTTATAACACCAAATATAAAGTCAATTATCCAGAAGTATTATGACATGTCTTATTTGAAATTAAAGAGTTAGTTTAATGATGGACAAGGTTTGACAGGCAAAAAGAATTGGATTTATGCAACACCTTTCATAAACTCAGGGGGCCAGTCAGGTACTTATAATGTGGAGTCACTGTTGTAATGTTGGAAAGTCAGGAGAAAATTTATACACCAGGTACCTTAAGTTGAAGTGTGATAATGACCAGATAACCAGGTTTTGATGAAAGAAGGTGGTAAGTTCACCAATATGGAAAGCCTATAGATCACAGGATGATATGGACAGGCTGCTCAGATGGGTAGAACTGTGGCAAATGAAATTTAATTGAAAAGTGTGAGGTGATGCATTTGGGGAGGACTACAAGGCAAGGGAATACACAATGAAGGGTAGGATGCTAGGAAGTACAGAAGACCAGAGGAACCTCGGGGATCCCTGAAGGCAGCAGTACAGATAGATAAGATGTTTAAGAAGACAGATGGGATACCTGTCTTTATTAGCTGAAGCAGATAAGAGGAAGGGTATGATGGAGCTGTATAAAATTATCATTAGGCTAGAGTACTGTGTGCAGTTCTGGTTGCCACAGAATAGGAAGGATCATAGAATCCCTACAGTGCAGATGGAGGCTGTTTGGCCCATCAGGTCTGATCACAATTCCACCCAGGCCCTATTCCTATAAAGCCACACATTTAGCCTGCTAATCCCCCTGACAATAGGGTCAATTTAGCAAAGCCAATCAACGTAAACCACACGTCTTTTTGGAGTGTGGGGGGAAAGCAGAGCACCAGGAGGAAACTCACACAGACACAGGGAGAACATACAAACCTCGCACAAACAGTGACCTGAGGCTGGAATTGAACCTGGAACTCTGGTGCTGCGAGGCAGCAGTGCTAACCACTGTGCCGCCTAGGATGTGATTGCACTAGAGAGGGCGAGGAGAAGATTCACCAGGGTGTTGGTTGAGCTGGAGCATTTCAGCAATGAAGGGAGGCTGTCTAGGCTGAGTTGTTTTCCACAGAGCAGAGAAGGCTGAGGAGGAACATGATTAAGGTGTACAAAATTATGGGGACACAGATAGGGTAGATAGGAGGAATTTTTTTCCCTTAAGTTCAGAAATCAATAACCAGGGGGCATAGATTTAAGGTAAGGGGGAGGAAATTATATCATTGAATTCTTACAGTGTAGAAGGATGGTGGGAATCTGGAACTCGCTGCCTGAAAGGATAATAGAGGTGAAAATCCTCACAACATTTAAGAAGCATTTAGAAGAGCATTTGAAGTGCCATAAAATGCAAGGCTATGGACCAAGTGCTGGAAAAAGGGATTAGAATAGATTGGTGCTTGATGGCCAGCACAGACATGATGGTCCAAAGGGTCTGTTCTTGTGCTGTAAAACTCTATTCTATGATTCTATTGATTGAGCGACAGATACTGGTGAGAACTCCCCCCACTCCTCTTTGAATAATGTTATGGGACCTATTACATCCAATCAAGAGTCCTCATCCAAAAATGACATCTCCATCAGTGAAGTGGAGGGTCAGCCCAGAGGAGATAAATAGTGGCACAACAGTTAATACAGTGCTGTGTGGACTATAAGGTCAATTCTCACTCAAATGCAAATGGAAATAATGTGTGTTTGACAACTTTATGCTGCAGCATACTGCCCAAACTGCAGTGGACAAGTCTTCATCACAAGGTTTCTAGCTGGATGCTAATAAGAAAGTATGACCAAGGCTCTACAAAGGAATCCCTCAGTGCAATCATTCTCTGATAATAGTTTCAGTAAAATAATATAGTGGAAAGACCTAATAGTCCTGTCAAAATGAGGTGTACGATTGCTGCTAACTCTAGGACAATTTGTTAATAGTCTGTCGTTCATTCTTGAATCTGAAAGAAAAGCTGCAGTAAATCTTTCTGCCTTTAAGGTCTGATGTTACCTGTTGTAGAAGGCGGTATCTGTACAGCTGGCAAGGGAATAAGGTAGATAACTGGTTCTTTTTCTTTGCACAGAATCCTGCTGTACTTTGTTGCACATCCCAGCAGCAATAAAGCTTGTTCTAACTCTGCCTGACAGCCTAGAAACCAAAACCCGCGGCAGTCGAATTGGCCATTTCCTGTAACAATGGCTGCAATAAGTGACTTCTTTACCTCGGGGGCCTGAGTTCAAATCCATCATTTAGGGTGAAACTCTTCTCACTAATAAAGGCGACAAGTCCTCGGTGAAATGACAGTCTTAGTCGCACAGCAGGAAATGGATCATAACTCGGAAATAATTGTACAATCTTATGTAAAGTCATGAGGATTGTTGATCTGGGGGTTGGAACTGTTACATTGTTGAAATAGGGAGTGTTTCTTTTATGCTAAGTGTTAAAAGAATGCTGTTGGAGCACTCAAGGATGATTTTCAAATTGTATCATAGAATTCTTACAGCATTGAATGAGGCCTTTCAGCCCATCAAATCTGCACCGACAGCAATCCCACCCAGGCCATAACCCCACAAACTCATGTATTTAGCCAGCAAATTTTCCTCACACTCAGAAGCAATTGAACACGGCCAATCAACCTAACCCGCACAGCTTTGGACTGTGGGAGAAAACCGGAGCACCCGGAAGAAACCCATGCAGTCACAGGGAGAAAGTCCGCCAATGCCCCTACTTTCTCAGAAGACTAAGGATATTTGGCATGTCAGCTACAACTCTCACCAACTTTTACAGATGCACCATTGAAAGCATTCTTTCTGGCTGTATCACAGCTCTGTATGGCTCCTGCTCTGCCCAAGACTGCAAGAAACTACAAAAGGTCATGAATGTAGCCCAATCCATCACACAAACCAGCCTCCCATCCGTTGACTTTGCCTATACTTCCCACTGCCTCAGCAAAGCAGCCTGCATAATCAACGTCCCACGCACCCCGGGCATTCTCTCTTCCATGATCTTTCGTCGGGAAAAAGATACAAAAGTCTGAGGTCCCCGTACCAACCGACTCAAAAACAGCTTCTTTCCTGTTGCTGTCAGACTTTTGAATGGACTCACCTTGCATTAAGTTGATCTTTCTCTATGTCCTAGCTGTGACTGTAACACTACATTCTACACTCTCTCATTTCCTTCTCTATGAACGGTATGCTTTGTCTGTATAGTGTGCAAGAAACAATAGTTTTGATTGTACGCCAATACATGTGACAATAAATCAAATCAAATCAAAATCTTTTTCAAAGTGAAAGAGAAGGATGCTGCCAGAATTGCTGAGTTTATCATGCATTTACTGTTTTTCATTCAGATTTCCAGGATCCATAATATTTTGCTTTTAGATCAATGATCTGATTCATTTCATACATACTTTACACACATAATTAATAAGAATAGTTGAATACAAGGAGATCACTGGGTTGTTCCCAAGCAACAGAATTTTACTCCATTGTGGAAACTTTGGAGATTTTCAGCATCCAAAGAGGTATCAGTTAGAAGAGCAGATCTAACATAGACAAGTATATTAGAACTGAGTCAGACATGGACGGATGGTTTGAGTCTGGGACAGCGGTGGGTTCTGTTGAGGTTATGGAGCACTTACTAGCAGATAGTTCAGAGTACCGAGCATTCATTAAACAGTCACAGGTATGTGAGATTGTGTCAGTTGGAGTAATTGGAAGCTCTCGTCAATAAAACAGGTCATCTTTTGTGACAAATCATCCTGTTGACTCATGGAAATTATGCTCATTTTCAACTCAAAACAAAATGCTAGGTGATGCACATATAGGGCCTTTAGTGGGATTACTATTGGGCGTGATACCTGTAAGTCCTGTGCCCTTTCCATGATAATAAGTACTTTTTAACCAACCAAGACTGCAGTGTGGCAAAGGGAAAGTAAATGTAAGGAGGATCCACGTAACTGATGTGAATAACTGAGGTAGAATTGCCTGTAAAGTGACAGTATGTTTCAAGAATGTCGCAATTCGCCATTAGTCAATAGATTGTGCGCTTTCTTCCCCTGTAGGACTTGGGTATGAAATCCAGGTGCTTTGACTCATAAGGGGAAGGAAAGTCTGAATAGGGGAGGCCCAAACTTTCCTGATTGGGGTCCAATGAACATTTCTGACTCCCTGAGTCCTGCTAAAGGTGCTCAGAAACTTGCCTAGAATGGCCTCTTCTATACCTGATCTTCTGCCACCTTGACTTTACCCAGAGGGAAAGCCACTGGTTTCACAGTTGTCCAGTTCACAGTTAAACCAACAATCAAAGATCAATGATTCTGCCTTCAGGAAAAAAGTATTTTGTAATTCTCTTGGATTCTGTGGCTTTGAATAAACAGGGCAATTCTTGGAAATGTCTCAGGGCAGTCCCACCCCATGCATCAGAGAGATGCTGCTTGTATAGTGGATTTATTGTGGATTCCAGGATGCCAACTCCCATGAATTGTGTCCCTGTGTTTATGTTGCCAATTATAACAGAGTTCAGTGATCTGGATCAGGGTAAGGGGAAGCAGATTTTGCTTGATGAGGGTTTGGCTTTCCTACTTTGGTCTTGCCGAATCAGAATTAAAACGTCATCACTATGAAAACAGCGTAAGGTGGCTGAAGGAGAAGGAAAACACTCAAAATGTATTCATTTCTGACCATATATCTCTGCAGTGCTCTAGCAAAAGCTGAGCAAAATTTATTGATGCTTTTAAACTATTAGTGTGACAACTGAGATAGTCAAGTTCAAAGTTGCAGTGGGCTTTATTAGATTTTGCCGCTGTCTTGCAGGGATAATGTGGCCAATAAACACTTTTGAACTGGGTTATGTTTACTCATTTTATTGTGTTGAAATGATGGGAATGCTAATGACTCCTGAATTCTGATAGTGAATAAACTGAAGGATTTTCATGATTCTTCAGATGGAGATTAGGCTGTTCTAGTTCATGGGCTGCCTGTGCGTTTAGCGTTCCTTGGACACGAAGGCTGATCACTATGACCATTGTCCACACTATTGCAGGCACCCCCTGCTTTGTAAGACGCTGCATTGAACTGACAATCCCCACAAAGGCAGATAAACTTAGCACAAGCGATGTTCGTATAGGGCAAAATCATGAGACTTGATCCCAGGCCTTTCTGGTTCAAAATATTGTTACGGGGTTGGTGATTTTTAATCATGTCACCCCTCCCCATTTATTTGGAAACGTGCTTGGAAAACACATCGTGAGATGTGTGGGTTAGGTTGATTAGCCACATTAGATTGGCCATCAGAATGCGCTTGCCCCATGACTGGAAATACCAGTTCGAGGTCAACAGACCTTTGCATGGTCCTGTGCCCTACCTGCTACGATTCCCGTGGTGGGCTGGACAAGAAAATTGCAGCATTAGTATCAGGGGATTAACAGGGTAAATTCGTGAGGTTACGGGGCTAAGGCTTGGTGTCAGTACAGGCTCGATGGGCTGAATGGCCTCTTTCTGCACTGTAGGGATTCTACGATTCTATGATTCCGTGAAATGCTTTGCCACCAGTGAGCACAAAATGAAGCCCTGTCTGCTCAGATGCAGAGCCTTCCTGTTCCTGCACACTGCATGGAGCCTGGCTTATACACAGATGATGGAAATCTCTTACTTCTCATGTTTTTATCATTGCCTCTCGTTTACATGCCAGTGGCTTGGCACATAATAAGACGCTGTTATGTTCAAGGCCATGATGTTTAGTAACAGCTTGTCGCACTGGGTCAGCGAGAGTAGGCCAGGAAACGTGGGCAGGTGGCGGCCAACTGGTTTGAGCTGTGTGCGCAGTTTAACCTTGCTCAGCTGCTTGTTGCCACTCAGTCAAAGCCGCCCTAACAAAAGGGGCACATGTGCGCGCTGAGACTCATTATCTCAGTGGACAAAAAGGAACCGTTTTATCACGGTAATTGCGTCCTGCTTTCCCCCAAGGTTAATCCTCTCCAAAGAGGCATTTGATTATGATTACCAGTTATTGTGGAATGAAGCAGAAGGGTTGATAACAAACTCTGCAAAATGATCACTAGGTGGTTCAACACTGTGGCTGGTCCTTTAAGGTAATATCATCACTATACAACTTTGATTTGATTTGATTGGAATTATTATTGTCTCATGTATTAATATACAGTGAAAAGTATTGTTTCTTGCGCACTAGACAGACAAAGCATACCATTCATAGAGAGGGAAAGGGGACAATGCAGAATGTAGTGTTACAGTCATAGCTAGGGTGTAGAGATAGGTCAACTTAATACAAGGTAAGTCCATTCAAAAGTCTGAAAGAAGTTGTTCTTGAGTCGGTTGGTACATGACGTCAGACTTTTGTACCTTTTTCCCAATGGAAGAAGATGGAAGAGAGGATTTCAGAGTGTGTGGGGGCCTTAGTTATGCTGGCTGCTTTGACAAGGTAGCAGGAAGTGTACACAGGGTCAATGGATGGCAGCCTGGTTTGCGTGATGGATTGGACTACATTCACAAAGTTGGAAGACCCTGTTTCTCTAATTTCAGGCATGTATGACAGACAGGGACCAAAAGTTCGGAGAAAATATTAGAGGAATTACTCCCAACCCACTACCACCATCCCTCCCCACAACTCAAAGTGTTGCACTGCTAGTAATTCTCCTAAATGGTGGAAGAACGTTAGTCCCAGAAATGACCATTCACAAGTTTTCAATTTAATTCCAGGATATTTCAAATGACAGATTTGGTTTATTTTCTAAAGCAGTTAAGAATTGAAATGATTACAGATTTCATGGCAATGCTTGCATTGTTTGTTTCCGCTCCATTGCATAACCAAACACATTAGTCACTGCAAGGTGGATATGTGAAATGTTATCACCATTCTGACAAAGCAGCCAAAAAGACAATTATGAATCGCATTCAAAAGCTGAGCTATGTGAGAAAATCATTGCTGAATTGCTGGTCTATTTGAAATTCCCCCCTGCCTTGATGCTGCTCCACTTTTCTGACTGGGTCCACTGAGCCCGGCTCTCCCAAAACTGAGGAGTGCAGCCTCCAGCGGAGAGCTCCATCAAATCACAGCGGAGTTGAGGAAAAACATTATGGTGAGTTTAACCATCCAGCCTGAACATTAGTGAATGGATGAGTGCATGGCTAGTGTGGTGCTGAGGTAAGTGGATAGGGTGCATGAGTTGGTAGGTGGACAGGGTGGTCGGTGGGTACGGTGGCAGATGTGTGATAGTCGATAGGGTGGGAGGCAAATGGGTGGGTGAGACCGCAAGTGGGTTGGATAGCAGTTGGGTGAGGATGCAGGGATGTGAGGGACAGGTGGGGAGAACGAAGGTGGCTGAGGTGATAGGTGAATTGGGGGATATTCAGATCAGGAGGTAGTCAGATTGTGGGCTCGTCTGGTCTGAACAGGGTGGTAGTTGGGGCATAACCTGGGGGGGCAGAGGGAGGGCAGGGGCTGATCAGTTGGTAGTTGGATTATTAGGGGGTAGTCAAGGGGTATTGTCAAATGGTTGTGGGGAGGGTAGTTGGGGGGCGCTGGGTAATTGGGAGATTGTTGTGTTGCGTTGGGAGTACTTGGTCGCTTGGTGAGTAGGGGCACAGTTGGGTAGTTGGGGGTGGTATTGGGAAGGGCAGGGTGGGCATTTGGTGTTTGTGGATTTGAGGTCATTGTGAGTGACTGTGAGAGGTCAACTCCTTACTTACTTAGGTTCTGAGGTCACTTATAAGTTTTAATCCATCCAACATTCCCTGAGGAACAATCCATTGGAACCATCTGAAACTTCTGACACCAATTCAAATTGGGGACATTTGTAGAGGGTTTGGTGGAGGAGTGGAAGTGCCCACCGACAGTTCAGATTCCTCATGTCAGGGCTTCCGCATTGGTCTAATGTGCATCTTGGGTCATACATCTAATCTCCGATAATCCAGAGACCAGATGATCTGGACCATTCTGTTTCAAAGAGCGCTTTCTCTGAAAATAAATCCACTGTCATTTCTGTGAACTTTGACCATGAAATCCTAAGTGACCTGTGGTGGCCAATTTTGCCACTTTCACAGGAAGATTTGGAAGCATTTCTTTGACTGTTATGTGGCATTTTCTCAATAACTATTTCTTCAGAATCAGACTATCAACTAACACTTGAAAGTGGTCTCGTTTGTTGGTGCCGACCTATTGATATTTCCTTCTCCAAGAGGTTGGTTGTGAAGTGTTTGACTTGATACTTCCAAAAAGTTTCCTTTATCCTCTAACCTGCATCAAAATTGTTTCTCAAGCTCATGAATACCATGTTTATTTTAAAAAAAAACACTTCACCTATTGCTGAAGCATCATTTTTGCACCAGCTAAGAAAATAATGGGTTAGAGAGTAGGCAAATTATTCAAAGAATGCTGTTCTTTTTTATAACTCTGTGGAATGGTAAATCAAGTGAGTCCACTTTTTAACCTATGGTGCATGTTTAGTGGGACAAATACATACATGCACACACACATACACTATTGCATTCCCGCACTTTTTATTGCTCCCCTATACAGCAGAGCCAACCATGATTCAACAAATTTGACTGTTGCTACTCCCACCCCCTTGCCACACCCCCCCCCACCCCCCAAGAGGCCATTCTCCTCAGCAGTATCCAAAATGGCACATCTGTTTTGTAGGGACACAGCCACAGGAGATTCCTGCAATGTCTGCCTAGAATTCATGCTCTGTCTGGTGGTTACCCATTCCCTAACTGCCTGTGGAGCCTTAGCCTGCGATGCGACCGCCTCTCAATATGAGCTACCCACAATACTTCCTACCTCACAAATGCTTTACGATGTCCCAGCCACTGCTCTGGCTCCAAAACCTGGGCTTCCAGTAGCTACAGCTGAAGACATTTGCTGCACATATGCTGGTCCTGGGCACAGGAGGTGTTCCCGACTTCCCACAAGGAGCATGAAGAGCACACAATGGCTTTGAGCTCTCCTGCTATGAATTATCCCTTTCAATAAAAATGGAAGATGCTTAATAGTAAATAATATCAATTACTCTGGAACCTTTCTTCCCTGGTCCTCATTTGTTACTACAGAATATGGCCTTTAAAAAGTATAAACTACAAAAAGACCTTGCAAAGTATAAACAATAAAAGTAGTAAATATTTAGCCACCTTACCCACCACTCACCAGTCAGCTATCTCCCTTGTAGCCTCTACTGCTGAAGCAGAGCAAGGAGGCACTCTGAAGATTTAAGAAGTTGGAAAGGAGAAATTCCCAATCTAATTTCATTGTCTATTTTCCAATGTTTAATGCATAGAAATCTTGAGTAACTAATGCCATTAACCTTGGCTTTGTGCTAATGGAATCATGCTATTGAAATGTGTTTAATAAGCCCACAATTCAATGCAATGTTTAATAGTAAAGTTAGTTCATGCAGCAGCAGAGACTGTTTTGAGGTGTTGCCACATTGGCACCATGGTTAGTACTGCTGCCTCACAGCACTAGGGGTTTGGGTTTGATTCCTGGCTTGGGTCGCTGTCTATACAGATTCTGTGTGTTCTCCCTGTGTCTGCGTGGGTTTCCTCCGGGTGCTCCAGTTTCCACGCACAGTCGAAAAGACGTGCTGGTGAGGTGTACCCGAACAGGCACTGGAGTGTGGTGACAAGGGGATTTTCACAGTAACTTCATTGCAATGTTAATGTAAGCCTACTTGTAACACTAATATATTATCTGAAACATAATGGCTGACTTCATTTCCTTGGCCAGACAGCAACCCTCCCCTTTAAAGATGGAAGTTTTACTTATTCATTCAAGGGAATAAGAGTGTGAATGTTGAATTCTGATAAAATTGAATCTTCTGGTATTAAAGATCAAGGTTTCTTGAAATGTTAAAAGAAAGAAATAACTTGCATTTCCTTAGCACCTTCCGTGACCTTGCAGTATCCCAAGTCTCTTCAGAACCAATTAATTACTTTTGAAATTATTTTTTTTTTACATCCAACTGAAGGGGCAGGGGAGGCCATGGCCTAACATTTCAGCTGAAGGATAATCCCTCCAACAGTGCAGTACTCCCTCAGTCCTACGTTGAAGTGCCGGCCTAGATTATGTACTCAGCTCATTGGAGTGGGTCTTGATCTCATAACCTGTTGTTTCAGATATACAAGTGCTACCAACGGGAGGTGCAGCTGACATAAGTTTGCCAAGCGATGAATTAAAAACAAGAATGATATTTGCATGTGTCAATGCTGTGTGTGCACTCAGAAAACATCTTGAATGCCCTCTTTACTGATTTTTCAGATCTGCGGGGCAAAACGTTGGCTCCAAAATATACGTGTCTCATGGAAAAACACTTGAAAAGCTGTTAGTAAGGAAATGAGAGGCTAGAAGATGAGCAGGGAGATCAATTGGTGGCAGATCTTATTAATCTCCAGCTGCAATCTTGCTCCTAGTGGCTATCAGTATTTAGATCAGCACGCATTCCAAGGAAGAACTGCCTCAGGAAATCTAGTAAAGATAAAGCCTACCAATGAGAAATCTTTGATTTACTCTATTGGAATTTATTAATCATAGAATCTACAGTGCAGAAGGAGGCAGTTTGACCCATCGAGTCTGCACCAACCACAACCCCACCCAGGCCCTATTCCCATAACCTTTCTATTTACCTTGCTAACCCCCCTGACACGATGGTCAACTTAGCATGGCCAATCAACCTAACCCGCGCATCTTTTGGACTGTTGGAGGAAACCGGAGCTTTCAGAGGAAACCCATGCAGGCACGGGGAGAACCTGTAAACTCCACACAGACAGTGACTCAAGGCTGGAATTGAACCTGGGTTCCTGGTGTTGTGAGGCAGCAGTGCTAATCACTGTGCCACCTTGCCGTCCCAAACTTGGCACTGTATTCTGTTAATATGCTATATTGTCACTATCTTGAATGATTTTAGTTTTGCTACATGGAGTTACAGTTCCAGACAGAGACAGAGGCTTCTGGCTGCATTACTGCATTTGGACACACACACATTAAGATCAGACCATTTAGCCCACAAACTTGATCCAGTATACAATGTGAACATTTCTGATCTGTGACCTAACTACATTTGCCCATCATTGTCCCACTTGCCTTATTGCTTTCAGCTAACAATAAAGCAGTTCTGGCAAAGGGTTACCCAGACGCAAAACATTGGCTCTATTCTCTGTTCACAGATGCTCTCAGATCTGCTGAGACTTTCCAGCATTTTCTGTTTTGGTGTGAAAGGCAACAATCAATTTATGACTTAGAATTAACAACTGATATTGCATCAATTGCTGTTGTGGTAGAGAGTTCCAAACTTCTAATACCCTTTACATTGGGTGGTGTTTTACGATTTCACTCCTAAAAGGTTGGTTCTAATTTTTTGACCTTACCTTAAACTCCCCAATGAATTGAAATTGCTTCTCTCTGTCCACCGCATCTGTTCCCCTTAATAACTTGCAAGTTTCAATTAAATCACCCTTAAGCTGCTGAATAGGGTGGCATGGTGCTACAGTGGTTAGCCCTGCTGCTTCACAGCGCCAGGGAACCTGGGTTTGATTCCTGGCTTGGGTCACTGTCTGTGTGGAGTTTGCACGTTCTCCCTGTGTTTCCGTGAATTTCCTCCGGGTGCTCTGGTTTCCTCCCACATTCTGAAAGGCATGCTGCTTAGGTGCATTGACTCAAACAAGCACCGGACTGTGGCGACTCAGAGAGTTTTACAGTAACTTCAATGCAGCGTTAATGTAAGCCTTATTTGTGATTAATAAATAAACTTTACTTTAGAATTTCAGGGAATGCAACCCTTACTTGTTTAATATTTCCTCGTAGCTTAGTCTTTTGAACCCAGATTCAGCACTCCTGCAAAGTATTCTCCCTAAGTGGTAGTGCCAAGAGCTGCTTATAGTATGCTAGAGTTTTCTTTATTCATTCGTGGCACATAGGTGTTGCTGGCTGGCCCTCAAGCTCCACAGTTCTCTCAAGATCCACTTCTCATTGAAACAAAATCTCAAATTCTAGTGTTGATTTGAACTATGTTCTTTACATCCCCTGTGTATATCAGACATATATTGTTCAGCTCGCCCAGAGGATGATTTTATCATCCACTGCGGTGGAACCTGAGCCAAGGCATTGCTCTAGGCTTGTGTTTACCCATTCAGTGACCTAGACCACTAGGCCACAGGAAGAAGCCCCAATTCAGGCATAATTAGTTAACCCCATGAATCTGGTTCAAAGGCTTTGAGGCCTAGACAGCTACAGGGCAATTTAAGCATGCCTTCTCTGTAGAGTGACTGGGCAAAGGTGGAGAGGGAAGAATACTGGGACCACAATGCTCAGCAGACCCTCTATTAATGACTATCAGCATTCATGACACAGACTGCAGCAGTTAAATGAGGCAGCTCACTATCACCTTCTCAATGACAACTAGGGATGGCCAACAAATACTGACCTCGCCAGCAATGTTCACAGTGTGTGAATGAATTAAAAACTAAATGTAAAATAGACTAGTTAGAAAAAAATCACTTACCTGACTGAAATATAAAAAGAAATTTCCCCAGTGCCACGTTATCACGAGGAACTAAAACAAATGAAAGTGATTTCGAAGCATTTAGGTAACAGTCTAGGTGATAGACTTACTCATGTAATGCTGCTGGTCACTCATTAGGAATTCTCTTCCTTCAAGGATACTTTCAAAGATTATTGGAGAATTTTGGAGACTGCTTTATTATTTCTGACTTTGTAAAACTTATGAAATGGCCTCCCGGGGATTTCTGAAATGGATTCTGAAGAATCCTGTGTGCTTTGGAGTTTTCCTGTCTTAGGCAAGCGTGGGAAACAAACTTATGTCAATATGAGAATCCCCTTGTTAGTGGGAATGCTCAAGTGCCACACAAATTAACATTACAAATCAAGTTCAGACTGTAAGGCGCATATTTTACATATTGCTACACTGTATTTGCGTTGTAAGTTAAACAAAAAACAACTACTTGTGTTGTGTTACGTAGGAGGTTGTGCATACGTGTATGTAAATCCATCACAGCATTGCCGCCTCACAGCGCCAGGGACCCAGGTTCGATTCCCGCTTAGGTTACTGTATGTGTGGAGTTGGCACATTCTCCCCATGTCTGCGTGGGTTTCTTAGTGTAGCAACTCAGGGAATTTCACAATAACTTTGTTGCAGGGTCAATGTAAGCTTTACTTGTGACTAATAAATAAACTTTAACTTGAGGATGATGAAAAACCTGATAGATTTTCGTATCTTGGCAGCTGATTGCTGCAGAAATTGTTTGTCCCCATTCTGAGCAGCATACTATTTTTAACAGCGTTTGCTGGCACCATTCCACCTAACTTCAGATAACCTTAACACAACAGCAGTTGGGGACATTTATAAGTTGAAAAGTGTGGTCTTAGGCTAGCTTGTTGCTGAACTGATAGTTTAATGAGTTCTTCAGTGCTGAGCTAATTATGTCTGAATTGCTTGCACAGGGGATTGGGAAGAACATGGCTCATATCAACACTAGAATTTGAGATGTTTCAATTGTCTATGAAGGCCCCCTTTTATTCCTATTAATCCAGTAGCCCATGAGGGGATGGCATAGGGAGGGTGCAATGGGGAGTTCAATGTTAGGAGTTAAGAGGTTCCGACAGATTTTATTTAAATGGACCATTGTGCAGCTCACACATCAGTGCCCAGGGTGGCACTCTGGAAAAATGTTCAAAAGAAGCATGAAAATCATAATATCCACTTAGTTGAACCCTACATATAATTTGTGACACCTGGAAGGCCTTTTATTGTGTAATACTTTTCAATACAAAGCAGACGAAAGCTTTGTTATACAAAAGATGAAAGTCAAGCTTGCTAAGCAATCCACAGTTGAAGAATGCACTCTAAAGACATCACACAGTGTTATACTGAATGTAATTACAGCTGTGATATTACTGCAAACAGATTGTTTCATTATTTGTGCTTCAAATGCTTTTATTTCAATCAAACAATCCTTTCATGTCGATCTGCTAGAATACAGACTATGAAATATGCATGAAGTAAACTTGTCTGTGTTATTGGAGAGTCTGCAGAGAGTGACGGAGCTGAACCGTAGTAAAGACACGGATGACCCAAAGGGCAGCTTATCTTTCACCATGCAATGAAAATAATGAAATTAATAAAATTATGGTACTGGAGAAGCATTTCTTTATTTGTAAGACCAGGAACTTGCTTCTCTGAGCAGCCTCTGCTCCTACACTTAAGGATGGGAAGGTATTGGAGAGAGTGCAGAAGAAATTCAGGAAAATGGTTCCAGGGATGAAGAACTCCATTACATGGATAGATTAGAGAAGCTGGGACTGTTCTCCTGAGAGAGGTTGAGGCAGAGCAGAGATTTGATCAAGGTGTTTGTAATCACGTATGAGTCTGGACAGAGTAGACAGAGAGAAACCATTTCCATTTGTGGAAGGATCAAGAACCAGAGGACACAGATTTAAGATTTTTGTTTATGGGATGTGGGGATAACTGGTTGGCCAGCATTTGTTGCCCACCCTTGAGGGCACTTTAAAACATCACTGTGGGTCTGGAGTCACACATAGACCAGACCAGGTTAGGATGGCAGATTTGTTTCCCGAAAGGACAATGGTGATTAAGATGGACTTTTACAACAATGGCTTCATGGTCATTATTTGACTTTTAATTCTAGATTTTTATTGAATTCAAATTTCACCTTCTGCCATGGTGGGATTTGACCAGGGCTCACAGCACATTACCATTGGTGTGTGGATTACCAATACAGAGACAATAACACTAAGCCACTGCTTCCCTGGAGCTAATCACAAAAGAAGCAATGGAGACACAGACAGAAACTTCGACACCAGTGAGTGGTTAGGATCTGGAATGCACTGCCTGAGTGTGTGGTGGAGGTAGACTCAAATGAGGTACTCAAAATGGAATTAGATTTTTATCTAAACAGGAATATATAGACAAATAAAGTGATTGGACCAAGATCTGGTAAATAATGTGGGAAAATATGAAGTGGCCCATTTTGACAGGAAGAATAAAAGAGCATATTATATAAATGACGAGTGAACAGCTCTGAGATGCAGAGGGATCTGGGTGCCCTAGTGCATGAATTGCAAAACATTAGTGTGCAGGTACAGCTAATAGTTAGGAAAGTTAATAGAATGTTATTGTTTAGTACAAGGGGAATTGAATACAAGGCCAGGGAGGTTAAACAGGGCATTGGTGAGAAGATATAGAACCATGGAAAAGTTACAGAATGAAAGGAGGCTATTCAGCCCATCTTGTGCATGCTAGCCCAAGGACACACAGATGTCCTCCTGCCCATTGCCCTGTAACCAACAGCACTTAAGGTGTGGATCCAGATACTTTTTAAAAGAGTTTAGGATCTCTGCCTCCACCACCAACTCAGGCAGCAAATTCCAGACACTCACGACCCATATCTGGAGTACTGTGTAAAGTATCAGTCTCTTTATTTAAGGAAGGATGTAATTTAGATGACTTAGTACCTAGAATGGGCGAGTTGTCTTGTGAGGAAAGGTTGGACAGGCTATGCTTACATAAACTGGAGTTTAAAAGAGTAAGATGTGACTTGATTGAAACATATAAGATCCTGAGGTGTCTTGACAGGGTCAACGTGGAGAGGATGTTTCCCCTTGTGGGAGACTCTGGAACTAGAGGTCACTGTTTAAAAATAAGGATTTGCCTACTTAAGGCAAAGGTGAGGAGAAATGTTTCCCCTCAGATGGTTGTCTGCAGAGGGATCTGGATAGGCTGAGCGAGTGGGCGAGGACCTGGCAGATGGAGTACAATGTTAGCAAGTGTGAGGTTATCCACTTCGGCAGAAATAATAGTAGGAGTACTATTTAAAGGGCAAAAAGCTGCAGCATGCTACGGTGCAGCGGGACCTGGGGGTCCTTGTGCACGAGTCACAAAAACCCAGTCTGCAGGTGCAGCAGATGATCAAGAAGGCGAATGGGATGCTGGCCTTTATAGTGAGGGAGTTAGAATATAAAAGCAGGGAAGTTTTGCTGCAACTGTACAGGGCACTGGTGAGGCCGCAGCTGGAGTACTGTGTGCAGTTTTGGTCGCCGCACTTGCGCAAGGATATTTGGGCCTTGGAGAGAGTGCAGAGGAGGTTCACTGGACTGATACCGGAGATGAGGGGGTTAGACTATGAAAGAGACTAAATAGGCTGGGTCTGTACTCGTCGGAGTTTAGAAGGATGAGGGGGGATCTTATAGAGATGCATGAGATAATGAAAGGGATGGATAAGGTAGAGGTAGAGAGATTTTTCCCGCTGAGAAAGGATAGCAGGACTAGAGGGCACAGCCTCAAGATAAGGGGGGCGCAGTTTAGATCGGAGTTGAGGAGGAACTTCTTCACTCAAAGGGTGGTGAATCTCTGGAATTCTTTGCCCGTTGAAGTGGTGGAGGCTACCTCGCTAAATATATTTAAGTCACGGGTAGATAGGTTTTTGACAGACAAGGGAATTAAGGGTTATGGGGAGAAAGCAGGAAAGTGGAACTGATCCACTCCAGATCAGCCATGATCTTATTGAATGGCGGCGCAGGCTCGAAGGGCTAGATGGCCTAGTCCTGCTCCTATTTCTTATGTTCTTATCTTGTGAGTATTTGGAATTTCCTCCCTGAAAAGACAGTGGACTCTTTGAATATTATTAACACAAAGCTGGATAGATTCTTGAGTAACAAAGAGGTGGTCAGGAGACAATATGGGAGCTGAGGTTACAATCAGATCAAATCTTATTGAATTGCAGAGCAGGTTTGAGGGGCCAAAACACCTATACCTGCTCCTCATTCATATGTTTTATATTTATCAGAGTCCTTTTTATGTATTTGGGCAAATTGAACCCACCATGTTATCAAGATCCATGTGTATTCTAACTTCCTTGAATGGATAGCAGCTGTCAGTTCCCAGCCAGGTCAGATCAACACATCCAGAAGTTTAAAGTAAAGTTTTAAAGTTTATTTATTAATCACAGTAAGCTTACGTCTACACTGCAATGAAGTTAGTGTGAAAATCCCCTAGTTGCCACACTCTGGTACCTGTTCGGGTACACTGAGGGAGAATTTAGTATGGCCAATTCATCCAACCCGTGCATCTTTTGGACTGTGGGGGAAAACCTGAGACACAGGGGAAACCCACGCAGACACAGGGAGAACATGCAGACTCCACACAAATAGTGACCCAAGCTGGAAATTGAACCCAGAGCCCTGGTGTGGTGAGACAGCAGTGCTAACCACTTTGCCACCGTGCTGCCCTAATTATCTAAAAAGATAAGTTTGTAATTCTTTTGTTCAAGCCTTTCTTGTGAGGCTAGGCCTTCCTTGTTCCATTCTGCCCCCTCTCCTCCCCCCACACCACATCAATCTTTGAAAGCCTCCCCTCTGTTGGTTAGCACTGCTGCCTCACAGCGCCAGGGACTCAGCTTTGATTCCTGACTTGGGTCACTATCTGTGTGGAGCCTGCACATCCTCCCTGAGTCTGTGAGCTTCCTCTGGGTGCTCCAGTTTCCTCTCTCAGTCTGAAAGACACGCTGGTTAGGTGCATTGGCCGTGCTGAAGTCTCCCTCAGTGTACCCGAACAGGCGCTGGAATGTGGCAACGGGGGGATTTTCACAGTAACTTCATTGCAGTGTTAATGTAAGCCTACTTGTGACACTAAAAAACAAACTTAAAAGCAAATGGGCGGACTTGCAATTTGCTTGTTGTTGACAGAGGACCTCCGGGCCGTGCTATTATTTGATGCTTTCTGCCAGTTCAGCTCACCAGACCAGGCCAAGTCCCAGTCTGCCACGAGAAAGCAGGAAATTAATGAGAAAGTGTATTGTCTGGCAGAAAGCTGCAAACATCCAGGCTGCGACTTGGTACAGCTGTACCTTCAGTGATGAACACAAATACATTGCAAATAACACAAATTAATTGAATTTTTTTCGGTGTGTCACTTGCTTTTATGTCAGACTGAAGGAGACTGGGGTCAGCAGCTGTTGTTCATAACCATGCTTATACCACACAAGCAGGACATTTTGGGTAGTTGGTCAACACAGTGAATCATTGGAAAATGGTTGAAAATTCCACTGTCCCAATTAATTATTAAGAGAGGCAACAAACCCATTTACCATCTGATGCCAGGTATCATGATGCCCTCATTATTGGTATCTTGGTGAATTGTTTTCCTGAGATCCTGTATTACATAAGCCTTCCAAATGTAATAATTCAGTGTGTCCTGAAGGGTGGCACAGTGGTCAGCACTGTTGCCTGACAGCTCCAGGGATCGAGGTTCAATTCTGGCCTCAGGAGACTCTGTGAGGAGTCTGCCTGGGCTTCCTCTGGGTGCTTGGGTTTCCAAAGGTGTGCAGGTTACAATGCTGAATTGCCTCTCATTTCCCAAAGATGTGTAGGTTGGGGGGATTAGCCATTGTAAATACATGGGGCTGAATTAGATACTCTGCCAGAAAGTCAGCGCAGACTCAATGAGCCAAATGGTCTCCTGCACTAAAGGGATTCTATGGTTCTAGTCAATAGCTGAAAGAAAAACATAAAAGATGATCACCTGAGGATCACCTAACTTTTCTTGTGGATTGAAAAACTCTGCTGCCTCAAGGGGGAACCAAAGGAATTTCCCAAACTAATGTTGACCCTGCCTTCCAAGATACCAATTCAAAAGGATAATTTCAAATTTAACAAGTCATTCAAAGGCAGTGGCCAGAATTTTATCACCTGCCCACCATGGGAATTGGAGGCGAAGGGGGAGGACCATGGAAAGGTCCATTGACTTTAAATGTCAGAAGGAATGTCAAAGTATATATTTTTTTTTAATTTCACAAAAGCTTGTTGCTGGAATTATTTAGATTGTTATAATCACTTTAAGACTATGAAAGTACACACACCCTCATGTGTAGAACACACTGATCATGGACAGTCAAAAAACACATAAATACTGGCCATGGCAATGGCAGGAACCTGGATTTTTCCCCATATGTTTTGCCTTTTGAAACTTCAAAGTACTTTGGTGCAGAGGAATCTAGATGTCCTTGTGTATGAATTAAGAAATTTAGTATCCATGTGCAGCAGATAATAAGGGAGGCAAATGGAATTTTAGCATTCTTTACTAATGGAATAGAGTACAGAAGGAGGGAGGTGCTGCTGTGCAGGGCATTGATGACACCACGTATGGAGTACTATGAACAGGTTTGGACCCCTTATTTAAGAAAGGATGTAAATACATTAGAATCGGTTCGGAGGAAGTTTACTAGGGTGATTCCAGGGATGAAGGACTTGTCTAATGAAGAGAGTTTGAGAAATTTAAGCCCATACTCCCTGGAATTCAAAAGAATAAGACGACATCTGATTGAGATATAAAAGATAATAAAAGAATTGACAGGGTAGATGTAGAATTGATGTTTCCCCTTTGCTGGACATTCTACAGTAAGAGTCCATATTTTGGGCTAAAGGGATGGCAGATTTAAAACTGAAACGAGAGGAATTACTTCACTCAAAGGTTATAAATCTGTGGAATTCTCCCCATATTGCAGTGGTCACCACAAAACTGAACACATTTAAGGGAGAGATTAATAGGTTTTGAAGGGTGAAGAGTTATGGGGAGCAGGCAGGAAGGTGAGAATGAGGCCAAAGTGAGATCAGCCATTAACATTTTGAATGGCGGAGCAGTCTTGAGGGGCTGAATTGCACTCTCCTGCTCCCATAATTAACATCACTATGTTCTTATATCTCATATTGTGTTCTGCTTTTCTGGGAAATACTGATACATAGAATCAGAGAATCAGTCAATTGTTACAGAACAGAAGGAGGCCTTTTGGCCCACCATGTCTGTGCTGACTCTCCAAATGAGCAACTCACCTCGTGCCATTTCATGTAATCTTACACATACTTCCTTTTCAGCTTGTTTGAACTTGCCCTCACTACAGTCTCAGGCAGTGCACCCCAGAACCTAATTACTTGCTGTGTGAAAACATTTGCCTCACATCGCCATTGCTTCTTTTGCCAAACTTAAACCTGTGTCCCATGATGAGATAGGATGTTGCAGACATAGCAGTACTCCTGTACCCTTCTGGAGTGCCCATTCTATTTATAACAGTGAGCAGAGGTATGCTATTTGTCTTCAATTATAGCGGGCAAATATCACTTCCTTCCTCTGAAGCTCAGATGTAACTTCTAACAGGTTACCGACTCTGTAGTGGGCATGAGTGCACAGTGGTGAGCACTGCTGCCTCACAGTGCCAAGGACCCGGGTTCGATTCCCAGCTTGTGGAGTCTGCATGTTCTCCCCATGTCTGCGTGGGTTTCCTCTGGGTGCTCTGATTTGCTCCCACAGTCTGAAAGACATGCTGGTTGGGTGCATTGACCCAAACAGGTGCCAGAGTGTGGGGATGAGAAGGATTTCACAGTAACTTCCTTGCAGTGTTAACGTAAGCCGTACTTGTGAGTAATAAATCAACTTAACTTTAATAATGGTGGGCATCAAATAAACAAGGCAGTGATTGCTAAAACTGGGAATTTTAGAAAAATGCAACAGTAAAATGCATGAAAAAGAATAAAATCTATTATATTAAGAGGATTGTCATGCAATTTGCCTATAGATCTGGCATTACAGGTGCTATTTGGGAACCATAAATTCCCTCCGTGCAACTATTTGCAGGTTCAGTACTGACTAATCTCAACAGATTCTGATTGGGTTTGTAGAACCGCTGGATGTTTTGAGGAATTGGTTAAGGCTATAGAAGACTGCAGCAAGTGGTGCTGCTTTGGAAAAGGTGTTGGTTATGACTGCAAGGGTTCTTGTC
Organism: Carcharhinus amblyrhynchos; assembly: GCF_965287045.1. Lineage (NCBI taxonomy): Eukaryota > Metazoa > Chordata > Chondrichthyes > Carcharhiniformes > Carcharhinidae > Carcharhinus > Carcharhinus amblyrhynchos. The sequence continues at coordinate 23,446,277 of NC_137338.1, forward strand.
AGTCAGGGATATTATAGTTAGCATTCATCCCAGGGCTGCATCAGGAGATGGGGGTGAAGGAGAGACATCAAAGGAAAGGACAAGTTGCTGATGGAGGGAGGAGGAAGAGCAGGTTTCTCAGCAGGAAGCCTTGTCCACCCAGGGCCTTCAGGGATACTTCTCTTCCTCCATCTAAGCAAGGAGTGGCAGCCAGAAATTTAGGTCCCTTCCCCAACCCCACAGACTTCACCGCCCACCCTCCTTCTGCTCCAAGTACAGGCTAACTGCACGCAAAACACTTGTAATTTACAAACGAAGAACTCTGGCACCTCTTGCAACCAGCGCTGCAGTCTCAGAGCAGGGAATGGTTAGGGCTGCAAGGGGCTGGGTAGTGACTGTGGCCCTGAACCTCTTCACAGCAGGATTGTTCCTGTCTGGAATAGGTGAGAGCTGTGAGATCTCCCAGTTCACTATGCACTGCTGCATCAGAGAGGTTGATGGGAGAAGGGAGTTCAGTCTGCTCTGTCTGGCCACAAAGAAGCAGATGGAGCTTGCAAGTGACTTTTTCAGGATAGTGAGATTCTGCATGGTGTTGCACGCCTTTGGCTGTTCATCATTCCATGCTGAGATGTAACGCAACATTAAAGACTGCCACTTGTGAGATGTAAGAAACCTGGCAGTCAATTTTCACACAATAAATTCCCACAAGCAGCAATGTGATAAAGACCAGTTCTGTTTTTCTGTGATGTTGATCGAGGGATAAACATTGGCCAGGCACTGCAGATATCTTTGAAAGAGACCCCTTAAAACCATTGAGCAGATGATACTTCTGACACTTCAGGAATCACACCTTCAACAGGGCAGCACTCCTTCAGTACTGCACTGGAGTGTCAGCCTTGATTTTTATGCTCATGACTTCCCAGTTGTGGGACTTCCCTAAACCTTGTGATTCAGAGGTACTAATTGACCCACCATTGACACACTTTCACTCTCCACAAAGCCACTGCCTCAGGGAAGTACCTCAGTAATTCTAAAACTCTGCAGGAGCACAGACTGCTGGACTACTGTGAGACACTGAAAGTCTCTTGTGCTCTGAGCTGTGATTGCAAGACCTCAGTCTGAGCTTCCACTGCAGTGCTTAGGCATTGGATGACTTGTGCTCATGCTGAGCTGGAAGTTGAGACATTGGCCATCAGATGTGACATTATGGTCAGGCCTGCAAGTGTTCTCAAGGAGTTCACCACCATTTCCACAATGGAAAGGATGGGTCGCAAGTTTTGTGCAAAGTCCTGAAAATGCGTTCACTGACCTTGACCATTTGTGTGAGGTCATTGAACTTTCTGCAGCACTGCACCCAGATGTCTTCACTGCCTTTGTTGTGCCTGTCTGAAGGGCTTCCTGGTCTCCTGAAGGAAGGGGAGCTCAGCCCTCCTGACCAACTGTTGTACCAATGCCTCCAGTGCTGGACTGGAGAATCTCTGGTCTGTTGTGCCATTTCTCCTTCGTTCAACAACTCTTCCACTATGACATCGCAGCAGTCAAAATGAAGCTCCCCTTTCAGAGATGAGGATTTAAATACTGCTAGCCTTGCACGAACCTGGTCCCCTCCTGTGGCATACAACCACTCAGCATCACTTTTTGTACACAAGAGCACAAGAGCTAGGAGCAGGAGTAGGCAATTCAACTCCTCAAGACTGCTCCGCCATTCAATACAATCATGGCTGATCATATCTCAGCCACATCTCCGCCTTCCTACCCACTCCCCACAACCCTTTATCCCTCTGCGAATTAAAAGCCTATTTACCTCTGCTGCCTTGGAAAAGCAACCAGCATAATCAAGGACCCCATGCAACCCAGACATACTCTCTTTCACTTTCTTCTGTCAGAAAAAAGATACAAAAGTCTGAGATCATGTACCAATCGACTCAAGAACAGCTTCTTCCCTTCTGCCATCAGACTTTTGAATAGTCCTATCACATATTAAGCTGATGTTTCTCTTCGTCCTATCAGTAACTGCAACACTATATTCTGCTTTCCTTCCCCTCTATGTACTCTATGAACAGTATGTTTTGCCCGTACAGCTCACAAGAAACAATACTTTTCACTGCATCTCAATACATGTGACAATAATAATAAATTAAATTAATAAATTTATTTAGTGTTTCATGCATGAGGATACCCAGATCCGTCTGCACCAAAACATTTAGGAAGATTTTTGCCATTTTGAAAATTAGTTGCCTTTTTATTCCCCTGACCAAGTTGCCATTGACTTCACAGCAGCAGAAATCCCACTGGCAGCCAATGGTGAGGGGGCGAGTAGGGGGGCGTTGTAAAATTCAGACCTAAGCATAATCTAACAAAGGGATTGATACAGGTTTTGCATAATTTCTTTACTTTGCAATTCTATTGCTCCAGATATAGAACCTAGTGCTGGGTTTGCTTTATCTTATGGCCTGATTAACCTGTATTGCTACTTTTAGTTCTGATGAAGGGTCGCCAGACACGAAACATTGGCTCTATTCTCTCTCCACAGGTGCTGTCAGGCCTGCTAAGATTTTCCAGCATTTTCTGTTTTTGTTTCAGATTCCAGCATCTGCAGTACACAAATCCTCCCCTCTAACTTTTTCAGATTCTTATTTTCCAAGATGCAATATTGTTATTTTTCTTGCCAAAATGTAATATCGCACATATGTTGAAATTCAATTGCCAGTTCTCTACCCACTCTGCAAGCTTGTTAACATCTTCTTGTAATTTGTTACAGTTCTCCATATTGACTAACAAGCACCACCCCGCACCTCCATCGTCACCTACCCTGTCCCACCAATTTGGTGTCATCCGCAAATTTAGACATCGTGTTTTTGTTTCCAAAGTCTAAAATATTAGTATAAATTGCAAACAGCAGGGGTCACAGCACTGCTTAATGTGGAACTCCACTTTATACCTTCTGCCATGCTTTACATAACTACCCTTTACTCCCACCATCTGCTTCCTGTCTTGCCAACTAGAAATTCTGTCTGCTATGTATCCCCTGGCTTGACATTGTCTGACCTAAGTTATTAGCAACGATGTAGAACCTTGGTTAGATTGCATTTGGAGTATTGTCCAGGTGGCCACACTACCAGAAGAATGTGGAGGCACAGTGGCACAATGGTTAGTTTGCTCCATCACAGCACCAGGGACCTGGGTTCAGTTCCAGCCTTGGGTCAATGTTGGTATGGAGTTTGCATGTTCTCTCTGTGGATTTCCTCCGGGTGCTCCGGTTTCCTCCCACACTCCAAAGATGTGCGGGTTAGGTTGATTAGCCATGCTAAGTTGCTCTACTGTCGGGGGGATCAGCAGGATAAATATGTGGAGTTATGGGAATAGGGCCTTGGTGGGATTGTTTTCGGTGCAGGCTTGATGGGCTGAATGGTCTTCTTCTGCACTGTAGGGATTCTATGATTCTAAGCTTTGAAGAGAGCGCAAAGGAGGTTCATCAGGATGTTGCCTAGTCTCGAGGGTGTTGACTATGAGGAGAGGTTGAATGAACTAGGATTGTTTTCACTGGAAAGACAGAGGCTGAGGAGAGACCTGATAGAGGTCTACAAAAATTATAAGAGATGTAAAGAGGGTGGTTTGGCAGAGACTTTTTTCCAGGGCGCAAGTGTCAATTACAAGGGGACACAGGTTTAAGGTGAGAGGGGGAAAGTTTAAGGGAGATGTGCGGGGGAAGTTTTTCATGCAGAGAGTGGTGGGTGCCTGGAACGCACTGCCTGAGGAGATAGTGGAAGTAGGCACATTAGCAACATTTAAGAGGCATCACAATGGGTACATGAATAGGGAGGGAATAGAGGGGTACCGACCGAGTAAGGGCAGAAGGCTTTTTCTTCAGTTTAGTTAGGGCATCATGATTGGCATGGGCTTGGAGGGCTGAAGGGCCTGTTCATGAGCTGTACTTTTCTTAGTACATTCAAACAACAAAGAGCAATCTTATAAAAAGCCTTGTAGAAAGTCCAGATAAATTACATTTACTGCATTCCCCTTATCTGCCCTCTCTTCAAAAAACTCAACGAGGTCGTGCAAGGAAAACTTTCCTTTTTGAAATCCATGTTGACTATTCACTTGTATTTTTGATTTGTTTTCTCTCCTGTTCTGGTCTTGAAGAGTGATTGTGTTATTTTCTATCCAGCAATGTTAAACTTAAATGGAATTCTCAGTGCAGACAGGCAAACCTAGATGCATTTCTTTGCGTGGCAACTCAAAAGCTGAAAAGAGTGCAATAAGTGCTCTTAATGTTCTGTGAACTTCCAGCAGTTATCCAACTTTTGTCAGGGTCCAAAAGGATTTGCACTGTCTTTATCCATCTGTACTGAGACTGATAACAGCTGTGATATCTCACTGGCATAATGAAGTATTACATTAATTGAAACAAAAGGACAAAGTTTGAAGTGTTCTGAGACCCGTAAGTGTCAAAATATAACACACAAAGAGATTGACTTGCACAAGTTTCCTGAATTATATTCCTGGGGTGTCAGGCAACTTCCTATTTTTCCTCTCCACCTAGCCTCCAAACCAACCCCACCCATCCCAACCACCATCATCCTCTTCCCTCATCTCCGCAGTGTTTCCCTATCCAAATCCAGGGCCTTTTCTGGCTCTGAAGGCCAATGGCTACCTTCATCTACACAACTGCTTGCAGTGCCAGTAGTGTCCACCATGACAAAGGATCATCCAGGCTCAATACATTGACTCTATTCTCTCTCCGCAGATGCTGTCAGACCTACTGAGTTTCTTCAGTATTTTGTGGTTTTGTTTCAGGTTCCAGCATCCGCAGTATTTTGCTTTTATCTTAATGCCCGGCACTGAGTTTTGATGCTGCAAGGAGCGGTGGTCAATTTAACTGGCCACCAGCTTTCAGGAGTGGGACTTTATCTCACTGACCAGTGGAATTTACACTCTCAGCTCAGTTGTGCTGTCCACAGTAGCTTATTACTGCGATGCAATTGTTTAACGCAGGTTGGCTGACGTCTGACATTTCATCTAGGAAGGTGAGCAATATGTAGAATCCATCAAATCCCTAAAGTGCAGAAAGAGGCCATTTGGTCCATCCAGTCTGCCCCCCTCATCCCTGTAACTACATGCATATTACCTTAGATAATCGATCTGACCTGCACATATTTGGATACTAAGGCTGGGGGCAGGCAAGGCTCGGAGAATGGCATTCTCCATTGGCCTCGGGCAGGATCGTGCGAAACTTGGGTGGATGTGCCGGTAAAATTACGCTCTAAGGGTCAATTTAACATGACCAATCCACCTCACCTGCGCATCTTCGGACACCAAGGGGCAAGTTAGCATGGCTAATCCACCTAACCTGCACTTCTTTGGATACCAAGAGACAATTTAGCATGGCTAATCCACCGCCAATGCACATCTTTGGACTGGGAAGAAATTGGAGCATCTGAAAGAAACCCTCACAGACACAGGAAGAATGTGCAAACTCCACACATACAGTCACCTGAGGTCCCTGGCACTGTTTGGCAACAGTGCTAACCATTGTAGCATCATGCCACCCTTCCAGCACCCTACCCCACCCACACCTCATAAAATACAGCCCAATCTCAATGTTAGACTGATTTAGGGGCCTTTAAAAAAATTTGCATTTGGCTCGAATAATTGAGGGATATTAGTGATGAATAAATATATTCTCTTGGACTGTGGAGCAGCAGAGATTGGTGGTAATGAGAAAACCTCAGGTTTAATCTGCCTCAGAAGGAGAAAGTAAATAAAAAATACTTGCAACTGTCACCATTAAGAATAATGTCAAATCATGTGAAGCTTAATGATCAGATTTAATCTTAAATCAAAATCGGACAGCATGGTGGCATAATGGTTAGCACTGCTGCCTCACAGTGTCAGGGACCCAGGTTCAATTCCTGGCTTCAGACACCGTCTGTGTGGAGTTTGCATGTTCTCCCTGTGCCTGCATGGGTTTCCTCCAGGTGCTCTAGTTTCTTCTCACAGTCCAAAGATGTGCAGGTTAGATGAATTGCCACGTTAAATTCTCCCTCAGTGTACCCGAACAGGCGCCGGAGTGTGGCAACTAAGAGATTTTCACTGTAACTTCATTGCAGCGTTAATGTAAGCCTATTTGTGACTAATAAATAAACTTAATTAGAAATGGGAAAGCTTGCTTATTGCCTCCAGGGGAAAGAAGCTGAACAAAGTTTAGATGGTAGAAGGAGCATCTGCTATAACAAGATCCATTTTCGCTTACTTTTTAATCAAAACAAAGTCAACAAAAGGCATGTTTTTCAATGGCTGAATCCGAAACTTACAATCAGTGACAAAATGTTATCATTGAACACATTGCATGACTTTCTCTCCAGATGAAATAACTCCTCAGGGTATAAAACGTTTCAAGCTATTAAATGTTTTGGATGTACCTTATTGATTTATTTAAGGTTGGCAAAGACAGTTCTGGGCAAGTTTGTGAATCAGGACAATTTATAAAAGGATTCCAAAAGCATTCTCCAATTCCACTTTTTAGGAATTGAATTATTTGATGAGTGTTCTTCAACTTCCACCCACTGGGGAGGTGATGGCCTTGTGGTATTATCACTAGACTAATAATCCAAAAACTCAGCTAATGTTCTGGGGACTCGGGTTCTGAATCCCGACACGGCAGGTAGTGGAATTTGAATTTAATTTTAAAAAGTCTAGAATTATGAATCTACTGATGACCATGAAATCATTGTCGATTGTTGGAAAACTCCATCTGGTTCACTCGTCCTTTAGGGAAGGAAATCTGCCACCTTTAGCCAGTCTGGCCTGCATGTGCCTCTGGACCCCTACACTTAATTGTCTCTGAAATGGTCAGGCAAGCCATTAGGTTCACTGGCACTTAAAAACAGCAACAAATACTGGCTTTGCCAGTGATGCTCTCAAACCATCAAAAAGGTGCCTCCCCCTCCCCACACCTCACCCCCATTCCCCCTGCAGTTACAACTACCAGCCGAGTGAGGACAGGAAAGGGGCAGTTCTTGTGATGAACAGGTCGGGTCTGTAGAGGTGGAGATAATTTGATCCAGAGAAAGCCTTATGTGGGATATCAACAGACTGGAATTGACTTATTGGCGCACATCCATAGCAATTTATTTTTCAATTGTTTCTTTCGCAAATCACTGGTTAGCCCACTGAATGCCTGCGGTACAAGATGGGTTGGAATATGAGAATTGTGACCCGCTTGCCAACCTCCTACCTCTTCTTTTCTGAAATTTACATTGGGTGTGTCGCTGGCCTCCTCTCCCACTTCCTGCCATCTATTTCTTCCATGAGAAACAGGGGGTTGGCAATTGTCCTTCACCATCAGCCCCACCTTCATCCTCCAAACTCCAGGAATCATGGGGAGAGGAAGGGTTATCTGCAAGATGGGAGCTGAAACAGGAAAGTAGGTGGGAAATTCTGCACCTCCCCGCTCCACCATTGTGTATATCTTGGTAGCGGGAGGTGGTTGGCTGTTGGTGGTCGGGGAATCTTCCAGCCCCGTCCTATCCATTGGATTTCCCATTGAATCTACCACATGTCACTGGGAAAATTGTGATGGATATCATCAGCAGGACTGGAAGATCCCACCAGTGTAGATGGCTAGTAATTCCTACCTAATGTCTCTGTCTTAAACCTGCTGTGATAATACTGTGTGGTATGCAAACAGGCCACTGTCAGAATATCAAAGTGCATTAATTTTTCTTTGTACTGTTAGCAATTTGCCTGGTTTAGAAACCTTTGATTCTTTCTATAGGTTGAATTGAATATATCACCATGACTGACACCCCAGAAACATTGCATTGGGAAATCATCAAGTGGAAATGCCCATATGAAGAAGCTTTAAGTTCAAAATTATAATTTCTCTTTCGTTTCCTTTTCAGTGGGAAGAAATCAGCGGAGTGGATGAGCACTACATACCAATCCGCACCTACCAGGTCTGCAATGTGATGGAACCCAACCAGAATAACTGGCTCCGGACAAACTGGATTCCACGCAATTCTGCTCAGAAGGTTTATGTTGAACTTAAGTTCACTCTGAGGGACTGCAACAGCATCCCGTTAGTCCTGGGGTCCTGTAAAGAAACTTTCAACCTCTATTATATGGAGTCTGACGAAGATCACATTGTCAGGTTTCGAGAAAGCCAGTTTGTAAAAATTGACACAATCGCCGCAGACGAGAGTTTCACCCAGATGGACCTGGGCGATCGAATCCTCAAGCTGAACACTGAGGTCCGCGAGGTCGGGCCGATCAACAAGAAAGGATTCTATCTGGCCTTTCAGGATGTCGGTGCCTGTGTCGCTTTGGTGTCTGTGCGTGTCTTCTTCAAAAAGTGTCCTTTCATCACGAGGAACTTGGCTATGTTCCCAGACACAGTGCCTGGAGTGGACTCCCTGTCTCTCGTGGAGGTGCGTGGCTCCTGTGTCAACCATTCCAAGGAGGAGGACCCACCCAGGATGTATTGCAGCACTGACGGAGAATGGCTGGTGCCAATAGGGAAGTGCCTGTGCAATGCTGGATATGAGGAAAGAGGAAGCATGTGCCAAGGTAACAATTAGTCATCTGGACTTGGGAAAACCTCCCAGTTTGAACCCATTACAGCAATGTGTAATCAGTCTCAACAGATTTGCAGAATTCCCTTTGTCTACGAAGTAGTGTTAATAATCTACAGACATTTGTAGCACGTTACACTCTCATTCAACTGGGACTTCTCTTAAAAATTGAATATATTTATTGCTTCCAACAACTTTTCAACACACCTTTGTTTTCTTTCTAAAAATCTGATGCCATAATTCTCGAACCAGTTGAGGGGGGCTGCGGGTGGGAATGTAATTAGCACAGTGTTTAGCACTGCTGCCTCACAGCGCCAGGTTCAATTCCCAGCCTTGGGTCACTGTCTGTGTGGAGTCTGCACATTCTCCCCGTGCCTGCATGGGTTTGCTCCCGGTGCTCCGGTTTCCTCCCACAATCTGAAAGACGCACTGGTCAGATGCATTGACGAGGACAGGCTCTGGACTGTGGCGACTAGGGGGATTTCACAGTAACTTCATTGCAGTGTTAATGTAAGCCTTACTTGTGACTAATAAATAAACTTTAAACACTTTAATAACATCGTGTAGCTAATCCTGGGTCACATGTGACATCTTCGCAGATCTGCTATTGTTCATGTTTGGGATCTGAAAAGTCATATATGTTCCTGTTTGAGTGCACTTGGCAAAAAAATAAAGTAACATTATTGATTTGCAGGCATTGTACAAGTGACGTCCTCATGGTTACCTTGGGATATAAAGCATTGGTCTTCATTACAGACTTTCGGGCCTATGAGTGCCTTACGTGGGCTAGCTAAGCATTTACCTCCCTATATCATATTTTGGCAATGTATTTCTTTTCAAAACTTATTCCATAAGTTAATAACACAAGTGCATTGAAACATGTGCTTGTTTCCGTATATTCCAACTGCCTAAAATGCTTGCGAGCATCGCTTAATCGAATTCAGTAAAACAGCAAATTCTCAATAAATTAGTTCCTGTGGGTCATTGCCTCATCTAAAGTAAAGGCACACTGATAAGGCAAAAGTATTTTGTTTAACTGTCTACATTAGTGGCACTCCAGATTCATTCAAAGCATGTCAGAAAACCCATTAAAATCTGACAGATTTTACCCGTGTCCCATTTCCTTAGTACTATCATGAAACGAATGTCCTTTATTGTAAATACACTTTGGCAGTTGTTTGGAGTGCTAAGTAGAATGCATTTAGGCCAAGCTGATAAGACTGTTTTATATAGACAAGCAGCGTACTATACAAGTAACGTACAGGGTTAAGTCCGCTCTCATGTCATCCGTTTTAATATGTAGCAGTTGCTTCATCAGAATATTTTAATTGCATGCCTCATTTCAGTTGTTAGGCAAATAATTGAGTGGCTGAGCGGGGGTGATATAAATTGAGGAGATAGCACCTTCTGAGTGTGTTTGCACCTTTTTTATAAAATCCTTATCCTTGGCAGCAATCTCTTTGAAATGCAGTTATGCACTTCGTTCTTCTCAATCCTTGCTGAGTGGTTTAATTGAGACTGAGAACAACATTTTTCCATCTTTATCAGGACTGCTTGGTCTCACTGCCTCTGTCAAACATTGGGCCCGCTACATCTGTATCCCTTTGTCTTATTCCACTGCAGTACACTTCCCTCAAAAACTAGACAACTACATGAGCCCTACTAATAATTTTTTTCAAAATGTCAATAATTTGAAAACATAAATAGGATCCAGGAAAAAAAATATATAAATATATATGCATATATAAATCTTAAGATAGCAGTGATCACATCTTGGATTCCAAGCTTTCAAGATATGATCATGGCAGCACAGTGGTTAGCACTGCTGCCTCACTGCGTCAGGGACCTGACTTGGGTCACTGTCTGTGTGGAGTTTTGCACTTTCTCCCCGTGTCTTTGTGGGTTTCTCCTGGGTCCTCCAGTTTCCTCCCACAGTCCAAAGATGTGCGGGTTGGATGGATTGACCATACCAAATTGCCCCTTAGTGTCAGGGGGATTAGCAGGGTAATTATGTGGGATTATGGTGATAGGGCCTAGGTTGGATTGTGATCAGTGCACACTCGATGGGCTGAATGGCCTTCTGCACTGTAGGATTCTATGATTCTATAATGTATTCAACGAACACTGAATTACTTTGCTGTGTATAAACAAGCAAAGCAGCTACTTTGCTCAATGCTGGTTTCCTCACAAACAGTAAGTCATCGTTTTTAGATGATACTGGATTTGTTTAAAGAGGAATGCAGGCTAAAACTCTTTTTTCAAATAGTGCCATAGAGCCACCTGAATCATCATAACAGTTCTTATCTGGAAAGTCCATACAAGTGCATCTCTCCCTCTGTACAACAGTGGAGTGTCAGTTTAGATGACAATGGCAAACCTCTGGATATGGGGCACATGTGACTGTCTGTGTGGAGTTTGCACGTTCTTCCTGTGTCTGCGTGGGTTTCCTCCAACTGTTGTGGTTTCATCCCACATTCTAAAGATGTGTGGGTTAGGTTGATTGGCCATGGTAAATTGCCCCTTAGTGTCAGGGGGATTAGTAAGGTAATTGCGGGGTTAGGGCCTGGGTGGGAGTGCTGTTGGTGCAGGCTCGATGGGCTGAATGGCCTCCTTCTGCACTGTAGGGTTTTTTTTATGATTCTACAAAATCCACCTGGCTCACAAATGCTTCTAACAAAGCACGTCTCCTTGATTGGACTGTTCACTGCCTTAAAACACAAATGTTTGCTGTTCTTACAGAATTTTACCTGCACCAGATTATATTAGAGCTTCTGCTGTAAACCATACTGCAAGGAGCGGAAGAAGGGTAACACAATTCATGCAAAATGTTCAGTTTAGCATTGGAAAATTCACTGAAGTCATTGGTTTAGATCTCTTTAAAAAACACACAGCAGTAGAAAAAAAATCACATAAATGATTAAATGCACAAACAGATGTTTAATCATTTGCCATGTGACAAATCTAACAAGACCTGGTATTTTCCTCAATATTGATAATGATGAGCAAGTATTAATTCCAAATTATTCCAATATCCTCAACCCTATTCCTCTTCCTTCATGTTATTTCCTCCCATTGCACATCCTTAAAAGCTAATTGAAGCCACACAAAGGTGTTGCATGATAAAGTTGAGGATGCGCCATTAATTCCATGGACTTTTAATGGAAAACATCAACTTAAGGATTGATCATTTGAAATGCTGTGACCAGTGTCTTGAACTAATTGCTATTAATTGAGTGCATTGGAGGACCGGTGTTAAAGGAACACTGCAGAAATCATTAGTTTTTAGAGTTTATTTATTTAAGTAGGCTTACGTTAGTGAAGTTACTGTGAAAATCCCCCAGTCGCCATACTCTGGCGCCTGTTCAGGTACACTGAGGGAGATGTTAGGATGGCCAGTGTACCTAACCTGCACATCTTTGGACTGTGGGAGGAGACCAGAGTACCCGCCCAGAGGAAACCCGCAGACTCCAGACAGACAGTGAACCAAACCAGTAATCAAACCTGAGTTCCTGGCACTGTGTGGCAGCAGTGCTAACCACTGTTCCCTCCCTTGTTTTGATTTAAACATATGCCTGAATGATTGAAAAGTTTAGGATCATAGACAGTGGAGAGCAAATGCATGGAAACAAACATTCTTTCCCGGAACATTTAACGAACAGTGTCAGTAATAAAGGCCATTCAGCTTCAAGCTGGTGATAGGAGGTTCCATTGGCTGTAACTGGGACAGTTTTCCCAGTTTCAGATTATTTTCCATAAGGCATTTAAAATGCATAAACCCCTGGCTTCAGTAATGTAGTGCTTTTGTTTCCCACTTGACCTCTTAAATGCTCTGTTGAGTGGCTGAGCTATAGCAGCCTCTGTTGTCAAGTAGAAATGTGGCACATCCGCAGCACTTGAGGGGCAGAATTTTTTCTTGGATGTGTTTGAAGGGCCCATTATGGCAGTACTTCTAGAGTGTGCCTAATAGAGGCTAATAATGGATCATCTTACATTGCAATGACAGCTGAGGCGGTAACCTCTGGCGCTTTCGCTGGTACATTTTCAAACAAAACACAGCAAGGAAATGAAATGGAAAGTCCAAAGTTTGCACTTGAACCTCCAATCGTAATTGTGTGAGGCTTCAGAAAATAGAACACTTTTGCTCTATCGTGTATTTTAGATTGCTTGAGATAGGCACGCGTTACATTTTGAGAGAACTCAAAAGGCCGACGTATGAGCACACAGGTGATGTAAAATATTTAAAATCAAATCAAACTGGTTAGTGAAAACAACACTTTTTCAGAAGGTGACTGTTGCCATAGCAACCAAGTTGTTACTTGGCTAAACAACATTGCACCAAGCAAACCTGTCTTCTCGTGCATTTTCCCATGAAGCTGTTTGTCCTATTTTATGATCGTTTTCAAAGGAGCGCTAGGCATAGCTTAATAATGTCAGCGCACCAGTTAGTCTAAACAATTCAAGATGTAAAGCTGAGCTGAGAAAAAATGGGTTTGATTTGTCCAGATGTTTGCAGCTGTGAAGTATTTTGGATTGCAGGAAGATATTTGTCAACCCCGAATCAGCACTTAACACAGAAATAGGAGGAGGAGTGGGTCACAGCATGCATTCCCCATCACCCCCTGCCCTGTGCAACCCCCTGCCCCCAGAGGATGGTCAGTCGTTCACAGAATCCAGAGCCCCAGCAGTGCAAAAGGAGGTCATTCGGCCCATCAAGCCTGCGCTGACAACAATCCCACCCATGCCCATAACCCCAAGTATTTACCCTGTTAATCCCCCTGACACTCAGGGGGAAATTTAGCATGGCTAACCCGCATGTCCTTGGACTGTGAGAGTAAACGGGAGCACCCAGAGGAAACCCACGCAGACGCAGGGAGATAAAAAGAATAAACACAAGTAAAACGTGATGAAGCACCACTCTTCCAGTCCTTAAATGGGAATATAAAAGCGATCTACAGTCAGCTGAAACTTAGTCAAATTAATCAAGTTTCAAGCTAGTTTTGTTACAAGAAGATTGAATTCAGATTAGCATAAATTTAAACCTATTTAGTTGAATGACTAAGTTGATGGAATTTGGATTAGCGATAAACTCTTGTGTCCCTGCACAATTGTTTAAGTCGAAGCAGCTTAGGTTTTGAAAGGCTAAATTAATGTATCTCAGATCCCTGTCTCCGATGCTGGGATTTTTAAATTAAATGTCAAAAATCAATATAACTTTGGCTGCCTGGCCTGATTTTTCCCTTTTACTCAATTAAATGTCTAGACTTGCATTATAAAAGCAAAAGATCCTCTTTTAGTTTTGAACCTCTTATTGGAATAGGCAAAGTATTCTGTATTTGTCTCTTTCGGATTTGGACAAAGGAAATCTCTTTGGTTCTGTAAGAAGCCTGAATCCTATCCTGAATCAGGGTAGGCAGGAAGCAAGGTGAGTGGCAAATTGTTCCACCACCAGTACCTTAAGACCTGAGGGATTTTAACTCTCGGCTTTCATCTGCATGCCTGTCTCAAATCTTTGGAAAACAGTACATTGTGTCAGTGAGTGTGTAGCACAATGATTTGATTTTTTAAATTTGATTTGATTTATTAGCATACAGTGAAAAGTAATGTTTCTTGCGTGCTGTACAGACAAAGCATACCCTTCACGAAGGAAACGAGAGAGAGCAGAATATAATATTACAGTCATAGCTAGGTTGTAGAGGAAGATCAATTTAATACAAGGTAGATCCATTCAAAAATCTGATGGCAGCAGGGAAGAAGCTGTTTTTGAGTCAGTTGGTACATGATCTCAAACTTTTATATCTTTTTCCCAGCAGAAGAAGGTGGAACAGAGTATGTCCAGGGTGGGGTTCTTAGTTATGCTGGCTGTAGACAGAGTCAATGGATGGGAGGCTGGTTTGCATTATGGACTGGACTACATTCATGACCTTTTATAGTTTCTTGCGGTCTTGAACAGAGAAGGAGCTATACCAAGCTGTGATGCAACCAGAAAGAGTGCTTTCTCTGGTGCATTTGTAAAAGTTTGTGGAAGTCATAGCTAACATGCCAAATTTCCATACTCTTCGGAGAAATTAGAGGCAGTGGTGGATTTTCTTAACTATAGTGTTGGTATATTAGTTCGTCTGCCAACAGGCCCCAAAGGGTACATGCCTAGCCCTAAGGTAAGGCATGTATCTTCATCGGGGAGTCCAACAAAGACTAGACAGGTCATATGGCATTTGATCAAACATCACAAGTCTTGAAATCCAAGGCTGATTGTATTACAGGACTCTCCCAGACTCCTGGGGTAAACTTTGAGAACGCCAATATGCCCCATAATGATTTAGTTAGAAATGTGGACCTAGTTAGGATGGCACTTTGCTGCTGTCCTGAAGAAATGCACTGCTGTCATAGCATGGCTGCAGAGGATAGTTTTGAAGCCAAAACAGAAAAATGCTGGAAAAACTCAGCAGATCTGACAGCATCTGTGGGTAGAGAATAGGGCCAATGTTTCAAGTCTAGATGACCCTTTGTCAAAGCTTCCCACAGATGCTGTCAGACCTGCTGAGATTTTCCAGCATTTTCTGTTTCAGATGCAGCATCCGCAGTACTTTGCTTTTATCTTGTATGAGGATAGTTTTGATCTCCTCCGATCTCCTCAGACAATTACTTTTATTGTATGAAGAGAGTGGAACAAGAACTTTAAAGGCACAGATTAATGTGGCTAAAAGTAAATCTAGCTTTAGCTGCAAGAGCCGGTGATCTCTGAATGGGAAGTTGTGCAAATGGGATCTGTTGCAATTACCGGTGCAGGTAGTTTTTGCTCTGTAATTCAGGCCAGAATGGTATTGGTGAGCTCAACACGGCATCTCTGCTGCCTGATCAGACTGGCTTCCCCTGCAAACTGCCTCATCCTCATCCACTCCTTTTCTTCTGAGTAATGCAGATGAAAGCATTTTCCTAAATTCCCCTTGTCCTCACTGAATCTCGCCACGGGTTAGGTGGCTTGGCCATGCCAAATTGACTCTAATGTCAGGGGGATTAGCAGGGTAAATATGTGGGGTTAAGGGAATAGGGCCTTGTAGGGATTGTGGTCACTGCAGACCCGAATGGGCCGAAAGGCCTCCTTCTGCACTGTAGCGACTCTAAGATTCTAGGATTGTCAAAAAAACCGATCTGATTTGGGTAATGCCCTTTAAGGAAGGAAATTTGCCATCTTTACTTGGTCTAGCCTACATGTGACTCCAGAGCCATAGCAATGTGGTTGACTCTCACCTGCCCTCAGGCAGCTAGGGATGGCCAATAAATGCTGGCCCTGCCAGCAAGGTCCGAGTCCCATAAATGAATAAATAAAGAATGAAGGGTTTAAGCTGGTTGCCTCATAGCAGCGATGAGCAGCAGCCAAGATGCATGGAAATCAGTTCACAGCTTTCTACGCTGTTTTAGTCAGTTCTTACATCAGACTTTAATTTCACTTTGGTCTCTACCTTGGCAGTTCGCTGTGGAGAATGCCGGCAGTCTTAATGTCGTGCAGTGCAGAGGAGGCACTTCCTGCTATTAATGGCACCTCTAATGGAAAAGCTTTAAAACCAAGAATGTGAGATGCTGTGCTATTGCTTCTGTTTAAATAACTGCCTGAAATATGATCGTAAAACTGAAAATTAACACTGAACTTGATTGTTAACGATAAAATGGCCACAAATAGAGATAGATTAGTGTTACAAGGAGAATGAGAATATAATCCCACTCTAGGGTTAAACATAGCAACAGGAATAGACCTTCACCAGAATTCTACTGCCCCGCCCACCACGGAATTGGAGCGGGTGAGGGGCAGACGTCGGAAATGCCCTTTGACCTCAGGTGGGAATTTGCAGCCTCAGGTTGTCAAATCTCACCCCTTGAGTCTATTCTGCTATTCAATAACATTGAGGATGATCTGTGACTTAACAGCTTTACTTTTGCTCCATCGCTTAAGAAGTAATATGGAGGAGGCGACGACCTAGTGGTATTATCGCAAGACTTTTAATTCAGAAACTCAGCTAATGTTCTGAGGATCCAGGTTTGAATCTCGCCACGGCAGATAGTGGAATTTGAATACAAGAAAAAAACGTCTGGAATTAAGAATCTACTAATGACCATGAAACCATTGTCAATTGTCGGAAAAACCATCTGGTTCACGAATGTCCTTTAGGGAAGGAAATCTGCTGGCCTTACTTGGTCTGGCTCTACATGTGCCTCCTGAGCCACAGCAATGTGGTCACCTCTCAACCGTCCTTGGGCAGCTAGGGATGGGCAATAAATGCTGTAAGAAGTCTCACAACACCAGGTTAAAGTCCAACAGGTTTATTTGGTAGCACAAGCCACTAGCTTTTGGAGTGCTGCCCCTTCATCAGGTGAGTGGATTTCAGTTCACAAACAGGGCATATAAAGACACAAACTCAATTTACAAAATAATGGTTGGAATGCGAGTCTTTACAGGTAATCAAGTCTCAAAGGTACAGACAATGTGAGTGGAAAGAGGGTTAAGCACAAGTTAAAGAGAGCTAGGACAGTTAGTGAGATTTTGCAAGCCCAGGCTAGTCATGGAAGTTACAGGTAGTGTGACATGAACCCAAGATCCCGGTTGAGGCTGTCCTCATGTGTGCAGAATTTGGTTATTAGTCTCTGCTCAGTGACTCTGCACTGTCGTGTGTCATGAAGGCCGCCTTGGAGAACTGAAGATCAAAGGCTGAATGCCCATGACTGCTGAAGTGTTCCCCAACAGGAAGAGAACAATCTTGCCTGGTGATTGTCGAGCAGTGTTCATTCATCCATTGTCATAGTGTCTGCATGGTCTCCCCAATGTACCATGTCTCGGGACATCCTTTCTTGCTGCGTATCAAGTAGACAACGTTAGTTGAATTGCAAGTGTGTGTACCGTGTACCTGGTGGATAGTGTTCTCACATGAGATGATGGCCTCTGTGTTGATGATCCAGCACATTTTGCAGAGGTTGCTGTGGCAGGGTTGTGTGGTGTCACGGTCACTATTCTTCTGAAGGCTAGGTAGTTTGCTGCGGACAGTGGTCTGTTTGAGGTTGTGCGAATGTTTGAAGGCAAGAGGTGGGGGTGTGGGGATGGCCTTAGCAAGATGTTCATCTTCATCAATGACATGTTGAAGACTCCAGAGAAGATATTGTAGCTTCTCCACTCTGGGGAAGTACTGGACGATGAAGGGTACTCTGTCTGCCGTGTCCCATGTTTGTCTTCTGAGGAGGTCAGTGCGGTTTTTCGCTGTAGCGCATCGGAACTGTCGATTGATGAATCAAGTGCCATATCCTGTTCTTATGAGGGCATCTTTCAGTGCCTGGAAGTGTCTGAAATCCCATTCGCGTGATGAAGGAGCAGTGCTCCAAAAGCTAGTGGCTTGTGCTACCAAATAAACCTGTTGGACTTTAACCTAGTGTTGAGAGACTTCTTACTGTGTTTACCCTAATCCAACACTGGCATCTCCACATCAGTAAATGCTGGCCAGTCAGTGATGCCCATGTCCCAAGAATGAATAAAGAAAAATTGGTGGGACCACATCTCAAATGCTGTGTACATTTTTGGTTTCTTTATTTGAAAAAAAACAGGTGCAGGTAGAGTTTTTGAATCAGTTCAAAAAAGATTTAGATTGAAGGGCTTATTTTATGAAGAAAGATTGAATATGTCCATTGGAGTTTCCAAGAATGAGAGATAATCTTATTGAAATAGATTCTGAGGGGACCTGGTAGGTATATGTATACCAGGAGGATGTTTCCTCTTGTGGAGGAGACTAAGAGGGGCATTAGTTTGAGGAATTCTCTTCCTCAAAAAGCAATGGAGGTGTGGGCATTGAATTTATTCAAGATAAGGTTAGACAGATTTTTGATAGACAAGGAAGTATTGGGCTACGTGGGGCGGAGGGGGATGCTGGGGGAGGGGGTGAGGGCAGCAGACAGGAGAGTGGAGTTGGCAGCCCAATTGGATTAACCATGATGTTATTGGATGAGCTGAATGGTTTACACCTGCTGCTACGTCCGATGTTTCTACATTCCAATGCTTGTATTCTTTGGGATAATATTGGAAGGGTACCCTATTCTGTGGACCTACAAAAAAAGCTTTAACCATCCAAAGATCACACAGGACAGATTATATCACTATGTGGATATAAACGAAGATTTGGGATTCAATAAAAAGCAATCTATACCATGGCGATGATCAGAATGGCCATATGCTTGAATGCAATGTGATACCAATGCCTCGGGGCCCAAATGGATATCACAATACTTCCTCAGTTTTGTGTTATGCATTTAGTGCAACTGATATTTAGCAGCTGCAGTGGCTTCTGAGAAGAAATGCACTTAAAAAAACAAGAAAGCCTTTAGAACGTGTACACCTGTAGAAGATTGGCAGGGACAGGCAACTCAAATCCCAAGCAGCGCTAAGGCATGGTTATATTAATTCCTTAAGTACATTGTGAAATGTGAATTTTAACTATTCCCTTATGTCGTGGCTCTCGAGATGTCAGCACTGTGTGCAACATCCTGACTTTGGAGATTGTGGAAGTTTAATAAATATTATTATTCCTCTTGAGTTTCGAGGCATCTGGAAATCAATGTATGATTCAGTGGACTTTTGAAATTGATCGAAGGTTTCTTCTCTGTATTGTAGATAAAACTTAATCAAAATTCATTGTGGGAAGTACATCATAAGCTGCACTTACCACTTCACTAACCTCTAACCACACTGTGTTAAAGGCATTCCACAAGATGTTGCAAGAATGATCCAGGGCCTAAGAAACATTTTTGAAGGATGCCAACCTTCCTTAACTAAAAACTAAATTGCTCAGATGTGTGTGCAATGGAATATATCACATTTAAGTGATGCTTAAGTTTAAGGTTTATTTATTAGTGTCGCAAGCTTACATTAACACTACAATGAAGTAGCTGTGAAAATCCCCTCATTGCCACGCTCCAGCACCTGCTTGGGTACATTGAGGGAGAATTTAGCATTGCCAATGCACCTAACCAATATGTCCTTCAGACTGTGGCAGGAAACCGGAACACCCGGAGGAATCCCACACAGACACGGAGAGAACATGCAGACTCCGCACAGACCCAAGCTGGGAATCAAACCCAGATCTCTGGTGCTGTGAGGCAGCAGTGCTAACCACTGTACCACCTTGTCACCATTCCCCAGTCTTCAACTTGTTTACAAACTGGCAAACACAAAGATTCTTAAGCACTTCCCAATTTGAGCATCTTTATTTTGTGAACAAAAGATAGTGCATTGCATATGCTTTGAAAAGGTTAACTTTAAATGGGAAGGGTGAGGTCCTGATGCTTCCATTATAAGCAGTGCAGCTCAAATAAATTGTGCAAGAGAAATGTTGCAAAAAAAGTAATGCTAAAGTTATCAGCCTGATACAATTTTAAATTACACTTTAATTTTTTTTGGTTTATATCCAATTCAATCCGATCCAAGTCCAATTCAGAGTCTCTGCAAATGAGACATCCCAATCCAAGCTGACAAGACAGGCCTCTCACCTCCTGTCTTGGACTTCATCTACATGATCCAAACTGGTTGGAGTAGGCATTGCACCTCCTCCAAGGCTTGATCTCATTCGCATCTTAGTCAAAAAGCCCAGATGCCGCTTTAAAAAATTGCTGCACATGAAGGCACAATGTAACCTTACGACTTCAACCAAGCACAGTACATTGATACTACACTTGATCTTAGCCAAAAGGCCGAATTATGCTTTAATTGTGAGAGGCTTAGGCACAATATACCTTTGAATTGAAGCTATTCCCTATTTGTAGCTGTACCTTGAGAAGGAGTATAACATGTTGTTGGGCTAACCAAAAGAAAGATGACCTATATAACGTGACACTCTATAGATCACAGAAAGTGGGCGATTGTTTGTGAAGATTTCCATATTGAGCAAAAGGTTAACCTAAACAACAAAACTGGTTTTCTTCTTTTCAGAGGTTCAAAGCATTCCACCTTTGTTGTCACAACTGTTGTTGCTTACTTTGTTCTATCCATTCCTTGTAAGCAAGTATGTTAGGCTGTGCCTGGGCAGAGATTTGACTTGCCATACTGTTGTTGTGCGGCAAAGCATGTAACGTGGGCTCCCCTTTTCAGCATAGGCACTGCTGGTGAGCTATTGACCAAGGACCTGATGACCAGCGTGGGGCTTGCCAGCAGACAGCAGGACATGTGACTATGATGGATGATTTCCCCTTTCAGCAGCAAATGGTCGAGATGTGAATGAGAGAAGGTTTCTGCAGCCCATTGGGGTTTCACTGTGTACTTTGTTACAATCGGGAGTAATTGAAGACATGTCCTCCTCCTGGAGCTGAAGAATGTTTGGCACACCAGGAAAGTGATGAATAATTGTCTGCAAAAATAAATGAAGAAATTGTCGGAATCCTCAAAGGCAATGTGCTGGCTTCAAATAATGGAAGGCAATAGCTCTGGGTTAATTCTATATTAAGCACTTATTACTCTATCTGTCGTACAATGATAGGTTTTAAACAAAATTGACTATTTACAATTAAATATATCTCTGTAGAACCTTGAATTTACTGGCCTAGAAATTAGTCGGCATCTGATGGTCAGTGATGATCCTTATCCTGGAAAACTTAGGGCCTGTTCCAGAATCCCACCTTTCCCATTTAAAGTTGATCTTTTAGAATCACATGCAATGCACAATCTTTTGTTCACAAAACAAACACCAGACATTGTGCCTCTGGCATTATCTAAATGAGACTTGTTAACTGCAAGGGTGTCCCCCTGAATTGTCATTGGATTTTACACTGCAGGAGGGTCACACTGAAGTCAGTGGTGATCATTGGCACTGCACTGGAGTCCTTCCTCTCCTCCCTGCTCCACCTTCAGGTGGTGCCTTGCAATGATCCCTTTAAGGGCACAACAACTTTGGCAGTGGAGCCTTGGGCAGGTTTCAAGTCCTGTGTTTGCAATTTGAGAAGGGTCTATAACATCTGTTTGAGGCATAATGGGCCCCAGGTACCACATAGGGTAGGTGGTCCGATTTCCTCTCACAGTCCGAAAGATGTGCTGGTTAGGTGCATTGGCCATGCTAAATTTTCCCTCAGTGTACTCAAACAGGCGCCGGAGTGAGGCAACTAGGGAATTTTCTCAATAACTTAATTGCAGTGTTAATACAAGCCTACTTGTGACATGAATAAATAAACTTCAAAACTTCAAAAAAAGAATGAATTCAATAAAAACCTGGAAATAGAAGTCTAATGATGACCATGAGACTATTGCTCGTCATTTAAATCCATCTGGTCTACTAATGTCCTTTCGGGAAGGGAATTTGCTCTGCCTAACATGGAACTCCAGATCTACAGAATGAGGTTGACTTTTAACTACCCTCTGAAGTGGCCTAGTAAGCCATTTAGTTCAATGGCAATTAGGGATGGGCAACAGATGCTGGCCCAGCCAATGATACCTACATGAATGAATAAAACAAACGCTGCTTGTGGCAAAATGGGGCACAGCTTACTTCCAAACCAGAACGTGGCACACATGTCACCCACCACACTCTTGCACTCATGTTATACCCATCAGGCAAATGTAGCCTCTATCGATTCAATATTTTCCCCTCAAATTCCACTGTGATGTCCAATTTTTATTTCAGGGCTAGCTGCAACAGGTAGCCTGGGGCTGAATCACTTTGGCAAAGAAAATAATTGCGGGGAACCCTGAAACAAACAGATTGAAATTTGTTGTGTCTCCACTTTTGGAAATTCTATTCATTAAGTACTCATTACTGTTGGAATATGAAACCAAAATAATGATAAATGATTTATAGTTCATGAGCAAGCAAGAGGAGGAGGAGGCTTTTGTTTACGCTTGTGTTAAACACCCACTCTCGGAGCACAGCAGATAATTGGTACAGTTAATGTAATTTTTACTTATTATGATTGTTCGTATTTTCTCTGATGTGATGGAATCAGTGATAAGAACAGTTGCAGATACAAATATTGCAAGAGGAAAATATTGGAACCACAGTTTTCATTACTTATTAGTCAGTGCTATATATAAACTGTGGGAGGTTTTATGATGCAGTGCTAATGTGGCTACTTTCAAAAGCCCTGGAATCAATTCCCACGTCAGGCCTTGATGGCCACAGAAGGTGCATTCATAAGGTAGCCAAACATGTTGATTATCCACCTGTAAATCCTTCCAATATGGCTGATGACAGTTTTTAAAAATTATTTACTGGATTTATTATTGTCACATGTATTCGAATACAGTGAAAAGTATTGTTTCTTGTGCGCTATACAGACAAAGCGTACCGTTCATAGAGAAGGAAACAAGAAAATGCAGAATGTAGTGTTACAGTCATAGCTGGGTGTAGAGAAAGACCAATGTAATGTGAGGCAGGTCCATTCAAAAGTCTGATGGCAGCAGGAAAGAAGCTGTTCTCGAGTCAGTTGGTATGTGACCTCAGACTATTCTATCTTTTTCCTGACAGAAGAAGGTGGAACGAGAATGTTCGAAGTGCATAGAGTCCTTGATCATGCTTTGCCGAGCAACAGGAAGTGTAGGCAGACTCAATGGATGGGAGGTTGGTTTGCATGATGGATTGGGCTACCTTCACGACGTTTTGTAGTTTCTTGCAGGCTTGGGCAGAGCAGGAGCCATACCAAGCTGTGATACAACCAGAAAGAATGCTTTCTATGCAGCATTTGATCCCCACTGTCTGGTGACTTCCGATGGTTTAATATAACTCTTGTACCACTTGGCTCCCTAAGTACAGTCTTGAGACCCACTGAAAACAGGTCACCCTGCCAGTCTGTTTCAGTCATTCCATTAGTTAAATATTTCTCTTGCTGTAGGCTACATAATACCTTTGTTTGGAGAACTTGACAGCTTTAGACTTACATTGTCATTATTACAGTTGCATTAATTCCAAACAAATACACCTACTCTCATTCATTTCTATTGAGTAGAATCATAAAGATTAGATCCTTTCCATTCTGTTTAGTTTAGAATTCCTCATCCAAACCATTGGAAATGGTGGGTGAAATCTTACCAAAAAATGGCAGTGTTATTTCTGGAGAGAAAACTGGCATGTTTCTCTTTGGAGAAACCAGTCAGTATTCAACTCCAGATCTTATATATTCTGCCGAAAATAAATCAATGGTTATGTTTCACACTATCATACAAGTGGGCAGTGCCTTAACACGCCGGCAAGACTGCACTGCTCAGAGGTCTGGGGTGCCATCTTTAAAGGGTATCCCGATCATGACCTGAGTAAACTTCCTCCCCAGCCCACTGTGGAGGTCCTCAGGGGCTCCATTCCTCATCACCAAGCCTGATCATCGGCCCCTTCTCTCCCCTTCCACCCATCCCTTACGCTCCCCCTCCCCCATACCCCCATCATCGACACCTCTTCACCTTCTATCCCCCACTTCTCACGGTCTGAGCTGGCATCCACCTCCTCCACCCTCCAATGGGCATCGCAGGCATCTCCTGCTCACAGTCACCACCACATCTAAATGAATTCCACCCCTCCATTGGCACCATTGGCATGATGCCAACCCAAGCCAAGGGCAGGTGCCAAGGGGTGTTGTCTGGCCATATACCTCTCCCCTAGGGGCTTTATTGATCTTTATAACTCTGGGGAAACCCCTGTGACAGGTTCACATCCAGGTGAACCTGTTGTAAATGGCACTGGCGTGACACTGAATATCCAGTGGTGGGGGGAGAGCGGGGGTGGGGGGAGGAGTCCCAGAGACAGAGACATATTAATATATTAAAATGAACTTTCTGTGGTCCCACAGTATGTTTCACACCACTCCACTAATCAGAACTCGGAAACTCATTGGCATGAATTGCGTTCTCCAGATTTTGAGTAGGCGCCGCCATTTCTGTAGACGGAGAGTGCGGGCTCCCTGTGACTCAAACACAAGACTTTCCTTCATCGTCCATACATGAGTGCTCAGCTCACTAAATGTACCCGGTTGATTCACACTACATCTAAAGATGGATGTACATTATAGAGATCTAATTAACACTGTGTCAAACAGACATTTTGTGGTCTACGCATTCAACTTGAATGAACGGATAAGTGGCCACATTGTAAGTTTTATTTGAAGTTGACAGAGCACCAGATTTAACCGGGGAACCTCTTGTGCATGCTCTGTTTCAACTGTGCTTATAAATAAGGCACAACTTACAGTCTGGAGATAACACTAGCTATAAATACAGGCATAGATAAGCTAGCAAAATGGAATCTTCAAAAACAGTGAATCACACTGCAGGAGGATTTGGAAATCTTTTCAGCCTTACTCTGCTGTTCATCACTAGTGTCCCGCCGCCAGTGACATTCATAAGGCTGGGTCATGTATAGTTAATCAGGAATGAATGGCCAGACGAGTTATCTGATCATGTTGTTAAAAGTGCAGGCAATGTATTAAAAAATGTCAAACTAAAAAAGGGTGAGCGACGCTGAGATGTAACTTAATCTTCTGCAATACTCAACTTTGCCTCGGAATGATGTTATGCTATTTTACCACAAAGGCCTTTTATCATTTTTATGTTGTAAAAATGTTGACGTTCCTAAGAACACACCTATAAAACCCGATTTCTTGCTTGCTGCCATAGTGCATTCTTACCGTGTCTTAACAAATACACTAGAAAGGAATGGAGGGGTGGGGGAGAGAGAGAGAAGGAATGAAGTCAGGGCCCAGTGGGGGCATTTGTGGATCACAACCCTGCAGAAAAGTTTGAACAGTCAGGCTTCTGGATATTTTTGATGTTATGCTTTTTCAAAAAAAAAATTACTTTTTTGTCTTTCGCCACGCTGCAGCTTTGAAATCTTTACAAAGAGAAAAGCCGGAAACTGATGCCCCATGTGTTGGAATTAATTTATAGAAAAAAATGACTTGGCTGGTGGGCAGCATTAATCCATTTGAAAGTACAGCATTTAATTACTAGAATAAAACATGCGATTCACGAGTGAGCAGTTAAAGCCAGTCAGGCTAGAATGGGCCATGTTGGAACTGGGACATGTGCCCATTTAACAGAATGGCATTACTGAGGTGGAAACTCGATTAACCTACTGTGTTTAATTACTTTAAGCCGGTGGTAATTAAACTTTATGACCAGGGATCACTTATTCAGTTGCCAAAGGTGGCATAAAGAATGTACACTGGGTACTATTAAGCTGTGTTTGAGCATTCATTATTGCTTAATTTCCCTCCCCCACCCCATTACCAAGTTGCATGGACTTTTATAGACTGAATCCCCTGTAGTGACAATAGGGTACAAATCTCTGTCTGTGCTGTTGTCATGCAAGTTTTTACGGCAATTATATCAGAGTTTTCATTTCTTAAACATACTAAGTTTAAAGTTTTTTAATAGTCACAAGTAGGCTTACATTCACACTGCGATGAAGTTACTGTGAAAATCCCCTAGTTGCCACACTCTGGTGCCTGTATGAGTACATGGGAGGAGAATTTAGCCTGGCCAATTTACCTGACCTGCACATCTTTGAACTGTGGGAGGAAAACGGAGCACCCAGAGGGAAACCCACGCAGACATTGGGACAATGTGCAAACTCCACACAGACAGTGACCCAAGTCAGGAATTCAACCCGAGTCCCTGGCGCAGTGAGGCAGCAGTCCTAACCACTGTACCATCATGCAGAATTTTCTCATGCAGTAAAACTGACCATTTTTAGGCTGAGGCTGCGTCAAATGAGGTATCATATTTGAAGGCCAAAAGTGTTAATTTTATCCCTGGGACAGAAGGTTATATGTTCTAGCACCATTTCAGGATTTGGCTTAGAAATAGGAATCGGAATTGTTGCTGTACCAAAATGAATTAAGGAACTGTCGATACTTGTACCCGACCAGTCCTCAGCCGAAAGCTGGGCACGCCCAGGACCGTCTGGCAAAGTGCTTTTCAAATTCCAGCTAGATCCTCTTTCTGGTGACCGCCTTCAGTGATCCCTTAGGTTGGACCACCTGTTGGCCACATTTTCCTAAACACAGACGGCATGCATTGAATGTAAAGAAGGCATCCTCACTTTACAAAGGAAACCTTGAACAAAAACATTAGCTCCCATTTATCTATGTAGGGGGCCTGATACCTGTTTTAGGAATGGGCCCTGGATGCCTTTTTATTAGTTTATTATTAATAAAACTATTTTAATAGTTTTTTTTTACTGACGCCACTACCAATTTGGCATTCATGAGCCGAATTCCACCAATGAATCAGAACCTTCTGGAAAGGAGGAAAAACTGATTATCTTTTCTCCATTTCTCCCCCATCACCTAGTCCCCAATCATTTTCATAAAATTATACGGAAATGCCTGAAATTTTAGATGTAAGAAGAAATTCTAAATAGCATTTCAAATTTCAAAGATATTCCTGAAGGAGAGTCCCTAATGCATGGCTTAGGTCTCTATTTAATGGCACGTATTATACTCCAGGTTAGATATTAAACTTTCCTTTTGCAACACATGGAAGTCAGCTTCATATACCAACTACTTTTTGTCTCTACGAACCAGGATCAGTTTGCAGAAATCACTTTAAAAAAGAATCAGTCAGTCCAACTGAGAAATAATTGTCTGGATTGAAACAAAATCTCATGGCGGCTTCGCGACATTGCTACGAAAATCGTCCCGTTAAAATAAAAGAGAGACAACGATCGTTTTTCACTCCTTTAGGTTCTCAGGCATTGGTTTTCGCAGTGTTCATCATTCCTCCCCTCCAGTAAAATGAATGACAGCTCCATATCTAATTCAATCTATTGGAATGATCCAGAGCCATATTCCATGCAACAGAATAACTGGAGTTTTGAAAATGCCTTAAGATTGTCCATTTTTTTAGTAATTGAGCCCGGTATATGTCATTTTGAATATAACATGCCATAATGCGACTTTGATGGGTTGCCAGATTTCTATCAGTCGTGGGATACTGTAAGAGTCCAATTCCATTACATCTGGTTTGCAGTAAAATGTGCTTGCAACACACTTTGTGCCATAAATGTGTATTTTCAGAGAGACGTTTTTGCACCAATGAGACTGGATTCAACATAGCACCCAAATTGTGGCACTATGCAATGTCCCAGTCTCATGCAGCACACCCCATGGAGTATCAATGACACGATTATTATCATTTTTCAAAAAAATAATAGCCTTTCACTGTAAACATGGTGATAGGTTGAACGTAATTTGTCAAGCAATATTACACCCTCTTGGGGTGGGGGAGAGAGGAAGCAGAGTTATTTGCCTCATTGTAGAAAATCATTTCCTTAGCTCTCTATTGGAATTCCAGCAGGATCAGCCAACACCAGAGCAAATACTTCATTCACCAAAACAGTAAAATGATTTGATTTATTTTATTATTGTCATATGTGGTGAGATTCAGTGGAAAGGACTGTTTTTTGCATGCTGTACAGACAAAGCATACCATTGATAGAGTATATAGAAAAGGGAAGGAAAAGGTGCAGATTCGATACTGCAAGGGGAGCCTGAGTACTAAGCAAAATGGTGAAAGCTCGGTGTTCTTCTCCCCTTCCCACATTTTTTAATATCTTATTAGGCACATTTATGAATTTTTGAGCTGGAAGGCACAGACTTTTATCTAAAGAAATTTCAATTGGTTTCTACTTTTAAGCCACCGGTTTCAATGCATTTATTGAATAGTAGCTCATACAATCTTCCTACAGTTGTCTCGACTGATGAGCTTATGTAAATTGTGTCATAGTCGACTGCTTTGCCAATAAGCCAGAAAAAGTCAAACCTTTCTGTCACTAATAGTGTTAGTGCTTAATTCTGCATGCAGAAAGCTATTTGATGTGAATCAAAGCCTTTCTTTGCGTTTAGCAGCATTTGTCAGAAGCAATAGAAGTAATTTAGGTGATATTTCAAAATAAGGTTGAGTTAATGTCTGTGAGGAATAATTGTCCTTTGTTCAGTAGCAGAGCGACAGATTGTTTAAGCACAGCCTGTGATCTGCCATTTTCCGCCTCAGACATTTAATATCTCCCCAAACATTTAAGCGATCAGCTAACTTGATTTATAACTGTTGAGATAGCGCAAAATTAAAAATTAATTAATTTGAATGAATTTGTAATCAAGTGGACAGGGCTGAGCTATAGTTATGCTAATAGGCCTATTCTGTTCACACTTCAAGCCAGCTGATCCCCAGAATATGTGACGGCTGTAACATGCACAACTGACAAATGGAACTCAGCTCAGGGGAAGGGTCAGTAGTTTGGCTGCAAGCCTCCTGGGCCTCAACTGCAAGTGGGTTAAAGTCTTGTTGACAGTGCCTCGCAGCGAGAGAAAAAAAAGAGGATTTTGACTCTGACTTCTTAACAATGCCAGTAGTTTAGAGGTTCAGTCAGTAAGGTGAAGATGGACTGATCGATAAACAGAGGTGAATGTCTCTGAAGCTGTCGTCTACACAATCAGAGCGGCAGAACCACAGCACTGATCAATTGGTGCTGACTGCCCTTTTCTTTTACATGCGTTACTTCCAGAATCGCACAAAGGAATGAAATCCTGGACTTAATAAAACCCTCAGAAGGTCTTTTCTGAAAAAGTAATGGGAATTTGCAGTCAGCTAACACTGTTTACAGCAATAGAAACATTTGCCAGAGGGGAAACAATTTGATACTTGCAATTTTTTAAGAACTTTCAGTCTTTATTTATCTATTCCCAATATTTTGATGCTCAATGTTCATCTTTCATGCCCTTGTTTTTTCATAAAACAGATGAAGTCATTTTAAAATAGCAAAGTGCTCGAGTGGGGCCACATAAATCTTGAGTGCTGAATCCAGTTTGAATAACTGAGGCACAATGGAGATTTGCAAGTTGTAGGGACAGTTCATCGGTAGCTATTAGAATTATAGAACCCTACAGTGCAGAAAGTGGCCCTTTGGCCCATCGAGTCTTCACTAAACACAATCCCACCCAGGCCCTTTCCCATATCATACCCACTAATCCCTCTAACCTACACATCCCTGGAAACTAAGGGGCAATTTCTTAGCATGACCAATCAACCTAACCCGCACATCTTTGGACTGTGGGAGGAAACCAGAGTACCCGGAGGAAACCCATGCAGACACGAGGAGCATGTGCAAACTCCATACAGATAGTGACCCGAGCATGGAATTGAACCCAGGACCCTGAAGCTGTGAAGCAGCAGTGCTAACCACTGTGCTACTGTGCCTAATATTCTATTCGAATAGATTATAATACCTACAGTGCAGAAGAAGCCATTTGACCCATCAAGTCTGGATGGCCCTCTTATCCAGATCCTCCCCCCTGCCTAATCCTCGTAACCCCATGGCTAAACTATCTAATTTACACATCTTGGGACACATAGCACAATACAGCATGGCCAATCCAACCAACTTGCACATCTTGGGCGTGTGGGAGGAAATCGGAGCACCTGGAGGAAACCCACACAGACATGGGTAGAACGTGCAAGCTCCACACAGGCAGTCACCCAAGACTGGAATTGACCCCGTGTCCTTGGCAGCAGTGCTAACCACAGTGCCAGGTCCCTCCTGTCGGTGCTGACTCGATGGACCAAAGGGCCTTTTCTGTGCTGTATGATTCAATGACTAAAAGCCACAATGTTGATTCCCTAGAGTCTGAGGACATGGTTACAAGGAAAACTGGAATTTTCAGCAGTTACTTTATTTATTAAATGAATACAAATCACTGAAGCCAAGCGATCGTCCCCTCGTTACTTGCTAAGTTTAAGGTGATTAGTTTGCAACTTTCAGTAAGGCAAGGTACACCAGAACAATACTTCAAAATAAACTGATTTTTCAGCAACAGAAAACACCCTGAAAAGTAGGACATGGAAGCACAGATTTGACCAGTGAAACATTCAGGCTGCCACATCCACAACAATTTATCATATTTCAATATACCTCCGTTTTACACTTCAGCAATACTGCTCTGAGATCTGTGGCACCTTAATCAACAAGAACAGAAACGTACACTTAAAAAGCACAGTTAACATTTCAAGGTGCTTCATAGGAGTTTAGTCAGACAAAAGAATGGAGGAGAAGAAGAAGACACGAAGAACTACGACTGTAGGATTTGTTACAAGGTGAGTTTTCAGGCGGGAGGGGATACTCAGGGAGAAGAGGGAGCTGGAGGAGCTATGGAGATGGCAGGAGGGAATTTCAGAGTGGGGGATCTCAGTGCCAATGGGGATGGAGACAAGCAGAGTTGAAACATACTTACGGTGATTTGTGTTATCACAGAGCAAGCTGGTATTTGCAAAAGAAAACAGCTGTTTAGCTAAACACAAATCTGTGCTAGAATTACAGTGTAACTGACCCACTGTCTTGGATCTTATTACTTTGGATATGAATGCAGCTGAAAATAGCTGTGGTGAAGTGCTATTCCAATAAACGTTGCAGCCAGGCTGGAGTGCAGAGCTGTTAATGAGTTCAGTAAGCTAACAGTGAGTTCAATTGGAATTTAGTCACACTTAAATATCATCAGAGCAACCAAAATAATCTTACTCTTTAAGGTAACCAAATTTCTTATAGCCTCTGTAAATGTGCCCATAAAATTATTCTGTAGGTGTCGAGCTGTTGTGTTAACATTACTAAACTGAAAATAACAAGACCTGTCTCCTGTAATAAAAGCCAGATAGAACTGGTTAAAACTGAAGGCAACAACAATCAATAAGTCACAGAATTGACATCCGTTTTTGTACATCTCAGAGTTTGGCTGGAGAGAAGGAGCTGACTGTTGGAATCTGTTCCTAATCCATTGATCCCTGGTGGAAAGTCCAAGGAAGATTTTCCCCCCAACAGAACTTTGGGTGAGATTGCACCAACAGCAGAGGGAATCCCAGACCATTTGGAGGGTCGAGCTGGGATGACAGGCTGTCTGCAGCCAGAGACCCAATGCCAAGGGACAGCCTGCAACGGCCTCTGAGCTGCTGTTCTTTTGAAGCCAGGGGGAAGGAAGTTTGTGGAGGGCAGTGGAGGAGCTCCACTCACTGAGGGATGGTTGGGGGGCCAAACCTGTAGCAGGGGAGGCAGCAGCACCGTGGAATTATCACTGGACTAGCAATCTGAAGATCCAGAGTCCCGGGTTTGAATCCCACAATGGCTGCTGGTGAAATTTGAATTCAAAAGAAATCTGGAATTAAAAATCTAGTGACGACCATTGTTAGTCGTCCTTTAGGGAAGGAAACCTGCTTTCCTTACCTGGTTTGGCTTACATGTGACTCCAGAGCCACAGCAATGTGGTTGACTTTCAAGTGCCCTCTGAAATGGATTTTTTTTTAATTTGATTTGATTTATTATTGTCACATGTATTAGTATACAGTGAAAAGTATTGTTTCTTGCGTGCTTTACTGACAAAGCATATCTTTCATAGAGAAGGAAAGAAGAGAGTGCAGAATATAGTTTTACAGTCATAGCTGGGGTGTAGAGAAAGATTAACTTAATACGATGGAGAGCAGTTATGGATGGGTCTAGCCAGCAACATTCACATTCCATAAAAATGAATAAGGGAAAATGTTGGATTGATTTTTAAGGAGCCTGGAGGAACATTTCCACTCTTCCTGATCCTACATAAATAATCAGGTAGTTATGTTCTCTTTCCATCAGGCTGCAAATTCATACTTAACAGAGCATGTACCGTACAAGATCCACCATCTAAAATCATAAATTGAGGTCTTTAAGTCCACTGCAGGATCTTGGGAATCATTACAGAAATCATGGGGAAGGGGCAGCAAGTTATTGCCACCATTCATGTGTCAATTGCACCTTAGTTCCAATGTGCTTGAGGCCTGAAAATCCAATATTTTGTCTGGGCTAAGTATAGGCCTGGGCAGCTTGGCAACATTATCGGAGGGATTATTTTTGAATCTTTTGATTTGATTCACTATTGTCACATGTACTGGGGTAGTCAAAAGTATTGTTTCTTGCACACTATTCAGGCAAAAGGTACCACTCATAAAGTGCGGAGGCTAAAGGGAGACCTGATAGAGGTTTACAAAATTGTGAGATATAGACAGGGTGGATAGTCAGAGGCTTTTTCCCAAGGTGGAAGTGTCAATTACAAGGGGGCACAGGTTCAAGGTGAGAGGGGGAAATTTATTGGACATGTGCGTGGGAAGTTTTGCACACAGAGTGGTGGGTGTCTGGAATGTGCGACCAGAGGAGGTGGTAGAAGTAGGATATTAGCAATATTTATGAGGCATATGGATGGGTACATGAATAGTGAGGGAATAGAGGGATGTGGACCGAATAAGGGCAGAAGGTTTTCTTAGTTTAACTTGAGCATTGTAATCGGCACAGACTTGAAGGGCTGTTGGACCTGTTCCTGTGCTGTACTTTTCTTTGTTCTTCTTCTACATTAGGCAAAAGGAAAAGGATAGGACGCAGAATTGATTTTCAGAAGGCGTTTGACAAGGTACCTCACAAGAGGTTATTGCAGAAGGTCAGGGGACATGGAGTTGGGGGTAGGGTGTTAGCGTGGATAGAGGATTGGTTGTCAAATAGGAGACAGAGAGTGGGGGTCAATGGGTGCTATTCGGATTGGTGGTTGGTGACTAGTGGAGCCCCAGGGGTCGGTGCTGGGGCCTCAGCTATTTACCATTTATATAGATGATCTGGAGGAGGGAACCGAGTGCAGGGTGTCGAAATTTGCTGATGACACCAAGATTGGTGGAACGGCAAATTGCGTGGAGGGTGTGGAGAGTCTGCAGAAGGATCTAGACAGGCTGGGCGAATGGGCCAGGAACTGGCAAATGGAATTTAATGTTGGTAAGTGCGAGGTGGTCCACTTTGGTAGGAAGAATGGTAGGAAGGACTATTACTTACGTGGCGAAAAACTGCAGCAGGCGACGGTGCAGAGGGACCTCGGGGTCCTTGTGCATGAGTCGCAAAAACCCAGCTTGCAGGTGCAGCAGGTGGTCAGGAAGGCTAATGGGATGCTGGCCTTCATAGCGAGGGGGATTGAATATAAAAGTAGGGAGGTCTTGCTGCAGCCGTATAGGGCATTGGTGAGGCCGCAGCTGGAGTACTGTGTGCAGTTTTGGGCGCCGCACCTGCGCAAGGATATTTTGGCCTTGGAGGGAGTGCAGAGGAGGTTTACTAGGCTGATACTGGAGTTGAAGGGGTTGAGCTATGAGGAGAGGCTGAATAAACTAGGCTTGTACTCGTTAGAGTTTAGAAGAATGAGGGGAGATCTCATTGAGACATATAAGATGATGAATGGGATGGATAGGATAGAGGTGGAGAGACTCTTCCCGCTCAAAAAAGACAGTAGGACTAGGGGGCACAGCCTCAAGATAAAGGGGGGGCGGTATAGAACGGAGTTGAGGAAGAACTTCTTCACTCAAAGGGTGGTGAATCTCTGGAATTCTCTGCCCGTTGAAGTGGTGGAG
Organism: Carcharhinus amblyrhynchos; assembly: GCF_965287045.1. NCBI lineage: Eukaryota > Metazoa > Chordata > Chondrichthyes > Carcharhiniformes > Carcharhinidae > Carcharhinus > Carcharhinus amblyrhynchos. The sequence goes on from NC_137338.1 coordinate 23,480,225, forward strand.
GCTGCCTCGCTAAATATTTTTAAGACGCGGGTCGATGGGTTTTTGATAAGAGAGGGGATTAAGGGTTATGGGGAGAGGGTGGAAATGTGGAACTGAGCCAAGACAGATCAGCCATGATCTTATTGAATGGCGGGGCAGGCTCAAAGGGCTAGATGGCCTACTCCTGCTCCTATTTCTTATGTTCTAGAATATAGTGTTGTAATTACAGGTAAAGTGAGGAGAAAGATCGGCTTAATATATGGTAGGTCCTTTGAAAAGTCTGATGGCAGCACGGAAGAAGCTGTTCTTATATCTGTTGGTACACGTTTTCAGACTTTTGTATCTTTTTCCCTGACGGAAGAAGGTGGAAGAGAGAATGTCAGGCGTCCATGGGGTCCTTGATTATGCTGGCTGCTTTCCTGAGGCTGCAGGAAGTGTGGATAGGGTCAATGGATGGGAGGCTGAATCTGTGCTGCTGATAGGGAATCTCACACATCCACAGTGCAAAACATAAATTTAAGGTAAACACATCCCCTTATTTCCCGACTATTTAAAAGCAGTCCCTATCTGAACTTTGGATTGTCACTGCCATTGTGAGACAATTCAAACTGTTTAAATTTGTTGTTAAAAATTGACGTTGTTTCTGGCCTTTTATTTCAATCTATTAATAATTTAGAATTCAATTTTCAGTTCAGTATCAAGAATCAGTGTTGGCCAGTCACCCAATCAAGTAACTTGGCCATCAGCTAACGAGGGTTTATTGAGGAAGAATGAACTATTAATTAGGGCTTACCTGTGTTAACTCACAGATCAGGCAATACAAATAGAACATTGTGTTGGTCACGGGGCCTTGAGGGAAACACAGCATAGTGCAACAGCTGAAAATTTTGAGGCTTCAGACAAACATTATCTAGCAGATTGTGAACATTAGCATGAGAATGCAGCACATATATTTGTTTGCAGGATATCAATTTGCTTCCTCAAAACAGCAGGGAGGAATTTGTTGATTCGCTTCAAGTACTTTTGTCCATCGATTCAGTGTTTTGAAGGAGCTGGACAAATGTTTGGCTAGAAACGCAGCCATGAGGCCTCTTCTGGAGTCAAGAGGAGAGTGCCAAGATAGACAGCCTGTCTGCATCTTCATGATGGGTGTGGAAAATGCTTCTCAAGTTTAACGCTAGATCAATAGGAAAACTACTGGGTATTGAAGAGTGTAACTGGGGCACATTGTCATCTTGTGTTACTGTCTGTTGTACAGTTCCTGCAAATCAAAGCACTATGCCAGTGACAACTGATGTTTCTATTCTTATTGACCAGGGATTGAAGTACTATCCTGTTGGATAAGGCTGTTTCACGAAATGTCCAGATGTAGTCAAATCTGTTAACAGATGTGTTGTGTGTTAAATTGCTATTGTAATGGAAGAGTTTCTGTACCGGAGGTAGGAAAACCAAAATAGAATAAAATCTTTGGAATGGCAATCCACAGCAATTGCATACAAATACTTGTTTGCTATTTTAATTTAGAAATTAAGCTGTTTAAAACCAAGTACAGTGGTTGATAACTCTTTAAAATACCAAACAGAGGAATTTTCATACAAGTGTGTTAAGCATTGATTAACCACTGTCTTTCAACGCCATTTCAAGAGCTTCATGTTTTGTTCAAAGCATCTTTCAACAACAATTCGGATTAATGAATTTGGCTGCATTCTTTGAGGACTCATTAAATGAATAACAAATTTATGCTTCAATTTGCATCTTGGAATTCTGTTGTTTTTGTATAATCTTTTTGTATAATTCAATATTCTAAGTCTTGAAATTAGTAATAAGTGCAAAAGGAATATATCCACCTGGAACTTTTAAAGATAAATCTATATATTGTAACTTAAAAGTGAAATCCTTGTTGTTTACCCATGTTTAATCAATATTTACATCAAATTTTGACTTTAAGCTATCAGGCAACCATCGTAAGACCATAAGACTTAGGAGCAGAAGTAGACCATTCGGCCCATCGAGTCTGCTACACCATTCAATGAGAGAGATCATGACTGATCTGATATGATAATCCTCAACTCCACTTTTCCACTTCACCCCCATAACCAATGATTCCCTTACTGACTAAAAATCTGCTTACCTCAGTCTGGAACATGTTTAATGATCCAGCCTCTGCTGTCCTCTCGAGTAAAGAATTCCACAGATTCACTACCCTCAGAGAAGAAATTCCTCTTCATCTCTGTCTTAAGTGGGTGACCCCTTACTCTGAGATTATGCCCTCTGCTCCTAAACTCTCCCACAACGGGAAACAACCTCTCAGCTTCTACCCTGTCAAGCATCCGCGCCTCCCCCCGAGAATTCTATATGTGCCAATAAGGTTGCCTCTCATTCTTTAAAAAGTCCAATGAGTATAGGCCCAACCTACTTAGCCTCTCCTCACAAGAAAATCCCTCCATAGTCGGGATCAGCCAAGTGAATCTTCTCTGGACTGCCTCCAATGTCAGTATAACTCTCCTTCAATAAAAGGAGCAAAACTGTGTTGTTTCATTTCAAGTGACAATCGATTGGGACTCTTTGTGGCCGTTTTGCTCACTAGGCCACCCTGACAGAATATGAGCCGTTCTTCAAGGATGGAGCAAAATAGTGAAAACAATCAACACGTGTTTGTACGGGACAAAAGAACAGAAAGTTAGAACGTTGATTGTCGATTCCAAAATGGGGAAATAAACATACTGGTTTGAACTGGTGTTCCATTTTGAGGTATACAAGAACAGTACCACTATTTCCCAAATTTTACTGTTTTTCCTACCAAAGTAGCGCAGTTAGTGTTACATTTCCTCTCATTAGTATTTCTTGAGTAAGATCATCAGAATTTGACATAAAGTGAAAGATCACTCTAGTTACTCCCAAGATGAAAGCCATGCTAAGAGATTCATCACCTTCACTCACCTTCTCAGAACTGGCCCAAGAATGCCATTGACTGATGCTCAGGAACAGATTGGCTGCTGTTCTTTTGGCCAGAGTGTGTTCTGGAAGGCACGGTGGCACAATGGTTAGCACTGCTGCTTCACAACACCAGGGATACGGGTTCAACTTTAACCTCAGGTCCCTGTCTGTGTGGAGTTAACATGTTCTCCTTGTATCTATGTGGGTTTCCTACGGATACTCTGGTTTCCTCCCACAGTCTAAGGAGATGCAGGTTAGGTTGGTTGGTCATGATAAATTGATCTTGGGCAGAATTTTCCCATGGCTGATGGGGCAGAAACTTTTGATGACCATGTAAAGGTCTGCTGATCTCTGACAAGAAGTTCCAGTCTTGGGGCAAGCACAGCCAGAAAATCCCACTCTTACTGTCCAAAGACATATTGGTAAGGGGATTAGTGGGGTAAATATGTGAGGTTATGGGGAAGGGGCTGGGTGGGACTGTTGTCGGTGCAGGCTTAATGGGCCGAATGGCCTCCTTCTGCACTGTAGGGATTTAATGATACTATGGGGGTACTGGGAGATTGAAAGGATGGAATTCATGAATAGCAGAGCAGGTAAAAAACATCCCCAGCACATAAAGACGAAGAGAACTGGAAGTTGATTTGCAAGTCTATCCTATTGATACATGTCAGTGAGGATGTAATTGGCCTGAGTATATTTCGGCTAAGGAAGAAACAAAATTCTCATTGAAGGTGCCTGCTCCAGATCACTACTTATCAATCTGAAAAGCACATGTTTGTGATGTCAGATGAACATCTTACCTTCGTGTATCTTTCTGATGCTACCACTTCCGCACTCAATGTAATTTTCCTTCCATTCACCTCATTTGATTAAATATTATAGCTAGCAAGAATAGAAGCAAGAAATCTGGCCTTCATATAAAATTCCTACAGTGCAGAAGGAGGCCATTCAGCCCATCAAGCCTGCATTTACAACAATCCCACCCAGGCCCAATCTCGATAATTTATCCTACTAATCCCCCTGACACTGAGAGGCAATTTAGCATGGCCAATGAACCTAACCCACGGATCTTTGGAGTGTGGGAGGAAACCTACGCAGACAAAGGGAGAATGTGCAAACTCCACACAGAGAATCATCCAAAGCAGAATCGAATCCAGGTCCCTGGTGCTGTGAGGCAGCAATGCTAACCACTGTGCCATCGTACTGCCCATGCCAGCTAACACTTGACAAACAGTGACTTGACTGAGGTAGGGGAGGGTGTTTGGCAACCAATTTGGCATAACCCAGAGTGAATGAGTAGTTCCAGGAGAGGTGGGGAATAGAAAGGGAAGGGAAATTAAAAGTGCAGTAATGATAGACACATCCAGAAGATTCACCCTGCAACTATTATGACAGGGATAAATTGCCTAAATTGAAAGAAGCAATTGAAATTGGTCTTTAAGAAGATACAAAAAAACCTTGGGGTGGGAGGGGGATGGGGATTGAAAAATCTTCAGGCTTCAAAACATGCGCTTCTTATCTTTCATCATCTGCTAACATCATTGTTGGTTTACAGAAAAAAACTTAAAAGGCTTTTGTATTGTATTTCCTAGCTTTGTACAGACCTGGATGCTTCTATGAAGAACGAGCTGTATCAATGCATCCATCAAGAGTATTATAATCTGTTTCTATGCTCAAACACTGAAAGGCTCTGTAGTATACTGTCAGCATGGTGGAGTTGAATGCCTCAGTGAAGATAGATGGTGATAATACACTGTACATCATTAAAGTTAATCTTTCATAGATGATATAGTTCCACAGATGTTGGCATTGTATTAGTGAGTGATAAGTTGAACGCTCCCCTGATAGTCCAGTGGAAATACTTACTGCCTGGGACAATATCAGTTGATGCAGACCAGAAGGTCATAGGTTTGTGCTGAGTTAATTGATGGTAGCTGGAAACCAGCAGGAGGTGCTATAATTGATCAAAGCACCTCTGGGGAAAAGAGCCAGAGTTCCCTCCAGAGTTCACCATCCAGGGACCTCTACACAAAGTTTGGTCTGTGGACACCATGTAGCCTGAATTTTATAGCCCCCACCCCGCTGCCCAACACTGGTAGGTTTGAGGCAGGTGGAGGATGAAATTGCATGGACAGGTTTCCCTCTAGAATCCTGCCAGATTTGATCCAGTTGCAGTTTCACGGTGGGATGAGAGGGGCCTTAGGTGGGAAGCCCAGCTTTGCACCAATTAAGACGCTTGCCATTGATGCAAGGATTGCACATATTGTTGTTAGGAGAAAGGATCCGTGTGTGAGAATGTATTTTGCTTCTTGTAAACATAAACTTTACAAGCTCAACTGGTTATTTTAAATTAGTTGTTCCAGCCAGTATTGACACACTCAGGATTATTCAGCAAGTGCTGCCCATCACAGAATCCCATCCAAAAGTAAACATTTTACTTTCGGTTTTGCAAGCATGGGCTGGTTCAGTACAATCTGTACTCTGCCCAACATGAACAACCAAAGGAACACGCTGTTTGATGGCCTGTCTACCTGACGTCACGTTGGCATTGAAATCCACACATGAGTATTCTGCAGGACAATGGCAATCCCAGTCACATTCACAAATGGGCCAAAGGGCACCACTTTCAGAACTGAAAAGTGTCTGGTCCACCTGAAATTTCTCAAAAATCCTAACAGCAGGTTAAGGAAGCCGTTTCACTTTTACTATAGCGTAGTGGCTACGGGACTGGTATTTTCCATTAATGGGTTGCTGCTGTAAATCAAAACAATCACACAGTAAAGAAACATAGTGTATGAATTTCAGTGTAGGTCCAATGCCAGGTGTGTAGACCATTTATCCCACTGATTTAATTAAACACCACATTCCTTTAGTTGTTCATAGCCTCCCATCCATTGACACTGTTTATACTTCCCACTGCCTCAGCAAAGCAACCAGCATAATGAAGGACCCATAATGAAGCAATACTTTTCACTGTATGTTAATACATATGACAATGATAAATCAAATCAAAGAGTATAGACCGTACTCAACCAGCTTGGGGCAGGCAGAGAGCAATTTTGGTGCATTCCACTTGCCTAGATTATAGAGTGGGCATGGGGAGGGTTGTACGGTCCATCAGTCCTACAGTTTCACTTGATATGAACTGACACCATTTATTGTGTATTGTCATGGTAAACTACCTTGCAAAACATTCTGCCATATTGTGCCCTTCATAAAAACACACCGATATTAATCTACACTTTGCAACTTTGTTTTTAATATATGTAATGAGCTTTTAATACAGCGAATGATCCTAAAATTGTTCCGTAATCAAAATTTTAAAAGTATATGGAGGTAACTGTAGAGGTGTGCAGCACAGGTCAAGGCCTTTTGGCCGTTCACATCTCTGCCAATCAAAGACGAACCACCAAACTATTCTAATTCCATTTTCCAGCATTTGGCCCATAGCCTTGTATACCTTGGCATCACAAGTACGCACCTAAATACTTCTTAAATGTTATGAGGGTCTCTGCCTACCCTTTCACACAGTGAATATCAGCCTCCCACCACCCTTTGGGTGCAATGGTTTATCCTCACATCCTCTCTAAACCTGCTGCCCCTTACCTTAAATCAATGTCCCCTAGTCATTAATCCTGCCACCAAGGGTAAAAGTTTACCTTACCTGTACCCCTACCTGTGCCTCTCGTAATTTTATACATCTCAATAATGTTCCACCTCAGCCTGCTGTATTCTGAGGAAAACAACCCCAGTCTAACCAAGATCTTTTCATAACTAAAACTCCCCAGCCCAGGTAACATCCTGATAAATCTCCTCTGCACTCTTTGTAACATATTGCCATTATAACATACTTATTCCTTCTTGTTTAAAAAACATTCCTCCTATAACGTGGACTCCAGAATTCAAACACTACTCTAGATGTGGCCTAACCACAGTTTTGTATAGTTCCAGCATAACCTCCCTGGCCTTAAACTCTATGCCCCTGACAATAAAGGAAAGCGTGCAATATTCCTTCTTCACCGTCTTATCCACTTGCCCTGCTACTTTAAGGGACTGGTATACATGCACGCCAAGGTCCCTCTGATCCTTTCTTTGTTTTCTAGGGAATAAATTCATAGAATTACAACTGCATTTTGGATATTATATTAGATTTTATGAAAATGCCATATTTTTGTTCCAAATAGCATTATATTGTCTACTGCTCCTTTGATGGTAAGTCTTTAATGTGTTGTGTGTTATATCTATTGATTCTAATGCAGGACAGTGCATTGAGATTTTATGCAATAGTTATTAAAACAGAGGCAAATACCATACCAAATCTTGCCATGTAAACCCTAATTAGAATTAACCAAATAAACCCAAACCAAAATTAAACCATAAACAAAATTGGATGTAAACCCAGATATTTGCCTTTTTAACATATCTGAATTTGAAATTTTAGGACAGAAACATTGTTTAAAACATTGTAACTTCATCGCTCTTCTGGACCTGTGATTCCAAGGGAAACATTAAGTATTGACAGCAATTGATAACAATAAAGAGCCTACAAGTTACCTAGGCCCTGCATCTAATGGTTTTAGTATGTTGCGAAGCATTCCGTGACAGCTTAAAGGCTAGGAGTCAGACATGTGCACCCGACCAGTGCGTTTTACCAGAACAAATCATCACCGGGAGATAGTTTAATATCGTGTCTAACCACATAACCTTGTGAGCTTAACTGACCAATGATCAGTCTGAACCTTGCCCGAAAAGATCAAAAGTGGCCGTACTAGATCGACAACTATATAATGAAGGGGCCTGACCACAGCACAAATGAAAAGACCGAGCATTTTATTGGAAAGAAGGCAAAACAAAAAAATTAGCAAATTTTACCATGACAATAGTTCTTATAAATAAAGCATTTTTATATGCTGAAATGTATCAAATAAAGGACGTTCTGAAATGTGAGAACTAAAAAAAAAGAACTGATTTGGTATAACTTGACTTGAAAGTGTTAAATGGAGTGTACACTATGCTGTGAGGAGGTGTGGATAGATCTAGAATTTAATATGTTGCACTCTAGGAGCCCAGTATTGGATTGGGGAGAAACAGCAGTTGCTGCAATGATGGCATTCTGCTTTTTAGCTTGTTAGTGTAATATAATGCAGGAGTATCTAGTAAGCATACTCACAACATCTAATTGCAGCTCATTACTACTGTATCAACGATACATAGTTTTAAAAATTAGCACACAGGAGGCACTTTCATTTTTTTTAAAGATAGATTCTATTACCTGGGAGCCATCTCCTGAGATTAATGCTATTAAATCCTGCTTGTGTGTGTTGACAAAACTCTTTGAAGGTGTGATTTTTCTAAGTTTTGACTGCAGGAGAGGAGACTGGAGCAACATATCACAGACTTGTGCCTGTGCTGTGCCTGATTTACCGCAAAGTAATTGTTGGACGTTGTGAATTTCTGAGATTTGAATGTTGAGCACATTTTACACAATGACCAAATTCCTCAGGAATAATTTGTTTATCGGCCTTGTCCTTTCTACGGGATAAGGATAACGTTCAAGTATTTTAAGTTCTAATCAATTTCTCGATTTTTACATCTGTCATCCTCATGATTGCGCTGGAGGGGATGCAGAGGAGATTCACCAGGATGCTGCATGGAATGGAACATTTAACTTATGAAGAGAGATTGGATAGACTTGGGTTGTTTTTGTTGGAGTAGAGAAGGCTGAGGGGTGACCCGATTGAGGTGTACAAGATTATGGGGGACAGGAACAGAGTGGATAAGGAGCAGCTGCTCCCTTTTGTTGCAGGGTCAGTCACGAGAGGGCATGGGTTCAAGGTGAGGGGCAAAAGGTTTAGGGGGAATGTGAGGAAAAATCTTTTACCCAGAGGGTGGTGACGGTCTGGAATGTGCTGCCTGGGAGGATGGTAAAGTCGGATTGCCACACATTCTTTAAAAAGTACGTGGGTGAGCACTTGGCACATCATAACATTCAAGGCTATAGGCCAAGTGCTGGTATATGGGATAAGGTGGGAGTTCGGGTGTTTCTCACGTGTCGGTGCAAACTGGATGGGCTGAAGGGCCACTTCTGTACTGTATGATTCTACACTCAAATCCATCAATGGCTCGCTGCTCCCATTCGCCATAACCTTCTTCAGTCCTCAAGCAGCCTCCAAAAAAACTCTGTGTTCCTCCATAACGCTGGCCCCTTTCACATTCCCCACTACATTCATCCCACCACTGCTCTCCTCGAATCTCAATTTTTGAATTCCCTCCTTTACCCTCTGCACCTCTGTCCCTTTAACATGCTCCTCTAAACCTAGGTCTTCCACTAAACTTTTAGCCACCTGTCATAATCTGACCTTTGGAGCAGCGTCAAATGTTCTTGCTAGTTACACAATTGTGGAGCACTCTGAGACATTCAAGACACTGAGTACCTTTAAGCTCCTGTTGTCGTGGCTACATGAAAGATTTTAAGGCGAGCAGGATCGATTTGGTGGTAGGTAGTATCAGTGGCCTTACTGCATTGCCAGCATTGGCTGCAGTTCAGAATTGTCAATTCTGGCTACAGCCTGGGCTGTGCTGAGATCATGAAAATGAATGCAAGTTTTATTTTATTATCCCTGGCTACCTTCTGATCAGTGACTGCAATTCAAAGTAAATAATCAACTAAAATCCCAGAGGATTTCCAGCGATCATGAAAGGAGCTATATTTTTTAAGGATCCCTGGTTACCACCTTGTGTCCCCTGTTCAAGGCACATGTGATGCGAATGCTGGCGAGGACAAGGTCAGGCTCAATATGTGCTCCTGCCAATATTCACGGTTAAGGAATACAAGAAACCTAGTCGAAGAACTGAAGGGAGAATAACAAGCACCCCACCCTATCCCAATAATGATTGGTGTTTTCAGAGGGAGGGAAGGAAATGGTTGAGAAAGTAAGCACAGCTGAAGGAGTTCCCATATTGCACACAGGAAAAGACTTGAAGGCAAAGTTAAACCATTTAGGTTACACCAAAACAAACAAACAAAGGAATACATCATACAAAACAGCACTTCTAACTGTGCCAATTCTAGGAGATTCAAAACAAGGAACATTTTACTTCTCAAGCGGCACAAACAAAGCTATCTCAGAGGTCAAAAGCAGCATCCAGTCACATTTGCAATGAGTCTACAGTATGCCTTGTACTTAGCATTGCAATTTGTCTGGACAGAATGGTTTCCATTAAACATTGAAATCAGATTGCTCATTGAAAAAGTGAATCAAATTTCTGTTTTTGCAGACATATGCTGAACAGGATAACCTGGCTGTTTCTTGAATTGAAAATGCTTAAAAATCCTAGAACTGTCATACATTTTGTATCCCATTTTCTTCATTCACAACAACTCACACAGTGAGAACAGCACAGTGGTTAGCACTGATGCCTCGCAGCGCCACAGACCTGGGTTTGAATTCTGGCTTGGGTCACTGTCTGTGTGGAGTATGCACATTCTGCCTGTGTCTGCATGGGTTTCCTTCAGGTGCTCCGGTTTCCCCCCACATTCAGAAAAGACATGCTGATTAGGTGCATTGACCTGAACAGGCACCAGACTGTGGCGACTCGGGGAATTTCACAGTGACTTCATTGCAATGTTAATGTAAGCCTTACTTGTGATTAATAAATAAATAAACTTTACTTTAACTACATGGACCTACGTACAGGGTTTTCTGTGTACTTTCCCCATTCCTCGGTGAAGAAACAATTCATATGTGTGCCCCGACAATGAGTGCAGGCCTTGTGGACGGCTGTGTGTCATATGTCCATTCCTGTTCTCATTAAATATCCACACATACAAATGTGTCAGCAGGGGTCACTGCATAGTAATCAGGATTGAGAATTCTGCTTCCTAACCAAAGGAAATTGGAGGCATTCAACCCACAACACAGGCAAGAGATCAAATTTAAAATGTTGGTCTGTATAGATTAATACAACACAAGGGTTCAACTCCTTTGAAATAAATTTGGTAACATTTATATAATGTTTTGCATTAGCAGCGATGAAGTGTTGAAGCATCTTTCTGTGACACACATATTCTGACCTGGGGTATAACACTCTGTCCTTATGGTTAGAAGATGCTGATCAAAGAAGAATTTATTGTACTGTATCAGAAAATAAATCTCTCTCTCTTCTGTATTTCTTTTTTCACATTTCAGTGCATCTTAATGAAACGAAGATGGCATCTGGTGTTAAATATTTGCATACATACCAACTGTCAAGATTGAGTAAGACTATCTCTGAACATTGCATCTGTCACACACCTCACAGCCACACTTTCATTCACACCAAATCTGAAATGGATTTGATGCAGGTGAAAAGGTACCAAGATGTGTAAAAACTAGCTTGCATACACAATGTGGTTTAATTCAGTTGGAACATCGATAGTAAAGGCATAGGTCTTAAAGCATCAACCTAGTGAATGGAACTGCTCGAGACTAAGGTATAACGAGAAGAGATGCCCATGGCAGCAACACTTTCTTCAATTGCTTCACCTTAGCATCACTCAGATTTTAGTTTGAATTTCAGTGCTAATTCAGTGTGTCAATGTGGTTCAGTTGATAACACACTCATGTCAAAGTTTGAAAGTTATTGTTTCCAGTTCCACAGTAGGATTTGAATGCATAATGCTGGCTGATGTTTTATTGATACAGAGGCTGGACAGAATCATATCTGAACCCCTCCATCTTCCCGTCACCAGAATTGTTGTGGGTGGCAAGGGCCACGGTTGACCTTCCCACCCCACTGCCAGTTGACAATCTCAAGTGGCCAGCTAAAGACCACTTAAGAGTCTCATCCTGCCGCCACAACCCAGCTGCAGGTGGGCCTATGGCCAGGCAGCATGCACGACGGTTTAAACCGCACGGTCAGATTTGTCACTTCTGGGATGAAGTGGGGGCCATCAGTCAGAGGCACTCAGTGCATGAGCAAGGGACTAGATAACAGAAGGGGGGAGAGGGAAAGCCACATCCCTGCCCTTGCTGTCCTCTCTCCTCCACCTCACTCCTGATGACCCCCACCACATCGAACAAACCGCCTCTCCCTTCCCTATTACTTACCCCACTCCAGTGCCTGGTCTTCAGGCTGCATTGAAGGTGTATCCTGGGCTGCTGCTGAGCACAAGAGCTGCTGGCCTCCGATAGATGAGACTTCTGGGGGAGGGTCTTGATTCCAGGGGAAGGCCCACACTGGCCTCACTAATGCCTAATTGGCATGTGTTTCAGCAGGCCTTCCCAAAATGGAGCAGCACAGGTCTTTCACTGGCCCTTCAGCCAGCAGGAGAGACCCCTGACCCATCGACAAGATTTAGCCCACAGTCTTTCAGATATTAAACCAAGGTCCTAATTACCATTTGGGGCATTTCGCTCAGTGAATGTTTGGTGTAATGGCCTCAGCGAGGCCAATGAGGTGGACCTCTTAGAGTGTGAGCTCCCTGATTGAGGTAACGATTGCCTACCCAAACAGGCAGCTCATACTCCAAGAGGCCCACCTCATTGGCCTTATTGAGATCATTACAGTCACTGCTTTTATTTGGTGAGATGTTTGTGGGAGGTATAAGAAATTGGTGTATAAATGCAAATGTTTCCTTTCAGAAAATTCAGCAGATATTGAAAAAACATAATTCACAATGCCCACCAAGTGATAATGAAAGTAAAAATGTTATGCTGCCATAAGGGAAATTATGTAGATTAAAGTACACAAGTGCTCCTTGTAGCTACAGGCGGCATTCATATTCCTGAGAAAAGACACCAGGCATGTACAAACATTTATCCTGCTGGTGTACTGCTGAGCAAGATTGTGATTGACTGGAGATTGATTGAAAAACATTTTTGCAATTAAAATATTTTGATTTACATTGCACTTTATCACCTCTCTCAAAAATGTCTCACTGGCCTTCGTGTATAATTACTTTCCAAGTATGGTTAGGTAAGTGAAAGAAAGGAAGCACTTTGCACACAGAATAAAATGCTTTTTCTTTGTCCTTGCAATTTGGATGTTAGCAAGGTTGTCTTTATTGTCCACCTACAATGGTGGTGGATTTTCACCTTAAATCCTAGCACAATGGCACAGTAGTTAGCACTTTTGCCTCACAGCGCTAGGGACCTGGGTTCAATTCCCGGCTTGGGTCACTGTCTGTGTGGAGTTTGCATATTCTCCCGGTGTCTGCATGGCTTTCCTCCGGGTGCTCTGGTTTCCTCCCACAGTCTGAAAGACGAGCAGGTTGGGTGCATTGACCATGCTAAATTCTCCCTCAGCGTACCCGGACAGGTGCCGGAGTGTGTCAACTAGGGGATTTTCACAGTAACTTTATTACAGTGTGAATGCAAGCATACTCATGACTAATAAATAAATAAATTTTAATAAAAGTAAATTGAGAAATGTTATGCAGACTATTCACCCTCAAGTTCAAGCGCAGGACCTGTTTTGGGCAGGCACCTCTAGCCCTTGTTTTCCATACCCTAGAAATGCATATGCAGCTTACAAACTTTTGAAAATAGCAGGCACAAAAAGGTTGTAACACTACATTCTGCTCTCTCACATTTCCTTCTCTATGAAATGGTATGTTTAGTCCGTATAGCGTTCAAGAAACAAGACTTTTCATTGTATAGTAATATATGTGACAATAATTAATCAAATCAAAATCAGATCAAACCCATATGATAATCATATAGTGGCACCCTGCCTACAAACAATCAGATAATTTCCTGGAAGATACCAAAAAAAACATGGCTAATTGGGGAAAAAAAAACTGGAAGACTCAACTCCATCACCCCAAGATGAACTTGTCCAGGAGACCACGTTGACCATGCTTACATTGCTTAGTATTCCATCAGCCTTCTATCAGAAATAGGGCAGGATTTTCTGGCTATGCTCACCCCAAATCCAGAAAATACTGCCTGAGGTCAACAGACCTTTGCATGATCAACAATTCCCATATTGGGCAGGACTGGAAAGTTTCTCCCATATCTCCTCATCAGCCAGAAGTCTAATTCTTTTAGATAGGTTTACCAGGAGTCAGCACCACGATTGCCAACAAATTGTTCCGTAAGTCTCTGGGAAATGAAGAGCCACCCAACATCTAATCTAACATTTCCCTTACATCACTTACAGGTGTGATGCCTGATCTTTCCCAACCTATCAACAGGAACTTTATCCTTTAGCTATTTTGTATACCTCTATTAAGGTTGACTCCTCCATAGTGAATAGATTCAATCACATTTTAAACCTGTCTGAGTGAGTAAGGCTTTACAAAATGGAAATTATTGTGTCCACTCTCTCATCATAATCCTGCCGAACTCTCACACATCACATGAGGGAGTCAAAGTATTTTTTAATCATGGAATAAGCAAGATCTTACAGAAGGACAAATTGGAGTGCTTTGTTTTGTATTGCATAATCCCATTAGCACAACCTAAGGGTGAAACGGCAGCACAGTTATTAGCACTGCTGCTTCACAGCACCAGGAACCTGGGTTCAATTCCAGCCTCAGGTGACTATCTGTGTAGAGTTGCACCTTCTCCCCATGTCTGCGTGGGTTTCCTCCGGATGCCCCGGTTTCCTCCCGTGCTCCAAAGATGTGCAGGTTAGATTGATTGGCCATATTAAATTGCCCCTTAGTGTCAGGGGGACTAGCAGGGTATGTGCATGGGGATAGGGTCTAGGTGGAACTGTTGCTGATACAGGCTCAATGAGCTGAATGGCCTCCTTTTGCACTGTAGGAACTCTATAATCCTACTCTGGTTTTGCTACATTTTTAGGGCACTGTTTATAATCTTATAGTGAATTATGGATTTTACCAATCAAATGCTGTTCTCTTCCAGCTGATTTTAACTTTGTTCTGTGTAAAGTGTAGTTATACTTGATGATGCTTCTACCCAGATGCACAATACTGTACTTAACCTATTCAAGGATCATGTGCCAGAGTTTGGTCAATTTCCCCTAAATCCACTTAAAGGGGTTCATTCAATTCCTCAGTCCTATCATTTACACAAATGTTCATACCATCCGGGAAAAGACTATTGAAGAACTTGTTTTCCAGGTGGGTTTACCATTTTCATCTCCGCAAGTAAGCCAAACCCAGTTGGGAAATCTGGCTACAGTTTAATTTAATGGACTGCTCCTCTAGCATTCAAACACTGTGCTGGAATTTCAATCAGATGAGACCCTGCAATCTTGAAATAGACCTTGCGTTCGGCTAAGCTAAGGCAGATGATTTTTGAAAACTAGTTCTTAAAGATAAATGAAAAACCTGCCCGCATAAAGGGGCTGGCTTGAAACAAAATGTTCAGAAGGCAAATCTGAAATTCTTAACCATCAGCAGGTAGGAAGCGAGCAAAACATGTCAGCATGAAATACATGTCAAATTGGCTTATCTCAGCTCAATGGCACACCAATGCCAGTGCGTTGTGACTCAAAGGTTCTCAGCTGGAATATTTAACCTTGAGCTGATTAATTCCCTCAGTTATTAACTCGTGCTTTAATTAGCTTTCTCTCCTCCATCTCGCAAGAACTTGTGCGCTGCAACTTGAATGGTTCATTTTAGACACTTTTAATAATATAATTAAACAGGAATAACCTTATAATCCTAATCTAATTCACAAAATCCATTTCTCTGCTTAAACATCATCATATATTGTAAACGGACATTACATATAGATGTTGATTTTGCTCAATTGTCCTTGTGAATTTTGATAGCAAAGAACCAATGTTAACAAAAAGTGATGATAGTGAGCTGTCCTTGGCTTTTTCTTTGTGATTTGTGCAGGTTTTTCAAAAAATGCTTTTCCATCTTTATATAAAGACTAATTTCAGATGCCTCTGAAATTAGATAAAAGCAAAACACTGTGGATGCTGGAATCTAAAACAAAGCAGCTCTGATGAAGGGTCATCCAGACTCAAAACGTTGGCTCTATTCTCTCTCCACAGATGCAGTCAGACCCGTTGAAATTTTCCAGCATTTTCCAGTGTCCTTTGAAATGCGTGTAGTGTGAACAATGTTTACATAGCCTGGGTAAACTAGCTCTAAAGTATTTCAATTCTGCTCTGTTTCCACACTTTGTGGCTTCTGGTATTCT
Source organism: Carcharhinus amblyrhynchos (assembly GCF_965287045.1). Taxonomy (NCBI): domain Eukaryota; kingdom Metazoa; phylum Chordata; class Chondrichthyes; order Carcharhiniformes; family Carcharhinidae; genus Carcharhinus; species Carcharhinus amblyrhynchos. The sequence continues at coordinate 23,496,247 of NC_137338.1, forward strand.
TTGCCAAATTCCAGTAAAACTGAATTTGAAAGGACACAGAATGTAAATGCCAAGATATTACTTTACGTAAGGGGCAGGTAAACCAAACTGAGTTGTCCTCTGCTGGTCCGATTCACTAAAAGTTATGCTCATAACGTTCACATGTTTAATGTTTAATTTTACACTGTGGGAGAATTTAACATGGCCAGTGCACCTAACCAGCACATCTTTTGGACTGCAGGAGGAAACGGAAGCACTTGGAGAGATACAGGGAGAACAAGGGAATCAAACTGAAGTCCCTGGCACCGTGAGGCAGCAGTGCCAATTACTGTGCCACCATGTCGCCCACGTCTAATTTTCTGTCAACACCCAGCTTCTTGTCTATCATGTTAAATACAAATAACGTACAGGTTTCCTCTTAACCTCACTTTTGTTGGGGTTTTTGCAGTCCTGTGTGATAATATCCTCTGGCATTAATTTCTGCTTTTGTGCCTGCACCAAAGCAATAATGAGATATGCTCTGGAATTTTACCAACCCGCCCGCCACTGGAATTGGAAAGGGCGAGGGTGGACCATGGAAAGGTCTGTTGACCTTGGGCGGGATTTTACGGTTTCAGGATGAGCGAGGCTGTAAAATCTCACCCATGGAAACATTAGACTAAGTGAGTGGGTGAAGGTCTGGCAGATGGAGTACAATGTTGGTAAATGTGAAGTCATCTATTTTGGTAAGAATAACAGCAAAATGGACTATTACTTAAATGGTTAATAAATTGCAGCATGCTGCTGTGCAGAGGGACCTGGGTGTCCTTGTGCAAGAATCTCAAGGAGTTGGTTTGCAATGCAGCAGGTAATTAAGAAGGCAAATGGAACTTTGTCCTTCATTGCTAGAGGAATGGAATTTAAAAACATCGAGGTTATGTCGCTGCTGTATAAGGTATCAGTGAGGCCACACCTGGAGTACTGTGTACAGTGTCAGTCTCCTTACTTGAGAAAGAATATACTAGCACTGGAAAGAGTGCAGAAGAGATGCATTAGGTTGATTCCAGAGTTGAGAAGGTTGGCTTATGAGGAGAGACTGAGTAGACTGGGGCTATACTCATTGGAATTCAGAAGAATGAGGGGAGATCTTATAGAAACATATAAGATTCTGAAGGGAATAGGTAACATAGAAGCAGGGAAGTTGTTTCCACTGGCAGGTGAAACTAGAACTAGGGGGGGAAGCAGATTTCGGACTGAGTTGAGGAGGAACTTCTTCACACAAAGGGTTATGAATCTGTGGAATTCCCCGCCCAGTGAAGCAGTTGAGGCTACCTCATTAAATGTTTTTAAGGCAAGGATAGATAAATTTTTGAACAATAAAAAATTAAGGATTATGGTGAGCAGGTGGATAAGTGGAGCTGAGTCCACAAAAAGATCAGCTATGATCTTATTGAATGGCGGAGCAGGCTTGAGGAGCCAGATGGCTACTCCTGCTCCTAGTTCTTATATTCTTATGATTGTGGTAGAATCCAAGCACATTATTGATGAGTAGGTTATTGGTGATTTGGCAGTCTGAGATAGCAGTATTGATAATATCCTCCATCACTTTGTTGATTAAGAGGAGGCCAATAGATGGTTACATTGGGTTTCATTTATTAATTTTATTTTGTGGATAGGACACAACTGAGCAATTTCCCACAATCTTGGGTAGATGCCAATATCATAGTTGTACTGAAGAGGCTTAGATATGGGCATGACTTGTGTTGTTGTGCCAGTCTTCTTCTAGGTCTCTGATCATTGATGATAATAAAAGCGAAGAACGTTGGCTCCTGCAACAAAAGCAAAGCCCGCTGATAACCAGGGGAGGTGATGGCCTATTGCTAGACCAATAATCCAGAAATTCAGTTAATGTTCTGGGGACCTGAGTTTGAACACCGTCAGATGGTGGAATTTGAATTCAATAAAAAATATCTAGAACTAAGAAGCTGCTGATGACCATGAAAGATTGTTTATTGTTGGAAAAACCCATCTGGTTCACTAATGTCCTTTTGGGAAGGAAATCTGCCATCCTTACCTGGTCTGGCCTACATGTGACTCTGGAGCCACAGCAATGTGATTGACCCTCAACTGCTCTTGGGCAACTAGGGATGGGCAAGAACTGCTGGCCAGCTAGTGATACCCATTTCCCATGATTGAATAAAAAACAATACAGCTGGCCTTTCGGCATCATGTTCTAGTCATTCCCAGTCTCTGTGGGGCAGCATTGTTGGCTCTATCAGACCCCCCTCCACCAGAGTGATGCCGAACACCACTGCTCCAGACTTTTTGTGCACACAGAGTGTCGGAGTATCTGGAGGGAAAACCCGGCTGCTCAGCTGGAGAGTTGCACCCTTGGTTCCTCTCCTCAGCCAGCACTCTGTACACAACAGAGACTTTGCCGGGAATTATAGACCGGTGAGTCTTACTTCTGTTGTGGGCAAGGTTTTAGAAAAAATTATTAGGGATAGGATTTATAGTTATTTGGAGTGTAATGAATTGATTAGAAATAGTCAGCATGGTTTTGTAGCAGGTAGGTCGTGCCTTACTAACCTTATTGAGTTTTTTGAGAAGGTGACCAAAGAGGTGGATGGGGGTAAGGCAGTTGACGTGGTATACATGGATTTTAGTAAGGCGTTCGATAAGGTTCACCATGGTAGGCTTCTGCAGAAAATGCAGATGTATGGGATTGTGGGTAATCTAGGAAGTTGGATCAGGAATTGGCTATCAGATAGGAGACAGAGGGTGGTGGTGGATGGTAAATATTCATCATGGAGTGCAGTTACGAGTGGTGTGCCTCAGGGATCTGTTTTGGGGCCACTGTTGTTTGTAATTTTTATTAATGATCTGGATGAGGGTATAGTTGGGTGGATTAGTAAATTTGCTGATGACACCAAAGTTGGAGGTGTGGTAGATTGTGAGGAAGGGTGTCATAGTCTGCAGGGAGACTTAGATAGGTTGCAGAGCTGGGCCGAGAGGTGGCGGATGGAATTTAATGCGGAGAAGTGTGAGGTAATTCACTTTGGTAGGAGCAACAGATGTGTCGAGTATAGGGCTAACGGGAGGACTTTGAATAGTGTGGATGAACAGAGGGATCTAGGTGTGTGTGTACATAGATCCCTGAAAGTTGGGAATCAAGTAGATAAGGTTGTCAAGAAGGCGTACGGTGTCTTGGCGTTTATTGGTAGGGGGATTGAATTTAGGAGTCGCAGTGTAATGTTGCAACTGTACACTACTCTAGTGCGGCCGCACTTGGAGTACTGTGTGCAGTTCTGGTCCCCGCATTACAAGAAGGATGTGGAGGCGTTGGAGAGGGTGCAGAGGAGGTTTACTAGGATGTTGCCTGGTATGGTGGGGAGGTCCTATGAGGAGAGACTGAGGGATCTAGGGTTGTTTTCGTTGGGAAGAAGGCGGCTAAGAGGGGATCTTATTGAAACATATAAGATGATTAGGGGTTTAGATAGGGTGGATAGTGATAGCCTTTTTCCTCGGATGGAGAAAGCTAGCACGAGGGGGCATGACTTTAAATTAAGGGGGGGTAGCTACAGGACGGATGTCAGGGGTAGGTTCTTTACCCAGCGGGTGGTGAGGGATTGGAATGCCCTGCCTGCTGCAGTTGTAGATGCGTCTAGTTTGGGGGCGTTTAAGAGATCTCTGGATAGGTTTATGGACGAAAAGGGATTGGTATAGGCTAGTGGGTCATTGTTTTTGTAACTGGTCGGCGCAACATCGTGGGCCGAAGGGCCTGTTCTGCGCTGTAATGTTCTATGTTCTATGTTCTATGTTCTAAAGTTCTGCCCAGAGGTCAGAACCCTACCATCTCACCTACCACAAAATCAGAGTGGGTGAAGGACCGACAATGGAAATCTCTGTTGACCTCGGGTGGGAATTTCTGGTCTCACTTGAGCAAAACTGTAACATCCCACCCATAATGTCCAGGCTGACACTTCAGTGCAATGTCAGACAGTATTTTCTTCGGATTAAATCTTAAGCTGGGATCACATCTGCTCTCTGGGGGAATGTAACAGAACCAATAATTGTGCCTGACCGAAGCAAATTTACCATCTACAAGATGCACTGCAGCTACTCAATCCCTCCTTCAATGGCACCTTCCAAACCTGTGACCTCTACCACCAAGAAGAACAAGGGCAGCAGATGCCTGGGAAGTCCATACTCCATCCTGACTTGGAACTAGTCTCACAACACCAGGTTAAAGTCCAACAGGTTTATATAGTAGCACAAGCATTAGGAGCGTTACTCCTTCATTAGGTGAGTGCTAAGCTCCGAAAACTTGTGCTACCAAATAAAGTGTTGGACTTTATGTTGCGAGACTACTTACTGTGCCTATCCCAGTCCAATGCCGGCAACTCCACACCATGACTTGGAACTACGTTGCTGTTCCTTCACTGTCATTGGGGAAAAATCCTGGAACTCCCTTCCGAACATCCCATGGACTGCAGCAATTCAAGATGGTGACTCACCATCACCTTCCTGAGGGCAATTAGGGATGCTTCACCAATACTGGCCTTGCCAGGTGATGCCCACATTCTGTGAATGAGTAACTTTTTAAAAATAGTGGCAATTTACTTATATGTTTCCGACATTTCAGAAGATTATCGTTGAGATTTTACATGGCTTGCAGGCGAGCAAAAAGAGGTGTACAGGATCAGAGAATTGGGAGGGAGGGAAGGGGAGGGTGAGTGCCCATCGTCTTTCCACCACCATGTCATTTTGTCAGTGACAGGGAAGTTGGCAAACAGCCTTCCTACTCAGAGACCAATTGCGCTACTTAAGTGGCTCACTAAGGATCTCTTCCCATATGACAAGATCACCTGGTGAATAAGAAAAACCTCCCTATAAACTCAGGGTGGCGGAGGGGGGTGGAGGCAGGGGGATGGGGGAGGTGAAGAGTTCCTCTTGATTGGATACTCTGTGATCCATGGAGGGCCCCCTTGTTGTAATACAAATCGGTGGCACAGTGAGTAGCTGCCTCACAGCTCCAGGCAGCATTCAATTCTGGTTACTAAGTGGCGTTTACCAATTTCTCCCTGTCTTACGTGGGTTTCATCCGGGTGCTCCAGTTCCTCCCACACTCCAAAGATGTGCACTTTAGGTGGATTGCCCCTTAGTGTCCCAAGATGTGTAGGTTAGGGGGATTAGCAGATCGACACAAATGGATACGATCTGGTGGCCATTACAGAGACGTGGCTGCAAGGTGACAGGGACTGGGAGATGAATGTACAGGGCTATCAAGTGTTTAGGAAGGATCGGCAGGAGGAAAGAGGGGGTGGCGTAGCTCTGCTGATTAAGGATAGTATCAAGGTGGTAGCAAGGGATGATATCGGAGCCAAAGAGCAGAAAGTGGAATCGTTGTGGGTGGAGATTAGGAACAGCAAAGGGAGGAAGACGCTGGTGGGTGTCGTCTATAGGCCACCAAATAATGATCTGGAGGTGGGGCGGGCTGTTAACGCGCAAATAAGTGCGGCGTGCAGGAATGGGACAGCAGTAGTTATGGGAGATTTCAATCTGCATATTGATTGGTCGACCCATGTTGGACGAGGTGGGCTCGAGGAGGAGTTCTTGGAATGCTGCCGGGATAATTTCCTTGAACAGTGTGTGTTGGAGCCGACGAGGGAGCGAGCTATCTTGGATCTGGTGCTATGTAATGAGGCGGGTAGAATTAGGGACCTTGCGGTGAAGGATCCTCTTGGAGAGAGTGATCATTGCATGGTGGAGTTTCTGTTGCAGATGGAGGAGGAGAAAGTGGGTTCCCGGACACGCGTCCTTTGTTTGAATAGAGGGGAGTATGGTAGGATGAGAGAAGAATTGGCGAATGTGGACTGGGGGAGCGCGTTGGAAGGTAGGTCTGCTGAGGAGCAGTGGAGGATCTTTAAGGAGATCTTTCTTGGTGCTCAGCAGAAATTTATTCCGATGGTCAAAAAGGACAGTAGGAGGAGAGGTAATAAGCCGTGGATAACGAAGGAGGTGAAGGAAAGTGTTAAATTAAAAGCGGAGGAATTTAGAGTAGCTAAGAGCAGTGGGCGAGAAGAGGATTGGGAAAGGTTTAAATGTCAACAAAGATTGACAAAGAAGTTGATAAAGGAGGGTAGGAGAAGCTATGAAGCTGGGCTAGCGCTTAATATAAAAAAGGATAGCAAGAGTTTTTATAAATATATAAAAAGGAAGAGGCTGGCTAGGGTGAACGTTGGTCCTTTAGAGGATGAGAAAGGGGACCTAGTGGTAGGGGATGGGGAAATGGCTAAGGTCTTGAATAACTTTTTTGTTTCTGTCTTCACGGAGGAGGACGTGAATAATTTGCCGGGTGTTAGCGATGGAAAGGTGGTAGGACTGGAGGGTCTTAGTGACATTACTGTTACTAGAGAGGTGGTGCTCGACAGACTGGAGGGGCTGATTGTGGACAAGAGCCCAGGGCCGGATGGAATGCATCCGAGGGTTCTGAAAGAAATGGCGGAGGTTATAGTGGATGCCTTGGTGGTTATTTTCCAGACGTCGCTGGATTCCGGGGAAGTGCCGGAAGATTGGAAAATGGCTAATGTTACGCCGTTGTTTAAGAAGGGTGCCAGGCAAAAGGCGGGGAATTATAGGCCGGTTAGTTTAACGTCTGTGGTAGGTAAAATGTTAGAATCCGTCATTAAGGAGGAAATTGCGAGGCATCTTGAAGGGAATTGCTTGATAGGGCAGACGCAACACGGTTTCATTAAAGGGAAGTCGTGTCTGACAAATTTACTGGAGTTCTATGAGGATGTGTCTAGGGCAGTGGATAGAGGAGAGCCAGTGGATGTGGTCTTTCTGGATTTTCAGAAGGCGTTTGACAAGGTACCTCACAAGAGGTTATTGCAGAAGGTCAGGGGACATGGAGTTGGGGGTAGGGTGTTAGCGTGGATAGAGGATTGGTTGTCAAATAGGAGGCAGAGAGTGGGGGTCAATGGGTGCTATTCGGATTGGCGGTTGGTGACTAGTGGGGTGCCCCAGGGGTCGGTGCTGGGGCCTCAGCTATTTACCATTTATATAGATGATCTGGAGGAGGGAACCGAGTGCAGGGTGTCGAAATTTGCTGATGACACCAAGATTGGGGGAAAGGCAAATTGTGCGGAGGGTGTGGAGAGTCTGCAGAAGGATCTAGATAGGCTGGGCGAATGGGCCAGGAAATGGCAAATGGAATTTAATGTTGGCAAGTGCGAGGTGGTCCACTTTGGTAGGAAGAATGGTAGGAAGGACTATTACTTACGTGGCGAAAAACTGCAGCAGGCGACGGTGCAGAGGGACCTCGGGGTCCTTGTGCATGAGTCGCAAAAACCCAGCTTGCAGGTGCAGCAGGTGGTCAGGAAGGCGAATGGGATGCTGGCCTTCATAGCGAGGGGGATTGAATATAAAAGTAGGGAGGTCTTGCTGCAGCTGTATAGGGCATTGGTGAGGCCGCAGCTGGAGTACTGTGTACAGTTTTGGGCGCCGCACCTGCGCAAGGATATTTTGGCCCTGGAGGGAGTGCAGAGGAGGTTTACTAGGCTGATACCGGAGTTGAGGGGATTGAGCTATGAGGAGAGGCTGAATAAACTAGGCTTGTACTCGTTAGAGTTTGGAAGAATGAGGGGAGATCTCATTGAGACGTATAAGATGATGAATGGGATGGATAGGATAGAGGTGGAGAGACTCTTCCCGCTCAAAAAAGACAGTAGGACTAGGGGGCACAGCCTCAAGATAAGGGGGAGGCGGTTTAGAACGGAGTTGAGGAGGAACTTCTTCACTCAAAGGGTGGTGAATCTCTGGAATTCTCTGCCCGTTGAAGTGGTGGAGGCTGCCTCGCTAAATATTTTTAAGAAGCGGGTTGATGGGTTCTTGATAAGAGAGGGGATTAAGGGTTATGGGGAGAGGGCGGGAAAGTGGAACTGAGCCACGACAGATCAGCCATGATCTTATTGAATGGCGGGGCAGGCTCGAAGGGCTAGATGGCCTACTCCTGCTCCTATTTCTTATGTTCTTATGTTCTTAGTGAGGTAAATACACAGGGTTACAGGAAAGGAGCTGGGCACGATGCTCTGTTGGAGGGTCAGTGTAGACTCGATGGGTCGAATGGTCTCCTTCTGCACCATAGGGATTCTATGAACACTACCCCTCGCCACCCTTCCCAAACACACCATCAACAGCGGTTTATTAGCTGCCTGAATAACATAAAATCCAGTCTGGGCTCCCACAAGCTGCTGAGGTGAGGTTCCCCTTAGTTTTCTGATCCTTTCGTCAGTAATGGGCAGCAAAATGCTTCGGGATGTGGTGAGGTATTGTAAGCACTCTATCAATCCGTCTTTTTTCGTTTATTGTATGTAAGAGAGGAGTGAAGTAGTTCAGGTGAGCGAAGGGATATGTTTGGAAGTCTGGTTTTAGAAAAGTTGGCCGGTGGTTTTAGTCCGTTTATTACACTTTACACTTAAGGGGATTAACTCTTTTTTTAAATGTTATTTGAGGAGCATGTCTGCACCCCTAAATTTCTGTCAAATAAGAACTGTTAACAGGCATGATGGCAGACAGGATAGTGGGCCTATCACATCTGTCGCCATGCCCCATGCTGCCAGGGCAACAGGGTCACACTACGGGGGGTTAGGAATCCACAACTGGAGCTCTTAAGTTGGCTCAGGTTATAAATAGGAGGCCTGGAACCAGGGTCAGTGTGTTAGTGCTCATCTGCTTTTTAAGCTGTGCATAAAGAAAAGCCTTTCACTTTGTGTACCAGTTGTCAGTGAAACATTTTAATAGAGATATCTTGGGAATCTCCCTTCACTTAAACACTTCAGCTACGCAAACACAACATCAACAGTATTGAGGCCTGAGTTTGATCGTATCTTAGGGCTAATGTTACACCAGTAAATGATTCATGGACTGGGTTTGCTTTACAGCAGAGCATGAGGTTATGCCAAAACAATTCGGATAATGACTGACACTACCGTCTTATTCCAAACTTGGATGGCCAGAAAACTGAAGCATTGGAGTACAGAGAATGTTCACCAGGCTGATACCAGAGATGAGGGGATTAATTTATGAAGAGAGATTGAATAAACTGGGCCTCTACTCATTAGAGTTTAGAAAGCTGAGGGGGGGATCTTATAGAGACTTACAAGATAATGAAGGGGATGGATAGGGTAGAGGTAGAGAGATTCTTCCCGCTTAGAAAGGATAGCAGAACTAGAGGGCACAGCCTCAAGGTAAGGGGGGGGGGGGGGGGGTGGGAGGCAGTTTAGAATGGAGTTGAGGAGGAACTTCTTCACTCAAAGGGTGGTGAATCTCTGGAATTCTCTGCCCATTGAACTGGTGGAGGCTACCTCATTGAATATATTTAAGTCGCGGGTAGATAGATTTCTGATAGACAAGGGAATTAAGGGTTATGGGGAGAAAGCGGGAAAGTGGAACTGATCCACTTCAGATCAGCCATGATCTTATTGAATGGTGGGGCAGTCTCGAAGGGCTAGATGGCCTACTCCTGCTCCTATTTCTTATGTTCTAACGTTCTTACGTTCTTATCTCCAGCTAAGTTAACGGGAATTCTTCAAACCTCTGAGTGGGTAAGGAGTTAAACTCTTTCTGGTCATGGATGAGTCAAAAAACTTCCCAACTGAGCCACCTCCATAAACAGTCAGTACTTCCACACAGTGTTGATCTGTACCACAGTAAATAGATTCCCATTGAGGGAGCTTGCTTGAGCCTGAGTTGGTGCTTAGAAAGCAAATGTCAACTGGGCCAGCAGGTAGGATGCAACAATTGACCTCACAGTATGGAGTGTGGAGGGAGAAAAATGTCAACCATGGTTGCCCCAGTAACAAGTGAGTCCAGTAACAAGTAAGAAAGTGTGCATGGGTAGCTATCGTAGAATCCCTGCAGTGCAGAAAGAGGCCATTCGACCCATTGAGCCCAAACTAATAACAATCCCACCCAGGTCCTAACCCCGTAATCCCACGCAATTACCCTGCTAATCCCCCTGACACTAAGAGGCAAGTTAGCACGGCCAGCCAACCTAACCCATGCATCTTTGGATTGGGGGAGGAAACTGGAGCACCCGAAGGAAAATGTGCAGACTCTGAACAGACAGTAACCAGGGCCGTAATTAAACCCGGGTCCTTGGTGCTGTGAGGCAACAGTGCTAACCACTGTGCCATCTTGCTGCTCACCATGCTGTCAAGTGAAGGCAAAGCTAAGCTGGCCTTTGACCCCTTCCCCGATTGAACAGCTGACACCAAAGACTAACAGCTTGAGTGAGACCTGGTGAGCTCACTTAGGAAGTGCAACTGTACTCCAATAAGAAGCAATGCTTCAGGAATAAGGAGTGGCCTCTAATTGGATTGTAATCCATTTGTGATTCAACAACTATACTTGAACGAGCTAGTTTGTGCATTAGAAACACCAGGGTTAAAAGAAACAAGGCAGATGGATAAATTCTTGAATGGGAATCTGTTCCTGTGCCACTCGGTTCCTCTGTGTGTTATCGATGGCCTCGTTGGAAGCTTTGGTGATTTATGTGACATTCACATGAGGCTGATGTGATTTATGGATACTCCTGTTCCCTCAATGAACTTCTTAAATGAGGTCTGATATATTTTGAGCGGGTTGGCAAGCTGGCAGATCCTGAGCTTAGTCAGTGCAGATGAATGGCAGGGTGAGGGGGAATGGAGTGGGGTGGGCTGTGTGTAAGGACGGGGGGATAAAGGGGAAGCAAGGGAGGGATGGGAGCAGGACACGATTGCACAATTCCAACAGCAGCAGCTGAACATTATCGAATGTGCTGACATCTCGTCTGAGCTGCAGGCATCTGATATGACTGATTCTCTCAGCTTGTGTGAACAAGCAGCATTTCTGGCATCAGATTTTCTTTCCATAAAACACAGGAAGTGACAGCGGCTGTCACTGATTTCCTCCCAAATAAACACAGCTCCGCTAATCCCTTATCTGAAATCACTGAAAATTTGTCTGCTTAGTCTTGCAGTGGCATGGACATATATCCTTCTATATCTGGGTTTATTAGCAAAACAAACATGCCAATTTAAGGGGCAGGAGAATCTGAGACAAAACCGTTTTGTTCTGCTCACAAAATGCACAGAGAGGAATAAACTTTTAGAATGTGTATTTAATTGGAGACAACTGTGATATTTCCCAAGTCAGCTTCCCTTTTCAATGACAGGAGTTGTGAGTCTGCAGCTTTGCAGAATTGGCTTGCAATTGTCCAGGAATTGGTCTCCAGAATTAATCCAGGAGAACTGTAGGATCCCTACAGTGCAGAAGAGACCATTCGGCCCATCAAGTCTGCACTGACTTTCTCTGACCGAGTATCTCACCCAGGCCCTCTCCCCCACTCTATACCCATAATTCCACACATTTACCATGGCCAATCCAGCTAACTTAAATATCTTGGGATGCTGAAAGGCAACTTAGCACAGCCAATCCACCTAACCTGCACATCTTTGGATACCAAAGAGTAATTTAGCATGGCCAATCGACCTTAAGTTGTAGATCTTTGGACTGTGGGCAGAAACTGGAGCACCCGGAGGAAACCCACACAGGCACAGGGGGAATGTGCAAACTCCACACAGTCACCCAGGGCTGGAATCGAACAGAGGTCCAAGATACCGTGAGGCAGCAGTGTTGACCACTGTGCCAAAATCCAGAAGAACCACATTAATATTAAACATATTGGGTGGCTGCTTTTATTTCCTTTGGACATTAACTTCTGGTTATTTGGAGATGGGTGGAGGGGAAAGGGCTGTTTGACTGGACAAGGCAGAAGATTATGTCATGTTAATTCAAAGGGTATGTCTAAGCAAAGCTGGCAACCCTGTCATATGGGAACTGATTCAGAGCAACCCGAGCCTGGAAAACCCCTACCAGTAGGCATTGGGCATAGTCCTGAGGCCCGGTGTATTTCTCCAGGGTAACATAGCCCAGGACTGTCCAGTAAGCCAACCGGAAACACAAAAGTTGAAAAATATTGGCAGAATGATAAGCAGCAAGCCTTATGAAGTGGCTTGCAGAGGATTCAGGAGTGTGATTCTGGGCAGTGTTTGAATTCTTAATAAAGCTTTCAGGCTGATGTAATATTTGATTGAGTCACCACAACTTTGTGAACGATAGGATTTCCTTCGAGTTCAGCCCCTCCACTATTGTATCAGCCTGGTAGGAAAACCATTCCTTCACCAAGAGAAATGGGAGATGTACAATAGAATACCTACAGTGCAGAGGAAGGCTATTCAGCCCATGGAGTTTGCACCGACAACAATCCCACTTGTCCCTATCCCCGTAACCCCATGTCTTTTTACCCTGCTAGTCACCCTGACACTATGGGGCAATTTATCATGGCCAGTCAACCTAACCCGTGCTTCTTTGGAAGGTGGGAGGAAACCAGAGCACCTGGAGGAAACCCACCCAGGCACATTGAAAATGTGCAAACTTCGCACAGCCAGTAACCCAAGCCAGGAATTAAACCTGGGCCCCTAGCACTGTGAGGCAGTAGTGCTAACCACTGTACCACCATGGTACCCCAAGGAGAACATGAATGCAGGGCTAGTACAGGAAAAAGAGCAAGTAAATGCGACAAATTTGAAAGTCCAAAGATGTGCGTGTTTGGTTGATTGGCCATGCCAAATTACGTCATGGAGCCATGGATAATTAAAGTTTGTTCAAGGAACAACCACAGGCTAAAAAGTGGGGTTAAGTTATTTTTATTCTGAGATTTCCTGGTGATTTCCCATAGGTTTTGCAACAAAAGCGACTCTGCCAAGCTGTCTCTCATTTATTTCCCCTGAGGAGACTTCGGCACATAGAAAAACATACACATAACAGGTGTCACGGTGGTAAGAATTTCTGCCTCACAGTGCCAGGGATCTGGGTTCGGTTCCTGGGTTGAGTCACTGTCTGTGTGGAGTTTGCACGTTCCCCCCACTGTGTCTGTGTGAGTTTCCTCCGGGTGCTCCAGTTTCCTCCCACAGTCCAAAGACGTGCTGGATTAGGTGAATTGGCCATACTAAATTCTCCCTCAATGTACTAGAACAGCTGCCGGAGCATGACGACTAAGGGATTTTCACAGTAATTTCATTGCAGTGTTAATGTAAAACTACTTGTAACTAATAAATAAACTTTACTTTTTACTTTAATGGTGTCGCTTCAAGTACAAGGATGAAGATAGCTTTAAAGTGGAAAGAAGTTAAAACACAGGAAGGGTGTCCACTGGTCTGGGGGAAGATGTGTTTTCCTTTTCCAGAAGCACAGACCTTTCAGCCAGTTCTCAGCACTTGTTGGAAAGTTTAACCATTTTACTCTCATACTGGTCCAACTGCAGGGCAGGACATTGCTCGTTATTCCATGGTATGCATTGCAGATGAGAATGTTCCCAGTGATGGTGGAGTCCAGAACTAGGGATTGTAGTTTGAGGATAAGAGGTAAACATTTTAGAACTAAGCCGAGGAGAAAATTATTCACCACCTTAGAAAGTACAGTGGCATAATGGTTGGCAGTGTTGCTTCACAGCACCAGAAACTTGGGTTCAATTCCCAGCTTGGGCCACTGTCTGTGTGGAGTCTGCACATTCTCTCCGTGTCTGGGTGGGTTTCCTCCAGGTCCTCTATTTTCCTCCCACAATCCAAAATGTTGGTAAGGTGCATTGGCCATGCTAAATTCTCCCTCAACGTACCCGAACAGGCACTAGAGTGTGGCGACAAGGGGATTTTTATAGTAACTTTGTTGCAGTGTGAATGTAGATACTTGTGACTAATAAATAAACTTTAACTTTTAACGTTAGCTGAGGCCAAAACATCGTCTGGTTTTAAGAAGAAATTAGATATGGCTCTTGTGGCTGAAGGGGTCAAGGGATATGGGAGGGGAAAGCAGGATCAGGATATTGATTCTGATGATCAGCCATGAATGGCGGGACAGGCTGGAAGAGCTCGATGGCCTACTCCAGCTTCTATTTTCAATGTTGGATGGATTAAGAAATAATCCAATTGCACCACATCAACGGTGACATTAATAGGCTGAAATTTATTTTTTATTCCAGTTCCAATTCAGTCAACATATTGATCAAGTTCACAGGTCTGCAGCAGATAAAGAGATTGCTGCAGTGCTGACTTGTTGCTGCCACCAGTAATGTGGTTGTTTGTAACAGAGTCTTTGGAGCAAGCTGTTTCTGGAAATGAAAATTCCCCAGTTGAGCAACCCTTGGGCCCTTTCTGTAAATAATTTATTCAAAATCAATTGTTTTAAAGTCACATTGGTTTATTAATCAATAACTACACGGGAACTTGTTATCTGAGCTTGTGTTACAGCAGCAACAGTGGGCGGTGAGTGCCTGTGTGTAATGAGATGCTTCCCCAAAGTGTTGGCACTACCAAAGAACAAAGAAAAAACATAAAATAAATAAAATGTAATTTAGTTCATTAAGCCCATTTGCTCAGACTGCCACCTCTTTTAGCATTGTGAGGTAAAAGTTCTAAGAAAACAACACTTCTCAATCCCCAAAGAAAATTAAGCAGAGTTTCATTCTGTTTTATTCAGCTCTGAATCCCTGTTACTACACAGGTAACAGACCCATTGCCCAGGAAAATTGGAACTATATTATTCAACTGGATATTTGACCGCCTGTTTTCTACAACTTTGGTTGAGATTTATTCATATTCACAACCAGCCACACTGTCTACGATAGATCCTCACTACTAAGCATAAGACCACAAACAGAACATGACTTGATTGCTGATTTCCGTATTATGGTATTGATATCTTGTGGCACAGTGTCCAAAATTGGCATCCAAAGATGATTGTGTTAGATTGATTGGCCATGCAATATTGACCCTAGTGTCAGAGTAAATATGTGGGGTTATGGGAATAGGGCCTGGGTGGGATTGTGCTTGGTGCAGATGCAATGGGCCAAATGGTGTCCTTCTGTACTGCAGGGATTCTATGGTACATAATTGTCAAGTTTGGAGGAGCAACATTTAAGGGGCATCTCGACAGATACAAGAATAGGCAAAGAGCAGAGGGATACAGACCGCATAGAGGTAAAAGGTTCTTAGTTTAGAAAGGCATCATGTGTAATTACAGACGATATTGTGAAAATTGTTAGCGCATACAAAGCAAGTGAGAGCATTGTAATCTGAATGGTGCACAACCCTTTTCACCATACATTTTTACTGATAAACTCAGTGGAGATGAGGGGTGGGCGAAGGGATTGGTACTGCTGCCCCACCCAATCCTGAGTAGGACCTTCAAGCTTCAGTGGAAGAAAAAGCGAGGAGTCCTGTACACTGCTGGCTGGCGTCATCCACCCAGACCGGCAGAAGGCCTGGGTTTAGAGCGCGGCTGTGGAGAGAGCAGCAGGAGACCTTCAGAGTTGACGGATTCAGTGTGGGAGAAGGTTCAGTGACCTGCTGCACACTGGCAAGGTGAGTAACATGGCACATCCAAGTGCAGCTCCACATATATCTGCAGGCTGCAGCTAAGATGTGAGACATGGCACATAGCTCTGCTTCAGCATTGGAGTGGCACGGTGGCACAGTGGTTAGCACTGCTGCCTCACAGCACCAGGAACCCGGGTTCGATTCCTATGCGGAGTTTGCACATTCTCCTTGTGTCAACGTGGGTTTCCTCCAGTTGCTCTGGTTTTCTCCCACAGTCCAAAAGATGTGCAGGTTAGATGAATTCTCTGTGTACCCAAAGAGGTGCTGGAGTGTGATGACTAGGGGATTTTCACAGTAATTTAAGCCTACTTGTGACTAATACAAAAACTTTAAAAGAAGCTTGTGGGTCTAAGCTGCTCATGTGGGTGAAGACAGAACAAAAGTGAATTAAATGTTATGCACAGACATGGTGAAGAGACATATTGCAGCATGCACAATATATTTGGCTAACATGGAATTATGTTGTTGTCATAGTCGAAAAAATAGAAAAACATCAAAGAGATGGAGTAGGAGGGGGGGCCTGCCTGGCAGAGAAAAGTTGCTTGATTTAATCGATAGCCTATGGAGATTGACAGCTGCCTTTTGAAAATGGTGAGTCACCGGCAGCAGGTGATAAAAGAGGTGTCAAAATTTCCTTGGAGCATAATGATAATGATGGCAGCCGTGAAGTCAGTTTGCTAAGCACAGGGGGTTCTTGGCATGGTAGGGAGGGCAAGAATGGTGTGTGTCATATGGGCAGCCCAAACATAGTTCAGGTAGTGGCATGCAACATGAGGGATTATACCAAAATAACTCCTTTTTCCTCACCACCCACCATGGAATCAGTACAGTACAGGAAGCTGTTTGGCTGCTCAATCTGTACTAACTCTCTGAAACAGCATCTTATCCAGGTCCACAACCCTACCCTATGCCCATAACCCTGTGCACTTACAGGTCTAATCCACCTAACCTACACATCTTGGGACACTAAGGGGCAATTCAGCATGGCCAATCCACCTAACCTGCACATCTCTTTATGGACTGTAGGAGGAAACAGGAGCACCCGGAGGAAACCCACACCGATACTGAGAGAGCATGCGAACTCCACACAGACAGTCACCCAAGACTGGAATCAAACCTGGGTCCCTGGCGCTGTGAGGCAGCAGTGCTAACCACTGTGCCGCCATGCCACATGCAACCATCCCCAGGATAGATCACCCCTTTAGCATCAAAAGCGAGAAATGATATCCAAGGAGGCAACATCACATTATAATTGCCCACTGGCCACCAATTTGAATGCTCATATCAGAGGGATGTAGCACTAGTGTAGAACCAGTGGCATAAGGTGAGAGGCACCGCACCAGAAGAAAGTGTCAGAGACAGAGAAATTTGTGCACAGTTCCCCTCAAAGGAGGGATGGAAGTCACAATGTTCCAGTGAGCAGGAGTGACCTTTCGAGGCACAGTATTTGGACAGTCAGCAATAAATGTGTGGATAACTGCTGGAAATTCCTGAGGCAGTGGGAAGTCTAAGACTGTGAATGCAGGAGTCCATTGCCATAGTAAGCTCCACATTGTTCCTGGAACTCAACTGACCATGAGATATTGGCCAGTTTCATGGAGAGACACATGCTGCAGCACTCAGAGTGGATACAAGAGTAGTGCCTTGGTGAGGAAATGGTGCAAACCTCCCTCAGTAGCCTGGATCAGTCTGCTCAGGCTATGAGCGTTGACATCCATGGAATCGATGAGGAGCTGCGTACCTTTAAAGTAAGTTTATTTATTAGTCACAAATAAGGCTTACATTGACACTGCAATAAAGTTATTGTGAAATTCCCTTAGTCACCACAGCCTGGTGCCTATTCGGGTCAATGCACCAAACCAGCACATCTTTCAGAATGTGGGAGGAAACCAGAGCACCCAGAGGAAATCCACACAGACAGTGATCCAAGCTCGAGATTGAACCCAGGTCCCTGGTGCTATGAGGCAGCAGTGCTACCCAGTGCACCACCGTGCTGCCCTTAATAGGACAGGCACACTGTTCGCACCACTGGAATGGACAATTGCTATACACCAGGAGTGTGCATGAGCACATTGTCTATCTTGTCTGGAGCATTAATTGGTTCACTGTGGTTACACTTTCCATGTTGCATGTATCACATTTAAGTACTTCTTGAATATATTTACGTACATTCAAAGATGACTTAGTGAGCATTTGTGCACTTTGGAACTCACAAAGAACGTTAACATTATGAAGGGTTTACTTACCAATGATAATGAAAGCAGCATGCTGCGATCTATCTTGAGGTGCAGTTATCAGGAGCAAGGGTATGACCAGATTTGTGAGGCTTTGGAGAGCTCCTTCTTTCTTTCGTCTATCACAGTGTTCAAAGGCTTGAGCACTGAGATGCTGTTTGCATCTTTCATTGTTTGCCCAAACGTGACTTTAATGCCAGCTCAATGATGAATCTGCACAAAGATACCAGAGGTGCATTTTGTTGTGACCAGGTGAAAAGGGGTGAACTGACTCCTCTCTATTCAATGTGTCACAGCGAAGGTCTAAGCTTTTTTTCCCGTGAGGATATGCCTTTTACAAATCAGAATCTATTTAAGCTGGAACATTAAGGAGCCAATCAAACAAGGTTTTAGAGAGTCATTAAAAGAACACATTTATTAACCACTAAACCCAAGAAAAATAATAAAATCGTGACATCGACCCTCCTAGCAGTTGGTCATTTGAGCTCCTACACATAGGCAGACAGTCATACACACATATACCCAGACGGAGATACACGTGCATACACACACACATTCTGTCATGCACATAGATACAGACATACACATATACACTGACAGACAAATACACAGACAGGCTTTCTCTCATGCACATAGATACAGACACACACAAACACAAATTCAGACACACATAGGAATCAGAAATAAGGATAATTAGAATCCAATGAAAAGAAGGAAAAATAAGACTCGGTCAAGTATCCTTTGACATTGGTTGCAGTATATAAAAACAATTTGGGTTAGCAAGTTTCTTGGATGGAGTCAAATGTAGAATTATTCTCTTGTGCATCCCCAACTTTTTTTTTGCCCTCCATTGATGGCTGTACCTCCAACTGACCGGTCCTTAAGTTCTGGAATTCTTTCCCTAAACCGCTCCATACTTTTACCTCGCCCTCTCCTTTAAGTCCACAATTCGAACCTACCTCTTCTTATACCTCCTTAATTCCCTTGGTATCCATTTTTGTCTGAGTGGGCACCTGTGAAACACTTTGGGATGCTTAACCATATTGCCATTCTTTTCCCGGATAAGATTCCCAGAAGGTCAGCAGTACATCTCTTGGGAGACGGCTGGCTGGTCCACAGGACTGAACTAAGAGAGTTAGACTGGCCTGCACAAAAAAATGTCTGAATGAGATGAAAGTCATTTCAGGAGCACAGGAAAAGGATTAGTTTCATTAAAAGAACAAAAAAAAACATCTGCTTCCTGAGTTTCTAGTCCTAAATTCTTCATTCAGATTCTGTCTGTTTTAGAAATGATTTGTAATGTTGGAATCTGTTTTATGATGTGTTTTATGCGCATAAATCTTTATTCTTCTTGCCAGTTTCAGATTGAGAAAACAGATACAATTTGCATTTATCCCTAATGTCTTAGGATGAAATTACTCTGATTGCTGCTTTCAGGCTGGTCACTGTCATTGTGGTGTGATGTTCAGTGAGCAGACCCATCTCACACTGTAACATGGAGAAGTCCAGTCACTGGAGGGATAAGCTTTAATGG
Organism: Carcharhinus amblyrhynchos; assembly: GCF_965287045.1. Taxonomy (NCBI): domain Eukaryota; kingdom Metazoa; phylum Chordata; class Chondrichthyes; order Carcharhiniformes; family Carcharhinidae; genus Carcharhinus; species Carcharhinus amblyrhynchos. The sequence goes on from NC_137338.1 coordinate 23,515,452, forward strand.
CAGAAGACAGTCTTTTCTGTTAGAAATATCAGTTTATAAAGTTCCTAAACATTAAGACTCATTGAAAAGATGGACTTCAGGGGAGGCTCACAAGAATGATCCCTGGAAGGAAGAGCTTGTTGTATGAGGAACAGTTGAGGACTCTGGGTCTGTACTCATTGGAGTTTAGAAGGATGAGGGGGAATCTTATTGAAACTTACGGGATACTGCGAGGCTTGGATAGAGTGGATTTGAAGAGGATGTTTCTACTAGTAGGAAAAACTAGAAACAGATGGCACAGCCTCAGACCAAAGGGGCAATCCTTTAAAACAGAGACAAGGAGGGAGTTCTTCAGCCAAAGAGTGGTGAATCTGTGGAATTCTTTGCTGCAGAAAGCTATAGACGTCATTAAGTGTCTTTAAGACAGAGATAGATAGGCTCTTGATTAATAAGGGGATCAACGGTTATGGGGAAAAAGCAGGAGAATGGGGATGAGAAAAATATCAGCCGTAATTGAATGACAGAGCAGACTCGATGGGCCGAGTGGCCTAATTCTGCTCTTACGTCTTATGGTCTAATGGACTTGCAGCAAGTATACTTATACTATGTAAAATGCAAATTCATACGTGAATGCCCATTGGAGATGGTTTTCCCTTTCTCACTTTAGGACACCTAGGAATTTGATTGCTAACCATACGCCCATATTATATTGCCACTTCCATGTTAATCAACTTTTTCACATGGAGGGTGGTGCATATATGGAATGAGCTGTCAAAGGATGGGGTACAACTACATTTAGAAGACATTTGGACAGATACATAGATGGGAAAGATTTCAAAGAAAATGTGCCAAAACAGGGAAATAGAACGAGTTCAATTTAGGAAACCTGGCCGGCGTGGACAAGTTGAGCCAACGGGCCTGTTTCCAGGCCACGTATCTCAATGACACTATGTGGATTGCAAACCACTATGCATCAATAGACAGGTGGCAACATAATCATACCTTTAGTTTTTGTACCACATTGTGGAAGTTCTCCTTGAATGTGGCAAGGTTGAACATAAGAACATAAGAAATAGGAGCAGGAGTAGGCCATCTGGCCCTTCGAGCCTGCCCCGCCATTCAATAAGATCATGGCTGATCTGTCGTGGCTCAGTTCCACTTTCCCGCCCTCTCCCCATAACCCTTAATCCCCTCTCTTATCAAAAACCCATCAACCCGCTTCTTAACAATATTTAGCGAGGCAGCCTCCACCACTTCAACGGGCAGAGAATTCCAGATATTCACCACCCTTTGAGTGAAGAAGTTCCTCCTCAACTCCGTTCTAAACCGACCCCCCTTTATCTTGAGGCTGTGCCCCCTAGTCCTACTGTCTTTTTTGAGCGGGAAGAGTCTCTCCACCTCTATCCTATCCATTCCATTCATCATCTTATACGTCTCAATGAGATCTCCCCTCATTCTTCTAAACTCTAACGAGTACAAGCCTAGTTTATTCAGCCTCTCCTCATAGCTCAACCCCCTCAACTCCGGTATCAGCCTAGTAAACCTCCTCTGCACTCCCTCCAAGGCCAAAATATCCTTGCGCAGGTGCGGTGCCCAAAACTGCACACAGTACTCCAGCTGCGGCCTCACCAATGCCCTATACAGCTGCAGCAAGACCTCCCTACTTTTATATTCAATCCCCCTCGCTATGAAGGCCAGCATCCCATTCGCCTTCCTGACCACCTGCTGCACCTGCAGGCTGGGTTTTTGCGACTCATGCACAAGGACCCCGAGGTCCATCCATGTCTTTCAATTGATTGATTTAAAGATTAACCTTTGTCTGATGACAACTTGAAGGATCTTGGGACATTTTGACAATGCTGAAGGTACAGCCTAACTGCATGTTGGTATTGTTTAGTGTTTGTTTCCCTTGCACATTAAGAGGAATGTCATCCGGAGCTGAAGTACATTCTATGGCTGGAACAAGGGACTGCCATACTCCAATTTTATCCTTTGAAAACTCTTTCTTAATTTGCAGGTTGGTTCATATATTTTAATCAACAGAATTTTTTTCACTTTAGAACATCACACAGAAAGGTTACTGACTTATTTGTCTTCTCTCCTTACCAATTTCAACTGACTTATTTAACCCACAAATTAAAGGGCTGGTGATACCTATACTTGCTTTCAGAATATTTGTCCCTGTCTTTTACCTGTCCTCATTCTGCAGGCTGGTTGCATGATGAACAATCTTTCTCCAGCCCTGTTTGATAATATCTATGATGTGGAGATGCCAGTGTTGGACTGGGGTAACCACTGTAAGAAGTCTCACACCAGGTTAAACTCCAACAGGTTTATTTGGTAAATAAACCTGTTGGACTTTAACCTGGTGTTGTAAGACTTCTTACTGATAATATCAATCCATATTTTTATCTTGTGCACATTTTCCAGGTAATTTGCCTTAAATTGCCTCTTTTTCCAAACAGTCCCCTCCTGCTCATATCATGTGAACAAAATATGGGAGCATCTTTGGGTATTGCTGCCTTACAAAAGTTCCTCTCAGTATCAGATTCCCGAATATCCATCTGACTCCTTTCATTTCAAATGGCATTGTAGAAACATAGAAAATAGATCCAGTAGTCCATTTGACCTTTTAAGCCTGCAACACCATTCAATATGATCATGGCTGGTCATGCACTCTCAGTATCCCACTCCCGTTTTCTTTCCGTATCCCTTAAATCCTTTTAACTGCAAGGGCCACACCCAGCTCCTTCTTGAACATATCTGACAAACTGGCCCTAACAGTTGTCTGTAGTGGAGAACTCCACAGGTTCATAACTCTGAGTGAAGAAATTTTTCCTCATCTCAGTCCTTAATAACTTACCTCTTATTCTTAGATTGTGACCCCTAGTTCTGGACTTGCCCAAGATTGGGAACATCCTTCCTGCATCTAGCTTATCCAGTCCCATTTGGATTTTGTATGTTTCTATGAGATCCCCTCCTCACTTTTCTAAATTCTAGTGAGTGTAAGCCCAGTCATTCCAGTCTTCTTCATATGTCAGTCTTGCCATTCTAGGAATCTTTGCTGGACTCTCTCAGTAGCAAGAATGTCCTTCCTCGAATTAGGAGATCAAAACATGCTCACAATATTCAAAGTGTGGCCTCACCAAGGCCCTGTATAACTTCACTCCTATACTCAAATCCTCTTGCTATGAAGGCCAACATGCCATCAGCTTTCCTCACTGCCTGCTGTAGCTGCATGCCAACTTTCAGCAACTGCTCCACCATGACACCCAGGTAACATTGCACTTCCCCTTTTCCTAAACTGCTGCCATTTGGATAATAATCTTCCTTCCTGTATTTGTCACCAAAGTGGATAATCTCACATTTATCCACATTATATTGTATTTGCCCACTCAGCCAGCCTGTCCAAGTCACCCTGCAGTCTCTTAGCATCCTCCGCACAGCACATACTGCCACCTAGCCCATTGCTGTTGAAGCATCCCCACCTCAGGTTTCCTAGCAGTGTGGGATGGATTCAATGGGAAATTCCATTGACAGCAGTGGGACCAGAAGATCCTGCCACCCAGCCAACAGAAGGCTGCCTCCCACAGCCAGGAAACATGCTACAGGAAGCAGAGAATCCCTCCCATTGTCACCAGTCACATTAGAGCAATTTTCATTGTAATTGAGATGCTACTCCATACCCTTTTATGAGAGTCAGAACACCATGAACCTGGTTAAATCCAGCTTGAATTTCTTTGGAGGGCTATACATCTTGCTTGATGCGTGACCCAAGATAATGGAATCAGGATCATTCTGCAGTGGATCCAGATGAAGACCAGGGAGTTAGATTGCTGATGAGCAAGCTGGATTTTGACACGGAAGCAGAGTCAGAGATCAAATCACTAAATCTTTGAATCATAACGAGCAAAGTCCAAGAACATCAGTAGCCAATTTACACGTGTTCCATTCATTGTGAGAAGACTGATTCAGTCTCATATGAGAAGCTCTGGTTAACAATGTTAGATATGGGTTACCCACCACATTTAATCAAGCTACTAGCCAAGCTTTATCGTAAGCAACAAGCTAGGCATAGAGTCGGCAGCACCTTCTCAGAATGTTTCAGTGTCAGAAAGGGTGTTTGAGAGGGATATTTCTCACCATGTTTATTCAACACCCTAGCACAAATAGTAATGAGAGAAGCACTTCATAAAATCATAGAATCTCTACAGTGCAGAAGGCGGCCATTTGGCTCATCAAGTCTGCACTGATTCTGCAAAAGGGTATCTTGCCCAGGCCATATCCCAGTAACCCCATGTATTTACCCTACTAACCTGGACATCTTGATGGATGTGAAGGTGGGATATCGACTGACAAGCGGCGAGTCTGAAATCTTTGCTATGCTGATGACACAATTCTTTTTGTTAACTTAGTGGGGAAACTCTGGGAATGGGTGGATCACGTTGATAAAGTTAACTGGAAATACAGTCTCCTGATCAGTGTTGATAAGTCAGTAGTGATAGGGATAGGTGGAAAGACCTTCAAGATCCTGATTCACAGGGTTCAACTTGAACAGCTTATTAGCCTCTATTATCTTGCATGAGGGGGAGGGGGAGAAGGGGGAGCCCAATAAATTCAGCCTGGCTACAACAATTTCTTGTACCTGGCAGATGGTCCAAGGTAAATACTATTTGTTTCCAGCATACACAGGGGAATTGTGTTCAAACAAATGTTTTGATTTGATTTATTATTGTCACATGTATTGGTATACAGTGGGAAAGTATTGTTTCTTGCATGCTATACAAAGTATACTATTCATAAAGTACACAGCAGAGAAGGAAAGGAGAAAGTGAAGAATGTAGTGTTACAGTCATAGGGTGTAGAGAAAAAGCAACTTAATAAATGATAGGTCCATTCAAAAGTCTGATGGTAGCAGGGAAGAAGCTATTCTTGAGTTGATTGGTGAATGATCTCAGACTTTAGTATCTTTTTCCCAATGGAAGAGGGAATGTCCAGGGTGCATGGGGTTCTTAATTATGCTGGTTGCTCTCCCGAGGCAGCAGGAAGTGTAGACAGAGTCGATGGATGGGAAGCTGGTTTGTGTGATGGGCGGGGCTACAAAGTTCATGGTAATTTTGGGAACGTAACCCAAATGGGATATCCCGGTTGCAGGCCATAGGGCGAAGGTGATCGCATGTATTGTAACATCATTGTTTTACTCTGCCCGAGTTGCAAGGTACAGCTGGCAATTAATGTGGCCTCTTGGCTATTGAATTCTGTGCACTGGCTGGAATGATCAGAATACCATCATACGACCTGTCTGCTGCCTGCCGAGACAGCTGCGGGGGATGATACTCAGCTGTCTCCAGAGCAGCTGGAAAAGTCTTTCTGACTCAAAGATGGAGAGAAACTTTACCTCGCAATCACAGAATGAAAGCACTTACTGCAACATAAGTCACTATCCGGGATTTCAATTGCAGGGTCATTATAAAATGGGCTCAGACATTTTGCGATATTTATTAGACGGATGCAGTGGCAGCTTTTAGAAGGAAAGACAGGCTTTACAAAGGAGATTGATGTAAGTCTGCATAATTCTAGAGTAAAACAAGGAGGTAATGCTGAGCCTGCGTAAATCATTGATTAGGCGTCAACCGGAGAATTGCATTCAATTCTGTTCACCCAACTTTCGGAAGGATGCCAAAGCATTGGAGAGGATGCAGAAAAGATTCACCAGAATGGTACAAGAGACGAAGGGCTCCAGTTGTGTGGAAAGACTAGAGGAGCTAGTCTAGTGAAAAGAAGGTTCACCAGGAAGGTTGCCTGTTCTTGAGGCCATTGACAATAAGGAGAGGTTGAATAAACTAGGATTGTTTTCACTGGAAGGATGGAGGCTGAGGTCCACAAAATGATGAGAAGCATAGACTGAGTAGATTGTCAGAGGCTTTTTCCCAGGATAGAAGTGTCAATTACAAGGGGGCACAAGTTCAAGCTGGAGAGGGGGTATGTTTAAGAGAGATGTGCGGGGGAAGTTTTTCATGCAGAGAGTGGTAGATGCCTGGAATGCATTGCCATAGGAGGAAGTGGAAGCAGAATGTTTGAGGGATCTGGATGACTGATTATCTACATGGACTTCAGTAAGGCCTTTGACAAGGTCTCTCATGGCAGACTTGTGCAGAAGGTGAAATTGCATGGGATCTGAGGTGAGCTGGCAAGGTGGATACAGAACTAGCTTGGTCATAGAAGATAGTGGAAGAGTGCATTTCTGAATGGAGGGCTGTGACAAGTGGCGTTCCTCAGGAATCACTGTGGGACCTTTGTGGTTTATGATATATATATATATAAATGATTTGAAGGAAAATGTAACTGGTTTGATTAGCAAGTTAACAGGTGACAAAGGTTGGTGGATTTGCGGATAGCAATGAGGACCATCAGAGGATACAGCAGGATATAGATCAGTTGGAGACTTGGACAGAGAGATGGCAGATGGAGTTTAATCTGGACAAATGTGAGATAATGCACTTTGGAAGGGCTAATACAGATAGGAAATATACAGTAAATGGCAGAACCCTTAAGGGTACTGATAGACAGAAGGATGTGTGTGTAGGTACACAAGTCACAGAGTGGCAACGCAAGTGGAGAAGGTAGACAAGGAATACGGCATACTTGCCTTCATCGATCAGAGCATTGAGTTTAAAAATCGGCAAGTCGTGCTGCAGATTTTTACAACCTTAGTTAGCCTGTACTTGGAATATAGTGTTCAATTCTGGTCCCAAACTATCAGAAGGATGTGGAGGCTTTGGAGAGAGCACAGAACAGATTTGCCAGGATGTTGCCTGGCATGGAGGGCATTAGTTACGAGGAGAGATTGGAGAAACTTGGTTTGTTCTCACTGGAATGACGGAGGTTGAGGAGCGACCTGATAGAAGTCTACAAGATTATGAGAGGTGTGGACAGAGTGGATAGTCAGAAGCTTTTTCCCAGGGTGGAAAAGTCAATTACTAGGGGGCATAGGTTTAAGGAGCATGTACGAGGCAAGTTATTTTTACAAAAGGGTGGTGGGTGCCTGGAACTCGCTGCGGGGGGTGGTGGAAGCAGATACAATAGTGACTTTGTATCTAGAATGAGAATGGAGGGAAATGATCCCAGAAGGGTAAAGGATTTTAGTTCAGTTGGGCAGCATGGCCAGTGCAGGCTTGGAAGGCTGTAGTGCCTGTTACTTAATGTAATTTTCTTTGTTCTTCTTTTGGACGGATACACAAATAGGGGAGCAATACAGAGAAATGGTCTGAGTAAGGTTAGGAAGTTTTTTTTAAAGGGCATCATGATCAGCACAGGCTTGGAGGGCCAAAGGGCCTGTTCCTGTGCTGTACTTTTTCCCTGTTTGTTGCGTTTGATCTCTGAATGGTAATCAAGCATTGGGAAGGGTGAAGTAGATTAATTCACCGGGCTACTTACTCTACAGTGCCCTGGAAAGTGATTTGCCACTTCTTGTTTTGCACCACTTTGCAAGACCAATTTCATCCCCATATATATATATGATGGGGTTTAGCAGAAGAACCCCTGACCACTGTATCAGAACTCAGCATATTTATCACTTCAGCGTTGCCAAGCAACATTTGATCATAAAATATGAGCATCAGCATGATGCCACCTGGAGAATTGAACACTATCACAGTATTCATTTAGACGCTGCTAATACACTGATCTTCTCAAGAGTTTAATGCACTCAGCTATGTTTAGAATACGATGACTGAGGCAGCACACTGCAGAGTGGGAAAAAAAGTGTTGCCATTTTGTGCAGTCTCTCTTACCAATCTAGATGAATTCACAAGGTAATTCATCAGAACAGTCATTTGCATTCACATTCATGAGACAAGTAGGTGGCTGTTGCTTAAAGTGGCTGCTCTATCCTCCTGCCCGCATCACCAGTTACAAAGTATTTCCAATAGTGATCATTTTTGCTGCAGTGTTAAAAGCGTGATGAAAGTTCCTGATTGATAAAGGTGGGGTGGGGGAGTAAAGGTATTATTCCAACAGTCAACATCAATAGATCAAGTTCCTGATACGTGGATGTGTTTGGCTACGGTCTGGGGGCTTTTTCTCTTCAAATCTTTCCATCCGCCTTGACGTGCTGAGATTCTCAATCCAACCACAAGTGTAATTCTGTTGGTTCTCTACTTTCCCTGGAGAGCTAGGTGTTCAATTTTCACGTTCTTGTTGTTAAAAGTAAATGGACTATGAGGAAATTAATTAGAGACTTTCAGGGAGTGTGCTTTTGTCTCTCTGATGGGAATATTTCCTCTCAGAAGTAATCATTCAGACATCTTCATAGCAATCCTGGTTTATAATGACTGTGAAAAAGTATAGGAGGCTCTTTATTTTGAACTGGATTTGAGGTTTTGTTTCAGGGCTTGACATTTGAATGTTGTCTAACAGTTTTGATTGCTTAACCAATTACCAAGCAACCTACAATTATTTCTGGAAGAGTTAATATGAATGTAGTGCTATTGCATTGATTGTTGCAATAAAAAGTGAGACCAAATATGATTATGGTAGCTCAGGGGCACGGTAGCACAGTGGTTAATACTACTGCTTCACAGCTGCAGGGTCCTGGGTTCAATTCCTGCCTCAGGTCACTGTCTGTGTGGAGTTTGCACATTCTCCTCGTGTCTGGGTGGGTTTCCTCCCACAATCCAAAGATGTACAGGTTAGGTTGATGAGCAATTTCTTCGCATGGCTACTTAGTGTCTAGGGATGTGTAGGTTAGAGGAATTAGGGGGTGTAATATGCAGGGATATGGGGGTAGGGCCTCAGTGGGATTGTGTCCGGTGCAAACTCGAAAGGCCTCTTTCTGCACTGTAGAGTTCTACGAATTCTTCTATAAAGTTAGCTAATCTCATCAGAGATGTAGTAAAGACACTACAAAGGGGCTCAGTGCCAATGCTAAGGAAGGGAAACAATTTGCCATAGTTTCTGCTGCTGATTGCTGTCTACTGACCCCTGCTGTATATCTGCTTGCAATATGATGAGTTTCACTGTGATGCCCCTGTAATTAAATTTCCTACTAGCATGCTCAACATAAGGAATATTCACCTGACGTATTAGAGGGTTTCAACAGCTCATTAACTATGAAGTGTCGTCCCAGAGAAAAATAAAAATCAGAGGGATACCAAGGCTAAAGTGACAGCGGATTCAAAGCCTTTTATCCACAATCAATGTCAGAAGTGCTTAGAAGGTCTACACTTAAACAAGTCTTTAATCAGAAGATTGGTGGTGCCCTGCTACCTCACTCGGACACATGAAATGAGATTTTACAGCTTTCTGGCTCTTAAAGAGTAAGATAAATGAATGTGGGGAAAGTCTCCTTCTGCATTTCAATGCGAGTCGGTAGCACAAAACTGGCCTCGTGGCACAAATAGTGCAATATTAGCAATTTTACCCAGCTGGCTGTACAGGCAGGCAATCTGGGAAGTGAAAAAGCCTTATTCATGTTATAGAAGGAACTCCACTGAGGTTACATTGCTGGAGAGAGTGTGGGGTCATGATGATTGTAATGGGTAATAAATCCTACCTAAACCAAGCTCAGGAGAACTTAAAATGGATCTATTCTCTGTAGTATTATGTCCTCACAGAAAAATGTACAGAAAAGAAAAATCAATGAAACAACATTGGAATAAGCTCAGGCAACACAATTACAATTATTAGTCACTATTATTGTGGAAATGAATCCTTAAAACATGTACTTAATCAAGACTATTGTTTAAAAAATCCAAAAACGTAAACAGTTTTTGACTTATTTTTTATCCATTCTTGCTGGGTTCAATGCATAAATCTAATCCAATTTTAGGAAATGCAAGCCTCTCTAAAATGTGTTAACAATTGCAATATAGGCTTATATTGTGCCTTGAAGATTGCAGGCTGTAGCAATGAAATAATACTCCAGTAACACCTTGACACTAATCTCAAAGAAGACAACCCACAAAGATCAGCCATTCTCTGTGGCATGGCTTTCAACTTTCCCCATATAATTTTGAAAATGGAATTTTCCCATCCCGTCTGTCATGGGAATCGGATCGGGCAGGATGTGACCTTGCAAACGTCCGTTGATCCCGGGGCAGGATTTTCTGGTTTTGGGAGTGAGTGCAACCAAAAGGTCCCATCCTGAATCTGACACAAAATCAAGGGCATCTTCACAAATCCAGCACCAACATGTTATTGAGTGGAAAGCCAGTCGCATTGAAGTATCCTGACAGACAGCAAACCAGTAAAGCACGCTGGTTATTCTTAATTCACAGAGGACAAAATAAATGATAATGCCACCACCGTGGGATTAATGTCCAAAATGAAACAGACATGTTCTACAAAATATAAACCAGCTTTAAAATTTAGTGTAAAAATGTGTAGATTTTTGAAATCATAATAGGGAAATAAGATTCCACAAATATAGCATTCATTTTTCAGGCACTAATTTCCTCAACAGTATTTCTGCACATAGCTTGCTATTAAAAACCCCAGTGCACATCATTCATCAAGGTATAGCTTCCCAATTCTCATTAGTTATGATTTCTATTTGATTGCGTTCTGCAGTGACCCCAACAACAACAACTATGTTCCCACTGTTAACAATGCACATGTGAAAGGCAGAGAGCGCTGTTGGTCTCAGGGAAACAATGGTGACAAGTGTTAAGTTTTGCTATCAGAACCATAGCAACTCCAAGTGATTGGCTTTGCAAACTTTCTACCCAAAATGTCTTGAGTTGAACTGAAGAAAGCTAGAGGGCAAATTTTAGTTACTTTGCTGAGAGGAAATCATTTGGTTCTCTGAAAGAGGTTGTGGGCTTGATTTTTATCCCTCACCCAAGTCAGGATCGAAGGCTGGTGGGCACTGAAAATGGTCCCACCAGCTGGACTGCAGGCTCCTTAACATTCCTGGGCTGTTTTCAGGAGGTGAGAGGGTGGGGAGGCGTGGCATGATTAGCCTTGTGATAAGAACATAAGAACTAGGAGCAGGAGTAGGCCATCTGGCTCCTTGAGCCTGCTCCACCATTCAATAAGATCATGGTTGATCTTTAATGGGTCAGATCATTGACAGTGTGGTGTAAGAAACTGCTTAGACTAATTAAAAGAGGCTGGCTTGGATTTTCTTGCAAGTGGTGGGGGAGGGGAGGAAGGGGCAGTTTCACTGTTAAGAGGTAACCTCCCAGCAACAGACCAGGAGATAGATAGCTGTGTGGGGAGATATGAAGACCTTCTCCAGCTGCCTGGGTTCTGAAACTTCAGGTCACCATGTAGAGAACACTTAGCTACACCTTGACAGCAAGACTTTTTATATTTGGGTTTAAAGAATTTGGAGAGAGGGTGCCTTCATTTTGAAAGACCCTCCCTCTTACTTACCCCCTGAAATAACTCTTCAGAGGCCAGTGGTCCTTCACCACATTCCTTTTATTTACAAGCTTATCTCCAATTCAACAGTACTTCAGTTACAAAGTCAGAATTTAGAGTACCAATAGACCTACCACTCCTCAATATATATACAGCTGAGGCTCCCTGATTGGGCAGGCAAACGTTCTTTGTTGCGAACCAAATCAAATTAACGAGGGGACAAGTTAAAAGAGGCAGCTCCCAAAAGGAGGGGAACAACCCAAAGCAAAGGAGCAATCACTACCTCAATTAGGGAGCTCATTTTCCATGAGCCAACCTCATGAGCCTCATTGAAGCCATTACGCCTGCTACAATCAACTGGCTCTTTTGAGCTAAAAGGCCTCAGATTGATCCTTCAACCTTGAAGGCCTGGCAGCCATTCTTAATGGGATTGTGAGCCATCTGGATACAAACGGCTCCCCTTTAAAATCAGAAGCCCATGACTGTTTCCTCCCGGAAGCAGGTTCAGGCCAGGCAACAGTCCTGACCTCCGTTCCCGGCTCCTAGAGGGAAAATCCTGCCCTGTGTTTCTGTGGGACACAGAGAACGTTTGGCAGTAATCTGATCACAATTCTTTATCAGCTTCTGTTTTTGTATGCAAGTGGAAGAAAGAGGCTGGACTGAGAAATAGAGCTGAGGGAAACATGAAAAAGAGTTCAAATTTGAAACCAGCCTGTGCTTTGTTGAGTATTATAAAAGGGCCACAAGAACCATCATAAAGCCTGAGCAGAGTAGGCCAGGAGCCTGCTTTAGGCTGACCTTGTCCAGCTTCTGGTAGGGGGTCTTCAAACAGGCCTGGGTCCTCATTAATATAGCTAAGGAGCCTAATACCTGTTCAATGCTGTCAGGATAAGAACAACAAATGTTGAAAATACTAAGCAGGTCAATACTGACAAAAGGTCATTGACCAGAAACATTGATTTTGTTTCTCTTTCCATACTTGATAATTTTATTTCAAATTTCTTGCATCTGGAACATTTTCCTTGAATATCATCCTCCCACGATGCCTGAATGTTGTCCACATTTGATATTGCATGCTCATATGCATGCAAGCACACTGGCCACTCTCGAGAGCATTCAATATAATTTGATTTTTATTAGAGAAAAACAAGTTGAATTTTTTCAGTCGGCTGAAGGAAGGCAAAGAGAAACTTGTTAAAAACAAGGTGGACTCTAACTGGTATCTCATCACCTGTGTAATGACTTTAATGAGGTCTGTGATTTGGACCTCATGGAATATGAGCTCCCAGATTAAGGCAGTAATAGCTTGCCCAACCAGGGAGTCCTGCGTGTGGACATAATGTGGAGCATCAGGGTTACTCTGGGTTTATATTCTGTATGAGTAAACACCTGTCAGATTGTTGCTTATTATGTAAATAAGTCTAAATTTGGTGAAGGGACACCAAAGGTGTTATTCCAACCTGCTCTTGGAGAAATGAATGGGCACGGAGGGATTTAATATATGGCTAGTAGTGAGATGTAGAGCAAGGTTGTAGGGGATAAAAGTGGTGAGCGTGTAGATGGTGATGGGAATGACAGTATGGTGAGAAGGGAGTTCAGAAACAAAGAGAGGAGGCTTGGATAAAATGAGAGTGTTGGGGATACACGAGGGATGGAATGGAGCTGGTTTGGCCACATTTTCCCCTACATCATCAACCCCAAATGTAGGTCACACTGACGGTGGCTCCTTCTCCCTCTGAAAGGGAATTAGAAAAGATGGAAAAGGGGGATGTAGTGGAGAGAAGCAGCAGGAAAGAGACAGGGAGAGATACTAACCATGATGTGGAGATGCCAGCGTTGGACTGGGGTAAGCACAGTAAGAAGTCTCACAACAGGTAAAAGTCCAACAGGTTTATCTGGTAGCACAAGCTTTTGGAGTGTTGCTCCTTCCTCACCTGAAGAAGGAGCGACACTCCGAAAGCTTGTGTCACCAAATAAACCTGTTGGAATTTAACCTGATGTTGTGAGGCTTCTTACAGAGATACTGACACCAGGTGAGGCCACAAAGCTACAACTAATAACATGTTCCAAAATGAAGAGAGTTAAAACCCACACATACATCTTGTCAACCTTTCCTGTTACAATTCCTGGGCAGCATGGTGGTATGTGATTAGTAGTGCTGCCTCACAATGTCAGGACTTGAGTTTGATTCCCAGTTTGGGTCACTGTCTGTGTGGCATCTGTACATTCTTCCCCCGTGTCTGCATGGGTTTCCTCAGGGTGCTCTGATTTCCTCCCGCAGTCCAAAAGACGTGCTGGTAAGATGCTAAATTCTCCCTCAGTGTACCCGAACAGGCACTGGAGTGCTGTGATTAAGGAACTTTCATTGCAGAATTAATATAAGCCTACTTGAGACACTATAAATAGACTTTACACTTTAATTACTATGTCCACGTATTTATAATAAAAACTGCAGATGTGAATTTGTCCTGATAAAATTACATCCTGTTTTCTGTAGAGGCCCTGGAAATGTAAAAATGGGAACAGATTTTACAATGGAAATATAAAGATAAGGGTAGAATGTATGATTTTAGCAGGGGAGATGCATTTTCCCTGTGCACCCTCGTCTAACTAACTGTGCAAACCCTCTTCACCCAAAGACTGCAGTTGGTTATGACTCGGTATGCATTGCTAAGAGAGGAAAACACATTACCAGCAAGAAGCGCTTTGTGTGAAATCAATGAGGGAGGGGTACGAACATTGGAAGTGGGCTAGTGTTCATTAAAAGTTTTCTGTTTAATTACATGTCTCGCTGGGCTGCTGCAGACATAAAATGCATGCTGAAATGCTTCACACAATTTTTAATTTTTTTGACATAAACCTGCAAAGTTATGCAGTGTAAATACCACAACGCGTCAAACACAGTTTGCTGTTCTGCTTTCACAGCACTTGAAGCGCTTTGTGAAACCTGTGAAAGAACAGAACGAGACGCGAGTTGCCAGGTTAAAGATATGAAAGGGGATAAAATGAGATCTATCCAGCCTCGGTTCACACTGATGTTGCACCATGATTGTCAATGTATGCTGTATCGATTGGATGAGAAAATCCTATTGTATTGGTCACATTAATGACTTGCTGCAGTCGATGTATTATCAGAGCAGTCATCAAACGCAATAAACATAGAACTGTTAAAGGGGGCTTGGTACGCTCCCCAGGGTTTGGGGAGGATGTGGACTTTTCCCAGGGGGTAGAACTACATATTGCATAGAATTAATATGCCTACTGGCTACAGTTAGTAAGCAAAGATTGCATCTATTAATTTGTCTGATACTTTGTTTTATTTGAAAGACAGATTAATTCAAGTTGCACACAATGTAAACGAGAGAAATGGAGGAGGCAACTGAAACCAGATTACTCCCCATGCATAAAAGCAGTATCAGGCACTGCTGTATGTGAGAGTTAAAATTGTGTTGTGCCCAGGAAAGACATGTCATATTCATTTTGATTTGATTTGATTTATTATCGCTATATAGAACCATAGAACATTACAGTACGGAAACAGGCCTTTTGTATTAACGTACAGTGAAAAGTGTTGTTTCTTGCACTCTATACAGAGGGCATACCGTTCATAGAGAATGAAAAGAGAAAGTGCAGAATGTAGCATTACAGTCATAGCTAGGATGTAGAGAAAGATTAACTTAATGCAAGGTATGTCCATTCAAAGATCTGATGGTAGTAGGAAAGAAGCTGTTCTTGAGTTGGTTGGTACGTGATCACAGACTTTTGTATCTTTTTCCCGATGTAAGGAGGTGGAAGACAGAACGCCCGGGGTGTGTGGAGTCCTTAATTATGCTGGCTGCTTTGCCGAGACAGTGGGAAGTGTAGACAGAGTTAATGGATGGGAGGCTGGTTTGTGTGATGGATTGGGCTACATTCATGACCTTTTGTAGTTTCTTGCGGCCTTAGAAAGAGCAGGAGCTATACCTTTTTAAACACAAACCGTATTTACTGTGAAATTTTCTGGACTGGCTTTTCTTTTTAAAATTTAGTTTATTTTATTACTCTATTTTCTTAGTGTCTAACTTAATATTGCAACGAAGTTACTGTGAGAATCCCCTAGTCGCCACACTTTACCGCCTGTTCAGGTAGACTGAGGGAGAATTCAGCATGGCCAATGCACCTAACCATCATGTCTTTCAGACTGTGGGAGGAAACCAGAGTAAGCACACGCAGACACGGGGAGAATGTGCAGACTTTGCACAGACAAGCCGGGAATGAAACCCAGGTCCCTGCTGCCATGAAGCAGAAGCTGCTACAGTGCCACCCAGCTGGAAACGTAGGATGTCTTACTGAATAATAAGGACAGGCGACCTGAAAAATTTATTTTTGACATGTTCACCACAAAAATCACAATATAAATAGTGCAGTCAAATAATTTGACTTCCCATATCGGTCAAGGAATGTTTTTGGATGTCTTCAGTTTTTAGATTTATGGATAAAGAACACTTGACCTGTATTTGGAAAGGAGAGTTGTAAGAAACCACATGGTAAAGCAGCCAAGCTTTAAAGATTTATCTAAAATAAATTGTGTCTGCCCAATGACACAACAATACCGAATGCAGAAACAGCAGCAACACAAAGGGCAGCAACACCTATGCCTTCATTAAGAGCTGGAAATTGTTCCTTTTCAAGTCCACCAATACCAAAGATGTGCAGGTTAGGTTGATTGGCCATGCTAAAAAAATTGCCCTTTGGAGTCAGATGCGTAGGTTAGAGGGATTAGCGAGTAAATATGTAGGGATATGGGGGTAGGGCCTGGGTGGGTTTATGGTCGGTGCAGACTTGATGGCCTCCTTCTGCACTATAAAGTTTCTACATTTCTATTTCTAATACAGCAAAATGACCTCCTGGTAATAAGACTACAAATAACTGACTCTGTGACCAACAGAAAGCCATCCAGCAATGGAATTAGTTATATACCTTTGGTAATTGAATTCACCAAGTTATATACTTCAGAAGTGAACAACCTGTTCATCATCAGGCTTGCATGTGTGTTCCCTAAGACAAGGACTGGCCTGGTGGTACAGTGGTTAGCACTGCTGCTTCACAGAGCTAGGGACCTGAGTTCAATTTCCCAACTTGGGTCACTGTTCGTGTGAAGTTTGCACTTTCTCATTGTGTCTGTGTGGGTTTCCTCCAGGTGCTCCAGTTTCCTTCCACAATCTAAAAGATGTGCTGGTTAGGTGCATTGACCTGAACAGGTGCCACACTAGGGGAATTTCACAGTAACTTCATTGCAGTGTTAATGTAAGCCTTACTTGTGATTAATAAATAAACTTTAACCTTTCACATGAATTCTGAACTGTTCTTTTGTTTATAACATGTAAGTATGCACTATTCTCTGTAACTGTATTGTCCTCATGTTTGTGTGTGTGAATGGGGGAGTGAGTGATGTAGTGTTAGATTTTTGAGGTCAACACGTGAGTAAACATCCCTCTTCTAAAACAACTATGTCTGAAAGACATGCTGGTTAGTTGCATTGGCCATGCTAAATTCCCCCTACTCTATCCAGGTGCCAGTGAGTGGCAACTAGGGGATTTTAACAGTAATCTCATTGCAGTGTTAATGTAAGCCTACTTGTGACACCTATAAAATAAACTTAAACTTATCTAAACCCATAAAAAGCTTGCTTCCAGTTATTCAAATTGTCCACACATGCAGGGGTTAAGAAACACATACTTCTTCCTTTAAAATCCAAGCCCCTTGATTATAAGCAGTAAGGGAAGTGAACAAAGAAATCAGTTTTCTCTCATTCCCATCTGTAGCAATAAAAATTGATATTAAAAACAACTAAATTATTTCAATTGTTTACTCATCAGTACAGCTCAATGCCCGAAAGTTTGTGCAGATGGTTGAGAAGAAATTTAGTTTGTAATATTGTTTATAACTTTCGATAGTATTGAACAGTATTGTTGCTTCTTCATGACGTTCCTCAGTGAACTTATCAAGCAATACAGAAATCTTGGAGACGTGCTCTATAAAATGCTTCACAAATCTTCAGCTAATTGCGAATCAATTGGAAATATTGGTTTACTTGACAAAGGGTAGCTAAATTGAATTGTGGTATAGATGTGAGCCAGCTACAGTGAGGCCATCCTTCCCAGAGTTCAGTGCTCAAATGAGGAGGAGTGATGGTTGGCCAGGTGATGAGCAAATGGTGATATACGAGTTGTAATTCTCCACAAAGTCTCAACGGCTGGCTCAGCAATCGGGTAAAAGTGCATGTTTACCACCAGCATCGCTTACTGTAACCGACTTATATGGGGAGAGAAGAAAAAATAAATTAAAAATAGATACAAGGAGCAGAGAATAGGGATAGATCTTAAGATGAAATGATGGATTTGAGGAAGTTCTTGAAGATGAGGAGGTAAGTAGAGGAGCGGACTAGTTTAGGAAGTTCCAGACAATAAAACTGACCTGACTGATAGATTTTAATAAAGCTTTCCAAATCACACAAAAATCCCATCCAACAAGTGGCTATGATAGGTACAATCTGTAAAGGTACAGTTCCCAAGATTACTTCAACAATATCTCAGTGCTCACAAGGAGAATAGCAGGAGCATTTCCTCCCTTAAGTTCACATAAAATCCCCACCTGGCACAGTGTTTAACATTGTGTTTAACACTGCTGACTCACAGTGCCAGGCATCCGGGTTCAATTCACGGCTTGGGTCACTGTCTGTGTGGAGTTTGCACATTCTCCCCATGTCTGCGTGCGTTTCCTCCGGGTGCTCCGGTTTCCTCCTGCAGTCCAAAGATGTGTGCGTTAGGAGGATTGGCCATGCTAAATTGCCCCTTGGTGTCAGGGGATTAGCTAGGGTAAATGCATGGGGTTATTGGGAGAGGGCCTGTGTAGGATTGTGGTCTGTGCAAACTCGAATGACCTCCTCTGCACTGTAGGAGTCTACAGGATTTTATTTGCCATTGTTCCTTCATTCAAAACTCTAGGATTCTTTACTGTGCTTCCATTCTCTCCATTGTCATTAAATCCAAATCTGATATTCCATTTGTGACACGATCGGGATAGCATCGTAAGCATAAGGGTTTATTACGTCCTTTCACGAAGGGAGGCCACCATTACCCTTTTAAGGTTAATTAAAGCTGGCTGGTCAATGTGGCCTTTACACCATTCCCTATGTACTGAGTAAAAAAACTTTAAACAAAAGTTCTCTGTCTATGTGAACAAGCACCTAAGATGCTGAGATGTTTGCAGTACTGCAAAGAATGCCTATATGATATTCCTCCCATGACTTGTACTCCATAGGTGTTCAGTTCCTGAGTGGTGTCAGAGAGATTCATCAGTTTTTTTAAAGTTTATTTTATTAGTGTGACAAGTAGGTTTGCATTAAAGCTGTAATGAAGGTACTGTAAAAATCCCTTGGTTGCCACACTCTGGTGCCTGTTTGGTTACACCGAGGGAGAATTTAGCATAGCCAGTGCAGCTAACCAGCACGTCTGGAAACCTGAGTACTTGGAGGAAACCTATGCAGATACGGGAGAACATGCGCAGATGGTGACCCAAGCCAGGAATCAAAGTCGGGTCCTTGGCACTGTGAGGCAGCGGTGCTAACTACTCTGCCACCATGCCACGAGGATGCAGAAAGGCAACATGGGTGGAATATTACGGTCCCTCCTAATGGTGGGATTTAGCAGTCATTCTGAAACCAAAGGACTTTGAATATCTCCTCACATTTAATGGCCACCCCACTCTGTTGTGAGGGGGCATAAGATTCCCAATAAAGCAAGTAATCATTAAAGGGCTACTCAGAGAAAATCTAGCTGCACTTTATGTGGAAAATATAACAGAACAGATCATGAATCTGAAGATGTTAATACTGTGAATATTGTGATCTCAGATTTATAAAACTGAATTCACAAAGCAAAGAGTTGATTAAACCAGATGAAGTCGATGTGCAGTCATTGAAAATATCTCCAGGCAAGGTTCAACTTCAAAAAAAATGGTTCCTGCAGCTATAACTTTATATAGAAGCAGTGACAGTGCTTAATTAGCCCTTGATTCTGTTACTGCGTGGGCTGTTCTGCTTGTTGTGACTTTTGGTTTGATGTACCCGCACAGAGTGAAGCCATGAAGAAACACTCTCCTGATTCTGTCTCTCAACAGATGTGTCACTTTTTAAACTTGTTGTCTGGCTCTTTATTTAGGTCTGATCTGTTTCGAAAGATAGACAGAAGAAATATAAAAGCAGAATATTGCTGAAAAGATGCAGCAGGTCTACCAACAGTTCAGAGAGATTAACTCAACGAGGTTAATTTATTAGGTGAAGACCCTTCTGCATAACTGGAATCAATAATAAGAGAAGCATTTCTGGGTGATACAGTGGTTAGCACTGCTGCCTTACAAAACCAGGGACCCGGGTTCAATTCTAGCCTTGGGTGACAGTGTGTGTGGAGTTTGCACATTTTCTGCGTGGGTATCCCCCGGGTGCTCTGGTTTTTTCCTAAGATGTGCAGGTTAGGTTGATTGGCCATGCTAAATTGCCCCTTAGTGTCCCAGAATGTGTAGGTTACAGGTTTAGATATATGGGGTCATAGTGATAGGTCCTGGGAAAGATGCTTTGTTGGAAAGTCGGTGCAGACTAGATGGGCTGAGTGGTTTCCTTCTGAACTGTAGGGATTCTGTGGTGCTTCAAATGACACTGCACAAAGTAGGGTCGTGGAGGAGTGGAAGAAAACAACTGATGTTGGGGGCACTAATCATAGCTGTTGATTTCATTGGCGAGGGGAGGGATTATTCTCCCTCTCCATGGCATATTTGGTGGTCATGATGTGGCGATGCCAGTGTTGGACTGGGGTAAACACAGTAAGAAGTCTCACAACACCAGGTTAAAGTCCAATTAATTTGATAGCAAAAGCCACCTTGGTGCGCTCGCTGCTCCTTTTGTCAGCACTCCCACTCACTTGATGCTGAAGCAGCGAGCGCTCAGAAAGCTGGTGACTTTTGCTACCAAATAAGCCTGTTGGTCTTGAACTTGGTGTTGTGAGACTTCTTACTATGTTTGGTGGTGGCAGTGGGCAATATGCCACTTGCAGGCAGTTGGATCTTATGGTCCCTCCAGTGTCAATTGGGTTTCTTGTGTGGCGTGCCCCTTGCCACAATGGGGCTGTGCCATCGGGGGGAGAGTAAGATCCCGCCAGTATGAGCAGCAGTAAGGTTACAGCAGGTAATTTACAGATGATGGGCCCACATACCCAAAACCTTCTTTCTGGAATGTTTGAAAGAAGTAGAGATTGATGGGTTATTTATGAAGATCTCCTCAGTCAAGATTTGAAGAGACATTGGGCAGAGTTTTCATGTTTTTTTTCTGCTATAAGTATGAAATCAGGCAGGAAAATCAGGGTGTAGCTCTTTGGATGCACCGACAGCTTTTCCTACCATATTTTTAAACGTTGAGGGCAGGATTTTCCAGCCCCGCTTGCCATTGGGATCATCCAGTCCCATCACAATTCAATGGACTTTCGATTGGGCTAATGAATTTCCTGTTGCTCTGGTTTCCATGCACAATCTGAAAGATGTGCTAGTTAGGTGCGTTGGCCATGCTAAATTCTCCCTCAATGTACCCAAACAGGTACCGCAGTGTGCCAACTAGGGGATTTGCACAGTAACTTCATTGCAGCAAGCCTACTAGTGACACCCATAAAATAAACTTAAATGCTTCCACTGGGGAATGGACTGGTGATATTCAATACCTAAGCTGTATGTCAAGAGCAGTCACATGAGGAATATGTATTTGAATTCTAACACTCTGCCATAGGTTGCTCAATGAGGAAGAATTGGAAAGAGTCAGGGTGGGCATGGAGGGGAAGGAACAGAATGGAAATAAATGGATTTGTTAGAAGAAGAAATGTACAGAGGGAGATTGGGGCTTATCTTGCGCTGATTTACAAAACACACCATAAAGTTGAAGTAAACTTTGAGACATCAGGGATGCATCTCCACAGGAATACACAAATACTCAACTTTTTTACATGAAGGTACATAAAATAATTATTTGTTTACTAGCTTGCATGCATCGTAGGCACTTTTGCTTAACAGTTGGATACGGTGCACCAGTAATCAAACATTGTCTCTCAAAGTTTCAACAAGTTTCTTTCCTCTAAATTGACCTTGTGATTAAACATAAAATATATTGCCAATAATGAACCTGGCCTGTTTATGTTATAAAAAAATTATATCTTTAAAGAGAAGAGATATATATATCTTTCAAAAAGCACAGTGGAATTCTGAGGTTGTTGGGAGTGGATTCCTGTGGTGGTACTTTTCTCTCCCACTGTGTTGTTAGATTATTTGCATATAGCTTAAAAATGGAATGTTGCACTGCCGAGAACCACAGCAAGTTCTCAGTGAGGTAAACATTATCTATTAGGAAGTGTATTTGGAGGACCAGATTTTAAAATTCTTCTTTCATGGAGCATGAGTATCACTAGCAAGCGCAGCATTTGTTGTCCATCTCTAATTGCTCTTGAGAAGGTGCTGGGGAGCCACTGCCTTGAGCTATTGCAGTCCATGTGGCTCAGGTATATCCACACTGCTGTTAGGGATGGAGTTCAAGGAGTTTCACCCAGCGGCAGTGAAGGAGTGGCTGAAATATTTCCTGATCTATGACTTGGAGGGGAATTTTAAGGTTCCCACACATCTATTTCTCTTGACCTACTAAGTAGAGGAGTTTGGAAGCTACTGTGAAGAAAGAAATTGCCAGTTGCAGCAGTGCCTCCAATATGTGGGTCATACTGTGTACTAGTGGAGGAAATGAATGTTGAAGGTAGTGGATGAGGGACCAATCAAGTGGGCTGCTTTGCCCTGGATGATGTTGAGCTTTTTGAGTGTTGTTGGACTGACAGTCATCCAGGCAAATGGAGTGTGCTTCATCACACATCTGACTTGTGCCTTGTAGATGATAAACATGCTTCCCGGAGTCAGCAATTTAAAGTTTAAAAGTTTATTCATATCACAAGTAGGCTTACATTAACACTGCAATGAAATTATGTGAAAATCTCCTAGTCGCCACACTCCGGCGCCTGATCGGGTACACTGAGGGAGAATTTAGCATGGCTAATGCACCTAACTAGCACGTTTTTTGGACTGTGGGAGAAAAACGGAGCACCCAGAGGAAACCCATGCAGGGAGAACATACAAAGTCTTCACAGATAGTTACCCAAGCCAGGAAGCGAACCCAGATCCCTGGCACTTTGAGGCAGTAGTGCTAACCACTGTGCCACTCAGATGAGTTACAATAAAATTCACAGCATCTGACTTGCTTTGGAAGCTGATCAAGCTTTTGGAAGCTTCTGGTCAGTGGTGACCCCCAAGATGTTGATGACGGGGGATTCAGCAGTGGTAATGCTGTTAAATATATGAGGAGGTAGTTTCATTCTTGTTGGAGACGATCAGTACCTTGCACCATTGTGAGGCAAATGTTACTTTCCATTTATCAGGCCATACCAGAATGTTTTCCAGATCCTGCTGCATTCAGGGCACTGCTAAATTGGTTTGAAACTTCTATTTTTTAGGCAGTATCTGCAGTCGTCTAAAATGAGAACAAACTTCAATGTCAAATGGAAATGAGGCCATTTGACACACATACATTATTAAATGTGTTTGTTTTAATCAGAGTTTTGTGATGTGAAAGCTCCAACTTTAAAGGAACTCAGTTCAAAGACAATTTCCAGTGACATTGATATCTCAAGAATGAATAGAATAACACTGGAGATCCCTCAAAAGAGCCCTCTAAAACTGACAGGATTGTAGCATTGTGGAGTTGGCTCCTCCTGGCTCTAAAACAAGTGCCAGCCTGCCCACCTCCCTTCCCAACATGGACATCCCTCTGATCCTCTACCTGGAGTGAATTTGCCTATTTAGTGTTAGCAATTCATCTAAGTGCTGAAGTTGAGACCTGGGGGACTTTATGGCCTCACTCATCCTGAAACCATAAAATCCCATTCAAGGTCAACAGGCCTTCCCATTGTCCGCCCCTCACCCGCTCCAATTCCTACGGCAGGCTGGGCTGTAAAATTCCAGTCATATTTGGACTTCTCCACTCTAGCCATTCATCGCTGCACAGCATTAAGATTGTGACTGGGCCGCAAACAACTTTAGATCCTCTCCTGCCTGAGTGGCTGGCAGTGCCCACAAAAGGAATAGGATTGAAACTTCTGTTATAATTAACTATACCTGATAAACCGACACAGTGGGGGGCGGTGACACAGCAGCACCAGGGACCCGGGTTCAATTCTGGCCTTGGGTCGCTATCTGAGTGGAGTTTGCATGTTCTCCCTGTGTCTGCGTGGATTTCTTCCGGGTGCTCCGGTTTCCTCCCACAGTCCAAAGATGTGTGGGTTAGGTTGAATGACCGTGATAAATTAACGTAGTGTCAGGGAGATTAGCAGGGTAAATATGAGGGGTTAGCGGAATAGGACCTAGGTGGGATTGTGGTCAGCGTAGACTCAATAGGCCACATGGCCTCCTTCTGCACTATAAGGATTCTGTGGGATTCTATGAAATGAAATGGTAAACAAGTTGGTCCCTTAGCTGAAAGCAGAGTTGTTGTCCACACTGTAATCATGCTGTACAGTGCAATAACATGGGAAGGAAACAGCTGTCAGTACTGTACAGTCCCAGTACTGTATGCATTAAATTACACAATGCATCATCCACTTTTGTGTTGTTGCCAATCTTGGAATATTGCCTCTATACTTCTGCTCCATTCATAATGTGAAGAATGGACTTCCTGTAGGATCTACAGGCAAATCTCAAATGTTAAATCAACAGTCACATTGAGTTTATATGTAAACAGGAGGCAGTCAGAACAGAATAGTGGAGGCAGGGGTTGGTGGCGCAACACAGGAAATTGCCTATTTAGCCAAGATGACTTAGATCATTAAGTGTGTTTACAGTGATATTGGCCTGTTTACAAAAGTAGGTTTGCTTACAGCCACTTCCACCTTGAGTTGCTCATGGTGAAGATTTCAGATAAATGTGATTAAACCAAAGGTTCAGAGAATGCGACTTAGCAGCGTGGCTTTGCGAAGGCAATATTCATTTCAATCGTAAAATGCAACAGTTTGGATTTGCTTTATACGTTTACTGAGTGAGGAACCCAGGGATGTGCTGGGCCTGGGAGATGGTTGTTCAAGAATAAGGAAGGTAGAGCTGAACACCTTGGAGATAATTGTCACCATAAAATGAATAACGCCTTTTGAAATGTGAGCTGGTCTCCCTTTGTTCTAAACATGGTAGGACAGAGAATAAACTGCTTTATAAGGACAACGATATGATGCAACAAAAACTTGCATCTCTGTAGCACCTGGAAAGCATCCCAAGAAACTTCATAGGAGGATTATCAACAGAACCAAGGCACTTGATGGCAAATGGTTCAAAGGGGGACATTTTAAGGAGCATCTTAAAGGAGGAAAATGAGGCAGAGAAGTGGAGAGAATTAGGGAGGGCATCCCTAACCTGAAAAGCGGGTGTCCTCTGTGTCAAACTGTGATGCCTGAAATTTGAAATGTGTCTTTTATGTATGTATATTTATCATATGTTTGGAAAATTTTTAATTTTTTCTCCTCTCCTATGTGGGCCTTTCCTTAGTCACACCCAGAATGTGACCAAGAGAGTGGGGATGTAATCTCCTCCCCGACGTTGGCTAATGCTATTCTATGACCAGATGCTAAGGGGTGTACTGGGGCAGTCTGGAATAACACGTTCCTTAACTCACTGTTTATTTCTGTGAGGCTTGATGCGTTCCCAAGATAATATGGCTGAAACCAGCAACATTGTGATGTAGACATAAACCACCATTCGTCGCATGATCGAGCTGCGAGTCCTACATGACCACAACACCTGGGGAGTTTTGTTACCCCTCCAGCATTTGGAATGAGCGTTGAACTAACCCAAAGTCATCCAACATTGGCAGTTTATTTGAATGCAACCTAATACAAACGATATGGCTGGCCTTAATGTCGCAAAAAATGGCTGCACAACTTGTGTTCAAGGAGACCTTTTATTGTAAGCCATTTCCCCACCTGAAAAGATAAATCACTATTGTGTGAGACCCCAGTGTAATGGTGACTACTTAAAATTTCTACTCGCTACAAGAATGAATATCACCTTCTACCTCCACAAATTAAACTGTTAGAAACTGCACTCAAAAAGAGCCAAATTTAATTTATTAAAATTCCTTTTTGAAATGATTTCAGCTGCCAAGGTTTCCTATGCCACAACTGAAATAAACTCATGCAACCCATCCCTCAGCACAGAGACATGTCTTAAAGCTCTTTTCATGAGTATTTCTTTGAAGTGATTGTTAGAATGAAGAGAAACATGCCAAGAATTGCTCTGCTTGTTCCCTATTCTACTGTCAGAGCTGCTCAATATCCAATTGGAATTGGATTCGTGTAGGGTGTCTTTCATTTGATTGGACATTGGCGTTCATTAATGCCATCCGGCAGCTCAGTCCAAAGCTTATCAAAGGCATCCCCCTGACATGTAGACGTAAATGTCAGACATAGGTGGCTTTACAACATTCAACCCTCAAAAATCCAGAGTCCAGCAACTGATGTCACAGTCATCAGCTTATGATCACATTATTATTCATCTTTGCAACTGTGCTGAGTGTCATTGTTGTATCTGTTAGGTGATGGAAAACAGATTTGCACCCTGCAAAGTGTAATACAAATTCAGTGCTCGAAAGGATAATCAATCTCGCACTACATCGTGTGTTTTTGCGTTCTGCGTCTTTGTGTAAGCAAACCTGATTGTGTCAAAGGTCGTGAAGGAAAGTGCACACACCATTAGAAACTCAAAGTCAGTTTCCTCCATTTAAATGAAAAATCCAAATAGTGCCATTGGATCCGGATCAAATATGAGTGAATAGATGGATGAATGGCAGCTCTTCTTGTAATTACCATAAACAACATAGCTTTGGGTCGTTCAGATCTACCACAGTCATAGAGGGTGACTCTGTTATGTAATTAGTACAAGGTTATTATCAGTGTGAGGTCAGAGGCTGACTGTGACCAGCCTGTCACAATCCATTTGGGTACTAACTTCAGGTGATGATTATAGCTTTGATGATATCTTTCCTTTCAGACCCGACTGGCTCTAAGCTTACGCCACGTCGAACACTGTCATGTAGGTCTTTATATGTGTATTCTATCTTTCATACATCATTCAAAAGATTAAGTTACAGCATCAGTATGGTATCAAGCCAGGAGCCAGCTACCTGAGTTGTCAAAGATTGCCTGCCCATACACCTAATCTAGTTGGCATGTAATTAAACTTGAATCCGTATTGCGATGTGGTATTTTGGAAAACAGAATTTGCAGTTGACAGGACTCCTATTTAGTAAGATGGTTCCTAATTTACATCACATTGCTATCCATTAACTTTAACTTTATTCCAAACTATTGGAGTATGTGGAGAGATAATTCAGTGTGAAACATTGCAACAGACTTTATTTCTTGAGTGTGAAACATAGCCCACTGTGATACGGCACTGCAAATTCCATGGATGAAATTTTATAGCTCTTCCTGTTGGTGGGAATTTCCAGTCCCACTAAAGGTGGGACTCACCAACCCTCCTTCCCTTCCCGGCAGCAGTGGGATGAACAAGACACGCAAAATGCCGCAGACATCAGTGAGACTAGAAAATCGCACTAGCAGCCATAGTGAGCAATCTTGGCCACAGGAAGACATGCTTTGGAGGGGGGGGCAGGGGGGAGGCAAGCAGGAAAACCCATCCCTTGTCTCTGCTGTTTTGGAAAATTCAACAGATTTGACAGCATGGGGAGAGACACAGAGTTAAAGTTTCAAGCACAAATGACTCTTTTGGACTTGCATTTTCTGTTTCAGTGTCTGCGTTGCAGCATCTGCCGTGATTTGCTTCTATTGTAATGAATTTGTTAACCTTGTACAACTACATTAACTGCTGTACCAAAAGTAGTGTAAAAAATTCAACATGAGGCAAGACTTCACATTGTGAGTTTCATTTTCATAATTGTTATATACTTAAAAGGTTTACAGGTTGCTTTAAGACCTGATCACATGATTCAATGGTGATGTCATTAGGGTGCTTGCAAAGGCTGTTGCTTTACTTTCAGTTTGTACTCTGTGCAGAGAACGTTGCTTTCAATGAAACCTGTTGTGTTTTAGTTTGCATGCACGTGTAAAAACCATGTCTTTTGATTTTGGCGGTTAGCACTGCTGCCTCATGGCGCCAGCAATGCAAGTTCAATTTCCAGCTTAGGTCACTGTTTTTGTGGAGTCTGCATGTTCTCCCTGCGTCTGCGTGTGTTTTCTCTGGGTGCTCTAGTTCCCTCCCACAGTCCAAAAGACATGCTGGTTAGGTGCATTGGTCATGCTAAATTTTCCCTCAGTGTACCCGAACAGGCGCTGGAGTGTGGCGAATAAGGGATTTTCACAGTAACTTCATTGCAATGTTAATGTAAGCCTACTTGTGATGCTAATGAATAAACGAAACACGTTTACATCTGCAGCAAGAATCACTGGAACAGTGGAAAGTCTTGACAGTTTTCCCCCTCTATAATCCAGTTCCTGTTTGTAGCGCTCCTATGTTATACAAGGTCAGCTAACTCTGCACAGAAACAGGGGGATTACACGTCATTCCTTTCGGGCTGTATTCCTCAGTTACAGCTTCTTGTTACCAACTGAGACATTTGGGGAGTGACACTTATGTATCTGAAGGGATTATCGCCTGGTAAAGCTTCCCATACCAGCATTAATCAAGTTTTCCCATGGAGCGATACCATGGTGAGCGACATCATGATGTTGTTGCATTACTAATGATGCCTCGTGGCAATCCTCTTTGAAAACTTCCTGTTGAAAATTAGAACGTAGTGGCACAAAAGCCTCCTGCTGCATAGCCTGCCTAAGATGGAACTATTCCATTTTGTGAAAGGGGTCCTTACAGAGGCAGACTTCTCACCAGCATATATATAGCCAAAGACTTTTCAGTAACACACTGTCCCCAGCACAAAAATAAAAGGAAAAAAATAAATGTGTTCAATCCATTGTTTGGAACTGAATGCATTGAAACATTTTAAGGTAGCAGAGGGCAGCACGCTGGCACAGTAGTTAGCACCCCTGTCTTACAATGCTAGGGACCCGGGTTTGATTCCCAGCTTGGGTCACTGCCTATTCAGATTTGATATGTTTTCCCTGTGTCTGTGTGGGTTTCCTCCAGGTTCTCTGGTTTCCTCCCACAGTCCGAAAGACATGCTGGTTAGGTGGATTGGCCATGCTAATTTCTCCCTCAGTGTACCTGAACAGACACCGGAGTGTGGTGACGAGGGGATTTTCATAGTAACTTCATTGCAGTGTTCATGTCAGCTGACTTGCGACACTAATAAATAAACTTAAACTAATGGTCCTCCAGGTTCATCCCCAGTAAGAACATTTCCTGTACTATCCAATGTAAGAGCTTAAATGATGTTCTGACTTGAAGAAAATAAATGGATTGGGGTCCCATGGTGGGGACATGATGGGAAGCTGAATAGCTCATTTTCAACATCAGAGTTCTAACAACTGAGGGAAGCAAACTGAGTGTGAAACCAATCACAAAGCCTGTCCCTTGAGAAAAGAGCAATCTGAACTCTTCATTCCTCTTCGGAATGCTTTCCACTCTTTCCTGTTTCATTTTTCTTCCCCCCGTTTTATTCTACACAGTGCAGAGAAAATAACAGCACCTGGCCCCTTGTCAGCTGCTGTGCAAAACTTTGTGGCCAGAAAGTTTTGTGTATTCAGCCCGATATGAAATGTTTCTGCTGTATCCCGAGTGCTTTTTGTGCTGTCATCCAAAGGGAATAGGGTGGCAGGCTGGCACAGCAGTTAGCACTGCTGCTTCACAGCGCCAGGGACCTGGGTTCAATTCCAGCCTCGGGTGACCTTCTGTATGGAGGTCGCACGTTCTCCTCATGTCGGCGTGGGTTTCCTCTGGGTTCCTCCGATTTCCTCCCATACGCCAAAGATGTGCAGATTAGGTGGATTAGCCATGCCAGATTGTGCCTTAGTGTCCAAAGATGTTCAGGTTGGGTGGATTGGCCATGCTAAATTGTTCCTTAGTGTCAGGGGATGAGCAGAGTGCATAGCTGCGGTTGTGTGGATAGGGCCTGGGGGGGATTGTTGTTGGTGCAGGTTCATTGGGCTGAATGGTCTCCTTCTGCACAGTTGGGATTCTATGAATACCATTTCTTTGAGAATAACAAGAAAATGTAATGTGCAATATTTGAGTGGGGAGAAAGTACTCGCTGAACCCTTTATTTAGAAGGGCGATGTGTTTTGTCACAATAACGTCATGTACAGACAACTTACAAAACAAAAATTTCTTTATTGCTTGAGCTTTTGCAAAAAGAAATCTATTAAAATGTTAGCAAACACTTTTTTTGTGAAGAGTGCGTGCCTTTAAGGATTGAGTGTAACCAACCATATGCTAAATTCAGAGACTCAGTTACCATGACAACACGATGCCCACCTACACCACCTCAGGGCGTACAATGAGCAGCAGGCAGGTAGTGTTTTGTCACCAAATGTGTTGTATCTAGAACTGATGGGGTGGAATGGCAGCAGGAGTCCCCCATCTGTGCTCAATCATTGCTTGGCTTCGTTTGGTGTTTTTTTGCGATTGAGATCAAGGACAAAACTGTATTTTTTTCTTCAAAAGCTTAAAGCATTTCATAATTAGTCTTTTCATTTGCTAATTCTGGGATGATAGAAAGTTGTTAGCAATGCTGCTTGCCCTTCGGGGAAAGTCACTTCCAGATTTTTGCCTTCAGTAAAGTCATTTTTTTTTTGCCAATGTCTTTGGAAGCAATTTTTGCTCATGTTATTCTGTTTCATTCAAGATAAAATTCACAGGGGCGGGGAGAGACCCCTGCTCAAGACATTGGGTCAGGGAGTGAAAGGTGTGGGCTGCTGGCACTTGTTCACATGGTTTCACAGTAGGAATAGTTTTGTTGAACCTAGACCACCCCCACCCGAGGCTGAGACCACAGGACCGGAGTTCTCCGTCTGTTCACGCCAGTGGGATTCTCCAGTCCCGCCGGCAGCGCACTCCCACCTGCGGGTATCCTGCCGGCGTAACGTGACAGCAATGGAAATTCCCATTGAGAAAGGCCAGGGAATCCCGCCGCTGGCAAACAACGCGCCAGCTCCCGCCAACAGGAAAACACACGGCTAGGAGGCCAGAGAAAATCGCCCTGTATATCTATTAAAGAATGTTGTCAATGAAAGGACTGATCATTGGAGTGAAAACAACAACAATAGAGAGTAAGGAAGGTACTTTGTTCACAAACCCTAATGAAATTCGAAAAAAGGCTGTAGCCAAGAAATGAAAAACTTGAAATGATTGAGCTAGAACAAGAAAGTAACATTGATGTAATATAGTAGAAGGAGTGGCGGCCACCCAACAAAACTATTTATTAACCATAATAATTATTTACAGAGAGAGAGCCGGTGGATGTGGTCTTTCTGGATTTTCAGAAGGCGTTTGACAAGGTGCCTCACAAGAGGTTATTGCAGAAGGTCAGGGGACATGGAGTTGGGGGTAGGGTGTTAGCGTGGATAGAGGATTGGCTGTCAAATAGGAGGCAGAGAGTGGGGGTCAATGGGTGCTATTCGGATTGGCGGTTGGTGACTAGTGGGGTGCCCCGGGGTCGGTGCTGGGGCCTCAGCTACTCACCATTTATATAGATGATCTGGAGGAGGGAACCGAGTGTATGGTGTCGAAATTTGCTGATGACACCAAGATTGGTGGAACGGCAAATTGTGCGGAGGGTGTGGAGAGTCTGCAGAAGGATCTAGATAGGCTGGGCGAATGGGCCAGGAAATGGCAGATGGAATTTAATGTTGGCAAGTGCGAGGTGGTCCACTTTGGTAGGAATAATGGTAGGAAGGATTATTACTTACGTGGAGAAAAACTGCAGCAGGTGACGGTGCAGAGGGACCTCGGGGTCCTTGTGCATGAGTCGCAAAAACCCAGCCTACAGGTGCAGCAGGTGGTCAGGAAGGCGAATGGGATGCTGGCCTTCATAGCGAGGGGGATTGAATATAAAAGTAGGGAGGTCTTGCTGCGGCCGTATAGGGCATTGGTGAGGCCGCAGCTGGAGTACTGTGTGCAGTTTTGGGCGCCGCACTTATGCAAGGATATTTTGGCCTTGGAGGGAGTGCAGAGGAGGTTTACTAGGCTGATACCGGAGTTGAGGGGGTTGAGCTATGAGGAGAGGCTGATAAACTAGGCTTGTACTCGTTAGAGTTTAGAAGAATGAGGGGAGATCTCATTGAGACATATAAGATGATGAATGGGATGGATAGGATAGAGGTGGAGAGACTCTTCCCGCTCAGAAAGGATAGTAGGACTAGGGGGCACAGCCTCAAGATAAAGGGGGGGGCAGTTTAGAACGGAGTTGAGGAGGAACTTCTTCACTCAAAGGGTGGTGAATCTCTGGAATTCTCTGCCCGTTGAGGCGGTGGAGGCTGCCTCGCTAAATATTTTTAAGACGCGGGTTGATGGGTTTTTGATAAGAGAGGGGATTAAGGGTTATGGGGAGAGGGCGGGAATGTGGAACTGAGCCACGACAGATCAGCCATGATCTTATTGAATGGCGGGGTAGGCTCAAAGGGCTAGATGGCCTACTCCTGCTTCTATTTCTTATGCTCTTAGAACGATGCTACCGATTTCATAACTTAGACTGCCTGGGAGAACCCATGCTTAGCTTTCGGGTTCGCATGCTTTGGCCCAACTAGTTGGATGAATCACATGACCCTCTGAAACTTTGCCCACTTAAAGGGGCTCACAACTACAATTGACATTAATTTCATTGAATCAGAAATGCCAAAGAGTGGGATAAGAGCAACAATAAAATAGATAAAAGTGGCAGAAGTGGTTGGACTTGATGAAATAACTGCAGATCTGATCAACAACTTGGGAAAGAACTTAACATCAATCTTTACTAAGCTGTGCAAAGATATTTACCTCTCAGGAGAATGGCCAAAGGAGTTTGTGCAGACCATAATGATCACTCTACGAAGGCAAAGACATGCTGATGTTCGGATTTCTATACAGTTACAATTTACTGATTGTCCATGCACCATAGTTTGTGTAGAGAGTTATGACAAAGAGAGTGTGGGGAAGACGTGGAGCCATATCAAAGATGAACAGTTTGGAGGAAAAAGGGGCAAGAGAATCAATCAGCATTATAAGATTAATGAGCAAATGTGGTTTCGAGTCTGAACTGGAATTTACTGGGACGGCACAGTGACACAGTAGTTAGCACTGTTGCCTCACTGTGCCAGGGACCCAGGTTCAATTCTCAGCTTGGGTCTCTGTCTGTGTTGAGTTTGCACCTTCTACATATGTCTGCATGGTTTTCCTCCGGCTGCTCCAGTTTCCTCCCACAGCCCAAAAGATATGCTGGTTAGGTGCATTGACCATGTTAAATTCTCCCTCAGTGTACCCAACCAGGCGCCAGAGTGTGGTAACTAGGAGAATGTCACAGTAAGTTTGTTGCTGTGTTAATGTAAGCCTACTTGTGACTAATAAATAAACTTTAATGTTTAATTTCTGGACTTTGATAAAGCGTTTGGAGGGGTTGACTGGATCAAGCTGTTAACGGTGCTAAAAGACATAGGGGAAACTGAAGAGATAGACGACTCTTATGGGAAAAACAGCAACGGTGAGAGTATCCAATGAGGAGTTGGAACTATATGCAATTGGAAGAGGAGTTCGCCAAGGGTGTTATTTATCACCAGTCTTTTTCAGCGCCTGTGTAGAAGCGATGATTAATAAAGTGTTTGAAGACACGCAGAGTCTGGTGTTGAGATTAGAGGAGAGTGAGGGGGTGGAGAATGATAACATCAATTAGATTTGTAGATGATGGAGCACTTATAGCAAGTACAGAAGAAGGATTACAAGAACTATTAGATAGACTAGTAGCAGCCAAACATGAATTTTGGGATGAAAATGAACATTGGCAAAACCAAAAGTTTTTAGTTTTTTTTCCAAAGTTTATTAGTGCCACAAACAGGCTTACATTGACACAGCAATGAAGTTGCTCTGAAAGTCCCCTAGTTGACACACCCCTGTTCAGATACACTGAGGGAGAATTTAGCATGGTCAATGCACCTAACCAGCACATCTTTCAGATTGTGGGAGGAAACTGGAGGAAACCCACACAGAAACAGGGAGAATGTACAAACTCCGCACAGTCAGTGACACGAGTCAGGAATCGAACCCTGGTCACTGGCACTGTGAGGTAGCAATGCTAACCACTGTGCCATCTTGTCTTTGCAAAGTGATGTGTATCTTAAAATCACTGAGAAATATTCATAAATTCATAAAGGCAAGAGCTACAACAGGAGCAAGAGTTCAAATATTCAGGAAGCATAACATTCGCAGATATAAGATGCAACCAAGAAATAAGAACAAAGATAACAGTGGGAAAGGGCAAATTTGGGAAGAGATGGTTGCTAAGCAGACAGCTGAATAAACAACTCCAGAAGCAATTTGTAAAGCGTTTGATTTGGAGTGTTGTTTTGTGTGGATGTGAGATTTGCACAGTGTGGAAGGAGAGCAAGTTGTATAACAGTTTTCTGTGGGGTTTGGAGGAGAATGGAAAGGATCAGCTGGATAAAAGTAACAAATGATGAAGTGCTGAGAGCGAGCAAACAAAAGGGATTTGCTGAAGGTACATCGGAAAAAGCAGAGGCTGGGCAGGGCACAAGGAAACAGACAGGTAAGAGACTTTATGGAGGGAAGATTTCAAGGCAAATGAGGAAGAGAATATTATTGGATGGCTTGAATGGAGTAATTAGCAACTGAAAAGACTGACACATGTTAGATATGAAAAGAGTACTGTGAGCCAAGGACCAGCAAAGCCCAGTGATGGGGAGCAATTAAAGACTGATATCAGTTGAAGACTGATATTAATTAACCCAGTTTATTAGCTGTCATTTGTCAAAATAAGCTGTTAAAATCTTTACTTACCTGTTTGGTGCACAGTCCTAATCAAGGTATTGCCTGGGGACAACTGGACTGACTATCTTTTTTGTGTTTTCATACTTTGCCCTATATGTTGTTTGTCAACTGTTCCCACCACTGAGTGGTACACGAGTCCACTGGAGAGGCCTTTTGTTAGGTTCTTCTTCACTTGCAGTATCTTTCTGTGAGGCTTTACATTAGGCTGTTGTGTATCTTGCCAAAGCACACTGTGAAGTTGTGCTGATATAATAAGCAGAGATCAGTTGGTGTTGATACAATTAAAATAATTCAGTCATGGTTGGTACAATAATCAGAGGTCAGTTGCGGTTGATGCAATGAATGGAGTCCCATCATCTCAGCACTGCAGTTGATCTTTGAGCAATGAATATATCACACATATCCGTCCTGCTCTGCACCAACCAGTTGATGCTGATCAGAGAAAGATCTACTTCTTATGTTAAGCTGCGCACATGGACTCATGGCAGGTTCATGAACTTGACAGTGGTTCCCAGCACGATGGTGCCTCTATTGAAAGCTTAGTTATTTATTTATTGTTTACTATTGTCGCAATAGGCTTATATTAACACTACAATGGAGTTACTGGGAAAATCCACACTCCAGTGCCTGTTCGGGTACACGGAGGGAGAACTTAGCATAACCAATGCATTTAGTCAGTATCTCTTTTGGACTGTTGGAGGAAGCCAGATCTTCCAGAGGAAACTCACGCAGGCATGGGGAGAACGTGCAGACTGCACACAGACAGTGACCCAACCAGTACATCTTTCGGACTGTGGGAGGAAACTGGAGGACCTGGAGGAAACCCACGCCGACATGGGGAGAACTCCACACAGACAGTGACCCAAGTCGGGAATCAAACCCAGGTCCCTGGTGCTGTGAGGCAGCAGTGCTAACCACTGTGCCACTGTGCCCCCTGAGCTTGCTCCTGTTAGCATTCATGGTGGCTAACACTGTTGTCATGGAAGCTCAGACAATCTCCATCTTTGCTCTGCGGGCTTGCACAGCACCACATCATTCCTGCACTTGGGGCAGCGCTGAGGTGCAGTGCCAGGAAAGTGGCTGTCATGAGTAAGGCACCTATTTCCTCTCTCAGGGTAGCTACAACCTCCAGCAATGTCTTTGGCCACACAGACAGCTGGTTATACCACACTGAAGTACACTGAGGCACTGCATTCTGCAGCTGGGACATATCAAGAATTGCTCACTGTTATGTGGAGAGTCTTCACTGCAAGTGCAACAGATTTGTACTACTAATACTGTTGTAGCAATGGGTGAAATACCAGCAATGTGCTAAGTTAACAAGAATAGGGGACAGACATCAAGTTTCCTGATAATTACTGGAAGTGGTTCCAGTGATTTGCTGGATAAATTTGTTCATTGTTTTGGATTTTGCATTGCCAGTTATGTCCATAATGAAACAAAGGTAGGATCTATGGGGCTTGACTGACAGAGAGCAGATGGTTGGATTCAGTGAGGAAGCTGGGGGACTGTTGGTGTACCAAGGATGGGTGGTATAGTCATGTCAAGTGTTTGGATGGGTTGTTCTTTGAGAGCTCAGGTACTTGTGGTTGATGTAGCTCCTACTCCATATCTTTGTCATGCTGCTGATCCTTGTCATCCTGCTCTCTCTGATGACTGTACTTTTCAATGTCCAGGCAATGGCACGGGCTGCTTCTTTATGCTGCCAAAGTTATGGAGCATTCAGCAGACGACCTTCAAATTAGACACCCTCTCAGCACTATCCTCCCAAATGGTCCAGGCACCAGAAGCATTGCTTGAGTACATGGGCTATCTGCTCAGTGATATTTCTCAGGGTGCCATGGTTCTCATCGCACACCAGCTTAACATCGGGCTGGCTTCTTGACAGGAGACGTGAGGCAAATGATGGCATTAGTGACATTTTCTTTAAATGACAGAGAGGACGGATTTTGGTGAATTATGAAGAGTAAGATCCATTTTGGGGGGGGGGGGGACTAGTTATTGGGTTTG
Organism: Carcharhinus amblyrhynchos; assembly: GCF_965287045.1. Taxonomy (NCBI): domain Eukaryota; kingdom Metazoa; phylum Chordata; class Chondrichthyes; order Carcharhiniformes; family Carcharhinidae; genus Carcharhinus; species Carcharhinus amblyrhynchos. Next base: position 23,551,848 of record NC_137338.1, read on the forward strand.
TGCCTTATCTGCCGAGTGAGCCTGGTCACTAAGGGTTTCTAAGGTTTTGCATGGTGTGAAGATAATGAAGTGGGTATTTTACTGATGTGCTGTTCACACTCCAGCCTGTCAGGGATTCTGTTAATTGTGCAGCATGATTTTGTTAATCAAATGCAGATCACATGTCCCCCATTGTTGCTGTGATCCCTCCAAGTGAGATTCCTGTTGTAATTCTTTCAAACACTGCAGGTGAAAGCAGCTTCACTTCCTGCTGCCACATCATCATGTAAATGGGCAGCACAGTGGTTAGCACTGCTACCTCACAGAACCAGGGACCCGGGTTCACTTCCAGCCTTGAGTCACTGTCTGGGTGAAGTTTGCACATTCTCCCCGTGTCTGCGTGGGTTTCCTCCGGGTGCTCTGGATTGCTCCCAAGTGTGCAGGTTAGGTAGACTGGCCATGCTAAATTGCCCTTTAGTGAACCAGGATGTGTAGGTTAGGTGAGATTAGTGGGGGAAATATGTGGGTTTAAGGCCTGGGAAAGATGCTTTGTTTGTGAGTCAGTGCAGGCAAAATGGGCCAAATGGTCTCCTTCCGTTATGTAAGAATTCTATGATTTAAATGAGGTGGGAATTGTACCTGTCATTGACCTACTTCAGGTGGTTTTATTCCCTGTTTTGTCAGAGATGCAGTGTTGCATTCTTGACCTTTCTTTTCAGACCATCATTACAGCTACTTGCATTTCTGGCCCGTATCAGTTTCCCCCAACATCACTCAAAGTCCAGAGCAGCAACCTTTGAAAAACTGTCCAAAGGTTTAGCACAAAAAGAAAGCTGACAGTGAACGGCCCATGCATCAAGATGGATCAAACTCCTATAACAAATCAGATTAGGTGGAATACTTCCACTTGTCAATCAAGGTGTGAAGAGTAAAGATGTGATCACATAAAGGGAACTGCGTATCAAACTCAAACCTGACATTTTTCATTTTACCGCAGCTGATGAATGTCCAAGATAGCTGCCTCAAATATCCTGAAGGCTACAACAGAAGAGACAGATTTCAAATTAAGAAATGTCTTTCAGGATATAAAAGAATGCTGTCAGATATATTTAACGCTGACGTCAAGTAATTAAACAAAAAGTCCAGTTCAGAGATTATGTAGACTTTCTGTTAAAATTAGGGGGTGGCGTTCAGTCTATCAGGACTTTGAGATGCACTATGTAGAACCATTTTTCCTTTAATGCGATGGTTGATACCTTCCAACAGTCCAAATGAAGACCATTTTATAACTATTGGGCAGTTTTGGTTCCTGTGGTCATCAGTCAGATGATAAGGGTGGCAATGGTGCTGCCTGTTTCTGAGCAGAGAGGTGAGAGGCTTGAATTGTCTTATTGGCCAGGCCTTACCGCTCAGGATCAGTGCTCTCACACAGCGGGGAGGGGGGAAATCAGCCAGCTCCTGATTCTCCTGACCCGACAAAAATGAAAGAACATTTTATGTTGTTGTGGATCATCCTATCGTGATCCTTTTTAAGAAGAGCAGAAACTGTCATACTATCAGCAGCCATTAGTACATAACAATCATATCACATACAGGAATCGAAAGAGAAAATGCAGGAAAATCTGGCAGCATCTGTAAGGAGAGAAAGGAGGTGATGTTTCAAGTCCAGATGACCCTTTGTCAAAGCTTTTATCCAGTATCACATATAAGACCCTGATTTCAATAACAGAGCAAAGCACAGTTTGCTTTGTGTCACAGTAGTTAGCAGGGACCTGGGTTCAATTCCGGCCTTGTTTAAGTTTAGATTTATTTATTAGTGTCACGAATAGGCTTACATTAACACTGCAATGAAGTCACTATGAAAACCCTCTCGGTGCCACACTCCGGCACCTGTTCGGGTACACTGAGGGAGAATTTAGCATGGCCAACGCACCTAACCAACACATCTTTCAGACTGTGAGAGGAAACCCATGCAGACATGGGAAGGATGTGCAAACACCACATAGTCAGATGTACAAGTTAGGTTGATTGGCCATGATAAATTTCCCCTTAGTGTCAGGATTACTAGGGGTAAGTACATGGGGTTACAGGCAAAGGGGCCTGGGTAGGGTTGTTGTTGATGCAAGCTCAATGGGCTAAATGGTCTCCTTCTGCATTGTAGGACTTTTATGATTCTAAAGCAACTGTACTGGCCAACCATTTGAAGGATTGTTCTCAAGCCAGGCAGATCTACAGGGAGTGCAAACTCCCAGCTAGTGAGACATAAGGTGGACTATTTTTTCCTCATTTTGTAGGTTCAGCGTGCCATTTTCCAGTGTAAATAAGGTGATCGCTGTATGAAAATTTGACTGCTCAGTGCATCAACATTGTATTGATATTATATGACCTGAGACTCTACAAGTGTGCTCCCAGTCTCCCACTGGGAGCGGAAGTCCCTGATTATCACCACTACCACTTCCCGCCGCTCCCAGTGTCCCATCCCAGAGAAACAGTGAGAAACCAGGAAAATTCCCATAGAAATTTCATCACCTTTACTATTATTTCAACTCTTGAATCCAATAATCTGCTAGACCAAATATTTAAATCAAATCAAATCAAATACTTAACGCATTCTTTTCAACCCCAATCATAACTCTGGATCTTCTCATCTCGGCCCTTCTGTAAAAATCAAGTTTACCTCCACCATATTCAACATCTGAATTTCAAGCGAGACGTGCATTGATATAGTACATCTCAAAGCACTTTACAGCTGATGAAGTAAGTATATTTTGAATCGTAGCCTAGGTTACAGTGTAGGGAACATGTCTGACAATTCATGCAGAGTGACCTCCCATAAAAAATGACGTGATAATGACCAGACCAATTTCTTAACTTTATTTTCTATCCCACACTTTTTAGTTTCACTCTTTATGCCTCGTCTCATGATCTGGATTTCTCAATCAGGAAAAAAAACAGTTAAAGTTGTAAACATTAAAGCCATTGAGAGGCAAATTAGGGGCAGGATTCTCTGGGATCATCCACGGTGGGATCCATTGTAAACAAGAATGGAACATTTGGCATTCTGGCCAAAATTCAGCACCGGAAAATCTCAGCTGATTTGATTTTTTTATTGTCATATATGCTTGGATACAGTGAAAAGTATTGTTTCTTGCACACTATACGGATAAAACATACCATTCATAGAATACATAGGCAAGAAGGAAAGAAGAGGATGCAGGATACAGTGTTACAGTTATAGTTAGGGTGTAGAGAAAGATCAACTTAAAATAAGGTAAGTCCGTTCAAAAGTCCAATGACAGCAGGGAAGAAGCTGTTCTTGAGCTGCGAGTGAGGATGGGGGATTTTAACCTAGATTTTGTTGCAAGGTCTTGTATGCAGGTATGCAATATAAACCTAACCCCATTTTTTTTCTCTTTCCATCAGCCTGCAAGTCTGGGTTCTACAAAGCCTTTGCTGGAAATGTTAAGTGCGCCAAGTGCCCTCCTCACAGCCATGCTCAAGAAGAAGGTTCTGTGTACTGTGACTGCGACAGGAATTACTTCAGGGCACACAAAGATCCCATCTCCATGGCTTGCACCAGTGAGTATCAGTCCTTATCTCTCCTGTGGTTTCTCTGTCTCATTGTTCGTTCCAGCTCTTTCTGCCTAAATCGGAAAAGCAATCAGCTTTTGCAATATCCCAGTATTATTGTAATCAATGCTTGCATTGTGCTTCCTGGATGAGAGACGGTTTTACAATATTTTTATCCTGAGCATTAAGGATCTCACTAGGGCGTTATGAAACTTTATAAATGGATGGTTATCGGGGGTAGGCAGGAAAGCAGAGCTGAGGCTACAAACAGATCGACTATACTTTTATTGAGTTGCTGAGCGGGCTTGAGGGGCAAAGTGGCTACGCCTGCTCCAAACAAATCTGTTCGTATGTAGATGGTAAAACAAAGGGGAAAAAAAGGACATGTTGAAAATGTGCTGCAACTGTGAAGAGAGCAATGGCACAGATGGCCTGTCTGTCATTAACTGGATCTTATGGTCCCAACACTGACAATGGAGTTTCCCATTGTTTGCACTGCCCATTGCTGTGGGACCCACGGTGGGAGGGAGTCGCCATGGGCGGGACTGGAAGATCTGGCCTGCAGGGACGGACAGAAAATTCTGGTCAATGAGCAGAATGTTCCCATATTTTTCAAGAGTGTCAGGCTCTGACTGAAACCTGTGTTTAGCTCTCCAGCTGTAGAGACCAGTTTTTAGTCCAGTTTTTCAGGTACCCTGGGAAAAAAAACTGAATGGATGTGGTTTACTCTATCAGTTTGGTGGGGCTGGTCCTGATAGAACTGGCAAAGGTGCCCTCGGCTGCTTCCTGTCTTCACAAATCTGTTGTGAACCTCAATATTTTGTGAGGGGAGGGCATGTGGAGGAGAGGCCCTTTAAACAGATGTAAGTGTATTAAAATATATTTAAAGTTTATTTATTAGTCACATTAACACTGCAAAGAAGTTACTGTGAAATTCCCCTAGTTGCCACAGTCCGGCACCTGTTTGGGTCAATGGACCTAACCAGCACGTCTTTCATACTGTGGGAGGAAATTAGAGCATCCAAAGGAAACCCATGCAGACACGGGGAGAACATGCAAACTCCACACAGCCAGTGACCCAAGCCAGGAATCGAACCTGTATCCTTGGCACTGTGAGGCAGCAGTGCTAGTGCCACCGTGCTGCCATCTGCCCAAACAATTCTGTTTCCTGAGTCTCGTGAGATTTTGCACTCGGGTTGCTGTTCTTGCTGACTGCGATCACAGGCACAAAATCGCCCCCAAAATTTCTGATCATTGTTCAGAATGGAAATTGGAGGTGCAACCAAATTTAAAATGGGACCTCTAATTATTTCATGCTTCATCACTCCCTCCAATTATATTAAAGCACTTGATAGAACCACAGCACTGAAATAAGGTATTTGCCCTATTGCGTTGCCGCTGGGGTTGGCACGGTGGTTAGCACTGCTGCCTCACAGCACCAGGGACCCAGGGTTCAATTCTCAGCTTGGATCACTGTCTATGTGGAGTTTGCATGTTCTCCCCTTGTCTGCATGGGTTTCCTCCAAGTGCTCTGTTTCCTCCCTCGGTCCAAAGATCTGCAGGTTAGGTGCATTGGCCATGCTAAATTGCCTGTTAGTGCGTCGGAATATGTAGGTTAGAGGGATTAGCGGGATAAATATGCGAGGTTATGGATAGGGCCTGAATGGAATTTTTTGCTGGTGCAGACTGGATGAGTCGAATGGGATTCTATGATTCTTACCTCCCTCGCTCTCTTTCCTTCCACAACCCTGTGTCCTCCTGCGTTTCAAATAATTAACTGATTTTCCCTTAAAAGTCTCCACCTCAGCAACAACTCTTGTCACAAATTATCCAGAGTCAAACATTCCAAACCTCGCTCCTTACTCTATTAATGACTGTTACTGACTCAGTATAGTTGTTCTTGACTCCACAAAGGACTTAGTTCCTCCCTGTGCAACCTGCTAAAGCCCCTCATGATTTTAAGCACCTTTATTAAGCACCATCTTGTTACATCTGCTCTTCTCACAACTTCCTCCTCATAACTTGCTTCCTATTCTGGTCAATTTACGTCATATATATTCTGTTCATGATTTTTATGGAAAGAAATGTCCAAGGCTGCACAAGTATTCTGTAATCTATCCTACATTATCATAGATATTAATGATTACTTCTTTCTCTTGTATTTTATGTATCAATGTATAAAAAAAAGAATGTTTTTCATAGGTTTGTCCACCAGAATTTTTAAAAATAATCTCTCATGGGATGTGGACTTTGCTGGCAAGGCCAGCATTTGTTGACCATTCCAAATTGCCCTTGTGAAAGCCCTTCTTTTTATCCACAACCTTAATATGCCTTCTATTGAGCATATACTACTCGGTGCATTGATCTCAGGTGGGATTTTCTGGTCTGGGGCAAGCAGAATATCCCACCCCTAACCTTTGCTTTTCCTCCCAATGTGTATTACTTCTGTCATTAAATTGCTTTTTCCATCTATCTGCCCATCCCACCAAGTTGGTTATACCTTCATAAAGTATATAACAGTTTGCCTTGTTGTGCACTGACTTTTCACAGAATCCCTATAGTGCAGAAGGAGGCCATTCAGCCCATGGAGTCTACACTGACCAAGCAAACACACCCAGGCCCTTATTCCCATAACCCCCACATATTTATTCCGATAACCCGCCTCACACTAGGATCAATTTAGCATGGCCAATCAACCTAATCTGCACATCTTTGGACTGTGGGAGGAAACTGAAGCACTGGAAGAAACACATGCAGACACAGGGAGAATGTGCAAACTCCACACAGACAGTCACCTGAGCCTGAATTTGAACCCGGGTCCCTGGCACTGTGAAGCAGCAGTTCTAACCACTGTGCCAGTATGCCACCCACAGTTTCATGAGTTAATTTCAAGGCTGTTCTCCTTGTGTCCTATGCTCACATTCCATTATATGTCTTCATCCTTTCATTTTGGATTCTGACTTAATGCAATTCCAAGACTTCCTTAAAGGACAGTATTGATAGGATTTTTTACTAACTCTGTCGTGCCATTCCACCTTTTCCGCCCCTCTCTTCAGAATGCTATAGCCGGGTACCTTAATCCTGCCTAAACTGCCCAGGAGTCCAATATCATACCTCTTCATAAATCTTGATTTTTTTTTAATGTTCTTCTTTCCTGGGTTGGGGGCATGAATGGAAAAAATAGCTTTTGGTGCCCACCTCTAACTGCCTTTGAATTGAATGGCTTCTCAAACCATTTCAGACGAGCAGCTAAGAGTCAACCACATTGATGTGGCTCTGGAGTCACGTACTGGCCAGACCAGGTAAGGACAGCAGAGTTCCTTTCTTGAAAGACATTAGAGAATCAGATGGGTTTTTATGGCAATTGATGATAGCTTCATGGTCACCATTACTGAGATGAGCTGAATAGTCCAAATTTATTAATTGAATTCAAATTTCACCAGTTACCATATTGGGATTTGAACCCATACCCCCCAAAGTATTAGCCTGGGTAGGGATATGGGGGTAGGGCCTGGGTGGGATTGTGGTCGGTGCAGAGTCAATGGGGGCCGAATGACCTCTTCCTGCACTGTAGGGGTTCTATGATTCTATGAGTCTCTGGTTGACCAATACAGTGACATTAATACTGTGCCACGACCTCCCCAATATTTCTAACTTTTCAAATTTGTCTTGAATATTTTGTGCATCCACACTGACCTTTAACTGGGATTAATCTTAATTGTGATGATGTTTTTTTTCCTGGATTTCTCATTTAAAAGCTCCTTCTACAACACTGATTTGCTATTTCTTCATCACAAATATTTCTTTCCTTTCTCCTTTGATAATTTTACTCACTGTTTATTTCCATGAAATCCTTTGCTTTTATTCCAAAGGTTTTGTTGATCCTGCATTCATCGCTCATCTCAACTTTAGACTTTCCCATCCTTGGACAAATTTAAAAGTTTCTCCATTACTCTAACTATTCCCCTTGCAAAAACATTGGCCAGAATTTTACACTGTTTGATGGGGGTATATGTCTGACCCCAAAGCAGGTGAAATTGTGAATACAGGAGTTGGAATGTCTTGTTAAAGTTGTACAAGACATTGGTAAGGCTACACCAATACTGTGTGTGCAGTTCTGGTCACCTTATTATGAAAAAGATCTTATTAAACTGGAAGGAATGCAGAAAAGATTTACTAGGATGCTACTGGGACTTGATGGATTGAGTTACAGGGAGAGATTGGACAGGCTGGGATTTTTTTTCTCTGGAGCGGAGGAGGCTGACGGGTGATCTCATAGAGGTCTATAAAATAATGAGGGGCACAGATCAGCTAGATAGTCAATATCTTTTCCCAAAGGTAGGGGGAGTCTAAAACTAGAGGGCATAGCTTCAAGTTGAGAGAGGAGAGATGTAAAAGTGTCCAGAGAGGCAATTTATTCACAGAGGGTGGTGAGCGTCTGGAACAAGCTGCCAGAGGTAGTAGTAGAGGCGGGTACAATTTTGTCTTTTAAAAAGAATTTAGATAGTTACATGGGTAAGATGGGTATAGAGGGATATAGGCCAAATGCGGACAACTGGGATTAGCTTAGGGGTTTTAAAAAAAAAGGGCAGCATGGACAAGTTGGGTCAAAGGGCCAGTTTCCATGCTGTAAACCTCTATGATGACATCGGATGCGTGTCCCGATGTCACTGCGCACTTGTGCGCTATTTCACTCGGCAGCGCATGCAGGAGTTGGAAGGCCGCCTGGCAACAACTAAGCTGGCAATTAAGTCCACTAAAGAGTCAACTCTACTTTGCTCCCTCCATCTTTGCAGCTGGCAGACAGACCAATCAGCCAGGCAGCCTTCACGTTTTCGATCCAGGGCAAGATGAAACATCCAGGGCGAAATATAATAAAAGAATTCTGTCAGGGGACTGAAGTTTTTTTTTGGATTTTGCTGTCGGTTGCTAGAATGTGCTACATAAACTCTTTGCCGCATTTTTATTTGCTCTCATTTAAGCTCTGCAGCTTCCTGAGGCAGCTCCGCAGTGCTGTCCACCTTCAGGGAGCTCGTTAGAAACATCAGTCCGCACCCTTATATTTTTTGGCACCCTGCCTCCTCCCGTCGAACACTCGACAGCACTGAATCTTCCACAGCGCTGGCCAGCCAGTGTGAAATCCCACTTGGGAGCTGATTGCACAACAGATATCCATCCACTCCTGAGCCCAACAATCACACATGCACAATGAGTGCAAGATTCAGGCCTCTCTGTTTCAGTTCAGGTGAAGGTTCTCCCTCCAGGTTTATTCTTCTCTGATTCAATAATTCATTTTGATGTCCCATGAATATAAATCCTTTCTTCCTGCACCAGCCATGCATTGACCCTTTAGAACTTCCTTTTTCGACAAATGTCTGCTTCCACTGCCTTTTGAGGAAGCAAATTCCAGAGACTCACTACCCGCTGAGAAAATAATATTCTCCTCACCTGTTTTAAATAGACAGCACCCCCTGCTTGTTTTTAAACAGTGATCCCCTAGTTCTAGATTCTCCCACAAGAGGAAACATCCTCGCCAAATCCATCCTATCAATACCCCTCAGGATCTTAAAAGCTTCAATCAAATTGCCTCTTACTCTTCTAAACTCTAGTGGATAAAAGCTTGACCTTTCCATCCTTTCCACATAAAACAACCCATCCATTCCTGGGATGAATCTAGTAAATCTTCTCTAAACTGTTTCCAAAGTTTTTACATATTTCCTTAAATAAGGAGACCAGTACTGTTCAATTCCCCTCACAGTAAATGATAGCATGGGATTAACTTTTTTTAAATTACTTGCTGTGATTTATGCACTAGGTCACCCAGGTCCCTCTGCACCTCTGAGCTCTGTAATCTCTCACCATTTAGATAATATGCCTTTTTTATTCTTCCTACCAAATTGATAATTTCACATTTTTCTACATTATACTCCATTTTCCAAGACTTTGCCCACTAACTTAACCTATCTATATCTCTTTGTAGCCTCCCTATATCATCTTCAGAACTTACTTCCCTGCCTATCTTTGCGTCATCAGCAACTTTAGCAAACATACTATGCCATTTATATAAATTTCAAAAGGTTGTGGCCGAAGCACTGATTCTGGCACACCACTTGTTGCATCTTGCCAACCAGGAAAAGAACCCATTTATGCATGCTCTCTGTTTCCTGCTAGCTGGCCAATCTTCTATCAAAGCTACCACAGGATTTTCTTTTCTGCAGTGACCTTTGATGTGGCACCTTACCAAATGCCTTTTGGAAATCTTGAGTATAGTACATCCACTGTACTTTATCCACAGCACTATCTATTCCCCCAAATATAAACCACCACGCCTCTTAGGGATCCTTTGCTTCAGAGAATCAATTGTCCAATACTTAGTGCAAATCAGCAGCCCCAGGATAGACTGAAAATTCAACATCATTCCCATACTGTGGACAGAATTCTCCACTCTCGATGGCAGCGGGAAGGATGTCTGGGATGATGACATAGTGTGACTGTCTGTTGGAGTTTGTAAATTCTCCCCGTGTCTGCGTGGGTTTTCTTCAGGTGTTCTGGTTTCCTCCTACATTATAAAGATGTGCAGGTTCAATTGATTGGCCATGCTAAATTGCCCCTTGGTGTCAGGGGAATTAGTAGGCTAAATATGTGGGGGTAAGGGGATAGGGCCTGGGTGGGATTGTTGTTGGTGCAGACTTGAGGGGCTGAATGGCCTCCTTCTGCACTGTAGGGATTGTATAATTCTATGATCCTGTACCTGAACTTCACTGCTGCTCATTTCCACCAGAATGAAGTCCTGGGTGGGAAGACCTTTGGTCAACTTTCCTGCCTGGCCACCAGTTGAGGCCCTTCATTAATAACCATTCAAGGGTCTCCGCCTGCTATCGCTAGTATATTAACTCAGCTGCAGGTGGGTCTGTCACCATACAGTGTGTATGGTAGCTTCAACAGTGTGACCAGCTTGTCACCAACAAGGTGCGGTGGGGACGGGGAGTGTGGGGCTCCCTTGATCAAAGGCACAGAGCCTAATTGAGGGACTGGACATTGGGGAGGGAAGATGAACTTGGTGAGAGCCAGTCCCTGCTCTTGGTACAGACCTCCCCACCCAAAACCCCTCTCCTCTTTCGCCATGACCCACACCATATAAACCACCTCCTGCCTGCCCCCACATCCCATTCCCTCCTTTAGTTAAGGTTTGCAGCAGATACCTTATTGAATTTTTACTTCTGCTGAAATTAATATCGTTTTCTTCTTTTTGGGCTTGAGAGTTTGGGCTGTCACATCCAGTCCCAGTGAATACAGCATCTGTCGAAACTAATTTTCACAAAATTTGGCACTAAATTGGAAATCTTCAGGTCATAAGAATGAAAAAGTTAAAATGCATATGGTATTCTGAAAGGGGTATATCTCACTGAGAAAGAGGGATTATAAAGGTAACTTTGCTGCTGAACATAGGTGTTTGCTGCTGATACGAATAAGCCCTGACTTTGAGCATCAACCCTTGCCATCACGATAATCCAGATCACTGAATGCCTATACTAGCCAAATTAAAATATATACAGGGTTGCTGCAATAATATACTGTTGGATAGATAGCCAGTCATTATGTCTCATATAACTGTATGGATTTTAATTGCAGTGTACAAAAAGTTTGCGACGGAATGTTATGAGATCTAGTCTGCTAAATGGGGACGTCTACCAGCGGTGTTCCTTTGTGAAACAACTCATTTTATCGAGGTTAATTTTGACTGAGCGGAACATTTTGTAATTTTAGAGCGAATCTGGCTTCTGGCGTGGAGAATCTCGAGTAGGGTCTTACCTGTGATAATGGGAGCATTCTGGAAGGACTAGGACCTTCTCAGGAATGTCTCTGGTACACCCCAGCCTGGGAAAGCAAATTTCCAGGCTGAGAAACCCACCAACTGAAGAAAGAAAAATATCTAGGAATGTGAGCTGAGGCATTAAAACACCGATAAACCTATCAAAGCTTCTTTATGAATTGCTTTGTATAACAACAGGGCATGACCAAAGACAACTGTAACATGACAGATGTCCTGTAAATTGAGCCCTGCTAGTTATAATGGGTTACAGTGTAAATTAAATTCCTCAACGTGTGTTACTCTTTTGTAACAGACTGTATATTTAATTTTGTTATCATGAATGTTAACCTAAACAGAACATTTTAGTACCTAATAGTTCACATCCAGTTATATTTAGTCAATGTCATATCTGACGTCTTCCCTAAAAGATATTTACTGCTTGACAGGGTCGATGCTGAAGAAATATTTCCCCTGGCTACAGAGTCTAGTGTCTCAAGATAAGGGGACAGCCATTTCAGACGAAGCAGGAGGAGGAATTCCTTCACTTGGAGGGTTGTCAATCTTTGAATTCTAAACACCCCCAGAGGATGTTCAGTCACAGAGTATATTGAAGGCTGAGATTGATAGATTGTTGGACTTTAAGGGAATCAAGAGATAAGGGATTCAGGTGGGAAAGTGGAGACATGGGCAAGGATCAGCCATAATCTTATTAAGTGGTGCAGCAAGCTTGAGGAACTGCGCATCCTATTCTAGGCTCCTATTTCTTGTCTTCTCTCTACATACCGTTCACTGAGGTGTTAACCCATTCCAGGATTAAAACAGAAGATACAAATTTTAGACAAATATATTGGCGCAGCAGTTGCTAATTTCACACAGCGTGGCCTCATACTCCTAAAGACAGAACCACCATCAAAAGGAGCAGCAGAAACACTCTGTGGAGTGCTTCAGGTGAACTCTCAAGCACTTGAGACGTGAGGTGAATGATGCTGGTTGCTTGCTAACTTAGCAAATTTGCCAGTCCCAAACTGCACAGGGGCAAAGTATAAAAATCTCTTTAAGCAGTGGCGTTGCAAAGTCAACAGAGTGACATGATTGAGTGGGACTGAGGGACGGAAGCAATGCCGCAGCTTTGTCCCAATGCTTCAGGGAGCACTGACCCCAACAACCTGACTTGTCAGGCATCAAAGTAAAATAAGCCCAGCGGCATTATTGGATAACGGACTGTAATCTCGCCTCGCAAGCATAATAGAAAAAAGAAATATTAGTCAGGGGAAAAAAAAATTCAATAAGGCATCTGCATGCTTCATAATTCTGTGGGCTAATCATTGATCTATCTGGCTTCTGATACTAACAATTCATTGGCGAAGGATTAATAGTTCATTCTGCTTTAAAATGAAGTTTGAATGTGACTGTCGTATTTTCTTCCGTTAATAAAATCGGGCATCAGTTACATTTTTTTTAGCAAGGCTGAGGGCTCAAAGGATTAAGCTGAAATTATGGTAAGCCAGATTTAATTAAAATATCATTGTGGTCTGGAGAGTCACATGGTGTTCAAGCTCCCCACGGCTCCCGGCCCAAAGCTTAGAAGAAAATAGCTTTATTGCAGAACAATAAATTGTGACGGCTGAGCTGCAGTAACATTTCTCCCGCTTTTATATTTCCTCCCTTGCTCCCCCCCACACGCTCCCCCCCCACCCACCCTTGACCGCAGGGCCTCCTTCCATCCCGAGGAACGTGTTTTCCAATATCAACGAGACGTCGGTCATTTTGGACTGGAGTTGGCCGACCGACGCCGGAGGCCGCAAGGACGTCACTTTCAGCGTCGTCTGTAAGAAGTGCGCCAGCGGCCCAAGGCAGTGCGAACCATGCATGAGCAACGTGCAGTTCCTGCCTCGGCAGACGGGCCTGGCCAACACCACCGTGACGGTGGTCGACTTGCTGGCCCACACCAACTACACCTTTGAGATCGAGGCCATGAACGGGGTGTCCGGAATGAGCTCTGTGCCACGGCAGTTTGCCGCGGTCTCCATCACCACCAATCAGGCAGGTAAGTCGCTGGGTTTGCTCCTTAGACGATGCGTCAAAAGGGCAACATGTTAAGGGATTTTGACAGAGTGCCTAATGCTTTAGGGATCAACTTAAGGTGATTGGCAAATTTGCTGGAAGGGGCGATGGAAAGATTTTAATTTTACAATAAGTAGTCTCACAACACCAGGTTAAAGTCCAACAGGTCTACCACACATACCTATTGGAATTTGATCTGGTGTTGTAAGACTACTCGCTGTGCCTACTCCAGTCCAACGCTGGCATCTCCACATCATTTTAATTTTACACAGTGAGTTGTTACGATCTGGAATGCACAGACAGAAAGTGGGGAATGGAAATAGATCCAATGATAACTTTCTAAAGGCAACTGGAAATTTAATAAAGGGGGGAATATTTGCAAGGCTGCGGGGAAAAATGAGAAGCGGGACTGATGAGAGTTGGAACAGACGCACTGAGCCAAATAGTCTCCTCCTATGCTGTACAGATATTTGACTTATTTCTTAAGGTGCGTCAATTATGACTGAGTTTGCAAATATTTTGGCTAAAATTTTCCAGTCCCAGTGACATTGTTGCGGGTTCCCTTGTAGCGGAGGGTGTGAATAATGGGAAAACATGTTGACAAAATGCAAATGAGTAAGAACCACCATCTCCAATGATGAATACACGTTTCCTTTACATTATGGCATCTTTTCTCAATCTTTTCTCCTTGTCCATATTGACCACTGAGGACTGGCAACTTCCTTATCCGACTGGCCATACCTCTGGAGTAAGCCTAGTCTTTGATCTACAATGACACTTCAAACGTGAGCTGTGTCACAGCAGCAGCATCCTCTTAAGGGCCTCATCCCAATTCTGCTGCTATTTTACCGATGGCAAGGAGGAAAGCTCATGTTGAGTGGGTAGCCCAATAGCTTTAACTGCATGGAGTGGTGTTAGGCAATGGGGGATACCTCCTTTATGGGTCCCCTGCACCAATATCACCTCCAGCTGTTGATGGCTATTGGCCTTTAAATGACAGTGGGGTGGTCGTTCTTTCCCCAATGAACTTTTAGTCTCAGATTTTGAGGGATGAGAATGAGGGTAGGCATTCAGCCTAGGGTGTTGATGGTAAGACTACCAACCCCATAAATGGTTAACTGCTTTCCCATTTTCCTGGGGGTACTGAGAGTAATTCCCACATGCTACATATGAATGAACAAACAATTTAGGAGCAGACCACTCAGCCCCTCAAGTCTGCTCAGCCATTCAATAAGACCATGGCTGATCAGATTTTAACCTTTCAACCCCATTGCTTATCAAGAATCTATCCACCTTGGGTTTAGAGAGGTTTACCCCAGCCACCTTATTAGGCAGAGAATTCCAAAGTTTTGCAATGCTCTGAGGGAATTTTTTTCCCTCACTTCTGCCTTTAGTACCGGATCCCTTATTTTTAAAAGGTGACCAAGTTCTCGATTTGTCCACAAGAGGAAACATCCCTTCCACACCCACCCTGTCAAGTTCCCTCAGGATGTTACCTCAGCTGAAATCAGAGCAGGGAGATCAAAGTCTCCCTTGCCTGCATGACTCAGTAACTTAATTGGATGGCTCTCTTGCTAAACAACTGTTCAGGGTGAAAGATGGTTTGGTCAATTCATTCCTGTCATCACTTGTAACACTGGTGTTTTCAGTTCTTAAAATCTATTTCACTTAAGGGATAAGAGCAAAATAATATTTTCACAAGGATATATTAAGTAACCTGTGTTTATTGAACCAGTAATACAATAGAAAGCACGAGTCATGTATCAACTTAACATAAATATACATTTGCAAAAGTGAAAATAACAAAGAAGTTTATTGTTTTTAATCATTTATGGTGCTTGTGCAAAAGACTTGCACAAAAACAGCAATTGTTTAACTTGGATACATCTGCTCCAATGTTGGCTGGAAGCCCTTGATCAGTATCTTTCTGAATTCTACCATTGGATGTGGACATTGCTGGCTAAATCAGCACTCGATTCCCTTCATTAACTGCGGTTGAGAAGATCATTGTGGGATGCCATCTTGAACCACTACAGTCCCCGTGGTGTAGATTCACCCACAGCACTGTTAGGAATGGAGTTACAGAATGTTGACCCAGTGGCAGTGAAGGAATGGCCACATTGTTCAGGTCATAATGGTGTGTGGCCTGGAAGGAGGTGATTCCATTCACTTGCTTCTACTGCCTTTGTACTTCTGAGTGGTAGAGATCATGGGTTTAGAAGTTGTTGACGAAGGAGCCTTGGTGAGTTGCTGAAGTGTATCTTGTACATGGTACACACTGCTGCCATTGTGCATTAGTGGTGGGTTCCAATGATGTGGATTACTTTTTGTGGGTGGCACAGTAGTTAACACTGCTGCCTCACAGGGCCAGGGATTGAGTTTGAATCCCGGCTTGGGGCATCATCTGTGTAGAATCTACACACTCTTCCCGTGCCTGTGTGGGTTTCCTCTGAGTATTCTAATTTCCTCTCACTGTCCAAAGACATGCTGGTTAGGTACATTGGCCATGCTAAATTCTCCCTCAGTGTACCCAAACAGGCACCGGAGTGTGGCGACTAGGGGATTTTCACAGTAACTTAATTGCAGTGTTAATGTAAGCCTACTTGTGACACTAATAAATAAACCTTAAACTTTTTCTTTGATTGTGCCAAACCTCCAGAGTTGTTCTGATCCAGGCAAGTGGGGAGTATTCCTTCACATTTCTTATCTGTGCCTTGTAGATGGTGGACAGGCTTTGGGGAGTCAGAAGGTGTTACTCAGCACAGAATTCCCAGCCTCTGATCTGCCTCTGTAGCCACAGTGCTTATACAGCTGGTCCAGTTCATTTTCTAGTTAATGGTAATCTCTAGGATGTTGATAGTGGGGGAATCAATTATAGTATTCAGGATCTAGGGTAGTTAGTTAGATTTATCTCGCGGCATGGTGACACAGTGGTTAGAACTGCTGCCTCATAGTACCAGGGACCAGGATTCAATTCTGACCTCGGGTGACTGCCTGCATGGAGTTTGCACATTCTCTCCATGTCTGCATATGTTTCCTCCTGGTACCCCAGGTTCCTCCCTCTCCAAAGATGTGTGGGTTAGGTGGATTGGCTATACTAAATTGCCCCTTAGTGTCGGGGGGGTTAGCAGGGCAAATGCTTGGGGTCATAGGGATAGGGCCGAGATGGGATTGTTGTCGGTGTAGGGTCGATGTGCTGAATGGGCTCCTTTTGCATTGTAGGAATTATACGATTCTGTAAAAACAGCACTTCTAACAGTGTGGCACTCCTTTAGTATTATACTTCCATATCAACCTAGATGATATGCTCAAGTCCTGGTGGGGGCTGGGGGGGAGGTTGTACTCTGTGTAGGCAAACTGCAAACAAATTTAGAAAGAGCATGTTGAGGTTTGTGAGACAGTCAGAGAGATCCTGAGTGTGGGTCAAAGACTGAAGGTTGCAACCATCATATAAACAAGCAGCATGGAAAATTTAGAAAATATTAAAGCAAAATGTTGAGCTAAAAATAAAAATACTTTTAGGGTGTTGCTAATTAGCAACAATAGGCATAAAATGGGACAGTGGGGTATATTTGAGGAAAGGCACATTGATTATAAGACCTTAGGTCTCTTGTTCAATTGGGCTCAGTATCTTGAATTACCAGTCTCTGCATTCCTCGTCGTCCGTTATTGTTTCAATGATTGGCAGCATAACAGGGTGCTCCGCAGTTCATTCATAGAAGTGTTTTAGGAGGCAGAGGTCCAACTAGTTTCCACCCAAATATTATGTTGAGAACTTGGCACAGGAATAGCAATGGGTTGTGAGACAAAATAAAAACCACAGATCAGCATTAACTCCTAAAGAATTAACAGTTCCCGAGGAAATAATGGGGTCAGTACTGATTGTTTTGAGTGTATTTCATATGACATTTTTCTGCTGCAGACACTTAGATAGGAAGAACTCATATTTTAATAGCACCAATCTGAATGAAACAGAAATTGTTGGACGCTCACCAAATGATCAATACTGAACTATAGACCACAAGGCCATAAGATATAGGAGCAGAATAAGACCATTTGGCCCTTCGAGTCTGCTCCACCATTCAGTCATGGCTGATAAATTTCTCAACCCAATTCTGCTTCTTCCCCATAATCCTTGATCCCTTTACCAATCAAGGATCTATCTATCTCTGTCTTAAATGAGCTCAATGACCTGTTCCCCCCCCACAGCCTTTTGCAGCAATGAATTCCACAGATTCACCACCCACTAGCTAAAGAAATTCCTTCTTATCTCAGTTCTAAAGGGTCGTCCCTTTACTCTGAGTCTGTGCCCTCATGTCCAAGTCTCTCCTACTAATGGAAACATCTTCCCCATGCCCACTCTATCCGGGCCTAGAACACAAGGAGAGACACACATAATGTTCTATGATCACCTGCCCTTAGAATGAATGGTGCAGATTGGCACAGTGCAACTGTACTTGCAATATTTGTGAGTTACGAGTTTTCAGAATCTTTAAACAGCTGCTGTAACTGCTGCTGTGTAACATTCAGTGAAATAAAATCAAAGTGTGAAAATCCTCCTGTTAATCTTGCTAAAAAAGTTGATGCAAGTCCAAAACAGATTTTTGTTTTGTTTCGTATTCACACCAACAACTTTGCAGGTTTGAACTGCCTCCATAAATTTATATTTAAGAGATAAAATAGCATTGCATTGGGATTTAACAACAGGTTCAGATGAAATTTTGCTCAGACTCTTGTGCTTTGTATCGTTTGAATTCCTCGGTGTGTTGCTGCCTTGTAAAACACACGTATTTGTCGGCTCACAGGAATGCATTTATGTTCAGTCTGGCAATTTTAGTACCCAATTAATTTTAATGTCCAGTGTGGGATTGGCACTGTCCTAACATTCTAGAATGATCTTACTTCACATTGTAGCTTAACAGTTCAGTCGCAATCAAGAGACAAGCTTGCTGAAGTCAAGATGGGTGACTGTGGGGAAACTTGTGCTGAGTTCTAATAGAAAAGCTTGAAATATATTGTTGGCTGTTGCATATCGCAGCATCCTTAATCAAAATTGTAGCTGGGTGGCCAGGGACCTGGGTTCGATCCCTGGCTTTGGTCACTGCCTGTGTGGAGTTTGCACATTCTCCCTGTTTCTTCATGAGTTTCCTCCGGTTTCCTCCCACAGTCCGAAAAGGTGTCCTGGCTAGGTGCATTGGCAGTACTAAATGCTCCCTCACTGTAGCCGAACAGGTGCCGCCAGAGTGTGGTGACTAGGGGATTTTCACGGTAACTTCATTGCAGTGTTAATGTAAGCCTACTTGTGTGACACTAATAACCTTTAAGTTGTTACCTCTTGGACTCAATTCACAATTTCAGTATTGTGTCCTTTGGCACAAAATATCTGGGAATTTGTTTGTGAACACAGTGCATGGGCGTTAAGTGCTGGATTTTTCTGACTTTTGGGCAGAAACTCAACCCAGCATAAATTCTGTCCATTCATTGTCAGTATTTAAGGCAAATTTATTTCTTTTGATAAGGAAAACATGGGGGTAAAATTGATCTTGTTGGGTATACATAACAGTCTGAATTGTGCTTACTGTCCACTAAAACATACTCAGTTTCATTCACATCAAAGGAATTAGTATTGATTGTGTGCAAAATTTTGATTAGCTTTAAATTATTATTGTCACATTTATTGGGATACAGTGAAAAGTATTTTTCTTGTGCTATGCTTTGAAAGCATATCATTCATAAAGTACTTAGGGGAGAAGGAAAGAGAGAGTGCAGAATATAGTGAGAGTTTTAAAAGCAGAGAAAGAAAATAAAAGATAGAATTAGAGGGTATGCTGGCGACAGCTCGCATGAAGTCGCCAATCACTCCGGCACCCCCTTGAATTT
Organism: Carcharhinus amblyrhynchos; assembly: GCF_965287045.1. Classification (NCBI taxonomy): domain Eukaryota; kingdom Metazoa; phylum Chordata; class Chondrichthyes; order Carcharhiniformes; family Carcharhinidae; genus Carcharhinus; species Carcharhinus amblyrhynchos. The sequence goes on from NC_137338.1 coordinate 23,571,154, forward strand.
CTTTTTGTGTGTGACTGTGTTTGAATGTGTGACTAACTCTGAAAACCCCCAGGATTTGAATGGTGAATCCCCCTTTGACCTCCCAGTAAGACTCATTGAATAGTAGCTCTCCAGGGGTTGGTAATTACCTTACCATGTGGTGTTTGTATACAGAGCCCTTTCTACAGCAGGACCCCGAGTGGGTCCATTATTGTATTGTCCCAGTTGGGACCTCTATGTGTCCACCACAGGCTTGTGGTTTTTGCTTTACTTTATTTTGTGTAATAAAGCAGCATTCCTTTACAGCAGACTCCTGGAGTTATTATACTGACCAATGCCATAACACCTGTTTTGTGTTCCTGCCATGTCCAGTTTCACCCAATAGTCTTGAAGGGCAGGTGATGATATATCTTTCTGTGAAAATCCACCAAACACAGTATTAAGTATTTTTAAGTGTAGAAAATGAAATAAGACACACCAAAAAGATCAGTTAATGCCAGAGCCAAACAGTGTTTAAACAAAACTTGTTATTAAGCCATCAAATATATTTAAGGATCATTGCACAAATTTATCTGGCAATGACTAACAATCCAACCTTGAGAGGTTCCAAGTCAGCATAGAGGCAAACTTGCGCAGCAACTATAAAGATACTTATAGAATATCGAATCTCTTCCCTCAACTAGGAGAATTTCACAGTAACTTAATTGCAGTGTTAATTAAGCCTTACTTGTAACTAATAAATAAACTAACTAAACTGTGGTTCCTCACCTCTTCCCAGAAGTGTATAGGAATCTATTGCAATTGTCAGTTTGCTTGTCCAACATTAATTTTTGAATGCGTATTAATTCCCAACAAATTAAGGTTAGAACGACCTTTCACAAAGTCTTTTCCCTAACCATCAACTCCAATCCTCTCCTTGGCCAGTGCTTGAGGCTAAACCAGACTGTTTGCCATCTTGATGCTATATTTGAACCAGAGACCAGGTTCTGACCATATATCCATGCGATCATGCTCATTTCCACCCCCATTCTGTTGGCCAATTTGCATTTGTTGTCTCAGGGATATAGTCACTCCAATGCACTCTTCGATCTGACTTCGTTTATTATTGTCACATGTATTAGTATACAGTGAAAAGTATTGTTTGCTCTGTGCTATGAAGACAAAGCATACCTTTATAGAGAAGGAAAGGTGAGGATGCAAAATGTAGTGTTACAGTCATAGCTAGAGTGTAGAGAACAACTTAATATGAGGTAGGTCCATTCAAAAGTCTGACAGCAGCAGGGAAGAAGCTGGTCTTGAGTCAGTTGATACGTGATCTCAGACTTTTGTACATTTTTCTTGACAGAAGAAGGTGGAAGAGAGTATGTTCGGTATGCGTGAGGTCCCTAATTATGCTGGTTGCTCTTCTAATGCAGTGGGAAGTGTAGACAGAGTCAATGGATGGAAGGCTGGTTTGCATGATAGACTGGGCTTCGTTTGCCACCCTTTCTTGTGGTCTCGGACCTAGCAGGAGCTATATCAAGCTGTGATACAATTAGAAAGAATGCTTTCTGTGGTGCCACTGTAACAGTTGGTGAGAATCCTAGCAGATATGCCAAATTTCCTTAGCCTCCTGAGAAAGTAGAGGTGTTGGTGGGCTTTCTTAACTATAGATTGGCATAGAGGGACTAGGACAAGTTGTTGGTGATGTGGACACCTAGGAACTTGAAGCTCCTGACCAATTCCGCTTCATCCCACTCATCCACTTCTAACCACATCTGCATCTTCCACTCTCAAACATAAATTCAATCAAAACATTTTGCCAATGCCCGTCAACACCATCCATCCATCCATCACTCCTTTGCTTATTAGTGTCTGGTTGAACAAAGCTTTGGTTTACAAAATGCTACTTTGCATTGCCCCTCCCTGCCTCTGTAATCTCCCCCAAACCCACAACCTTCCAGGAGAAATATTTTCCTCTAGTCCTGGCCTACTGCACATTCCCAATATGAATTGCCCCTCTACTGGCAGCTGTCATTCAGCTAATGATGATCTAGGCTCTGGAATTCTCTCCATAAACCTCTCCACCTCTCTGACATCTTATAAGACATTCCTCAAAACTTACCTATTTCTGTCCCAATATCTCCATATGCAGCTCAGAGTTAAATTTCCTTTGAAAATGCTCCTGTGAAATGTCTTGAGACCTTTTCAACATTTTAAAGGGGTTGTTATATAACATAGCTTTTGTAGCTCATTTGTAGATGCATTAATCAAGAGGTTCATTGTCTGTTCAACACGGCCAGCGCTCATCTCCTTTCACTTTGAGTAATAGCAACAACAGAATATGGTTTCCATATTTACTCATCATTAGCCTGGCATATATCATGCAGCTTGGATGTGTCATAAGGATTTGTAATGTGAGGACTTCACTTTCCTCTGGAAATATTGACTGGACTTCTCTGTTCTCGTACTCCCCCCACCCCCACCCCAACCGCTGCCAGCGAGAATGGAGAATTTGGCATTCAGCCAAACCTTCATTCGCTGCTGCAGGACTGGAGAATCCCAGCTGTGGGCAAGGTCAGAGAATTCTGGCTGGTAGTCAGTATTGTGCCATTGATATATTGTGCATGAAGCTAAGCACTAATAGATAAAAGGCTACATGAGAGAGGAGTGGCTAAGACAAGGTTATCAGATATTGAGGACATGCATTGTAGTATCATACTTTGGATAAATACTTCATGCAGAAATTTTCTGGTTGGCATAATGCCAAGTAGTCACTTACTTTCAGCCAGGTTGATACATTTTGTAGAGTGCAGAAAGAAGTGCCCCCCAAGTCAAACCATTTTCTAAAAGTGGAAGTCAGTAACATGTCCTCTTACTATTCTTTGCTTTATTTTACTCTGCTCAACAAATCTGATGAGCAGTAAGGTGAAAACCAGCCTATTTATAATATGAAAGTTGAAGAAGCCTTTACTTTATTCTGTCTGTTGACTGAGCAACAATAATTCTAGGAAAACCAAGTCAGAGGTGACCATGGAAAGTTTGGAATGGGGAGCACTTGCTGACAAGAAGCAGGCCAAAAATTGTGTCTGCCACCTTTTGGGGTTCCACTGATTTTTTTTCTTTTCCCAAGATGGCGTCGGAGCAAGGTGACTTCTTGCAAGTTGTGCCCAGCATACCTTTTAACTGCATCTTTTATTATATGTTCTAAACTTCATTCTAACTCTTTTAAGCTACCTAACAATGCTCTAATTCAATCTTTTCCCACCCATTGACTCTGTCTACACTTCCTGCTGCCTCAGGAAAGCAGCCAGCGTAATCAAGGATCTCTTGTATCCCAGACATTTTCTCTTCCATCTTCTTCCCTTTGGGAAAAAGACACAAAATTCTGAGGTCATGTACCAATCGATTCATGAACAGCTTCTTCCCTGCTGTCATCAGGCTTTTCAATGGACGTACCTCACATTAAGTTAATCTTTCTCTACACCCTAGCTATGACTGTAACACTACATTCTGCACTCTCTCCTTTCCTTCTCTATGAACAGTATGCTTTGTCTGTATAGCACGCAAGAAACAATACTTTTTGCTGTATATGTGTGACAACAATAAATCAAATCAAATCAAATTAAAATCAAATGATGTCAACAATGAGACCTCTCCTCATACACGGTCAGTGAGAAAGGAGGAAACTGGGAATTTATTGCTTCAACACTGGCAGACAAACCTCTTGGCCAATCACTTGCTGTGGATTTGAAAGCCCTGTCTCCATAAAGCTGTCAATCAGTGGTGGAAATGTGTGGCGTCAGGCAGGAGGGAAACAAAACCTGTACTGGATTCCATGCATGATGGCTGGTACCAAAATGTCGAATAGCTGTATCCTGCCAGGATTTAAAAAACAATGCTTTTTTTCAGAAAGTGAGGAAAGTCTTCAAGTCAATTTTTCCCAAGCCAGGTCACAGGTCAAAAACAATACAATTCAAGTCAGGCTCCAGTCCAAGTCACTGACTCCAGTCAACAATTCGACACCCTGCCAGCTATTTCTTGCCAGGTATTCCGGAGGCTCTCCTTGGATACCATCAAAACAAACCCTGCTTTTTGTTTGATTACTGTATCAGCACTTCAAGGGTACCATCCACTAAACAGTAAGAGTTCTTTCAGGAATTGTTGGGATATCCACTTTTAAACCCCTTCCCTTCAGTTCTTGTGAAATAAGAAGGGTCACAATGTGCATCATCACTTCTTTAATCAGTGCATTTCCTTTATAATCCTGTAATCAGGGTGCACATTAAATACAAAATCTCTTGTAGCTTGTTCTCCATTGACTTTGTAGTCTATTTGGATTCTTTTAATGTAAATTTCCTCGTAGAACCATAAAATCCCCATGTGCAGAAGGCAGCCATTCAACCCACTGGGTCTGCACTGACTCTCCAAAAGATCTTACCCAGGCCTTCAGCCCTCCTCCAGCGCCACCCTATTTCCGTAACCATGCATTTACCATGGCTAATCCACCTAACCTACACAACTTTGGTCACTAAAGGACAACATCTCACCAATTTTACACCCAGTGCATATTTAAGTAATCGAAACGAGTTGATCATTGTTGCAATCAAAATACTTTCATTTACTTGGTTAATAGTTTTGTGGTTTTGAGCTCAAATTGAAAAAAAATCTGTTCAATCATCTTCTTTGTACTATTTTTGCAATTATATATAACTGGACACTTTCCCTACACCCCCTCCCACCTCATACCCCCCACCTTCACTTACATCTGGACAGTAAATGTAGCAGCATTTTTACTTATTGGCATGGTAGCACAGTGGTTAGCACTGCTGTCTCACAGTGCCAGGAACCTGGGTTCAATTCTGGCCTCTGGTCACTGTCTGTGTGGAGTTCTTCCAGGTCCTCTGCTTTCCTCCCACACTCAAAAGATGTGCGAATCACAGTAAAGTTTATTTATTAGTCACAAGTTGGCTTACATTCACACTGCAATGAAGTTTCTGTGAAAATTCCTCAGTTGCCACATTCCAGCGTCACTTCAGGTACACTGAGAGAGAATTTAGTATGGCCAATTCACCTAACCAGCACGTCTTTGGACTGTGGGAGGAAACCAGAGCACCCAGGTGAAACTCACGCAGACACAGGGAGAAAGTGCAGACTCTACACAGACAGTGACCCAAGTTGGGAATCGAACCCAGGTCTCTGGCTCTGTGAGGCAACAGTGCTAACCACTATGGATAGCAAATTTAGTGAGTTGATCACACCGCAGATAAAAATTACTAAGGAAGATAGGGAATGGGTGACCACTAGACAGAGGAAGAGTAGAAAGGCAGTGCAGAGGTCCCCTGCGGTCATCTCTCTCTGAAACAGATATAATATTTTGAATACTTCTGGGGAGATAGCTCAATTGTCCCTTAGTGTCAGGGGGAATTGCAGGGTAAACACGTGGGGAATAGGATCAAGAGAAACCAGAGTGTAGGGGATAGGGTGGGATTGTTGTTGGTGCAGGCTCGATGGGCTGTCTGGCTCCTTCTGCACAGTTGGGATTCTATGATTCTATGAACTCAGTTGGCTTTTGCACTGCAATGTTTACCAGAGAACCACTCTTCTTTAATTGTCCATCCAGCAGCCATTCTTTATTAACATTGCAATACAGATTCTTAATGGTAGTTTATAAGTGTTGCATGCACATAATTCCATGGCTCAGTAAAATCCTATCACTTCCCATTCCTAAGTACTTTCTAGCTTTTCTACTTTCCCGTAACAACCTTTCATTTTAGTGTGGAGGGCAGGAAAGAAAAGAGGAAACCCCACCTCACACTGTGTGAGTTTCCGGCACTCAATCAACATGTGAAAGTTGTATGGAATGCATGGTGATGTCTGACCTGGGCAATTTCAGTAGGATTGGCCACAAGGAAGGAGTAAATCCACATGGCCATTTGAACCTGCCACAGACATCCTGGGAAATCCACCCTCACATGTTTGGATTTCTACATCTAAAAGAGCACATTATCTGCAAAGGCAGTGGAATTTATGAGCAGCACGGTGGCACAGAGATAAGCACTGCTGTCTCTCACAGCGACAAGAACCCAGGTTCAATTCTGGCCTTGGGTGACTGTCTGTATGGAGTTTGCACCTTCTCCCTGTGTGTGCGTGAGTCTCCTTCAGATGCTCTGATTTCCTCCCACACTCCAAAGAAATGCAGGTTAAGTGGATTGGCCATGCTAAATTGCCCCTTAGTGTCCCAAGATGTGTAGATTAGATGGATTAGCCATGGGGAATATATGGAGTTAGAGGGATAGGGCAGGGAAGAAGGCCTGGGTAAGGTATTCTGTCAGAGAGAGTTAGTGCAGACTTGATGGGCCAAATAGCCTCCTTCTGCACTATAGGGATTCTTGATTCTATTATTTTTCTGATTTATCCATTTGCTGGATATGGGCCTCAAGAGCAAGCCCTCCCAGCCAACTGCTTCTGGCAGTATAGTGGTGAGCTATCTTCTAGAACCACCGCAACAACTTCTAAAGGGGGTTCATTCAGTGATTCCCCATGCAAACCATAGAGGTTATTACAATTTAAATGAGAAAATATGGGAGGGAGGAGGTTTGAGTGAAGAATAAACTTGATTTAGAAAACGTGACTGAGTTCTTTGATGAAATGACAAGAAAAATTGACTAGTGGATGTAGTTTTCATGGACTTTAGTAAAGCCTTCGAGGAGGTTCCTCATGGCAGACTGGTGCAGAAGTTGAAGTCAAATGGGATCCGGGGTTAGTTGGATGCAAAACTAGCTTGGGCATAGAAAGCAGAGAGTAGCATGGAAAAGGTATTTTTCTCACTGGAGGTCTATGACAAAAAGTGTTTCAAAAGTATTCGTGCTGGAGCCTCTGTTGTTTGTAATACATATAAATAATTTGGAGGAAAACATAGGCCTGATTGGTAAATTTGCAGCTGATACAAAGATTAGGGGAGTAGCAGATAATGAGGAGGATTGTCAGATATAAATTGGTTGGAGACCTGGACCAAAAGATAGTAGATGGAATTTAACCTGAGAAATGTGAGGTACTGAGATTTGGAAGGTCCACTGCAGAAGGAAGGTATACAGTAAATGGTGGGGCTGTTAGATATATTAGTATAAGGAGACATCTAGGCATGCATTTAGGCCACAGTTACCTGAAGGTGGCAACTCAGGTGGTCAAGAAGGCATATGGCATGCTGGCCTTCGTCAGTCGGAGCATTGAAGAAAGGAATTGGAAAATCGTGTTGCAGCTGTAAAGACTTTGGTTAGGCTGCATTTGGAGCCTATACTACACTGGTCGCTACACTACCGGATGGATGTTGATTCATTGGAAAGGGTGAAAAAGAGATTTACCAGGATGTTGCCTGGTTTGGAGGATATGTTTAATTCCGGCCTTGGATCACTGTCTGTGTGGAGCTTGCACATTCTCCCCATGTCTGTATGGGTTTCCTCTGGGTGCTCTGGTTTCCTCCCACAATCTGAAAGATGTACGGGTTAGATTAATTGGCCAAGCTAAACTGACCCTAGCGTCAGGGGGATTAGCAGGGTAAATATATGTGGGGCTATGGGAATAGGGCCTGGTGAGATTGTGGTCAGTGTAGAGTCAATGGGCAGGGATTTTATGGGATTCTATGATTCTTTCAGTGCCAGAAACCCGGGTTCGATTTCCCCAGCTTGAGTCACTTGAGTTTGCACATTCTTCCTGTGTCTGTGTGGGTTTTCTCCAAGTGCTCTGGTTTCCTCCCACAGTCTGAAAGGCGTGCTGGTTAGATACATTGGCCATACTAAATTCTCCCTCCGAATAGACGCCAGAGTGCAGAGAATGGGGGATTTTCTCAGTAACTTCATTGCAATGTTAATGTAAACGTACTTGAGACACTAATGAATAAACATTAAACTTTAAATAGGGAATAAAGAGATATGGATCACGTAGAGGCGAGAAAATATTAGATCAGGGAGGCAACTGTGTCGGAACAGACTTCGGTCGGATGAAGGGCCTGTTCCTGCGTTGTCCTGTTCTTTGTTCTCAGCACCAGCATGGACTAATTGGGTGCAATGGCTTGTTTCTGAGCTGTCTATCCTATATACTCCCTTTGTAAAAATGATATTGGCCCAGTATTTGTTGAAGCTGAGCTGCCCCAGTTAGACTTTCTCCCTAACCCATTGAACATGATAAATCTGAGCAAGGGAGCACTGAGTTGCTACGTTTGTTGATCTTATTGCTAGTAGAGAGTTTCCTGTGGCCTTCCCTTCACTTGCAGCCTCAAAACATGAGAGCGTTTGGTACACTGCTCATACTTGTGTGGTCTGAGGTAGAAAGGGTGCCCGCTGAAAGTTCCTGAATATTTTGATACGATTCATCAGCATTCCTGGGAAGTTGATTCTTCATGTTTCATCTACATGACTAAGGAGAGGTTTATTGCCTGAAATGGATTGTTCCCCTACAGGTGCCCATAAAACGTAAGGCAAATTATTAAAAGCCACCAAATGACATGATATAGTAAGTCTGTGCTCCACCGACTGTTATTACAGCTGTGGTCCATTCCTGTTCAAGATCTAGAAATGTTCCCTTTACAAGCGAGGGCATACATCGTCTGAGAATCAAACAATCCTGCTGTAAATAAAAATATAACATTTCCAATCTGTTGTCATATTCAGCTCCAAGAAAAGACAAAAGATTATTTTTACTTCTGGGAGCATGGCCGACTAAAATGTTTCTTTATAAATATAAGAATCTGCTAAAAAGATGGGCAAAAATCTGAAGTAGAACAGGAATAATAAATGCTGGTTTGAAAGCTGATCGGAATAATAAGCAGTGCTTTAGATCTTTCTTCCCAAGGTTCACAATGTATCTTGTTCATTTTATTTTTGAACTGTATCAAAGTTCATGGCACTGACTCTATGTGAGTTTTACCCACACAGAATGACAATAAGCAAAGTCCGTAAAAAAAAACATGGGTTGCCTTCAGGGCGATTGGAGTTTACAAGCCCTGCATCAATCAACGTGTAAAATAAGCTTTTCATAGAATCCCTACAGTGCAGAAGGAGGCCATTAGGCCCATCGAGCCTGCACCAACTCTTCAACAGAGCATTTTACCCTGGTCCATCCCCTGCCCTGCCCCCATAAGCCCACACATTTATCCCATTAGTCCCCCTAACCAACACATCTTGGGACACTAAAGAGCAACTTAGCATGGCCAATCCATCTAAGCTGCACACCTTTGGACTGTGGGAGGAAACCAGAGCACCCGGAGGAAACTCAGGCAGACACGGGGAGAACATGCAAACTCCACCCAAGGCTGGAATTGAACTTGGATCCCTGAAACTGTGAGGCAGCAGTGCCACCATACTGCCCAATTTTCTTAGATCAGTTTAAAGTTTATTTATTAGTCACAAGTAAGGCTAATATTAACACTGCAATGAAGTTACTGTAAAATTCCCCTAGTCGCCACACTTTGGCACCTGATCGGGTTAATGTACCCAACCAGCATATCTTTCAGACTGTGGGAGGAAACCGGAGCACCTGGAGGAAACCCATGCAGACACGGGGACAAATGCAAATTCCACACAAACAGTGACCGAAGCCCTGGTGATGTGAGGCAGCAGTGCTCGCCACTGTGCCACCGTGCCACCCTACTCAGCTCAGATCAGCCTACTTATTTTGTTCTTTGCCAATATCCTCTTATGAAGATTTATCAATGTATTGGTAAAATGTGTTCCTGTAGAGTTCTCAATCTGAGCTATACCTTTCAGCACAGCTGGAGAGCAAAGTAATGAGGGTGCTTGGAGGGAAAATGTGCGAGATGACACCTTTTTTACCCACGCTCAGACTTGTTTAAGGTAGAACACCTGGGAGGGACCAATCTGGTCTTTTAAGCAACATGTGGTCAAGGGAGGTCTAAGGGAATGGCACCAGTCCATTGAACTCCTGAAATAGAGTGGAAAGCATCTGGACAGTAATGGTTTGTTGACTGTCCTAGTGACCTGTGTGAAATTGGATGCAAGCTGAATTGCAGTAGTGAATCTTTTGTCATGTTCGCAGATTTCACCAACAATTTCAAACCTGTTCTTGTTTTCTTCCCCTCTTAAACATAGAACCATAGAATCCCTGCAGTGCAGAAGGCTGCCATTCAGCCCATTGAGGCTGTACTGCCAGTGATCCCACCCAGGCCCTGTCCTCATAACCACATGTATTTACCCTGCTAGTCCTCCGACACTATATCAATTTTGCATGGCCAATCAACCTAACCCGCACATCTTTGGACTGTGGGAAGAAACTAGAGCGTCTGGAGAAAACCTGTGCAGACATGGAGAGAATGTGCAAACTCCATACAGACAGTAACCCAAAGCCAGAAATGAACCTGAGTCCCTGGCACTGTGAGGCAGCAGTGCTAACCACTGTGCCAGCATGCTGTCTAAAGGTAGCCAGCAAAGAACTTGTCCAGGATTTGAACCCAGGATCTTTCGCATGCTTATCTACTAAAAAGCCCTAATCGAGAGCCAAACCCCTAGATCAACAAGCCCCGAGGATAATATTCCTACTCGTGATGATTATATGTCAAAAATAGCAGTAGAGTTGCAAGATAGGTTTCCCCCCTGACCTGAGAGCTGGAGGAGTATGCTGGTTGAAATCATGTTTGTTATTTTATTTTAAAGGCATTTATAATTATAATTTCAATGGTTTAATGCAGGTATATGTGTTGCAAATCATGATACATTACACTCATATGCTGATGTGGGAAGGTACTTTGGTAAGTGCATGTGCATGTGTTGGGAGTGATGTATGTTTAAGGAGTGCAGCAATTTATTCGATCTTGGTTCCTGTTTGGGCTGTTTTTGAAGGGGTCAGACTGGCAGTAACATTTCCCCCTTTTGTGGAGAGTGCTCTTAGTGAGGCAGATAAGGTTGGCAGGAACTTGCTTAACCCTTACTACGATAGCCGTTATAAGCCCCCTGGGTCCTCTTCCTTGATTCATACGACCCCAGTGAATACAGTTGTAACTGAGCCGCAAAATGTTAGAGAAAGAAAAAGATGCCTCCTATAGCGAACGACTCTGCGATGGCTGCCTGTGTCTCTTAAAAGTCTTCCCGGTGGATCGTTCATCATTTGAATTTGTGCTTTGCGATTTGTACCATTACTGACCTCCTGGGATAGATTTTTAAGTCAAAGCTTTCTGGAGGCAGGATGGAGGGTGGGGGGCTTGCTGTGTTGGGGTGGGGTGGGGGGGGAGGGGGGTTGCTGTGGGGGGCAGGGGGGAGTGCGGTAGTTGGGGGGGGGTAATTTATCATGAGTAGCAGGAGTGGCTGTTTCAGGAAACTAGAAAACAGAAAGAAATATGACAAAACACATCATTATATCTTGGTGAAATCTAATACAGTTACAAGCATTTGATGATATTGGAAAAACAAACTTAGCCATAACATAAATGGATGAAAACTGTCCTGACTCTAAGTGAGACATGCACACACCAGCATGAAAGGACTGCATACCTCCCTCTACCTGCCAGCAAACTAATCATTTCTTTTATGGTTTTAAGTTCTATACATTCCATTCCTGTCAGCTCATTTCACTATTAACAAAATAAAGCCGCCACAAAGGTTGATGAATTATGAGTCTGTACCCTTCTTCCCCAGACAATAACAATCCCCTTCACTCAAGACTGTGCACACCTCTGTTACTGATTGTAGACTCCCACGGCAACTTGCAGGAGCCCTGTGTAAGTGTTAATGCCCCACAGATGTTCTGCATGGATTCCCGTGATTACAAGTGTGAAACCGTTTGTACAAGTGGAACTTACCACATAAGATGCAACATTTTCATCGGCCCGTGTATATGTTGTGAGGACATCTGTGATGCCATCACAGTTGAATAGACCATCGATGTTCACTGTCTGGCATCATACATGAAGTGGTGAGATACCAAAGAGCTCTGTAGGTTGAAGAAAATTTGATAGGTCGGATGGTTTCATCTGAAGAAGAGCCAGGAATTCACCCCAATATTCTAGCCATTGTTCATCCCCATCTGGGGGAATTACTTGGTCATTTATTTCACTGTTTTTGACGTGAGCTTTCTGTGCACGAATTGATTCCCTACAGTACATATGCCTACACTTTAAGAATTGCCTCACTGACTGTGAAATACTTCAGAACATCCTGAGGTTGTGATGGGCCTTTTATTAATGCAAGTTTCATTATGTGGAGGGTTTTTTTTAACACTTGAGGCAGAATGTAACAGCATTACTGCTGCTATTATCAACATTGCTAAGGTTTATTCTTGACTGTCAGTGAGGGAGGTATGAATATACACATTAGGAACAGGAGTAGGCCACTCAGCCCTTCAGACCTGCTCCACCATTCAATAAGATCTTAGCTGATCTGATTGTAACCTCAACCCCACGTTCCTGCCTCCCCCAATAACATTTCAATCTCTTGTTAATCAACTACTTATCTCGCTATGCCCTAAACATATTCAAAGACTTTGCTTCCATCGCCTTTTGAGGACGGGAATTTCGGAGATTCACGACCCTCTAAGAGAAAATAAACCTCCTCATCCCCATTTTAAATGAGTGATCCCTTGTTTTTTTTAAAAAAAATAAGCCCTGGTTCTGGGTTCTTTGACAAAAGGAAATATCCTCTCCACATCCACCTTGTCGATACCCGTCAGGATCTTAATGGTTGCAAACAAGTTCCATTTTATTCTTCTAAACTCTAGTGAATACAAATTCTTCATAAGACAACATGCTCATTCCTGGTCTTAGTCCAATAAACCTTCTCTGAACTGTTTCTATCACATTTACAAGGAGGCATAATACTTTAGATGCAATCTTACCAATGCACAACGGAAGCATAACCTCCCTACTTTTGTAATCAATTGCCCTCACAATAATCACATTCTATTAGTTTTCCTAAATGCTTGCTGTATCTGTATACAAGTCTTTTGTGATTCATGCACCAGGACACCCTCTGCATCTCAGATACCTGCAATTGCTCATCATTTAAGTAGTAATGGACAATTTCAATTGGCCCCCCACTTTATACTCCTTTTGCCCACTCACTTAATCTGTCCATGTCACTTTGCAGCCTCCTTTTGTCTGCTTTGCAAATTCCTTTACTACCTATCTCTGCATCGTCAGCAAATTTAACAACCATACCTTTGGTTTTTTTTCATCCAAGATATTTACATATATGTTGTACAAGGTTGAGGCCCAGCAGTGATCCTTATGGCACATTGTTTGTTATGTCCTGTTAACTAGAAAACAACCCATTCATTGCCAACTCTCTGTTTCCTGTTAGCTAGCTGATCTCCATGCCAATATGTTACCACCTATAACATGAGCTTCTATTTTCCGTAGTAATTTTTGATGTGGCACCATCCCAAATGCCTTCCGGGAGTCTAAGCACAGCGCATCCACTGTTTCCCCTTTATCTACAGCACGTGCGACTCCTTCAGACAACTCCAATAAATTGGTTAAATATGATTTCCCTTTCACAAAACAATATTGATTCTACCCAATTACTGTGAATTTTTCCAAGGGTCCCGTTATAACATTTTTAATAGGACATTTTCCCCATCACAGATGTTAGATTAACTAGCCTGTAGTTTCTGTCTCTCTCTCCCTTCTTGAATAAAGGAGTGACATATGCTATCTTCTATTCCATAGAACCTTCCCCGGATCTGGGGAATAGGACAAGAAGGTGTGTCCTCACCTCCCTTTATGGATCAATGCTTCTAATTCAACCTTTGACCATATAAACTGTTGCGGAAAGCTTCCTGTTCACAGGGAGCTTCCTTTTCCCAATTCTCTAATTTCCCACTTTCCACTTCCAGCGATCACCTATAAAAACCATAGGTTAGTTGAAAGGTCACTGATGCATTAAGGCTTTATTACTGGTGACCCAAGTCAAGTGAAGCCTTCTGTAACAAAAAAGGACAAGTAATACTTTGCGGGATGACAGTAAAGAAAATATTGCTTAATTTGCTTATGCATCCTTAGGTTGGAAGAATCTTTTCGTACTCTTCATGAGAAAAGCAGTTTGTTAGGAAAAATGCTATTGTGTGTTTATATCAAAGGAATTGCATTAGACTGAAGATCAAAGGATTCAACTGAACAAATTTATGAAGGGATATACTTTATATTGGCATATAATTGGAGAAGCAATTGAGTAACAGAAGCAAGGATCAATATAAGAATTGGCTTGTTGGATGTATAGGTGTAAGAGACATATATTTAACAAAAGGATAAGTTTAGTAGATGCATACATTGATTTATAGAATCCCTACATTGCAGAAAGAGGCCATTCGGCCCATCAAGTCTGCAGCAACAACAATCCTGCCCAGGCCCTATTCCCATAACCCCATGCGTTTACCCTAGTTAGCCTCCCTGACAAGAAGGATAATTTAGCATGGCCAATGCACCTAACCTGCACATCCTTGGACTGTGGGACGAAACTGAAGCACCTGGAGGAAACCCACGCAGACATGGGGAGAATGTGCAAACTCCGCACAGACAGTGACCCAAGCCGGGAATCGAACCCGAGTCCCTTGCACTGTGAGGTAACAGTGCTAACCACTGCGTCACTGTGCCACACTATGTTGAACATTAGGTGATCAAAAAGTAATTTTTTCTGCTAGTGTAACAAAAAGCTTAATCCTTTGAATTGATTTATTATTGTATTGGTACAGAGTGAAAGGTATTGTTTCTTGCTCGCTATACAGACAAAGCATACCTCACACAAAGAAGGAAAGGAGAGGGTGCAGAATGTAATGTTACAATCATAGTTAGGATGTAGAGGAAGATCAACTTAATATAAGGTTATGTGAATCCATTGTACTGTGAGAAGATTTACTGTGTTTGCAAACTTGTTGTCATTAGTAATCTACCTTCCCCAGAGTGTTAAGCACTTAAATTCTTTTATTTCACCAGAGTGAGAAATCTTTATAAATATGAGAAGATAAAGACAAGCTTTTCCATCACATCAGACTCATCTATCCCTTTTGTTCATGCGTGGCTGCCTCAGTGATCACTTGAAGGACAAAAAGAAGCTTTGCTCAAAATAATCCAAATGCCCAAAGTGAATAGCTTTTCTGTGGATTGACCCAGCTAACTATATTGTGCACATTGTGTTGTGTAAACTAGTTTTGGACTCTCAGGGTACAAACAATCTGCTCTGCCACACATGGGGAAACGTTGGTCGCCATCACAAGCTGGATGCTGAGGAGAGCAATTTCTACATGCAATCTTCTGTACTCTTACCATCTTTGGAGTGGTTTGTGGGCAAATTAAATATGCTAATCAGGAGCTTAATGATTGTTTCAAGACCCTGGATGAAAATTTTGGCCAAAACTGGGCAGAATATATGGCATGCATGCTACAGTTTTTTCTTAAGTCTACACTTAACTAACTTGCAGTCCTTAAAATGATCCTTGGTCAACATATAAATACAACAAAGCCATTGAAGGACAGTTAAGTCTTATGTTGTTACATTGTAGAGGCACATTCTAGGTTCATTTTATATTTAATAAAAAACTGGTGTGTCAGAAATCTGTGACCAACAAATTCCTGGCCCCTGACTATCTGTCACAGTGTTCAGGGTAATGTAAGGCCAAAAGGGTGGCACGGTGCCACAGTGTTTAGCACTGCTGCCGCACAGTGCCAGGGACCTAGTTTGGGTCACTGTCTGTGTGGAGTCTGCACGCTCCTCCCGTGTTTTGTATTATTCATTCGTGGGACATGGGGGTCACTGGCTGGGCCAGCATTTATTGCCCATCCCTAGTTGCCACTGGAGAGCAATTGAGAGTCAACCACTTTGCTGTGACTCTAGAGTCACATGTAGGCCAGACCAGATAAGGACGGCAGATTTCCTTCCCTAAAGGACATTAGTGAACCAGATGGGTTTTTCCGACAATTGCCAATGGTTTCATGGTCATCAGTAGATTATTAATTCCAGGTTTTTATTTATTGAATTCAAATTCCACCATCTGCCGTGGCGGGATTCGAAACCTGGGTCCCCAGAACATTAGCTGAGTTTCTGGATTGATAGTCCAGTGATAATACCATTCGGTCATCACCTTCCTTCTGTGTGGGTTTCCTCCAGGTGCTCTGGTTTCCTTCCACAGTGCAAAAGATGTGTTGGTTAGGTGCATTAGCTGTGCTAAATTCTCCCTGAGTGTACCCAACCAGGTACCAGAGCGAGGCGACTAGAGGATTTTCATAGTAACTTCATTGCGGTGTTAATGTAAGCTTGTTTGTGACACTAATATAAAATAAAACTAACAATCATAGAGTCCCTACACTGCAGAAGGAGGCCATTCAACCCATCGAACCTGCACTGACACCAGTCCCGTGGGTAACTCCACATATTTACCCTGCTAATCTCCCTGACTCTAAGTGGCAAGTTACCATGGCCTAGCCACCTAATCTGCACATCTTTAGACTATGGGAGGAAACCCATGGAGCCACGGAGAGAACAAGAAAACTACACAGACAGGAATTGAACCTGAGTCTGTGCTGCTGTCAGGCAGCAGTGCTAATCCCTGTGCCACTGTGTCACCCTAAGGAGGATTGCACATCCTGCCTGCTCAGCACTACTGCACAATCATGCCAACTTGCATTGGCCCTTTCTCCTACCCTCCTCGCTGCCAGGATTTAATTGTCTGAACCAGTTAGCCTTGGGACCATCCAGGCTGGTGAATTTTCTTGGGATTTCAAATAGGTGTTTACAATTCATTGTTCATATGGCTAAGAGGACACAGAATCAACTTGGAGTGGAGTTCCTGCCTCAATCTTCAGAAGAACCTTTTCAGTGAGTCATTGGGTGGGATTCTCCCAAAAAAAATTTGAAGCATCAAATTTGCATAAAAACTGGAGAAAATCCTGCTTTTTCTTTCGGCAGGAGTTTAAAAATGAGTCTCCCACATTCTGTGCACTGCAGAGTGCCTCAACATGAATCCTGTAAAAAATCAGTGGGCAGAACCTATTCCCGCTGGCGAGGCTGGCAGCATAGTGCTGAGTGGGCTACTGTGCACGTGCCAATCTGTAATGCCAAGATCGGCACATGCACAGTGGCTCCTGTCTGCCGGCCTCCCAGTTGCTGGCCAGCTCGATCGCTGCCTAGCCCTGCGACCTTACAACACTGGCTGAGTGACACCCACTCCCCCACCCGGATCTGTCCTGGCCCTGACCCGACCCCCGCCCCACCACCTGGCCCTCCTTGATCTCCCACCCCCCACCAACTCACCCCCATCGTAGTGTCGGTCCCCCGCCTCCCGCTGCCCCTCCCCTCCAGTTGACTGCCCTCCCCTCGACCCTAATGGCCATCCCTGATCACTGGCCTCCCTCTCTCCCCCACCAATCCTGACTGCAGAGCGGCATCAAGACCGCACCCCACCCCCCATGCCCACTGATCATCTCCATCAAGCCTCGCCCCCTTGGTACTGCCCCATGCCTGTTGGACAATGCTGAGATGCCACCTAGACATTGGCACTATGCTCCGTGGGTGGTGTCAGTAGGCCAGGCTGGTGCTGCCAAGGTGCCAATGCCCAGAGGGCCTCCCTCGCCGCCAGACCTATGGAGGGGCCTTGATTGCTTCCCCTTCACTCCAGCAGGGTCAGGCTACCAGCTCCCCACAAAGTGGGGGCTGTAGTAAACTACACAGAAGTCAAATACTCTAGGTAGGGATGACTGGCTTGAGGACCCTGAGATTTCAGTATCGGGCCCACTAATGTTATTTAAAAAAGAGATTTAAATTAAGTTTTCCATAATGTATGTGGCTTCACGCTGGTTTCCAGCGCTGAAAATCCGGCACTGGGAGATATGTGGAAGCCTGGGCATCCAGCGGGGAGCCCGTGAAACGGCCTCCACCAAAGTCTCCCGGTCCACTGTACTAAAAAAGCAGTGCTGCGCGATAGGAGAATCACCCCCAATGAGTTTGGATCCTGATGATAACTAGGAAAACAGCACCACTTTTTTTTCCTTCCAGAAAATGTTACAGGCCAATTTATTTAATTTGATTTATTATTGTCACAGTGAAAAATATTGTTTCCTGCGCACTGTACAATCAAAGCACACAGTGGATAAAGAAGGAATGGAGAGAGTGCAGAATGTATGAAAGGGAAATCCTACTTGACAAATTTATTAGATTTTGTTTTAGAGGCTATAGTTAAGAGGGTAAAAGTAGGGAACCAATTGATGTGATGTACTTGGATTTTCAAAAGACATTTAATCAGATACCACCCAAAGACTAAACTGCATGGGAAAGGCTTATAGAGTTGGGATAATGCATTAGCGTGGATGGAGGACAGGTCAACAGACAGGAAGCAAAGAGTAGAGATAAAAGAGAAATATTCAAGTTGGCAGCCTGTGGTTAATGGAGCTCCACAAGAATCAATGCTGGGTCTTCAGCTCTTCACAATCCATATTAGTGACTTAGATGAGGAGACTGAGAGTAATGTTTCTAAGTTTGCTCATAATACAAAGTTAAGTGGGAATATAAGCTGTGAGGAGGCCACAAAGATACATGGACAGGTTGGGTATGGACAGCAGCGTGTGTCCTGACAGTGGTGCTGGAAGTGAATGGGACTTCTGCTGGGAGGTGGGATGGCTGGTCATATGCAATCACGTGGTCGCCAGCCAATTAGCTATGCACAGTCAAGGGACACTGTCAAGGGAGGGACAGGAAGTTGTCGATATCACTGTTACCTCTTGCTGGGCAAAAGTTGAGTTGCCAGATTTAAATGGTACCTGGACAGGCAGCCACTTTCTCCAAGCCGACTGCATCATTTCAGCATCACTCTAATCCTGCCTTCTGTGACTCTCAAGCCCCATACCATCACCATTAATTAACTTGCTGTCAACTTGGAGCTGCTGTTTGGTCGCCATTGAACTGCCCCCCGAACCCTGACCCTCGACCTGCCAACAATATCCTTGACCCTCCCTGAATTGCCCTTGATTTCCACTCTATTATGCTTCAGCTGCTTTTGGTAGATATTGACTTTCCTTTGTCATCCAGTTACCTCTCTCTGTCCCCCACGGCCCTCCTGAGGTCTGTCACAAGTCAATCTCACTCCCGTGACAGCTTTACCGTAACGTCCCTGGACATCTGCCACTTGAACTCAATGCAATAGCTCAACCTTCTCTCCCCAGGTCCAATAAAGTTCCCTATACGAGAAAAGCAGGTTCAACTCACTCTTAAATCCAAGAAGACTAGATCATCTACGCATACCACATCTGACCGGTCAAAAGTTCATTATGTGGAGAACTAGAATTTCTCGCTGCCGGGGGTCAACGGGACAGAGACCGACCATTTTCGAAGGGAATGGACGTTTCATAGAATTCCTACAGTGGAGAAAGAGGCCACTTGGCCCAACAGTTCTGCACCAACCACAAAACCACTCAGGCCCTATCCACGAAACCCACACATTTACTCTGCTACTTCCACTGACACCAAGGGCCCGATTTTACCAAAAACCCGTGCCCGTTTTCGGGTGCAAAATTGCGGTAAATTCGGGCGTTGGGTCTTTAATGCAATCTGCATCTGAATCCGAGCTGATTGCGGCTTTACTGACACCTGATTCAGGCACATGCGGCCACTCCAGGAGAGGGGTTCGTTCCTCTAGTGAGGAGGAGGGATCACCCGCAGAGTAGCTGTGGACCCTCCTCTGCCACCCCCCCCCACCCCCCACCCCAGCCCCGCACCAGAGATCCATCCGCACCCTCCCCATCAGTGAGCGTTTGAGTGTTCGGGTCTCCTCCCCGGCACCAGACTCTGATCAGCAACCCCCCCGCCAACCCCAGAGATACATCTGACCCGCCTCCTCCTCCTCCCACCCCCCCACCACCAGAGGCTGCTCTGTGAAGAGAGCTGTTCTCCTCGCTTTCTGTTTTTTCCAATGTTTTTTGAACTGCGCGTGCGCAGTTTAGAGCTCCGATCATTCCAGCAGCTCTAAGCCCCGTCCACAGTGTGCATCGGCCCAGAGCTGGCGAAAAGCATATGGGCGCGCTGGAACAAGGATTTCAAGGTCGGATCTATATTACGCCAGGATCCAGCTCCTTGACTCCAAATGGTAAAATCAGGCCCTAAGGGGCAATTTAGCATGGCCAATCAACCTAACCTACACACAGTCACAGAGTCAAAGATGTTTACAGCATGGAAACAAGCTCTTAACCGGAACACACAGAGGAAACCCATGCAGACACAGGGAGACTCTGCACAAACGGTGACAGCTAACCACTGTGCCACTGAAGGAAAATACACATCTGTGAGAGAGAGTGGCATAGTTTTAGATTGCTCTGCGCAGCAGTCAGTGCAGATGTGAAGGGTCAGATGGCTTCCCTCCATGCTGTGTATGACCAGTTGGGTGAAGTAACATTGTATTGGGCACAAATTGCAAAATAGAATCCGTACAGATCCTGCAAATCTGAAGTGAAAACAGAAAATGCTGGAAATACTCAGCAGTTCAAGCAGCACCTGTAGCGAGAGAAAGAGTTAACATTTCAGGTTGTTGTTTCAGTTTCTCCCTACACAGATGCTGCCCAGCCTCCTCAGTATTTCCAGCATTTGTGAGTTTTTATTGTGTATTAAACACTGCTGTTTTAACAAGGGCATGACCCTCTTTGTTTTACTGCATTACCATCAAATATTTTAGCACACGTTAGCACTTCCATTATTAATACCACAAACTCCAATTCAGCTAAGTGTAAATAAAACAGTAGATAGAGGTATTAATATATATGATTTAAGGGTCAAAGTTTATCATCTGAGTGTCATTTCTTATTCTGGACTTTTTCCTATGTTTTTAGATAAACATTTTCTTTTAACCAAAATGACATTTATAAAGAAGAGCTGCAATAATATAAAATGTATTTATTTATTATTCACAAGAAGGCTTCCATTAACACTGCAATGAAGTTATCGTGGAAATCCCCTAGTCACCACACTCCGGTGCCTGTCCTGGTGCACTGAGGGAGAATTTAGCGTGACCAATGCACCTAATGAGCACATCTTTCAGACTTTTGGAGGAAACCGGAGCACCCTGAGGAAACCCATGAAGACACGGGGAGAACAAGGCTGTAATAATGTAAAGTTTATTTATTCATCACAAGTAGGCTTACATTAACACTGCAATGAAGGTACTGTGAAAATCCCCTTGTCGCCACACTCTGGCAAGCCTGTTTGGGTACACTGAGGGAGAATTTAGCATGGCCAATGCACCTAGCCAGCACATCTTTCAGACTGTGGGAGGAAACCGGCACACCCGGAGAAAACCCATGCAGACACGGGGAGAAGGTGCAAATTCCACACAGACAGTGAGCCAAGCTGGGAATAGAATCCAGGTCCCTGGTGCTGTGAGGCAGCAGTGCTAACCACTGTGCCACCGTGCCATCCAATATGCTTTGTAATCTTGATTTTACAGTTGTGCTTTTAGAGTTATGTTCCTCCTCTGTAAGCTTCGAGATGGATACCAATTATGTTGAGCACAACCATTGTAAATGTTGTCCCCCACCTCACTAAAAATGCAGGAAAACTTAGATTCCCAAAATGAAAAAGAAACACTTTGTCAGAATGAGATGTACCACTTCCTGAAAAAGGGGATATGCTATGAAAACAAACAGCATTACTGATGTTTTAACATCTTCACAGAGGGCTTGTTAGTTTGACAAATAAAAACTAACATATATTACAGTTTATTTATGTTAGAAGCAAGCAGTGTAGAAATATCTGTCAAGGAACAGGATGTGCCACTCTGTAGCCAATCAGTCAAATAGTTGGATATATTTGTTGCATTCTACCTAGTAGAACGAACAAGATTTGATTGAATTAAACAATAAAGGGTTAAAATGGAAAGAAAACCACTGCAAATTTAAAAATTGAAGTAGTAGCAGTGTTTAAAAATTAGACGTTGTTACGGTGATTTTGTGTGGAGTAAATTGTTTCTGCTGAGTGAGTTCTGTTTGTTAAATCTGTTTACGGTGAAATATTTCTGGGGAAAAGATTGCATGCACTACACCAGTATCAAAGAATTAACAATCCACTGTCACTGCATACAGCATGTTCCTGCGCAATGAAATTGTCGCTTACTTCTCGAGAATAATAAAACATATTGAGGGAACTTTGCTTGTGTTTAGCAGTTCATGTTTTCTCAATTACTTCCATGACTACCCCAGGAAATGATTGCAGATCCCAGGTACTTAATTCTACAGCAATAAAAACCTTCAATAATCCTTCACACACTTTATAAGACTCAGCACGGCAGAAAAGTAGAAAGCAGAAAGTGTCAGACCAGCGACATTACCGCAGCGATCCCTGCCAGTCTGTAGACCACGCTCTGCACTACAGTTTGCCCACACACAGTCACTTTTTAGGAGGGCAGTGAGTTTTGATTCAGTACTGGGAGAGGGGTGGGGGGGGGGCATGGCAGGGCCTAAATACCCTGGTGAAGCCGGCTACCATTTTGCAAGAGTGCCCTGGTCTCACAGTGCACTAGGTGAGGCCTTCTCTCCCCCATGGACATTGGGACCCCACCTACTTGGCAACAGCATGTTTGCCCACCCACTCCCCACACGGGCCACTGGCATTGGGGCCCTCCTGATGGGTTCCCTTCCATGACCTCTGACATGCTCCGCCCCCCCCATTATTAATCCCAACATGCCCCCCTTCATGCTCCCCCCTGCTTGATCCGCTTGCATGACCCACCCCACACATCTCTCCTGCACGACTCTCCCTGCATAGACTCCCAGTTATAGTCCCACTCAAGCCTCACCATCCCTCACTCAGGTCCTACCCTTTCAGCACTGCCCCTGGCCCACTGGCAGTGCTCAACAGCACTGCCTCGGTACCAGATGGCTAGTGCCCAAGGTGCCAGGAGGGCACGGCCATAGTGGCAGGTGGGCAGTCCTGCTCAAGTCCCTGACCACCTGGGGCTTCAATAGCCTCCACGCAACTCGGCCATAGGAACTGGTCAATTTGAATTCATTCCTGGGATTTGGGTGTCTCTGACGAGGTCAGCCTTCACTGCCCTTCCTTCATTACTCTTAAGAAGGTGATGGTGAGCTGCCTTCTTGAACCTCTGCAGTCTAGATGATGCGGGGACACTCATGGTGCGTTATGGAGGGATTTCCAGGATTTTGAGCCAGTGACACTGAAGGAACAACAATGGGGGCAATTCTCCCAACCCCTGTGCTGCTTTCGTAGCTCAGCGGACCAGGAGCCTCAAGTAGAGGCCACTTCATGGGCTCCCCCACTGGGTGCCACAGCCTCCGTCCATCTCTGGCAGTCAGACTTCTGGTGCCGTCAGCTCTAGGCCAGAAATTGGCTCTGAGCTGCACAAGTTATTTAAATCCTAATTTGCATAAAATTTAAATACCATTAGCGGGCCTGTGGCAGAAATCTTCAGACCTGCTAGCCTCCCCCCCACTCCCAACCCCCTCACCCTGGCCAGGAGTGATTCACTCTAGTGGGGGTTAGTATAGCTCCCCACTTGTGGGGAACTGGTGGCCTGACTCCACTGGAGGAAAAGGGGAGGCAATCGAGGCCACCCAAAGTGTTGGGTTCCAGAGGGCCCCCCGGGCATTGCCACTTTGGTAGTGCCAGGCCCCCTGATTTGTGGGAGCAGGCCCCGACCCCAGATTTTGAGTGTGATTCGTGCTGAGGCATTCTGCAGCATGGAGAGTGTGGGAGGTGCAATTTGAAAATCCCACTTAAAAAAAACAACAGCGGGATTCACTCCAGTTTTTCCGCAAATTCAATTTTTTTTGGGAGAAGCGTCCCCAGTATATTTCCAAGTCAAGATGGCGAGGGGAGGATTTGGAGAAAAACCTGCTGCCCTTGTCGTTCTAGGTGATAGTGGTCATGGGATTGGAATGTGCTATCTAAAGAGTTTTGTGGAGTTACTCATCAAACTACCTGCACAACTTGGCAAAGAAATGTATTGGTGCTAAGTGGCTCCAAACTAGTTATTATCTTCTCTTCACATGCTGTTGTATCCCGTGTTCCAAGTGACCCTTGACCTCTTTCACCTGACCCACCTTAACTTGAACTGCTTACCATGCAACAACTCAATCCTAAATCTGACAATATCTGAAATCCATCTTTAGTCCCGAGGGTACCAGATTTGAGGTACTGTACCTATAAATCTCAGGACAAAATACATTAATTTGAATTATCTGACATTGTCAATGTTTGTATGATACAAACTTGGAGTGTTGTGGGCCTTCAGACTTAAAATAGCTGTAAGTATAATGTTAAATTACGGTATTGATTTTGGAATAACCTGATTAAGATTTCCTAGTGTAAATGGCCTAGTGGCATTATCGCTGGACTACTAATCCAGAAACTCAACTAGCGTTCTGCCACCTAAGTTTGAATCCCACCATGGCAGATGGTGTAATTTGAATTTAATACAAAAAAACATCTGGAATTAAGAATCTGTTAATGACCATGAAAACATTGTCAATTGTTGAAAAACATCCATCTGGTTCACTAAGATCCTTTAGGAAAGGAAATCTGCCATCCTTACCTGGTCTGGCCTACATGTGACTCCAGAGCCACAGCAATCTCAACTGCCCTCTTGCAATGAGGGATAGGCAATAAATGCTGGCCCAGCCAGTGACACCCATGTCTCATGAATGAATTAAAAAAAAGCAAGTTAATTATTAACAGCTTGAAGGTATCCCTGGAAAGAGATGCCTGCTTTGGAAAAGCAGCCAGCATAATCAAGGACCCCACACACCCCCGACATACTCTCTTCCATCTTCTTCTGTCAGGAAAAAGGTACAAAATTCTGAGATCAAGTATTAACCAACTGAAGAGCAGCTTTATCCCTGCTGCCAGCAGACTTTTGAATGGACCTACCATATATTAAGCTGATCTTTCTCTGCATGCTAGCTATGACTGCAACATTACATTCTGCACTCTCTCCTTTCCTTCTCCTCTATGTACTTTATGAACAATATGTTTTGTCTCTATAGTGTGTAAGAAACAATACTTTTCACTGTATATCAATACTGGTGTCAATAATAAATCAAATTTTTAAAAAAATGTTATCCACCTTGTAAAGCCTGTACTGACAGTGACGGTGTTACTGTTTATTCTAAAAGCAGGGCAAACAAAACTGTTCTCTGCATATTTGGGATGCACTGATGAGGCTGTAATGTAACCAGCTCTCCAGCTCCAATTAAATGGATATTTCTGTCTGCTGAGAGGAACTCAAAACCCCTGGACTATTTTCTCAATGCCTACCATATTTCATCCTGTTGCCCTGCAGGATGAAACAATGGGCCTGGTTTTTAAGGTCTGAAGGCTGAGGGGTGGAAATGAAATCTAGTGGGCAGCCTGCCTCCTAAATACTCATCCACTCCTGCCCCAGCGGAACAGGGGCAGAGCCAAGTGCCCCACCCTATACAGTGGGCCAAACGAAGCCCCTAATTGCACATTCAGGGAGGCAATTTAGAGAAGGCTCATTAAGATGATCCCTGATACGGAGGGATTGATGAGGAAAGGTTAAACAGTTTGGAACTGTATTCATTGGAATTTAGGTGATCTCACTGAAACATATAGGGGGTGATCTTGAGGCCGCGTTTGTCATCTGGGGAAATGGTGGCGGGGGTTCAAGACCTAGTGAGATCCAGAAGTTGCATATCTCGCTGGCGATGGTTAACCGTCACTGATAAACCTGTCAAGAAAACAGCTGAGGCTCCATAGATGCATGGAATGGAATGGAGGTATTAGGAAAGATTGGAGATCTGGAGTTCTCTTTGTCAGGTAAAAAAGAAGACTTGAGAAGAGACCTGATGGAGATCTTTAAGTTAATGAAGACATTTAATCTGGATGTGGACAAAACATGTGTTTGAGTCCAAAACAGAGGGGCACATAATCATCGTTCACAAATCAAATGAAGAATTGAAGAGAATTTCTTGATACTGAGAGGTGGGACTGTGAAACTTCCTGCCTCGTGAACTGTTTGAAGGAGAAAGTACAGGTGTATTTGTGGGGAGATTTTTTGCATACTTGAGGTGGAAAGCAAACTTGAGTCAAGATGGAAAGAGGTGATTGGGGTGGAAGGTGGCCCATGTGGAGTGTAAACACCAGTCAAGTTGTGTTGGACTGGATAATCTGTTACTGGGCTGCAGCCTCTAGGTAGTTCTATGAAATGGTTGAAAAATTGTGCACAGTGTACATATGACAATGGAGGATGATGGGGTTATTTTAGTTGAAAGAAAAGTTGGAAAGAATATATAATAAAGACAACATTAAAAAACTTATGTTTCCATTGTCTTCTGATTGGGGAAATGCACTGCATGCTCTGTAATGATCCATCCAGGTCTAACAAGTCCCTGGTCTCTGGTATTTTCTGAGTTAACTGATGTCATTCACTGTAGCAACGGGAATAATCAAAATGGCTTAGTGTTCCCAGGCTAGGGAAGGGAAAAAAAAATAAATCTCTGTGGTTAATCAACATCCAGAAATTCCTCAATATGAAGTGAGAATGTTGGATGAACAAATATTGGGCCTCATACTTGATTAGTTTGCCAGTAGTCACAAAGGAAGGGCATTTAACTTGGGCAGCAGAGAGCTGCTGACAGTAAGGAAGTTACCCCTTCAGCGGAAGAAGAATGAATGTGAAACTGGGGGGAAAATACCGTTGTAAAAGTGCATCATCTGCTGAATTATACACCTAGCACATCTTCTATTGTTGCAGGCTGCTGCTGCTTATTGCAAGGATTGGGTCCAACTACTCAATCTCCTCAAAAAATAAGAAACACTTAACAATAAACATGATTAGATGTGTAGATGAGTCTGTGTGAGACACACAGTTTTTTGCCATAATTTTGTGTTGTCAGTGTTGATAAATGTCAGCTATCTGCTTAACAGTAATCAGCTTTGATTTGTGAGCCAGGTAGAATTTTGGCATTGCTTTAGGCTGACATATGTGAGTTTCTCAATCAGATACACACCGGTCGCTTGGTTAAGGAGTGTGACAGATTGCTCACGGTTGTGGTAGTCTCCACTTGAAGGCACTTAAATACTGTAAAATTCAGACTAATCTTTCGTTAAAGTTAGCATTTCCAAAATGCGTTCAGCATTCCCAGCTGCTCAGCCTTGCCACAGGGACAGCATCAATTAGAGATTGCTTTGGATAGAAATGATTCCAGTTGGCACGGGTTTGTGCAGATCATTCTCTAATTGTATTTTGCTCTTTCTCAGCTCCATCTCTGGTCACCGTCATTAAGAAGGAGCGGACGTCCCGAAACAGCATTTCCCTGTCTTGGCAAGAGCCGGAACATCCAAACGGGATCATTTTGGACTACGAGGTCAAGTTCTACGAGAAGGTGGGAAAATTAATAAAAAGAGGACAGATTAATTGAGCTTAAAGGAAGATTGGAAACGGTGTCTCTGAACATTTTGAGGGGCATTCGTTTCTTCCTGTGAATTATTTCTCTCATGGCAAACATGCTTTCATATCCCAAGCTGCCCTTTAGTTTTGATCAGCTTTTCCTCAATATGTCTGTGTTCAAACACATTTGATCTGAAACCACAGAATGGCCTTCAGCTGAGGCAGTGACACATCGACTATGGCTGTTGAGAATGTGGGGTCAATGGGAAAGAAGTGGGCCTACTTCTGGTACATTGAAACATAGGAATTAAGAGCAGGAGTAGGCAATTCAGCCCTTTGAGCCTACTCCACCATTCGATATGATCATGGCTGACCTCATACTGGCCTCAACTGCACTTTCCTGCCTGCTCCCTTTATCCCGCTTTTCAGCAGAAACATATCCATCTCTTTCTTGAATCTATTGATTGATTCTGCCTCCACTGCACTCTGGGCAGTGAGTTCACAGCTTCACAACTCTCTGAGAGAAGTAGTTCCTCCTCATCTCAGTTTTGAACCCACATCCTCTTACTTCATGGGTGGGATTTTCCAACTGCATTTGCTCCAAGACTGGAAGATCTCACCCGAGGTTGAAGGACCTTTGCATGCTTCTGTCCTGCCTGCTGTGATCCCCACAGCGGGCAGGTTGGGAAAATTCCGTCCTTTATCTATGACCTCTTGTTCTAGACCATCCCACAAAGGGGAACGTCTGTTCAACATCTACCTTATCAATTCCCTTTGGCATTCCGTATTTTTTTTTTAAACTTTATTCCAATCCAATCAAGTCAAATTAAACCCAATTCAGAGTCCCAACAAGTTGGGACATTCCTGATCCAAGCTGACAAGACAGGGCTCTCACCTCCTGTCTTGGGCTTGATCTACATGATCCAAGCTGACTGGAGTAGGTGTAGCTCCTCCTCCAGGGCTTGATCTTATTTGCATCTTAGCCAAATGGCCGAGATGCCGCTTTAAAAAATTGCTTCAAATGAAGCTGAAATGTAACCTAATGACTTCAACCAAGTGCAGCATGTCGATACTACACTTGATCTTAGCCAAAAGGCCGAGAAGCCTTTGGCATTCCATATACCGCAATCAGATCCCCCCCCTTACCCTTCTGAACTCCTAAGAATACAAGCCCAAGCTATCCAATCTTCCATATGGAGAGGACTTCTCTTCTGCTTGCCATAGGCAATCAAATCAGCAATGTACTCTGGAAACATGTGCAGTTTTGCATGTGCAATGCACTCAATGCATTCAAAGAATGCAAAGGATGTTGTTATTGAATGGCTTGATGATCCCAATTGCCTTATTCTACTGCTTCTGCTCTCGTTCTTGGAGATTATGCTAAATAGGCTGCTTCCTTAGTTACACAGTCTTTGTCTTGCTTTAAGGATTCAGCACCAAGCTGTGGATCTCAAGGGTAGCATTTACCATGTAATTTATGAGTAGCAATATAATTAGGCAGTAATAACTTTGCTTGTGATTTCACAATTCATATTGTAATGCAAATACAAAGGGATAATTTGTAATTTGAAGAGCTGCAATTTATCAAAGTGCAGTGTAAAGGTTATAGCCAATCACCATAACTAAGTTGCCCCTAGACCTCACAATGCTGCTCTTTCCACTCCCGTTGCTGTGTATCCGTTGTCACTCTTCTGTTCAGCTTTTCCAGTTCACTGGCTTACCATTTCAACTTTCACCTTTGACAGGCTCTTTTCCCAACTGACATGCCTTTTGGCATGTTGTAAAGATACCGGTACCCAGCTGCTGGGGTGGGAGGTGTCTCTTGCCCTTGTAAAGGAGAGTGCCACCCGCAGAAGGGTGGTGAATTGAGTGATGCTGGGGTATGGTACCAGGGTTTGATGCCAAGGAGCAGTGCCGAGGATGGAATGGACCAAGGGATACCATGGTGGGGGATGGTTGCCATGGGCGGAAAGAAGTTCAGAGGGATGTGAGGGGGTGGTTTGCAGGCTGTCTTTTTTTTTAATATAAATTGGGGCAGCCTTTTCCCCAGTCTTTTGAAAGCCTATCTTGCTGGTGGGGACAGGCTCAGGTTTAGGACACACCCTTCACTTGTTTTCCCAATGTGCCTAAAAAGAATGCAGGAAAAGCTGGAATCACCACCGGCAGGGTACCCTCTGCTTTTCCCTCCCAAGCTGATGGCTAGAATTATCTGACTGTTCACACCCTGCCCCTACTGCAGGAAGAATGGAGAATTTGGTGCTCAGCCAAACCTCTGTTCTCAGCAGCAGGGCTGGAGAATCCCAGCTGTGGGCAAGGTTGGAAAATCAGAATATTTCTCCCATAGCGTATACTTTGCACACTGTAATGTTTCAGTTGGAACTGCACTTGTCCTTAGCTTAACATGTCATTCTGTCCCCCAGGTAATGCCTAATGTCCCACACACAGTGCAATGGAAAAACATTCAACTTTGATGTCTTCATAATAGAACAACGGTTAATAAGAAGGATTCTGGAATATAGTCGCGGCAAAGTCATCACTGTGGGGGAGATTCAAGCAGATCACACACAGTTGGCACCGCTTGAATCTCCATCAGATGTTCTCAGAACGGCGATGTGACAATGATTAGATAATCTGGTCTACTATTGATGATTGATGGATAATAATATCCAGAACACTTTTGATACTTCCCCTTCTTTTATTTGAAATGCTGCCAAGGGTCCTTTTATGTCATAGAATCACACACAATCCTTACAGTGCAGAAGTAGGCCATTTGGCCCCTTGAGTCTGCACCGAACACAATCCTATCAAGCCCTATCCTCGTAACCCCACATATTTACCCTGCTAACCCGCTGACACTAGAGTCAATTTAGCATGGCCAATCCACCTAACCAACACATCTTTGGACTGTGGGAAGAAACCGGAGCACCCGGAGGAAACCCACCAGACACAAGGAGAATGTACAAACTCCACGCAGAGACCCGAGGCCGGAATGGAACCTGTGTCCCTGGTGCTGTGAGGCAGCAGTGCTAACCACACTGCCACCGTTCCGCCCCAGTTAGGAGAGCAACTGTGTCTCTAAGTACACAGGCAGCAGCACAGATTTTTGTGCTTAAGCCTCCGGAAGAGACTTGATCATGCGCACCAAATAAATCAAAGTGTCCCTCAAGACCAGGGACCCATCCCCAATGCTAACTCACTCCTCCTCCTGACATTTGCTCAGATCTCTGAGGGAAGATCAGTGACCAGAAACATTAATTCTCATCTCTCTCGACTCTCCACAGATGCTGCCCGACCTGTTGAGTATTTCTTGCCTTTACAGATTTCGAATTCTTCTCTCTCCATCAGTATTTCCTGTTGCTGTGTTGTGATTATCCACTCACTGCTTGGATAGTCTTTTTTATTCATTAGTGGGACATTGGCATTGCTGGCTGGCCAGCATTTATTGCCAATCCTTAGTTACAATAGGCCATTTGAGAGTCAACCAAATTTCTATGACTCTGGAATCGCATGTAGACCAGGTGAGCACGGCAGATTTCCTTCTCTAAGAACAGTGGTGAACCAAATGGGTTTTTCCGAGAATGGACAATGGTTACCAGTAGATTCTTAATTCTGGATTTTTTCTTCAATTCAAATTCCACCATCTGCTGTGGCAGGACTCAAATGCCCAGAACATTAGCTGAGTTTCTGGATTAATAGTCTAGCGATAATACCACTAGGTACCTTCCCGTTCGTCAACTGTTGAGCCAATTCATGAAGTGGATTCTCCCTTGCCCCACAAGGACCAAGTCCTTTGCCATTGACATTGCTGTGCCTAAAAATTGTCAGGTCGAAACTGTCATGATGTTTTTGTCAGCAATACACCAAACTGTTAATCAGTACTGTAAGGATGCTAAAGATTTTATATTACATAATATAAAGCTAAGAAAGACATTCAAAAGGCAGTGGACAGATATCTGAAGAGAAACGTTGCAGGGCAATGTACGGGGGAAAAGGAAGGGGAGTGACAGGCTCTGAGTAGCTCTTACATGGAGCCTGCGTGGGCATGTTGGGCTGAATGGCCTCCTCCTGTACTGTAAGCATTCTACCTGAGTGGGATTTCAACCCTTAGCAACTCCTGACCAAAGCTTATAAATTAAATTTTTACGTCAATGACTGTCAGAACTAAATAAATAAAT
Organism: Carcharhinus amblyrhynchos; assembly: GCF_965287045.1. NCBI lineage: Eukaryota > Metazoa > Chordata > Chondrichthyes > Carcharhiniformes > Carcharhinidae > Carcharhinus > Carcharhinus amblyrhynchos. The sequence goes on from NC_137338.1 coordinate 23,602,629, forward strand.
GAGTTCTGTGAACATTAATCTGTTATTTTATCTTTCTAAGTGCTGACAAAGGAGCTTTAGTTTTTTAATCTTCCTGTTTTCTTTCTTTCTTAATCCTGATACAAGCTAAAACTAAATGTTGTAAAGCTTTTCTTTAATGTGTGATCTTCAAAGAGAGGATTCCGCTATGAAAATTCAGTTCCTCAAATAGAAATGAGGGGAAACTTCCTCAATATGCTGTCCTGTTAAATTCGAAGGTTCCATCTGCTCACCAGTTCACAGAGAATTGTAAAAGCATTAATCACCATTAAACACTAAAAAAAATCAACATAGAAGTAGGCGTTGATTAAGTGATGTAAAATGGCTGCATTTGTTCATGTACTTTTCCCTAAATTTGGGTTCCTTCTCACAAGGTGGCTGACCTGTCTAAATAGGGAATTAGGGACTCGGGTTATTTGTGAAGGACACTGCAAGGGATGCTAGCGATCACAATTGTTTTCTGCTTTGCAAGCTGACCTTTGTCCCTTCAGTGCAGGACATTATGGATAGCATGGTGGCACAGTATGGGAAAGCAGCACTGCTGCTTCACAGCACCAAGGACCCTAGGTTCGATTCTGGTCTCAGGTGATTGTCTGTGGGGAGTCTGAATATTCTCCTTGTGTTTGTGTGCGTTTCCTCCAGGTGCTCCAGTTTCCCCCTACAGTCCAATGATGTGTAGGTTAGGTTGATTTGCCATGCTAAATTACTTCTTAGCAGGACATGTAGGTTAGGGATATTAATGGGGTAAATATGTGGAGTTACAGGGTTAGGGACTGAGTCGCTCTGTTGAAGAATCAGCACAGACTTGATGGGCCAAATGGCCTTCCTCTGCACTGTAAGTGTTCTGTGATTCTCATGTTCCATTAGGTACATTGACTATGCTAAATTCTCCCTCAGTGCATCCGAACAGATACCAGAGTGTGGCGACTGGGGGCATTTTCACAGTAACTTCATCGCAATGTTAATGTAAGCCTGCTTGTGACTTGAATAAATAAGATTTAAAACAGATTATCTCCAATGTCCAATCATCACATCCTCCAGTAACATTATGGGTGGAAGAAAATGGTCAGGGGCCGATCTAGGAGTTGCCAGCAGTTCTTTCAAATGGCTAATACCTAATATCTTGCCTCCTGGTCTCAGTGCTTTAGCAATGCACCTGAGCTGTGAGCACTCAAAGAAATGTGCTGACAAAATGGCCTCATTGTGTGGGGCACGCTGTGGGACACAGACATATCCTGGCTTGCCAAATGTGGGTGAATTTTTTTCCTGGAGATCTTTTGACCTAATCTCCCATTGTTAACCCCCACACACAGGGATTTTCCCCAATTTCCCATATTTTTTGATACAACAAACTGATTTTTTAAATGTCCGTATTATTTTTCTTCCACCCGGATGATTTATTTTATTATTTAATTCCGGGGAGAATCCCAGATGATTCTGGACAGTTGGCAACCTGAGGCAGATCTCGGGCGTGAGAAGCAGTGCAATCTCTCCAGCATTTTTTCCCTCCCAACCTTTCCTTCTGAATTATTTAATTATCACTACAACTGTATGGCAAAACATGCTCAAGGTGTTTTATTCCTGCTATCGCTTACAGCGGCATCAAATCCCTCCCAAGATCAATGAGAAAACCTAAGATCTAAGATAGAAATGACAAGAATTTCCAAATAAAATTGCTTCCAAAAACTAACAAACATGCAAAATTGTTGCAGAACCTTTGTGTTCCAGTTAGGTTCACACATACTTGCTCTTACGTTTAATGGCTTTGGAGGCCCTCAGACAGGGATTGGGATACATTCTCTTAAGATCAAACCTTACTATTTGTTATTTCTAGAAACTAAAGTGTTACCATCTAAAGATACATAGTGCAGTTCACAGAAGCTGCAAATTATGATGTTTATGTTACACTCCAAACAGTCACAATAGGCTGAAACGTATCTCAAAATGTGGCAAGTCCCATATGGTAGCTGCCCGAGGAACATTCCAAAGATATGTGCGGAGTTTCCACGCACTACAGACTGTAAGAATTGCAGAATTTTCATTTATAAGGGACTTTTTAAGTTAAAGTTTATTTAACGTTGAAGTTTATTTATTAGTCACAAGTAAGGCTTACATTAACACTGCAGTGAAGTTACTGTGAAAATCCTCTAATCGTCACAGTCCAGCGCCTGTTCATATACACTGAGGTAGAATTTAGCATGGCCAAAATCTCGACTGTGGGAAGAAACCAGAGTTCCCGGCGGAAACCCCCGCAGACACAGGAAGAATGGGCAAACTCCACACGGACAGCCGGATTCAAACCCATGCCCCTGGCGTTGTGAGGAATCAGTGCGAACCACTGTGCCACCATGCCGCTCTCTGTGCCATTGTGCTGCCCTTAAGATGTCTCAAAAAGCTTCGCTGAAGTGCAGACACACAGCAAATAAAGCCACCATTGCGTATGGAATGATACCAATTAATCTGCCACTTTTTTTACAGGAACGTTGTCCAGAACATGGGGAGAACTCCCTGTGGTCCCTTGAATAGTACAACGCGGTCTTTCACATTCACCTGAATGGTCAAACTGGGACTTCATCTCATGTGCGAGGGCAACAGTTCTGGTTATGCAGGAATCCCTAAAGAATGCATCGGCATGTTATCCTAGATTGCAGTCTGACAGTGGAACTTGAAAGGAACTAAAGTGGTTCAATACTATGACCTGAACATATGGAACAGTCAAACTTTGCAGTGGTTCATTTTAGAAGGACCCAATGAAAAGATTTAATCTGAAATCCTTTAGGTTTTTTTTTAGGTGGTGATTATTTTGTATTCCTTGTGTTGAGGAATGTCAGTCCTAGGGAATGGATTACTGTTTTGACTATTGGGGAAGTGTATGATCCAAATAAGGCTCCCGACAAAACTAAAACAGGCAACAGTAAAACCTTCTTTACTTTTTTCACAGTTCTGATTGAATTGAGCCTTTAGTGCCATTGCTTGCATGACAGCAGTTTGGCAGTGCCCTATAATCATTCAAAAACTTACACAATTATAGATGTACAGGTTAGGCAATTGGCCATGGTAAATTGCCCCTTACTATCCCAAGATGTGCGGGTCAGGATTGGCCATGGTAAATTGCCCCCTAGTGTCCAAAAAATGTACAGGTTAGGTGGATTGACCATGGTAAATTGTCCCTCAGTGTCAGAAAATATGCAGTTTAGGTGGATTGGCCATGCTAAATTGCCCCTTGATGTCCAAACATGCATAGGTTAGGTGGATTAGCCATGGTAAATTGCCCCTTAGTGTCCCAAGATATGCAGTTTAGGTGGATTGGCCATGCCAAATTGCCCCTTAGTGTCCAAAGATGTACAGGTTAGGTGGATTGACCATGGTAAATTGTCCCTCAGTGTCAGAAAATATGCAGTTTAGGTGGATTGGCCATGCTAAATTGCCCCTTGATGTCCAAAGATTTGCAGGTTAGGTGGATTGGCTGTGGTAAATTGCCCCTTAGTGTCGAAATTTGTGTAGGCTAAGTGGATTAGCTCTAGTAAATATACAGAGTTGCAGGGATAGGGTGGAGGGAAGGGCCTAGATGGGATGATCTATCGGCAAGTCGGTGCAGACTCAGTGGGCTGAATGCCCTCTTTCTGCACGATATAGATTCAATCGTTCCATAGAAATTACTGCAAAGAATGTGACTACTTGGGTTATCATGGATGTACTGACGTTGGCTCTTTACCTGGTTGTGTCTAAAGAAAGAATGTCAGTTAAGTATAAAGGACTATTTACATATTCAAGACATCCTGAGCCACATGGAGCAAGTGAAGTACTGTTGAGTTGTAGTCACTGTTGTAATGGGTTTTATTTAAGTCACTGAGAAGTTTCTTGTTTCTTCACCTGTCAATTTCCCAATATCAGGGCCTGAATTTGCAGTCTGGTGAGTGACAGGAACCTGAGCGGGGCCGTTTCCAAGTCCTGACCCCATGCCAGGTCACTCACGCAGCACGGCTTCCAAGGAAAAAGTTAATTGGCCCGTTAGGAGAGTTCAGCAGCCAATGAGACTCCCATTCTTATCCGTGAGCCCCTCCACCTCTCTGCTACCCTCTCTTAAATCCCTCCTCATTCATGGGCTGAATTTTCCTGTACTCCTGCTGGCAGGATCAATGGCGGGGAGGTGGGAATTAGTTCCTGAGGGCAATTTTAAAAGTCAACTTGCAGCCATTACTGGGCGTGCTGTTCCCTGGATGAATACAGGAGAGGTAAGGATCAAGGTTCACATGAGTGCCCAAAACACTCGCTGCTCAAGTGCCCCTATGTTTAAACAAGAGCAAAGTGCTGCCACTGGGTGAACACTTCAGTTTGATGATTTTTTTTTGTACGAGATTTTGTATCAGTGGCCACAATCAGTAATGGCTTCCAGCTGTGCCTCCGACTAACAGCTGTGCACTAACGTGTCCCAGACCATTTGCTCTTCCTGTTACTACTTTCAAAAATTTGTTTCTGTCCTTCTCCAGCCTGTTAACATACCCTTCAGTGGATTCAACAGCAAATTAATTGGAGGCATACTGGCTTCTGGCTCACTTCCCTCCCTCCCTCCTTCCCTCCCTCACCCTTTCCTTCCCTCTCTCCCACCCTCTCCTCTTCTGTCCCTCCCTTTCTCATCCTCCCTCCCTCTCCCTACCTCCATCCCACACTCTCTCCCTCCCTTCCACTCTCCCAGCCTCCCTCCCTCCCTCTCTCTCTCCCTCTTGCCCTCCCTCCCTCTCTCCTATCCACTCTCCTCCCCTCTCTCCCTCCAAACCTCTCTCCCTCCCTCCTCCCTCCCCCTCCTCACGCTATCCCTCTCTCATTCCCTCTTTCCTGCTCTCCCTCTTGCCCTCGCTTCATCTCTCTCCCTCCCCCCCTTGATCCCTCTGTCCTTCCCTCCCTCCCTCTCTCTCCCTCCTTCTCTCCCTCCATCACTCTCTCATTCCCACTTTCCCTCCCTCCCTCCCTCCCTCCATCTCTCTCTTCCTCCCTCCTTCCTCTGTTCTTCCCTTTCCTTCTCCCTCCCTCCCTTCTTTCCTCCCTCTCTCTCTCCCTCTCTCCTCCCTCCCTCCCTCCCTCCCTCCCTCTCTCCTTCCCTCTCTCTCTCCTTCCCTAATTTCAGAGTAAGCCCACAGCTAACTCCACCCCAATCAGCGATTGAAAATGCCACACCAGTAATGATCAAAGTTGTAGTCCTCTGCACCACCTCACAGTCGATGATTGCTCTTGTAAAACATCGATAAAGTCAAAAACAAAGGAAAATTGTTACTCAGCAGATGAAAACTCATTTCTGTTCCATCATAGCATTTCATTGCAATTGAACTCATCACCAAGTTTGATATATTTCCTAAACATTGTATTGTTCAGACAGCTCTGACAATAGCAGTGCTGCCATTGACCGCACTGTCCACAAGTTCTTGAAGAGGAACATTTCATCCAGCTATCAAGACTCTGAGCACTGTTCACCAATGCCTGGTACGGAGCTGGGTAAAACTGATTCAGGCCAGGATTAGGCTCACCTGAACAATCCATAGGCTCACGTCCCTATCCCTGAGCCCTCCACCTTTCTGCCTCCCTCTTTTAAATCCCTTCTCAGAATTCATGGGCAGAATTCTCCCATCCTCCTGCTTGTAGGCTCAATGGTGGGCAGAGGAGGTAGATTTCAGTGGGAGACCCAAATATCATTATTGCGCGGGCGTGACATTAGAGCAGGATCTTCGATGCTGCCGGCCATGGCAGATCAAGAATTCTGCTGAAGGCCAAAAGCGGAACCAATTTGCATCCCCGTAATGGGACAGCGATGAAGACCTGACCAGAATCTTCCCTTCACTGCCCCACACCAATTCTCCACAATGCTAGTGGGGAAATGTCGGTCTAGAACACCTCCGGACCAAGGGAAAAGCAGCATTTGGAACTGAGGAAGGCCTGGGGCTGCCCCCAGATACCCTGAACATTGTGTTGCTACAGCAATGGGTGGGGAAGGAGCATCTGTTAGGTGGATTTCCCAGCGTCAGTGTCTTTGAGAAGGTCCACCTTCCAACTTCGGAATGTTTCTGTAGACCCACCTTCTTTCTTCAACGTGATGTTCTTCAAAGTCAGTGGTGCTGGCGTCTTTTAAAAATGGCACCTAGTTACGATGGCTAGGTGCATGCTATTGAGGTCTCCGCACCACAGGGGACAGTGCAAAACCTCCAGATACATAATTAATTATGCCGGGGACTGAAGATATCATGGATTTACTGTTGGCCTTTGCAGCAGGAAACACCGCTCATCTCTAACCCCCTACACAATGGCTGGAATACTTGACTGTTCATGCCGGCAGGATCTTCTGGTCCTGCTGACGTTGCGACGACATGGCGTACAGTCATTAAGAAATCCCGTTGGCAGTGGGAGGATTGGAAGATCCTGCCACCAACGTTCGGCATGCTATCTCCCACCATCGAGAAACGCCTTGCGCAAAGACCACACAATCCCCCCAATATCTCCATGTCGGAGTGTAATTTTTAATTGCGTTGCCATGAAGCACTTCAGAGTAACTTGAAATTCTAAAAGTTCTATATAAATACAAGTTCTCAATAGTTATGTGTCTGAAATTGATGGATGAGGACTAGGGCTGGAAGCGTGCCATCATAGCAGCATAGTCCAGTATAAAGTTCTTTCTTTCATTTGATGATTATTAAAAATGGCTCAGTGGTATTATCACTAGTACCTGTAATCCAGAAACTCAGCTAATGTTCTGGAGACCTGGGTTCGAATCCTGCCACAGCAGATGATGGAATTTGAATTTTAAAAAAAATCTGGAATTAAGAATCTACTGGGGAGGATGGTATGAAAGGTTATGGGGAAAAAGCGGGATTAGGCTATTGAGTTGGATGATCAGTCATGATCGTAATGAATGAGTCAAAGGGCCAAATGGCCTCCTCCTGCTCTATGTTTCTGTGTTTACGGATGACCATGAAATCATTGTTGATTGTCATAAAAGTCCATCTGGTTCACTAATGTGATTTAGGGAAGGAAATCTGCCATCCTTGCCTGGTCTGGCCTACATGTGAGTCCAGAGCCACAGCAAATGTGGTTGACTCTCGACTGCCCTCCAATGGCAACTAGGGATGGGCAGTAAATGCTGGCCAGCCAGCGACACCCATACCCCAAGAGTGAATTAAAAAAAGAGTCTCAAAGAGGAAGAGGCTTTTAAGGTAGAACTGAATCGTGATGAACTATGTGCCTTTTTCTCTCTGTCTTGAAGCAGGAGCAGGAGACCAGTTACACTATCATGAGGTCAAAGGGCACCAATGTCACCATCAATGGGTTGAAACCTGAGACCACCTATCTATTCCAAATCAGAGCTCGGACCGCAGCTGGATACGGGGCCAGTAGCCGCAAGTTTGAATTTGAGACCAGCCCTGACTGTAAGTGAGTTTTATTGAATTGAGAAAACACTCAGTGGGTTAATCATAGAATCCCTACAGTGGCGAAGGAGGCCATTCGGCCCATTGAGCCTGCCCTGACCATAGAATCCTACAGTGCAGAAAGAGGCCATTCAGCCCATCGAGTCTGCACCAACCACAATCCCACCCAGGCCCCATCCCCATATCCCTACATATTTACCCACTAATCCCTCTAACCTATGAATCCTGGGACACTAAGGGGCAATTTAGAATGGCTAATCAACCTAGCCCGCATATCTTTGGACTGTGGGAGGAAACAGGAGTACCCAGAGGAAACCCACGCAGACACGGGGGGAACGTGCAAACACCACACAGACAGTAACCCAAACCAGGATTCTAACCCTGGTTCCTGGAGCTGTGAAGCAGCAGTGCTAACCATTGTGCCACTGTGCCGCCCCGTGACCACAATCCCACCCAGGCCCTCTCCCCAAGCATTTATCTTAACTAGACCCTCTGATACTAAGGGGCAATTTAGTGTGGCCAATCAACCTAACCCACACATCTTTGGACTATGGGAGGAAGCCAGAGCACCTGGGGGAAACCCATGCAGACATGGGAAGAATGTACAAACTTTGCACTGACAGTGACCCAAGCCAGAAATCAAACTTGGATCCCTGACACTGTGAGGCAGCAGTGCTAAGCACTGTGCCACCATGCCACCCAGGGTGGGAGAGAGAAACCTGCTAACTGCAGACCCATCGATTAATGTCAGGTGTGGGGAAGTTGCTGGAATCTATCAGCAGAGAGGCCGGATGAGCACTTGGAAAAGTATGAGGTTAGAGGAGGATTGCATTACTGTAATTTCAGCCAACGGTTAACGCTGTTGCATTTTCTGATACGACTCGAACCCCTCATTATGGAGTGTAATTTTTTTCGCAGCTAGCCCCTCTCGCTGTGTTTGTTTTCTGCTTCTGTTCCATGGCAACACAAGTTGTTTTGAAATCTCTTTTTTTTCCTTTCAGCTTTTTCCATCGCTGGTGAGAACAGCCAAGTTGTCATGATTGCTATATCCGCAGCTGTCGCCATCGTCCTCCTCACAGTGGTGATGTACATTATAATTGGGAGGTTAGTTTGACATTATATTCTGTGTTAAAACTACCATTTTACTCTCCGTCTGTTGTTGTGATATGATGTGCATGCACCTTTAAGGACTATCTTAAACTACTGTTAATCATTACCTGCCTCGGTGGGATGTGATGCATTATTCACATGACTTGCTGTCAGTCTCTGAGCAGAATATTAGAGATTAGCTGTGATGAAGGGACACCCAGACTTGAAACACTGGCTCTATTCTCTCTCCACAGGTGCTGTCAGACCTGTGGAATTTCTCTGGCATTTTCTGTTTTTGTTTCAGATTCTAGCATCCACAGTATTTTGCCTTTTTTGTAGAAATTAGATTTACCATACTTTGTCCCTTGGTGAATAGAATCTGTCTATCATCATATCTTCACATAAATAATCCACATTATTGTTTTGCAATTCCATGCCATAGAAACAGAGAAACTAGGAACATGTGTAGCCTGCTCCACCATTCAGTATGATCATGGCTCTATCTCAATGCCATACTTCCATGCTCTCCATATAACTCTTGGCGCCTTTAGTGTCTTGAAATCTATTTCTTCCTTCAATATATTCAGTGACTTGGTCTCCACAACCTTCTGTGGTAGAGATTTTTACAGGTTCACCACCCTCTGAGTGAAGAAGCTGCTCCTCACCTCAGTCCTAAATAGCCTACCTCATATCCTGAGACTGTGACCCCTTGTTCTAGACCTCGTCTCCACTGAGCCAGAGGAAGCAAGATCCCTGCATCCAATCTGTCCAGCCCTGTCAGAATTTTATGTTTCAATGAAATTCCCTCTCATTCTTCTAAACTTTTCAGTGAATATAGGCCTAATCACCCTGTCATGTGATTGGTATGCAATGTCGAAGAAGAAGAATGTATGTAACACCTGTGGCAGGTAATTTACCATGGTTAAAATAGTTTCCATTGAAACTGAAGGTCTAAAGGGTGGCACTGTGGCATAGTGATTAGCACTGCTGCTTCGCAGGATTCGGGTTCAATTCCAGCTTCGGGTCACTGTCCATGTGGAGTTTGCACATTCTCCCGATGTCTGCGTGGGTTTTCTCTGGGTGCTCCAAAGCTGTGTGGGTTAGGTGGATTGGCCATGCCAAATTGACCTACCATCTCGTCTACCCTGGAATTGAGGTGGGCGTGGTTCCCAGAACAGAAACTCCAATAGCCTACAGCAGGATTTTACGATCTTGCATGAGGAAAGCTGTATAGTCCCGCCCTTAGTGTCCCAAAGCCTATAGATGAGGGAGATTAGCCCTGGTAACTATGTGTGATTAGAGGGATGGGGTGAGGGAGAGGGCCTAAGTAAGATGATCTTTCAAGTCGGGGTGGCACGGTAGCACAGCTCCAGGGTCCTGGGTTCGATTCCTGGCTCGGGTCACTGTCTTTGTGGAGTTTGCACATTCTCCTTGTGTCTGTGTGGGTTTCCTCCCACAGTCCAAAGATGTGCGGGTTAGGTTGATTGACAATGCTAAGAAATTGCCCCTTAGTGTCCAGGGATGCGTAGGTTGGAGGGATTAGTGGGTATAATATGTAGAGATTTGGGGGTAGGGCCTGGGTGGGATTGTGTTCGGTGCAGACTCGATGGGCCGAAGGGCCCCTTTCTGCACTGTAGGGTTCTATGATTCTATGAAGTCAGTCCAGACTCAATGGGCTGAATGGCTTCTTATGCACTGCAGTGATTCTATGATACATTGCACAATACCACCATTTGTCAGTATTTTCCACACCCTGTTGCTGCTGCAAGTGAGGACGGAGAACTTGGCGCTCAGCTAAATCTCCATTCACTGCAGCTGGACCAGAGAATCCCGCTGGTATGAACAGCCAGAGAATCCCACCCATTATTTAACCACAGGAATTGCTTGATTGAGATTGTTGCATTACATTGCATTATAATGACAAACTCAGTTTATTATTATAAATGCTAGATTAACAAGTTGCATTGCCATTGAATTCTTCTTCACTGTTAACTATCAGACTGACTGACTTTCCAATTCCTACATCATGGTTTTAACTGAATGCAGGAGTCATGCAGATGAGAGCTGAGGGGGGATTAGCAAGCGGTCTGGAACTTGGAAGACTGAGGAGAATTTCAGGGAGGGATGAATGTTTGGCAGGGAGCTGGGAAAATTCCCTACTCTTATTCAGACTCGCACCCTGAGATCTTCACTAAAGTGTCAACCCAGTTTGTGCTCTGATGAAGAGTCATCCAGACTTGAACCGCTGGGCAGGATTCTTCGGCCGTTCATGCCAACGGGATTCAGCGAGTCAGGTTCCAGCATCCACAGCATTTTGCTTTTATATTTTTGTTGACTTAAATTGTTTAAGTTCAGAGTGAAGCTAGAAACCACAACCACTGACTCGTAATCAGTGTCAAGTTAATCAAATTGCCATTGCAAGCCTTAAAATCAACTTAAAAATCAACTTAAATCCACATCAAATTAAGTCACCCCCCTACTGCCACCACTTCCCCCTCCAACCCACTGCCCTCCCCCCGACCATCAGAGATTTTGGGTCTTGGGAAAGGGGGCTTTAGGGAACCTGTGTTCCATCTGTCTTGCCCTGGTGAAACATCAATGAAGGAAAGGAAGGAAAAAGGTGAAATCCCAGACACTTCAGGGCATGAGTGGGACTCACCCAGGCGTCCAAATCTGGGATATGGTCTGGATCCCTAAACAAATGTTTATCTGTACTGTCACTTTTCCTGACCTTCCTACAAAGGAAGCTGATGGGTTACCCATGAAGGCAATGTGTTCTGAGCACCCCACACCCCCATCCATTTCAGAAGGCGTTCGACAAGGTACCTCACAAGAGGTTATTGCAGAAGGTCAGGGGACATGGAGTTGGGGGTAGGGTGTTAGTGTGGATAGAGGACTGGTTGTCAAATAGGAGGCAGAGAGTGGGGGTCAATGGGTGCTATTTGGATTGGCGGATGGTGACGAGTGGACTGCCCCAGGAGTCGGTGCTGGGGCCTCAGCTATTTACCATTTATGTAGATGATCTGGAGGAGGGAACCGAGTGTATGGTGTCGAAATTTGCTAATGACACCAAGATTGGTGGAACGGCAAATTGTGCGGAGGGTGTGGAGAGTCTACAGAAGGACCTAGATAGGCTGGGTGAATGGGCCAGGAAATGGCAAATGGAATTTAATGTTGGCAAGTGCGAGGTGGTCCACTTTGGTAGGAATAATCGTAGGAAGGATTATTACTTACGTGGCGAAAAACTGCAGCAGGCGACGGTGCAGAGGGACCTCAGGGTCCTTGTGCATGAGTCGCAAAAACCCAGCTTGCAGGTGCAGCAGGTGGTCAGGAAGGCGAATGGGATGCTGGCCTTCATCGCGAGGGGGATTGAATATAAAAGTAGGGAGGTCTTGCTGCGGCTGTATGGGGCATTGGTGAGGCTGCAGCTGGAGTACTGTGTGCAGTTTTGGGCGCTGTACTTACGCAAGGATATTTTGGCCTTGGAGGGAGTGCAGAGGAGGTTTACTAGGCTGATGCCGGAGTTGAGGGGGTTGAGCTATGAGGAGAGGCTGAATAAACTAGGCTTGTACTCACTGGAGTTTAGAAGAATGAGGGGAGATCTCATTGAGACGTATAAGATGATGAATGGGATGGATAGGATAGAGGTGGAGAGACTCTTCCCGCTCAGAAAGGATAGTAGGACTAGGGGGCACAGCCTCAAGATAAAGGGGGGGCGGTTTAGAACGGAGTTGAGGAGGAACTTCTTCACTCAAAGGGTGGTGAATCTCTGGAATTCTCTGCCTGTTGAAGTGGTGGAGGCTGCTTCGCTAAATATTTTTAAGAAGCGGGTTGATGGGTTTTTGATAAGAGAGGGGATTAAGGGTTATGGGGAGAGGGCGGGAATGTGGAACTGAGCCACGACAGATCAGCCATGATCTTATTGAATGGCGGGGCAGACTCGAAGGGCTAGATGGCCTACTCCTGCTCCTATTTCTTATGTTCTTATCCTTCCCCCACTCTGCACTCCCCTTTCCTCCCCCGACCCCGCCAAGGCATGGACTGCCTCCATTAGATTTTGTGATCTTCACCATTCCACAGTCTGAAAGACGTGCTGGTTAGGTGCATTGGCCATGCTAAATTCTCCCTCAGTGTACCCGAACAGGTACCAGAGTGTGGCAACTACGGGATTTTCATTGTAACTTCATTGCAGTGTTAATGTAAGCCGACTTGTGACACTAATAAATAAACTATGAACTTTAAACCTTAGGGATAGAATAGTAGGGGTACCCGAAATGAGCTCCTAGAGATGCAGTTAAAGTTAAAGTTTATTTATTAGTCACAAGTAAGGGTTGCATTAACACTGCAATGAAGTTACTGTGAAATTCCCCTAGTCGCCAGACGCCGGCGCCTGTTCGGATACACTGAGGTAGAATTTAGCATGACCAATGCACCTAACCAGCACGTCTTTCAGACTATGAGAGGAAACCAAAGCACCCAGAGGAAATCCATGCAGACACGGGGAGAACATACAGACTCTGCGCAGACAGTGACCCAAGCCAGAAATTGAACTCACGCCCTTGGTGCTGTGAGACAACAGTGCTAACCACTGTGCCACATCTTTCGGGAATGCAATGGAAACGTTTGAATAAAGCCAGCTTTCTCTGAGCCTGTGTGCTCTTCTGGATATCACCGGAAGACACATCCTGGCACTTACCCTGAGACATTGGCTTCATTGACTTTCAGCCAAGTATAACCTGTCAGATGTCTTAATAAGTGAGCACATGTTACTCTAAACAGAAGGATAAGAAATACTTATAAAACATTGAATAAAAGGTGCAAGGAGGAATTAGTACAGGGAAAAGGTTTAGAATTACTTCCCAACCTGGCCTGAGCTCACAAATGAAATCAAAACATGTTGTCTTATGCCAACAATCAATCACAGTTCAATCTTGTCACAGATATATGGATTCATGGTGCAATAATCACCAGAAGCAGTCAGGTAAACCACGAGGGGACCATCAAGAGCCATTGGAAAAATACCTAGAGTTGACATTTTGGAAAATGCTGAGAGCTTTATACTGTTCTATGAAAGGAACACTTGTTACTAAAACATTTGACACCTTAAATAATCTTTCAGCACAGCGAAATATTGAAACATTTTATTACTACCAGTGTTTGATTTTGTTTGATGTCTTTTGCAGATTCTGTGGATATAACAAATCAAAGCATATTTCTGACGACAAGAGAATATATTACCCAAACGGCCACAGTAAGTGTTTTGAACTGCAAAGATTTTGCAAGTGGCTACGAAAATAAAGCTCAGTGAGTCAGGCAGTGGCTCGTGTACCTCTGTGCTGTTTCTGGGATCTCACTGTGCGAAAACTGGTTGCAGCGTTGATGGTGTGTTTTGCAGCGGTGGGGGCAGCCCGCCATTGGCTGGCAGTGGGGGTCTTCCAGTCCTGCCGCTCTCAATGGGCTTTCCTGTTATCTGCACCCTTCACTGCCGGGAAACCTGCAGTGGATGGTTGCCATTGGTGGGACTGGGAGAACCCAGTGGCAAGAATGGCTGACAAATTCCTGCCTAGAAATAGATTAAATATTCATCCACTAAAATACAATATCTCCATCACTTACAGATTACATTCCGAATATATTTTTTTCGGCACTCCTGGGGAACACTGTTTTGTTTTACTTTACAGCGGTCATATAAGAGAATGAATCCCCTTGTGTACATTCAGAGAGCTCACCCATACTACTGCAGTGTGAACTTGAATGTTTTTGGGGGATTTTTCAGACAGTAGTTGCTACCTCATCTTTGAAGGATTATTTTCTTCTATCCTTTGGATTCTCATCCATTCAATTTTACTCCCACCTCAGGGTCCATCTTGAGAGGAGCGTAAAACTCCTCCCCGTGATGTATATCAACAAACCATGCTCTATTGCAACCTATGCGCGGATATGGTATATGGGACCATCAGAACCAAATAATGTCAAAAACAAAATCACATGACAATTATATATGAAGATATCTATTAGGTCTCTGTTAGTTCATTCATCCAGACAACACCAATATATTCCATAATAGCATCCAGTTGTTCCTTAAATGATTCCCCCACCCCCTTGCATCTCTACTGGCAGTAAGTTCAATCTATTGCCCACTCTTTGTGTGAAAAATGATTTCTTGATAACCAGTTCTTATCTTGAACTACTTTGAGCAGGTACCCCATTTTCCAGTATTGCAACACAGTTTAAAGAAATTTGCTTTTCGTAGGCCATTTATTATTTTATAGACTTCTTTCATATTACCTGTCTCAAACTTCCTTTCCAAAGCTAAGATATTCTCCAGTTTTACCTCATCACACTGTCCTCGAGCCTAACCGGACTAATATCCTGGCAGCAATTACAGTGCCGACATATTCCAACCATCTATCACGCCAGCAGGAATGAGCAGACGGACTTGGTGTAGGCAAAATACTGCAGATGCTAGATTCTGAAACAAGAACAGAAAATGCTGAAAAAATTCAGCAGGTCTGGCAGCATCTGTAGGGAGAGAAAGCAGAGTTAACAGGAGGAATTCTGTTCACGCCAGCAGGATTCTCTGGTCCCGCTGAAGTGAACTGAGATTTAGAATCATAGAGTCATAGAAATTTACAACATAGAAACAGGCCCTTTGGCCCAACTTGTCCATGCCATCATTTTTTTTTTTAAACCCCTAATCTAATCCCAGTTGTCCACATTTGGCCTATATTCCTCTATACCCATCTTATCCATGTAATGTCTGAATGCTTTTTAAAAGACAAAATTGTACCTGCCTCTGCTATTATCTCTGGCAGCTTGTTCCAGACACTCACCACCATTTGTGTGAAAAAATTGCCTCTCTGGACCCTTTTGTATCTCTCTCCTCTCACCTTAAATCTACGCCCTCTAGTTTTAGACTCCCCTATCTTTGGGAAAAGATATTGACTATCTAGCTGATCTGTGCCCTTCATTATTTTATAGACTTCTATAAGATCACCCCTCAGCCTCCTATGCTCCAGAGAAAAAGTCCTAGTCTATCCAGCCTCTCCTTATTTGGCTGAGTGCCAAATTTTCCATCCTCGCTTGTAGCAGTGGCAGGGCATGAATTCCGGCCAACATTTCGAAACATTAACTCTGACCATATGACCATTAGAAATAGGAACAGGAGTAGGCCATTCAGCCCTTCATGCCTGCTCCACCATTTAATAAGATTATGGCTGATCTAATACTCACTAAGGCCCACTTTCCTGTCTTATCTCTGTAACCCTTAATTCCCCGACTGATTGAAAACCCATTGATTTCAGCTTTGAAAATATTCAAGGATTCAGCCTCCACAGATTCCTGGGCTAAAGAAATCCAAAGGTTCACTCTCTTTGAAATAAGGAGCTCTTCCTCAAATCTGTGTTTCTTCTCCCTACAGATGTTGCCAGATCTGTCGAGTTTTTCTAGCCTCCTCTCTTCTTGTTTGAAGCTGGTTAGCTGCAACAGAATCTAGACCGCTTCCCAGAGGACTAACTATTGACAGCAATGAAAAACTCTTTAAACTGGAATGCAGAGAAGCTCATGCTTTCACTCAATTGTATTACTACATGTAGCTAGC
Source organism: Carcharhinus amblyrhynchos (assembly GCF_965287045.1). Classification (NCBI taxonomy): domain Eukaryota; kingdom Metazoa; phylum Chordata; class Chondrichthyes; order Carcharhiniformes; family Carcharhinidae; genus Carcharhinus; species Carcharhinus amblyrhynchos. Next base: position 23,618,748 of record NC_137338.1, read on the forward strand.
ACACAAGCAGAAATTCTTCTGCCTGTCGGGCTGGATTACGAAGAGGGAAACAGATCGAATCAAAGAATCCCTACAGTTCAGAAAGAGGCCTTTTGGCTCACTGAGCCTGTACCAACAATAATCCCACCCGGACCCGATCCCTGTAACCCCATGTATTTACCCAACTAATTCCCCCTGACACTGAGAGAGAATTGAACATGGCCAATCCACCTAACCTGCACATCTTTGGACTTTGATAGAGGTAGAAGAAGAAATAGAAAAGGGATGATATGCAACGAGGAAGACATTTCCATCAAGGGTTGATTGATAGAAATTGTATTTTAAATCTCTAAATTGGACCTTAAAAAGAACCAAGATCTTTATCATAACGTGCTGACTCTGTGAAAATTACTTTCTGACTAATTACTATTGACTATATAACTGTAGTAAGAAGTCTCACAACAGCAGGTTAAAGTTGAATAGGTTTATTTGGTATCATGAGCTTTCGGCATGCTGCTCCTTCATCAGGTGAGTGGCTTGATATGTATGATTTTCTTGGAGATCCTCTCCACTCACCTAATGAAGGGGCAGTGCTCCAAAAGTTTGTGATACCAAATAAACCTGTTAGACTTTAACCTGGTGTTGTGAGACTTCTGACTGTGCCCACCCCAGTCCACCGGCATCTCCACATCCATGTATGCTTATATCTTACAGAGGTGTTATACTGAGACAAGGTGCTTCTGTAGATGGAGGATGAGCGAGTCTTCCTGGTCCGCTATTATATATCTTAAATGGACTGGTTAGGGAATGGTATGAGCAGCCAAATTTCTACTTGGAGAATGGAAAAGGGAAAACCAAAATTTATAAAAACTGCAAGTCGTTTTTTTAAATTGTTTAGTAACACTGCTGAATTTGAAATGTTTGAGGCAGCAGGAATAGTTGTCAACACTTTTCATATCTGATCACGCCACAGTGATTATCTGTGGAAGCAGTCATGTTGCGAATATTGTTAAGTTGTGTTAATGTCATGGCTGTGTGTGTGATATTTCTCAATTTCTGTGTTAACAGTTAAACTTCCAGGTCTACGAACATATGTGGATCCACACACATACGAGGACCCCAGCCAAGCTGTCCATGAGTTTGCCAAGGAGCTGGATTCTTCCTCCATATCCATTGATAAAGTTGTTGGAGCAGGTACTAAATTTGGTATATTATGCAATAACCGCAGGTTATTAACAAAGGTTGTGGCAACGTTGAAGATTATATCAATGTTGGCCAGTCACTGATTGATCTGCACGTAATAGATCGGTCAGCCTATTTACATAATTCTCTGGCATTTGAGGCTTATTGCTCCTGATGCATTTTAAGCAGCAAGGCTGGAATTTTGACTGTATGAGCTAATGGATATTTACCTGCACAGTCTGTGCTATGGGATAGGCTTTAAAGTTTATTTATTAGTGTCACGAGTAGGCTTACATTAACACTGCAATTAAGTTACTGTGAAAATGCCCCAGTCGCCTGTTCAGGTATACTGAGGGAGAACTTAGCATGGCCAATGCGCCTAACCTGCACATCTTTCAGACTGTGGGAGGAAACCGGACCACTTGGAGGAAACCCCCGCAGACACGGGAAGAATATACAGACTCCGCACCGACAGTGACCCAAGCCAGGAATCAAATCCTGGTCCTTGGAGCTGTGAGGCAGCAGTGCTAACCACTGTGCCACTGTGCATGGAGTAAGGGGTCCGAAGATGGCACTAGTAATAGAGGAAAATATTTGATTTGTAAGGAAGGCCTCCCACTCAGTGACCACAGCTCAGACATTCCAGCTGCATTATGGACAGTCTATAAATCAAATTATGAGGGCCTTATGAAACATGGGTACAGATTGTGTAGTGGGATCGACTCTATTTACGCTAGCTACCCATGCTTGGCTTCAGTTACCCCCTTAGGTATCCTGCAGGAGTGCCCTAAGGTGTCCAACATTGTCCAGGAGTCGTTTCCGAACTGGATCAAAATATAATACAAACACGTTAGAGGAAGCATGACTAATTCCTGGCTTGAATAACTCTTACAAGTGATGCAAAATGGATGGAATGTTGAGCTTTATTTTGAAAGTATAACTGGAATAATTTTTTTCGTGCTGCAGGAGAATTTGGAGAAGTGTGCAGTGGACGTCTGAAACTACCCTCCAAAAAGGAGATCTCGGTGGCCATCAAAACCCTTAAAGTTGGTTATACCGAGAAACAAAGACGGGATTTCCTGAGTGAAGCAAGCATTATGGGGCAGTTTGACCACCCAAATATCATTCACCTGGAAGGAGTAGTTACAAAGAGTAAGGGACCTACTTTAATGTAACCAACACTTTATTAATTAATATTCTCCATATATCTATTGGAAAGACAAGTGAGCAAAAGAACTTTCCTATGCTTTATAAAGAAATGTTTGACTGTGGAATGGGAAAGGCAATGGTTTACTGGCATTATCACCAGACTATTAATCCTGAAATTCAGCTAAAGTTCTGAGGATCTGGGTTCAAATCCCACCATGGCAGATTGTGGATTTGAATTCAGTAAAAAATACCTGGAATTAAGAATCTACTGATGACTATGATACCATTGTCGATTATCAGGAAAACCCATTTGGTTCACTAGTGTTCTTCAGGGAAGGAAATCTGCCATCCTTACCTGGTCTGGCTGGCATGTGCCTCCAGAGCCACAGCTATGTGGTTGTCTCTCAACTGCCCATGGGCATCTAGGGATGGGCAGTAAATGCTGGTCAGCCAGTGATGTCCCATGAATGAATAGGAAAAAAAAAGACAGAACTTCTAATAAAATGATCTGTTATGAAAACTGACAGTGGAATCCCATTTAAAACAAAAGAATGTCCTAAATTGATCTCCTCTCGTTCTTTCACAAAACAAAACTGGGTTTACTTTTGCAAGTCTTATCTCATCTTAGGGATTCAACATTGCTTCATTATCCTTTGTAGGATTTGATTCGCAAGTTCACCTTTCCTTAACTGCTCCATGTCCGTCATGACACGTATAAGACTAATGTCAACAGGGGAAGACAGTGGAAAAACATCCATTTTAATTTGGCCCAAATGCTGTTTCATTGAATTGGATGTAGGTATTAACCAAGCTGGTCATTAAATACTTGAGTAAAGTGAATTCATACACCTGGAAAAAAAATACCAAGTGCAGAATTCTGCAGCCTCACTCGAGGGAGACTGGAAATTCCCGCCTGAGGTAAATGAACATTTCTGTTGTCCACCCCTCACCCACTCTGATTTTGTAGCGGGCGGGGGCAGTAGAATTCTGGTGCAAGGGTCAACATGGGAGACATTACACCTGCCAATTTCAAACTATATATTTGAAGATTCAGATTGTTTCCTAATATTAATATTTGGGGAAAATTTTCCTGTTCTGCCCACCACGAGAATCGTAGCGGGCAAGGGGTGGACCATGAGAAGTTCCATTGATTTCGGGCAGATTTTCCAGTTTTAGGGCAAGCAGGACCAGAAAATGTGGCGCTACATAATCTGTGTTAGGTGCATATTCTCATCCCAGTGCAGTTTTCCTACAATTCGATAATCCAGTGCATTAGGAAAACCTTCTCTCAGAGTCAGTCCTTGGAAGAGTTTGAATCAGTGTGGTTAATTTGACTTACCATCCTTCCCTGAGACCAACATACCCCACCCCCAACACCCCATTGCCAAACGTAAACAAAATCACATCTTGAGTTTTGAAGGATTGATGGACTGATCTATGCTCACCCCTCAGTGTTAGCATTTCCTTCCTTGTGTGAGGGAACAACAGACAATAAGGAATGAGTGGAGATAAGCAGAGAGAACCAGAGCCCGGAGAGGTCTCGCTGTCACCTTCAAAGATATCAGACCTGCAATCCTCCATTTTGAAAAAAAGAGACATTTTAGGTGAAAATGACGTAACACCCTTGGTGATTATTCATTATTATTGTTAAAGCCACAATAACAGTCATGATACCATTAACACAGAGCTAAAATAGGATAAAATGTTTAATTCCAACATATATATCATGTTGCATTTTGCTTTTATTTGTGACTTCTTTCTTTTAGGTAAGCCTGTCATGATTGTAACAGAATACATGGAGAATGGTTCCTTGGACAGTTTTCTTAGGGTAAGCAGACTATTGACTCATTCAAGTGCAGCAGTTCAAACAGGCATCCTCCATATAACCTTCCGACTTTACTTAGAAACTTCATCCGTTCTCTTTCAGAAACATGATGCCCAGTTCACAGTCATCCAGCTTGTTGGCATGCTTCGGGGGATAGCTTCTGGTATGAAGTACCTATCTGACATGGGCTACGTGCATCGGGACCTGGCTGCTCGCAATATCCTTGTCAACAGCAACTTGGTGTGTAAAGTGTCCGACTTTGGACTCTCCAGGGTCCTTGAAGACGACCCTGAAGCTGCGTACACAACACGGGTAAGAAACCATCCTCCTTCTCAGCCCATGCCGTTAATCCTGTCTCTTGTTATATGTAAGTGTAACATTTCATATCTGGATAAATAATCAAAGCATGTCGTGGGTAGAAGCTGATGGTTCACTCAAGCGATGTGGCTCTACAAGATGATGTTTTTGAACTGTGCCTCTGTGCTGTATGTGCCAACTGCAAAAGCACAGCTGATACTTCAGATTAAGTACAAAATAAGCTTATATTCTTTGTGCAATTCCTCTCTCAACTCTAAGCCCAACCTTTCTCTCTCTCTGCATACTGTAATCTCCCCTGTCATCTTCAACTTTATTGATATCATTCTGGCGTGTGCTCCCCAGAGCTTCCTTCAGTTGATCCTTCCAAGTAACAAGTGTGCAACAGTCTCTTCCTTCTTTCTGCCATCACTCTGTTTCTCTTCAGGTACCATGCCCTAAGAGGGCATTGGCACCCAGAGACTTCTATGTGTCAGTTCATGGTTATGCATTGAGTTTGCCATTGCCTTCTGCGGGCTGACCAGAAGATTCTTACCACCTGTGGAAGGATTTATAGGACAAAAGTCAACCTATTTGGCCACTTTATAACCTCATTTTCCACGGCCATCAAATCCCAGAGTGGGACTCGAACCTGGGGCTTCTTACTCAAAGGTAGGGAGGGATATTACCACTGTGTCACAACATACCTATCCTTATTGCTGTTCAAATGAAGAGTCATCTCATCACCTTTGACTCATATTCTTTCTCAGAGAGAAAGGGACTTGCATGTTCATTAAATGACAACAGGTTGTCAGAAAGTAATTTAAAATCCATTGAAGCACTTTTGATGAGCAATTATGGAGGAAATGCAATCGTTTATCTGTGCACAGCACAAATAGAATTAAATTAATGATCAGATTGTCGGCTTTCAATGTTAGTTGAGGGATAAATGTTAGGAAGGAGAGCAAGAGGAACTCTCTTGCTCTTCCTCGATAGTGCCACAGGATATTTCACTTCTACCTCAGACGGTAGGCGATGCATTTGTTTTACACCTCCCTTGAAAGACTGCTCTCTGTCAGAGCAGCATCCCTTAACCAAACTACAACCAGCCTAGAAGATTGGCAATTTAACATTGTGGAACTCCTGAGATCCTCAGTCATAAAATTCTTACAGTGCAGAAGGAGGCCATTCAGCCCATCGAGCCTGCATCGACAACACCCTCACCCAGGCCCCATAACCCCACATATTTACCCTCTAATCTCTTTACTAGAGACTTTACTAGTCTCCCTGACACAAAGGGGCAATGTAGCAGGGTCGATTAACCTAACCCACACATCTTTGGGGTGTGAAAGGAAACCCATGCAGAAACGGGGAGACCGTGCAAACTCTACATAGACAGTGACCCAAGCTGGGAATCGAACCCGGGTCCCAGCACTGTGAGGCAGAAGCGTTAATCGCCATGCCACCATGCTGCCCATTCTGTGACTGCGGGATAGCATGGATCACAAATTTCAAATCATTTAAGTCCTCATGAACATTTTCAATCTGCAAAGACATAAACCCATTCCTACTTTCCTTTCATCAGAATATAACAACACCACATAGTGCATAACCTCAAGCCCAGACATGGTTAACCTGTGTCATAATAGTGTACCACCAATTAGCTTCTTGTGTTATCTATGGGATACATGAAGAGTGACCTGAGAAAATCGCTTGAACTTCATTAACCCCATTGGCTTACATAGCCTTCTGACAATTATCTAGATAAGAGAAGTAAAATATCTTCTTCATCAGGTTTCAGGTTAATGAGCATTCCTTTGCTTTGCCACTCATGTGCACAATCCCCATGACCCCATGCTTGGACACTATCATTGAAACAATTAATTTTAATCTGTAATATTAACATTAATGGTACTGATTCAGCAATACTCAGCAAACGTACAAGAAGTTTACAATTCTCCACTAATTCTCAGCAAACTTAACCTTCAGGAGTTAGGAGTGTTTCTGGATGTTGGGATGATTTCCAGAACCCAACCCCAATGGTGTCTGTGATTTTCCCAGAGGTAGCTAAGAAATTACCTCTCCCTTCAATTCAAGACTGTGGGTGGATTCTCAAGGCCAGGGAACCAGTGGAGCTTCTGAAGATATGAATGGCTGTCAGCCTCAACTGGAGAGGGTGGAAGTGCTTTCTGGAAATTTAAATGAGGGATTTGATTGATTGATTTCTTATTGTTACATGTATTCTTATACAGTGAAAAGTATTGTTTCTCTAAGCGATACAGACAACACATATCTTTCATAGAGAAGGAAAGGAGAGGGTGCAGAATGTAGTGTTACAGTCATTGCCAGGGTGCAGAGAAAGATCAACTTAGTGTGAGATAGATTCATTCAAACGTCTGATGGCAGCAGGGAAGAAGCTGTTCGTGAGTCAATTGCTATGTGACCTCAGACTTTTATATCTTTTTTCCAACGGAAGAAAGTGGAAGAGAGAATGTCCAGGGCGTGTAGAGTCTTTAATTATGATGGCTGCTTTGCCGAGGCAGCGGAGAGTGTAGACAGAGTCAATGGATGGGAGGCTGGTTTGCGTGATTGATTGGGCTACATTCACGACCATTTGTAGTTTTGTAGGAATGACCACACTTCCAGAGGTTTGCTTGTGGTCATGGCTGTGGCCCGCTGAACTCCACAGCTTTGGAATAAGGGGAGGATTTAGAAAAGGTGTTATTGCCTATGCGTGCCACCAGGAGGTGCCTCAGGATATTTGTCCGACTTTGGTCTCAGCAGGGTACCTGTCTGTCAATTAGATCTGATAACTGGAAGATCTCGCCCTTGATTAGTCTCCCAAGTGTTGTGCACCCACCCAAAGTGAGATCACTGGGAGGGGGAAATGCAGCAGGGAGCTAACCTGAGGAAGGCAGAGGCAGAGCTGAATTATCATTGGACTAGCAATCCAGAGACCGAGGGTAACGCTCTGGGGACCTGAGTTTGAATCCCACCAAAGATGGTGAAATTGGAACTCAATGAATATCTGGAATTAAAAGTCTAATGATGACAATGAAACCACTGTCGATTGTCATTAAAAAAAAATCTGGTTCACTAATGCCCTTTAGGGAAGGAAATCTTACCTGGTCTGGTCTACATGTGACTCTCAAATGCCCTCTGAGGTGGAAGCCAGTTAGGCAAAGGCAATAAATGCTGCTCCAGCTAGCAATACCCACATCCTGTGAAAAATAACTGTTAAAAAGTTATGATTCTTGGAATTTGCTCCTTTTCCTGCTTCAAACCTGTCTTCTTTATACCAGTTTTACAGGATCTGGGTGTCGCTGGCTAGGCCAGCATTTATTATCCATCCCTAGTTGCCCTTCAGAAGGTGATGATGAGCTGCTGAAGTCCCACAGGTGTAGGTACACCCAGGGTTCTGTTAGGGAGGGAATTCCAGTCTTTCAGTGGCCTGGAAGACTCCCCCCAAGATGTGTTCATAAGGTCCGTTATTTCATTGAAAACTGGGTGAAATACAGGCAGGGAGGAAAGTCATACAAATGTGTTATGTTGGAACATTACTAGCAGTGGTTGTCAGCCTTTATTATTGCACATAGGATTGCAGATTGAACTTTCTTTTTCCAAATCACCCATTTAAAAAGGACCACAACCATTAATATTAGATAAATGATTGTTAGAGTGATGACTGCATTGAATACAGCCCTTCCGAGGAAGATTCTCCTGACAATTTGATTCAGCAAAACCTTACAATATATTTTTAAAGTCGGAAAGTAGAATCTTCCCCAGAGGAGATCTTTGCCTTGAAGAAAAGTTTTGCAAGATGGTGCCATCTCTTTACAATCATTATGCAAGCTTTGAAATGAGATGCTGAACATTTATGCAGGATGCACAGGATAAGTATGGCAAAGATAGCCAGTCTAAGAAGCTAGCACAGCTAGTCAGGTGCCTGTATTAATAACATTGTTCAAATGTTACAGTTCAGAGTTCAAGATTTCATAGAATCCCTCCAGTTTAGAAGGAAACCATTTGGCCCATTCAGCCTTTACCTACAACAATTCCACCAGGCCCTATCCCTGTAACACCGTGCATTTAGCAGCCAATCCCCCGAGACTAAGGGGCAATTTACCATGATCAATCCAGCTTACCTGCACATCTTTGGAGTGTAGGAGGAAATTGGGGCACCTGGTGGAAACCCACGCAGACATGGGGAGAACGTGCAGATCCCATACAGACAGGCACCCGAAGCCGGACTCGAACCTGGGTCCCTGGCATGTGAGGCAGCAGTGCTAACCATTTGCCACCACGCTGCCCTACTTTGTTAATTGACTTCGTGTAAAGCACAAACAGTTGCCTGCGCCTCATTGTTACCTTGCTCGGTTTTGCAATTTGGTTCTGTTCACACGTGACTCAATTGTCCTTACTCTTGTCTCAAAGTTGGACCGATGAGTAAGAATATAATTTTTGATGAAAACAGTGCATTCACGCAGCGAGAGCTCTCAGATTGCTGCCTACTACCTTGCAATATTAAACAAAGCAGTACAGAAAAGAATGGTTATATTAATACAACAGCAAGCTATTAATTTCCTGTGTTACTGCAGCTTGACCATAAATAAACTGCAGCTTGCACGTGATTGAAATATTTCTTGTGATATTTTCTTATCCTATCACTTCCCCATATCAGGTTTATGGAATACAACCATGTCAGATTTACACATGAAAATATAAAAAGCTGTCAGGAGAGCAGTAGATCTTATGATAGAAGCATAGAAGCCCTCCAGTGCAGAAGAAAGAGTTCGGACTATCAAGTCCGCACCCAGTCTCCAAAAGAGCATCACACCCCAGCCCTGCCCATAACCCTGCATATATACCATGGCTAGTTTACCTAATCTGCACATTTTGGGACATTAAAAGGCAATTTACCATTGACAATGCAGCTAACCTGCACATTTTTGGACACTAAAGGGCAATTTAGCATGGCCAATCCACCTAACCTGTACATCTTTGGACCCAGGCAGACTTGGGGGGAAACTATGCAAACTCCACACAGACAGACACCCAATGCTGGAATCAAACTTGGGTCTGTGGTGCTGTTATAATGCTGTATAATTTAAAAATGTATAAAAGAAAACCCAAAAACAGTTCAGATTGTTTAGTTTTGATTGAAAAAGTTGAAGATGCTTGAGACTTGAAATCCACTGCTGTCATATTTGCCACAAAGAACATTCTGATAAAATAACCCTGTGATGCTGTAAAATACAGACAGAAAGATTTGAAGCTTCTGGATAAGCTAGAGTGATACACATGCTGTTCCAACCTGTCATTTTAACACATTTAACCAATTAGCACTCCATTTGGACATAGACCATATCAAAGTTTTGATAGAATCACACCAATAACATCTCCAAATATTCTTTGCAGCCAGCAAGATCACCTTTCCAAGGTGCTTGTCTTCACTGTAGATGCCTCTAATTGCAACTTTGTCTGATGCCACTCACGAGTTGAAATCACTCTCCCTGATACCGTTAACAGATACTTCAATTCCAATAGCGTCGAATGAAATTTCTTATGTCTGCTGTTTGATGAAGGCTTAATTGCTAGAACTGAACTGAGACTTTCAAACTTTCAAAGCACAAAACAAAGTTAGGGGTGAAACAAAAAGAAACTGAATGAAAGTACGATGACATCTGGAGCGTAGTTAGCACTGGTGAAGGTGATGACAATAATTAACACTTTGATTTATTTCTGTCGTGTTGACTCCTTATTATTCCTTCCGTTCGAGCTATTATAACAATGGCAGTCTAAAGTCAATCTTTTTCTCCCAGATCAGACCAATCCTTTCCAGAGATTACTTTACTTGGCTGAGTGGCTTTAAAGTCTGGGTTACTGACGGGCTTACTCCTAGGTCAACATCTCTTCTTGATTTTCACAGAATAGTTACAGTGTAGAAGGTGACCATTCAGCCCATCATGTCTGTACCAGCTCTCTGGATGAGCATTTCACATAGCGCCATCCCCCTGCCTTTTCCCTGTACTCTGCACATTGCTTCTTTTCAAGTAATCTAACGCCCTTTTGAATGTTAAGGCTCTCAGTTATGATCCAATAATAAAAGATGATGCAAGTCCAGCTTCTTCACAAACTCACTTTATTCTCTTTTACAACTGTACATACACCCAACACCCAGTGCCACTGGTGAGAATTATTAAAAAATTAATATACAAATTAAGTCTGAAGTGGAAGGTTGCAGTTAACCCATTCCTAACATTGAATGTCCTGATTGAACCTGCCTCTACCACGCTCTCAGACAATGCACTCCAGACCTGAACCACTCGCCACTTGAAATATTTTGTTCTCCTATTGCTTTTGCTTCTTTTACCAATTCCCCTAAATCTGTGCCTTCTAGTTCTTGAACTCTCTGTCAATGGGAGGTTTCTCCCTATCTAACTTGCCCAGACCCCTCACAATTTTGAATACCTTTATTAAATCTCCCCTCAACCTTCTTTTCTCCAAGAGAAAGAGTCCTGACTTCTCCAATCTATTCTCTTAACTGATGGGTTATGACAGCTTGTTACACTTGAAGGTTAAGCTGATTATATGGTTGATATTATCAGACCTAGCCTCTGACGTTTGAGCTTTTGATTAGCTGAGGAAAAGTCTTACAACTTTAAACAAAGAAAACCTATTTGGTTTGTGCAAGTTCTTTTCACTTCTGAAATAAAGGAAAGAGGACAATGAACAAGTAAATAATGGTAAAATGTTCCTGTATTCCCAAGAAGAAGGAGAACCAATAGAATGCTCTTTTTTATGGTGCAGGGAATTGATTATAAAAGGAGAGAGGTTATGCTTCAGTTGTATAACATATTGGTAAACCCACAATTGGAAAATTGTGTACAGTATTGGCCTCCGTGTTTAAGGAATGGTGATTTCAGAATCACTGCTTCTTTTTTAGGCAGAGTAGAGGTGCCAGAGAGCGGGTCTAAAAGTCGGATCTGACACACTCCCAGTTTCAGCACTTAGAATCAAAATGGTAAAATCAGGCCCATAGGGTCATAGAGGTTTACAGCATAGAAACAAACCCAATGTGTCCATGCTACCCTTTTTTTAAAACAACCAAATTAGCCCCAATTGCCTGCATTTGGCCCATATCCCTCTATACCCATGCTACCCACTTAACTGCCTAAATGCTTTTTAAAAGACAAAATTGTACTCACCTCCACTGCTGCCTCTGGCAGCTTGTTCCAGACATTTACCACCCTTTGTGTGAAAAAATTGCCCCTCTGGACCCTTTTGCATCTCTCCCCTTTCACTTTAAATTGTTTTAAGCATTTATTTTTATAGTTTAGTGCTCAGGTTACTGCAAGAGATCTACCCCAGCATTTGAACTCCTTTCTTATTCTAATGTTAACATTGGCCTAATAATGTGCAAATGAATAGCTTAAACAAAATGTTTGACCCAATGAACAGACCCTTCCTTTGAACCTGCAGTCTATGGGTTAAAACTATAACAAGCAAAGCAAGCAGCTGATTATAACATTCTGATTTGAATAACGCCTTGCAGCTAATTACTATGTAAAATAGTGGTTCTGTTTAAACTAGGATCAAATCCTTTGAGGAGCAGTAATAAAGAGGAATAAACTGCTTCTGAAGGGGAAATAAATAGTTGACAGATCTGTAAAATATTCAAATTGATTTAGTCAGTTTGACATCCAGCTGTGTTTTCCTTGTTCGATTGTGATTTTATCTTCTCCTTCTGAGAGTTGGCAGAGGATTCTCCACACAAATATCAGGCTGGGGTGTTTGCCTCAAGAAGAATTTAATTACACAAACTCATTCTTCCCCAGGACTGCCAATCTGTAAACGTCTGTCTCCACTGAGTCATCGATACCTCTATCGGTTTACACGCTTGGAACACTGGTGGGCAACCTGTGACCCAGGAGCCGCGTGCGATCCACCTGGGCTCTGGGTGCGGCCCACAAGATATTTTGTGGACCATTGCCGAGGTGCAGGGTTGCCGCATTTCTGTTTTCCATCTGTGTCATTTTATTTTCCTTCCGGTATGACTGAAGTGATATGCATCTAACGCAAGGGAAGTGAAGTGAGGTGTGTGTGCTGATTGCACACAACATTGACTATGAGAGCCATACGGTCCCTCTGCATTCAAAGCGTAAATATTTCTTTTATTTTTACCAATTGAAGTTGATTGTTCTATTAATATATAAATGATTAAGCATGTTCATAGAATCTGACAAGGCAGAAAGAGACCATTCAGCCCATCAAGCATTTCCACCAAGGTACTATCCCCATAACACCAAGCATTTACCCTAGCTAATCCCCCTGATCCTAAGGGGCAGTTTAGCATGGCCAATCCATCTAACTTGCATGTTTTTGTACTGTAGAAGGAAACCGGAGCACGTGGAAGAAACCCATGCAGACATGGGGGGAAGGTGCAAATTCTGCACAAGACCATGACCCAAGCTGGGAATTGAACCCAGGTCACTGACACTGTGAGGCAGCAGTGCAAATCACTGTGCCACTGTGCTGCCCCTGTTTTGTAAGAAATGTTCACCGTGTATTCATAAAATTGTAGAATCCCTACAGTACAGAAGGAGGCCATACAGCCCATTAAGCTGGACCAATGACAAACCCACCCAGGCCCTATCTCCGTAACCTCACGTACCTACCATGCCAATCCCCCTGACACTAAGGGGCAATTTAGCATGGCCAATCAACCTAACCCACACATCTTTGGATTAAATGTGTTTAATCTGATTTATGGGGTCGTGGTTAGTGAACAAGCCTGATTTCAATCTTGTGGCCCACTAAGATGAAGGAGCGCCGCTCATGTGAACCAGTGGGTTGTCCACCACTGCTTTAGTGCCTAGCCTCATCTGACTATCATTTGGTGATTCATCTGGTCATAACATGCAAAAAGTATTTATTAACAAGGAAAAACTGTATGGAGGCTGGCAGCTCCCTACTGACTTGGAGCAGCTCACCAGTTGCCCCACTCCCTACACGTCTTCTAGATGTCTTCTGCTCAAGAGAGGACTCCATCTCATGCTGTGATGACCCACTTTCAGTCTCAACTGTTCCCCCAAGCTAGGTGACTCTCTTCTGCTATGTTGCCCTTAAAGGGACAATCACCACATGCACTTGGTGATTGGCTGTATTTATGTAATTAAGGAACTTATTAAGTGCTCGTCTTTAAATATGAGGAGGTTATGATTGGGGCCAGCAGCTTTGGGGGCTCTGTAAATTGTGCAGACAACCACAGGGCTGGCAGCAACAAAAACGTTTCAGGTGACTTTGCAAAGAAGTGGCAAAAATCAGCTGCACAGCAATTAAATTTGAATAGCACTAATATCCCCTATCCTGGGTTCGAGCTCTTCAATCGATGGCAGCAGAAACAGTGAATGCTGAGTTGGGTCAGAGCGTGGCCCATTACCCTGATATTCTACCTTGATTTCTGGTCCTATCCCTCCCTCACCTCCACCCAACCCCCCGATGACCTACAGGACCAATCATCCCTTAGACTTCACCAATCATCCCTTAGAAGAAGGGGAAGCCCAGATTGTTCACAGACAAAGGGCCTTGAAATCATAGAAACCATAGAAACCCTAAAGTGCAGAAGGAAGCCATTCGGCCCATTGAGTCTGCACCATCGACAATTCCACCCAAGCCTGTAACCCCACATATTTACCCACTAATCCTCTAACCTACACATCCCAGGACATTAGGGGGAAATTTAGCATGGGCAATGCACCTAACCTACGCCTATCTTTGGACTGTGGGAGGCAATCCACACAGACATGGGGAGAAAGTGCAAACTCCACACAGACAGTGACCCAAGCTGGAAATCAAACCTGGGTCTCTGGCACTGTGAGGCAGCAATGCTAACCACTGTGGCACCATGCCGCCCCTGACTGGAAAGGTTGGATAAGCCTAATGAGCTGAAAACAAAGAGAAAGTGTACCTTCAAACTATCAGAAAATAGAGCATGGAATTCATAGAGTCTGGAAGGAGGATATTCAACCCATCGAGTCTGCACTGACCACAATCCCACCCAAGCCACATCCCAATGACCCCATGCATTTACCCTAGCTTGTCCTTCTGATACTAAAGGGCAATTTAGCATAGCCAATCCAGCTAACCCACACATCTTTGGCCTCTGGGAGGAAACTGTAGCACCTGAAGGAAACCCTTGCAGACATGGGGAGAATGTGCACAAGACAGTGACCCAAGCCAGGAGTCGAACCCTGGTCCCTGACACTGTGAGGCAGCAGTGCTAATCACTGTGCCACTGTGCCACCTATCAGATCTAAATCGTTCTGCTAATATTACCCACAAGTGTATTTCTAATCCCCCCATATGGATTTATTCTTGGGTTAAGTTAGCAGACAAAAGACATCCATTGTCACGTCTGTTACTAGTTTTCTTTAATGAAATTTTAATCCAATGTCTTGGTTTCAACCATAAGAAAGATTTACTTCTCCCTAAAGGTTGCCAAAAGCACATAACAGTTATTTTTTTAAAATAAAATCTTTTCCAGGGCGGAAAAATCCCCATCCGATGGACGGCGCCAGAAGCCATCGCATACCGCAAGTTCACCTCAGCGAGTGACGTGTGGAGTTACGGGATTGTTCTATGGGAGGTGATGTCATACGGAGAGAGGCCTTACTGGGAAATGTCCAATCAGGATGTGAGTATCTTCTGCGAATCGTTCTGTTGGAAGTGACTCACGCTGGGCGAGGTAGTCAAGCATGGGAATGCCAGGTGGCCGTGCATTTCTGTGTCATTGAAAGAAACAGAGAAGGCATGCAAAAAAAAAACTTGCAGCAGCGAGGAGTAGCTTAAACATTTTATTTGTGTGGGCACTGTGGATAAAAGAAAAATTGTAAACTGGGACAACGGTAGCCCACAGGAGTGAAAAAGGCCAAGGAAAAACAATCACAAATGCAAAAACAAAAATCAAAGAATTAAACACGCTGTAACGTTTGAGAAAGTAAATAATGTGCTCACAGTTAATCCTTAAAAACAGTTAGCACTAGCCTGAACACTAGTTAACAGTGAACAATGTACCCTTGCAGGGAAGAATTCATGTCCATTAATATAACTCACCATAAGTTTAATTCTGCATTGCTAGTCTCAAGTTGTTGGGAAAAATCTGCAGAGTGGGATAGACTTCAGTGTCAAAGTTGCATTCAAGAATTTTCCTGGATTGCATGTAATTTTTTTTAAAGTTCACATTTTTGACAGGGGTGAAAAGGCCTCTGTCTTTGTGCTGACCCACGTAGATCATTCCCTCTTGGGTATCTCAGTAGAATTCCAATATGGAATAACATGGAAGTTAATATTCAGCAGCTTTAACTGTTGTTTTGTGCCGTCAAATAAATACGAGGTGTGTTTTCCCGCCTGGGGAAAGGACTCAGTACAAATGCATTGTGTAGTGGTCGAGGGTTTGAAAATATGCCCCCATCTGTCAACACGTCACGGCGCTGTGGTACAGCAAAGCAGAATTGTAATATCATAAATTCTTTACATGAATCTAATGTCTGCATTGTACTGGATTCACTGAGGTGCATGTATTTAGAATCATAGACTCCCTACAGTGCAGAAGGAGGCTATTCGGCACATCAAGTCTGCACTGAGCACAATTCCACCTAGCCCATGTCCCCATAACTCCATGTATTGACCCTGCTAGTCCCCTGACATGAAGTGACAATTTAACATGGCCAATCAACTGAACCTGCACATCTTAGGACTGTGGCAGGAAACCGGAACACCCGGAGGAAACCCACGCAGACACGGGGAGAATGTGCAAACTCCACACAGCCAGTGACCCAAGCTGGGAATCGAACCCAGGTGCCTGGCGCTATGAAGCAACAGTGCTAACCTCTGTGCGTCTGTGCTACTCCTACATGTTATTATGATAGACACAAGAAGCAACACTTTGCTTATGCAGGGAAACAGAACTAGGAGTTCATTACAATTCAAACCATAATCTTGGGGACCTGGGATCTATCTCAGCTCACATATTCTTTGTTAGCAGAAAAGAAATGTTTGACAGCAGATTAAACCAAATTTAACCTTTTCAATTGCAAGAATCGGGGGGACGATTCTCCCCAAAAAATTCTAAGTGCTGAATTGGCGGGAAAAATGGTGTAATTCACTATTGTTTCTTCAGTGGGAGTTCAGACCTGAATGTCCCACACTCTGCGCAATGCAGAGATCACAATTGGGAATATCTTTAAAAGCTCGGGGAGGTGGGGCCTATTAGCATCAGAGCCTGACAGTTCCGGAACTCTGTGTATGCGCTGTGACTCCGAACTGTCAGGCTGCACTCTGCTGGCCAGTTCAATTGCTGGCTAGCCCTGGCCTGCCCCTCCACCAGCCCCCTTTGCTCCACACCCCACTCACGGCCCAATCATGGCCCCCACAACCATTCCCAGCGCCAGGCCTGACGACCTTCCTGTCCTGAAGTGTCCCGACCTCCAGCACCGCCCCCCACCCCGCACCCAACAGTAATGATCACCACCCCCCAGCAGACACCCCCCACCTCACAGATCAACCCCGCCACAAGAGGCAGACCCCCAGGAGGTAGGCTTCCCCCTCCACCACCCCGGCAGACCGCACACCCCCCACCCCAATCCCTGGTCTCCCTCTAGTCCTGACTGATTCCCATGCAGAGTGGCAGCAGGACCCTCCACTCCCACTGAACACCCCTAAGTCCCACCCACAATAGGCCATGCCCTTGGCACTGACTGTTGCCCAGTAGGCAGTGCCAAGGTGCCCCCTGGACATGGGCACTTTGCCCCCTCAGGCAGTGCCAGGGGCACAAGCTGGCACTGTCAGGATGTCCATGCCCAGGGAGTACCCCCACACTACCCAGTCCCCTGGGGGGCCCTGATTGCCCCCTTCATTCCAGCGGGGTCTACCACTAGTTCCCCGAAAGTGGAGTGTAATTGTACTGGTGCAATGGGAGAATTCAGTCCCGGGCCCAATAATGACATTCAAATTACATTAAAAATAGATTTAAATCACTTACTTGGTCTTCCTGCCGATTGCCAGTGTGGTCCTGACCACACCTGCTCTCTGACATTGGGAGACGTGTATGTGTCGGGACTGCACGCACAAATCCCATGAATCAGCATATGTGCATGTCTCTCAACCCAACCCGCCAAACGTTGGTGGGTCAGAATGGGAGAATCGCCCCCAGGTCTTCAAATTATCATTGTTAACTTTTTTTCTCAACTTGGTCTTCTCATTTCCCATTCCCATCATCACCGTCTTATCTCATTGTCTTCCAACTCAACATGTTTCCTTTTCCTTCTGCTCTGCCAAATGGCTCTACTTAATCTCTTTTTCTCTGTCTCATTGCGACTCTGCCTCAAGCCTTTTTCAGCATTCTCTATAATGAACTTGTCTTCTAATCTCACTCTCATGGTAACACTCTCTGGCCTCCTCTTTATTTCCTCCCCTAGCAGCGCTGCCTGGTTTCCTCTTGCTCCTTACACTTTGGGGGAAATTTAATGCCCATGGTGATGAGGGGTATTTAATAGAAACAGAGGAAATAGGACAGGAGGAGGCCATTTGGCCCTTTGAGCCTGTTCCACCATTCCTGATGATCATGGTAAGTGAGAAGGAGCGGGCCCAGTCTAGATGCTCTCTCGGAGAGTAGGTGCAGACTCAATGAGCTGAACGGCCTCCTTCTGTGCTGTTGGGATTCTCTGTTGCCTGTTAGGAAATCATAATATGCCATCCACTTATGAGACTTATCTCCACCTCATCTTTACTTCTCTGACCAATTTGCAAAGCTCCTTGAAAATGGCCCAAAGCTCCCCACTGCATTGTTCTTTTAATCAAACTATGCAGCTGGATATAGCACTTGGGGCAAATGGAATCAAAGATAATAAGGACAAAGCAGGATTCGGCTATTGAGTTGGATGATCAGCCATGACTATAATGATTGGTGGAGCAGGCTTGAAGGGCCAAATGGCCTTCCCCTGCTACTATCTTCTGTGATCTATGTAACAGCGACCAACACTGCTTTTAACGTAATAGTCATCCCATTTGCACAATACCCCCTCCGCAAGTACAAACATAGATGTGTGCCTGCACACACACACATACACACACACATGCATAACATTCATCAAGATGGCCTGAGCTGAATCGGATGTATGTGTTTACGCTGAGGGCTGGCCAGCTTCAATGTACGCACCAACCGTATTAAATTACCCCTCCTCAGCACCGGCTGCATTTCATTTTCCACAGAAAACAGTAGGAGATTCACATCAGGCATTCGCATCAGCCCAGTGCCACTCCCCTCCTTCACTGCTGACAGCAGCTGTGAGCTCCGGAGACAGATAGAGATGGGCTCCAACGTCTCCTCTGGACTAAACCCGGCTTAGCTTAAATTCTTCTGTACGGTGTCCAAGTGCAATCAGCTCGGAAATATCCAGACTCTGAATCTTGTGGATTGAAAAAATCCGAGTTGGAACTGAATCTAAAACTTCAGGTGCAGCCCCTTGGGGCTACATCCAAATTCTATTTTTTTCCTCTCTCCAAATCTAAATTAAGCACAAATGTTCCTTCCTGTAGGCTTTATTTTAAATGATGATCAGAGCAATTGGCAATCATCTTGACGTTGTTCAATGATGTGAGATGGTAACAGTGAGCAAGGCAGTCAGTTTTGCATCTTTCCTGACTTTGATTTCTATTTGGGTTGAATCAGGAAAGGTGGAAATATTTGGCCGTTTGTTGCCACCCAATTTACATTCTATAAAGCCTGAATTGCTCCTATTGGTTTGGCACCAGGTAGTTCTATTTAGTTGCAGACTCGTGGCATCCGTATAACATAGAATCATAGAATTCCTACAGTGTAAAAGAAGGCCATTCGGCCCATCGAGTCTGGACTGACCACAATCCCACTCAGGCCTTATCCCCGTAACCCCACATATTTACCCTGCTAATCCCCCTGACACAAGGGTCAATTTAGCATGGCCAACCAACCTAACCCTTTGGACTGTGAGAGGAAACCGGAGCACCTGGAGGAAACCCACGCAGACACGGGGAGAATGTGCAACCTCCACGCAGACAGTAACCCGAGACTGGAATTGAACCCGAGTCCCTGGCACTGTGAGGCAGCAGTGCTAACCACTATGTGACCATGCCATCGCGAGTGTATTAAAACATGCATTTATCTGGGTTTAATAGACCAGCTCTTGTTTTCAGCATTGCCCTGCTTCATGCCAAAGGCATCGCTATCATGTTAATGTTGACAGTAAGCTTCCCCTTTCATTCTGGCTGAATCTGATGACATTCCTGAGAGTGGTAGTGTTCTATTGCGATACAGCGATTCACGCTCCTCTATTGATTCCTCACTCAGGTAATTAAAGCGGTTGATGAAGGGTATCGGCTGCCGCCCCCCATGGACTGCCCAGCTGCCCTGTATCAGCTGATGCTGGACTGTTGGCAGAAGGACAGGAACGACAGGCCTAAGTTTGAACAGATTGTCAGCATCCTGGACAAGTTGATTCGGAACCCCAGCAGCCTGAAGATCATCGCTAATACTGCAGCAAGGTGACACAAAGGATCGCTTTGTTTATTTTAGAAAATGAGACATGTATGAGCTCAGTTTTAAAAGGAAAAACAATGTATTGTGTTGTGGCCTTCTCAAGGGTGAATGCTGCTGGCCATGAAGTAGCAACCAGAGGGATGTCCACTTGATTTACCCAGTTAGAAACTGAATGCAGTGAAAAAAGAAAGAGGTACAGTGCAGAGAACAAGGGCTTAGGAGTGGGTGGCTGTGAGAGAAATCGTATCCTTCCTAAAACACATTTAACTTTTTAGCTAGATCCTCTGTCCTTCTCTGAATGCCACAATTATTTTCCTGTCACCAGTTAATACAGAATATATTCATTTTAGCTACAAAACACCAGAATGGTCTTCAATGCATTTAATAAATATTTGGATGTGCACTTGTAATGTCGGAACCCATGAAACTAGAGCTGGGAGGTGGGATTAGACTTACATCAGCATTCAGAGACACGATGGACCGAATGGCTTCCTCCTATACCATTTTATTGCATTCCTCTGTTCCTGTTCAAACAATATTAATATATTGTAAAAAAAATATTGTGCCTCAAATCCCAAATTGCTTTCTGGACTCTGCTATTACTTATGCTGTAATTTGAATAAAATGATTTAAGGATTATAGCGTATACAGAAATGAAGCTAGTTTTAAGTGGGCTCCCTTGGGTGTATGAGTAGTCTGCTGGTGTAGTAATACATCAGTTTATGAAGCATGATGCGATGTGATTTAGTGCCAGAAGCCTAGCCTTGACCAAACATGATAATTCATTCGAATGTGGTGCATTTTGTAAAACAAACCCACAAACAATAGGCTCTCCTTTCCAAATCTGCTTGTGTGGCATTTTAAAAGGAATTGAAATTAGGGCCTCCTGATTCGCAGGGAGTTACAGTTTTTTTTGTTTATGCTAAATTATTTAGGGGAACTGGATGTCAATTAGGGATGAATAGCCCTCGATGCTAGTTATGAATTATAACATCGTGACTTCACCCTTCTGGTCTTGAATTGGGTAGGTATTCCAATCTTCTCCATGAACATGGCAGACAGACCTCACCAACCAATTGCTTTCACTGGAAAGACGGAGGCTGAGGGAGACCTGATAGAAGTCTACAAAATTATGACAGGCATAGACTAGGTGAATAGTCGGAAGCTTCTTCCCAGGGTGGAAATTTCAATTACAAGAGAGCACAGGTTTAATGTGAGAGGTGGCATATTTAGGGGGATCTTGTGAGAAAGTTTTTCACACAAAGGGAGGTGAGTGCCTGGAAGGCGCTGCCAGTGGAGGTGGTGGAAACAGGCATATTGGCAACCTTCAAGGTGTATCTTGATAGACAGGTGAAGGCAGGAGAGCTTGGTGAGCAGAAGGCCTGTTCCTGTGCTGTATTGTCCTTTGTTCTTTGCTCTCGTTGTTCTAACTGGAATATCCGAATGAAGAGAGGAACTAGGAGCAGGAGTAGGCCATCTTGCCCCTCAAGCCTGCTCTGCTATTCAACAAGATCATGGCTGATTTTTTTCATGGACTTAGCTCCATTTAACCGCCCACTCACCATAACTCTTAATTCTTTTACTGTTCAAAAATGTATCTATCCTTGCCTTAAAAACATTCAATGAGGTAGCCTTGACTGCTTCACTGGGCAAGGGAATCCACAGATTCACAACCCTTTGGGTGAAGAGGTTCAAGCTCGAGTGAGGCATTTTATTAAGCAGAAACAAAACTTAAAAGGCTGACCTTCTTTCAAACCCACAATGGAAATTAGGAGGATGTTAAGTCAATGGCAAACTGCAATCACGAAACTTTACTCAAGTCTTGTGGCAAAGTGAATGGTGTTCCGGCCTCTCGGTGAGAAACTCGGTGTTTGAGTTCCATCCCAGAACTTGATGGCCAAGGAAGTTCACAGCACAACTAACAGGTTGAGTATCAATCTACAAAAAAGACTACTGGTCAGCCATTCTTGATGTGGAGTGACACCCCTCAAGCTATAAAACTCTTGACAGGCTCGAGACTGTTCGAGGACAAGCCTCACTTTGGGAGCAGATGACACTTGTGTGTCATTAGGTGTGGGAAGAGAAACAGCAAGGCAATGATAACATTAAATTTCTGTTCTTCAAAGCTGACTTCTGTTGACAAGAATTTTAAGTATATTGTCCAAATAAACAACATGTACATTCATACCTTTTATTTATATTTTTCTTTCAAACCTTGCCGTCTTCTCCACTTCTCTACTCCAAAAGTCTCCACTTGCATTCTAGGGGAATGGATGAGAGTTTCAGCAGCAGTTAAGCTGAGGTAGGCAGGAAATCGAGTGTGGAGAAAGGTGGTTTTAGAGGTGGTACAAAGGAAAGGTTGGAAATTCATCTCAGAATCAAAGCAGAAAGCAAGAGTTGTGGGTAGTCTAACTTAGGTGACACAGTAGCTCAGTGATTAGCACTGATGCCTCACAGTGCCAGGGACCTGGGTTCGATTCCCAGCTTGGGCACTGTGTGTGTGGAGTCTATATGTTCTCCTTGTGTCTGTGTGGCTTTCCTCTGAGTGCTCTGGTTTCTTCCCATAGTCCAAAAAACATGTTGGTTATGTGCATTGACCATGCTAAATTCTTCCTCAGTGTACTCGAACAGGTGTTGGAGTGTGGTGACGGTGGAAGATTTTCGCAGTAACTTCATTGCAGTGTTAATATAAGCTAACTTGTGATACTGATAAGTAAATTTAAAACTTTAATGTAGGCTATTGCCAGAATGATGGAGTTAGTGGTTGGGGAACAAAGTTTGGAGTGGGGATCGAAGCAAGCTTCAATCTTACCAATATTTAATTAGAGGAAATTTCTGCTTAACTAGTATTGGATGTCCGATATTTAGTCTGATGAGACTTGACTATCCTAATTCAGTCAAGACTGCATTCTATCCTCCAAAAACTTGAGGTTATCCAACAATGCCCATGGCTTACCTTGCAGCAAGTTCTGTTTCCCTCATTACCCTCATGCACATGGACCTGCAATGGATCCTGGTCAAACAGCATTGCAATTTTAGAATCCTTGTTTTCAAATTCCTGGATGGCCTCATCTGTAATCTGCTCCAACGCCACACACCTCTGAGATATCTGAGTTCCTCTGGTCTCTCATGAATTCTCTATTGTATTAGAGCTTGTTGTATGAGGAACGGCTGAGGACTCTGGGTCTGTACTTGTTGGAGTTTAGAAGGATGGGGGGGAATCTTACGGAAAGTTACAGGATACTGCGAGGCCTGGATAAATTGGATGTGGAGAGGATGTTTCCACTAGCAGGAAAAACTAGAACCAGACGGCATAACCTAGGGATAAAGAGACGATCCTTTAGAACAGAGATGAAGAGGAATTTCTTCAGCCAGAGAGTGGTGAATCTGTGGAACTCTTTTCCGCAGAAGGCTGTGGAGGCCAGGCCATTGAGTGTCTTTAAGACAGAGATAGTAGAGACTTGATTAATAAGGGGATCAGGGTTATGGAGAAAAGGCAGAAGAATGGGGATGACAAAAATATCAGACCTGATTGAATGATGGAGCAGATTTGATGGCCCGAGTGGCCTAATTCTGCTCCTATGTGTTATGGTCTTATGGTCTTACTGTCACTGCTGGTGGCCAAGCCTTCAAATATAGGTCTAATTTCCATGGCATTTCTTCTCTACACCGCTGCACTTTTCTACCTCACTTTTTTTATTTATGAGCCTTAAAACATACCTCCTTGACAAGCTTTTGGTCGTCTGATTTAATACCCCCTTTTTA
Organism: Carcharhinus amblyrhynchos; assembly: GCF_965287045.1. Classification (NCBI taxonomy): domain Eukaryota; kingdom Metazoa; phylum Chordata; class Chondrichthyes; order Carcharhiniformes; family Carcharhinidae; genus Carcharhinus; species Carcharhinus amblyrhynchos. Next base: position 23,642,516 of record NC_137338.1, read on the forward strand.
GCTCATACTTTGTTTCATAATGCTTCTAACTTACGAGCACACAAATTTGGAGCAGGAGTAGGTCATTCGATCCCTGGAGTCTGCTCTGGTAAGATCATGGCTGATCTGATCTGGCCTCAACCTTTCTAACCTAGCTTTCTTTCACAACCTTTGACTCCCATATCAATCAAGGATCGTAGATGTGGAGCGGATACTTCCTCTTGTGGGGCATTCTAGGAAGAGAGGTCATACTCTTAGGATAAGCAGTAGCAAATTTAAAACAGAGTTGAGGAGAAACTACTTCTTCCGAAGGGTTGTGAATCTGTGGAATTCGCTACCCCCAAAGTGCAGTGGATGCTGGGACAGTGAGTAAATTTAAGGAGGAGTTAGACAGATTTTTCATTGGGAATGGGTTGAAGGGTTATGGGGAGAAGGCAGGAAAATAGGGATGAAGAGCATATCAGCCATGATGGTGGAGCAGACTTGATGGGCTGAATGGCCTAACTCTGCTCCTATGTCTTATGAAATTATGAGGGCATATTAACACAGCCTCATAAGATTCAGTGATCCTTCCTTCAATACTCTCTGGGAAAGAGGATTCCACCAATGTACAGTCTATTGGGATATAAAAATAATCCCCCCCTCCTTAAATGGGGACCCCTTATTTTCCAAGCTCCAGTCTCTTCCGTAAATAGAAACCTCCTCTCAGTACCCACTTTGTCAATTTCCCTCAGAATCTTTCAATAAGATCACCTCTTACTCTTCTAAATTCCAGTGAGTATAGGTCCAACCTGCCCAACTTCACCTCACAAGATAACCCCATCATTCCCAGAGCTGTTTCTAATGCAGGTATGTCCTTTCTTAAGTAAGGAGGCCAAAACTGTATGCAGTACGCCAGATGAGGTCTCACCAATGTTGGTGCTCAAGTGTAGCAAAATGCCTCTACTTATATATTCCTTGTAATAAATTATGATGTGGAGGTTCTAGTGATTAACTGGGGTGGACAACATAAGAGATCACATGACACCAGGTGGTAGTCCAACAGGTTTATTTGAAATCACAAGCTTTCAGAGCACTGTTCCTTCATCAGATGAGGTTCAACCTATAGTTAGACTATAAGCTGGTGTCATGTGACCTGGCAATAAATTGCAACATTTCACTTACACTCCTAATCATTTGCTCTACCTGCATACTATTTGTGATTCATATACCAGGATATCCAATCACTCTGTACCTCAGAGTTCTACAATTGCTCTCCATTTAAACAATAGTCTGCTTTTATTTCCTTCCTGCCAAAGAGGACAGGTTCACATTTTCCCACATTATACTGAATCTGCTAATTTTTGTCCACTCACTTAATTGATCTGAGTCCCTTTGCTGATTCCTGTGTCCTCTTCATAACCCCAAATATTTACCCACTAATCCCCCTAAGCTACACATCTCGGACATTAAGGGCCAACTTAGTATGGCCAATCCGCCTTACCTGCACATCTTTGGAGTGTGGGAGAAAACTGGAGCACCTGGAGGAAACGCACGCAGACACGGGGAGAATGTGCAAATTCCACACAGTCACCTGAGGCTGGAATTGAACCCAGTCCCTGGTGCTGTGAGGCAGCAGTGCTAGCCACTGTGCCACAATATTATCCTTTACCGTAACCTTTGATGTGGCACTTTATCAATTCCCTTTTGGAAATGAAGGTACAGGTTCCCCTTTATCCACACTGCTTGTTGTTTACTCAGAGAACTCCAATGAATTGATCAAATGTGATTTCCCCTTCACCGGACCATGTTGACTCTGCCTGATTAAATTAAGATTTTCTAAGTAAAAGCAAAATAGTGCAGGGACTGGAAATCTGAAATAGGCACAGAAAATGCTAGGAAAACTCAGCAGGTCTGGCGGCATCTATGGAGAGAGAAAATGGAGAGTTAAAATGTTTTGAGTCCATATGACTCTTCCTCAGAGTTAAGAGAGGAAGAAATGTGATGGGTTTTATATTGTTTAAAACAGATGGAGCAAATAAAAGGTCAGGGGTAGGAGGGAGCTAGGAAAGATTGGACAACGATGCCATGGATTTTCAAAGATCTTCTAAGTATCTTGCGCTAACTTTTTTAATAACAGATTCTAGCATCATTTCTATGATAAATGTTAAGTGGCCAGTACTTTCCTGCTTTCTGCCTCCCTCGTTTTTGAATAGCAAAGTTACATTTACTACTTTCCAAGCTGATGGGGGCCTATCCAGACTCTAGGGAATTTTGGAAAATTACAATCAATGCATCTACTGTCTCTGGAGCCTCTATTTGTCAGACCCCAAGGTCAGTTCATCAGCTCCTGGGGACTTGTCAGTCTTCAGATCTAACAATTTTCACAGTACCTTTCTCCCAGTGATTGTAATTGTTTTAAGTTCCTCCCTCCCTTTCACCTCTTGATTCACAAGCATTTCCCGGATGTTACTTGCGCCCTCCGCAGTGAAAGCAGCCTCCTTCTGCATTGTAGTGATTCTGTGATACGACGGCCAATACTACGCATTTCTCGTGTCACATGGGGAATGTACAAGTGCTCGTACAAAAGTTCCATTCCTGGGAGTTGTGGTGAATTTTTTTAAGCTCAGTTGCTGTGAATGTTTCTCAAAATGAAGACTGGGCTCACTGAGAGCTTTTAAAGTTTCACATCTTGTCACTGAGGCTTCTTGTCGAGAAAATGGGTTTATGTTTCCACTCCCCCCCCCCGGCCCCCAACCTTGCCCCCCTTCCCTCTCCTCCCCACACCCCCACACCCCTCACTCCCCCAACATTGCCAGAAACTTAACGCTGGTGATTTATGGAAGGCATTAATGGCCTGCTAGGAAGCAGCAGGACAGCAAACTCAGCCTGCAACAACAACAGAGTATAAAACACACCTAATTTGTCTGTTCCTGTATGAATTAATAGGATTCATGACCCGGCCAATAAATTGCGTGGTCCAGGCCACGGACAGGCATCTGGGTCACATGCTGATGCATGCAACTGTTCCGGAATACCCACCGTTCCCGAGATCTCGCACTGAGACACCACAGCCTCTTCACAGTCAGATCCAAATTCCTTCAGATTACTAAATTGTCCAGATGGTCTTCCTCAGAAGGAAACAAGCAGCCGGTATGTTTGCAATCACCAAGACAGAGTTTTTGTGTGAGTGTGTGTGTATGGTTTCCTTTCAGACCATGCTCAGACTCAGAATTTTAAACTTATTCAGAACTCAACTGAGCCCAGAGTCAATAATCAGTAGCATCGTAGAATCACTGCAGTGCAGAAGGAGACCATTAGGCACATCGAACCTGCACTGATAACAATCCCAGGCTCTATCCCCATAATCACATATATTAATCCTGCTAGCATCCCCTGACACCACGGCCAATCAGCCTAACCTGCACATCCTTGGACTGTGGGAAGAAACCGGAACACCCAGAGGGGACACACGCAGACACGGGGAGAACATGCAAACTCCACACAGACAGTGAACCAAGGCTGGAATTGAACCCAGGTCCGTGGCCCTGTGAGGCAGCACTGCTAACCACTGTGCCACCGTGCCACTCCATCATCATTTAAGTAGTTGCGTATTTTGTAATGTGTCTTAAGTTCCGTCCTTTCATTCACCCAATCAGAAAGATTTATTTAAGAAAGGAACATCAGATTGACTCACTGAATCCCTTTGTATGTTTTTGCAAATATATATTTGCAACTGTTTACTTTTTCATCCACATTCCTGTTTTTGACAGTAAATGTTAGAAATGAAAATCGGCAACGTTACTGTAAAAACCCTTGATACAGTTGGATCTCTTGTGCTGTAAGTTTTAAGTTGTTATTTATTAGTGTTATTTATTAGGCTTACATTAACACTGCAATGAAATTACTGTGAGAATCCTGAGGGAGAATTTAGCATGGCCAATGCACCTAACCAGCATGTCTTTCTGACTGTCGGAGGAAAGCTATTGGAAATAAGATGGTTAATAGTGGGGAAGAACATCTGCTGTAAGTGCGTGAACGTTGATAACATGGCTGACGTGGAATTTGTAGCCTTGAGTGGGTCCTGGCAAATGTAATCACAGTTAAATTGGTTTAGAGCAGCAGCAACTTATTTTTAGTGTCAAAACATCACACCACTCATCTGATAAATCAGAAAATAAGCTTGATTTTCCCTTGATTTTGCTGGAGGGTGGAGGATCCACATTACAGATAAAATGTCAGGAGAAGCAAAGCCTTATTTTGAACCAAGATTCTCCTTTGATATTGAAGTGATCGCTCCATTTTGCCGTGTGGTTAGTTTGCTCTTTCCCTCTCTTTGTCAGGTTAAGACTCTCCTGCGTAGGATTTTTTTGACAAAAAAAAATCTGCAATTATTTTACACAGCTTCACGTTATGGGTTTATTTCTAAAAGGTTGCAAAACGACAACAGCAGGGATTTCCAGTTCTTACCACTCAAACGGGGTGAAATCTCACACGAACCATAGCACTAATGGGTTGAAATCTCACCCTGCGGTAGTAATGGTGAGTGTAATATGTTCTGATAAGATTCCATAAAAATAATTGGACAGATTCCAAGCAAAACACATGGCAAACAATGCAATCTAAACTTTTCATTACTGATAGCTCACGTGGAGAGATGTCAAGGGACTGCAGAAAATTATTTCATAATGAGTGGTATAATCCTTAAAATCTGGTTTAAAGTTTATTTATCAGTGTCACAAGTAGGCTTCCATTAACACTGCAATAAAGCTATGACTGTAGCTCTACATTCTGCACTCCCTCGTTTCCTTCTCTATGAATGGTATGTTTTGTCTGTAAAGGACGCAAAAAATAGTACGTTTCACTGTATGCTAATACACGTGACAATAATAAATCAAATCACATCAAGTTACTGTAAAAATCCTTTAGTCACCACACTCCGGTGCCTGTTCGGGTACACAGAGAGAATTTAGCTTAGCCAATGCACCTAACTTTCAGACTGTGGGAGGAAAGTGGAGCAACCAGAGGAAACCCATGCAGACACAGGGAGAATGTGCAGACTCTGCACAGATAGTGACCCAAGCCAGGAATTGAACCTGGGTCCCTGGTGCTGTGAGACAGCAGTGTTAACCACTGTGCCATGTGTTTTTGCATATATGTTGTATATAACTGATGTGGAATGCCTGTTACACGATCTGAAATTAAGGCTGATCTCTTCACCTTTTTGTAACATACATAAAAGAAACAGATGGTTGCTGACTAAACAGATACCATGCCTGGCAGAAGTCAGATGGGAGCTGTGTGTTCTGGTCAGGGAGCCGTTAGGTCCATCTGTGAGTCTCACTTGAATCTCATTTAGACAAGCATCAAGAACATACCCTAAATTCTAACAGTGGTGCATCGCAAATGACGTGGAATAGGTGGCATTTTGTGAATTATGTAGGCCTGTAGCTCTGTGGGTAGTAAAGAGCTACATTTCAATTAAAGGATCATCATTTAATTAGCTCAGATTTTTACTGATCACAGACATGTGAGATACATAGGGTGAGATTTTCCACTCCCGCTGCAGCATGTTTTACGGCAGTTCCTCATCGACCGACAGCGGGATCTTTCAGTCCTGCCACAGTCAGCGGTCTTTCCCATTGTTTGCAACCTCTGCCACCAAGCATTCCACAATCAGGAGTCACCATTGGCAGGACCCGAAGATGCCATTAGCAGGCACAGCTGGAAAGTCACACATAATCTCTGATGTAACACTGCTGATGCCAAATTTATCAGGGCAGGTTTTTTTGCCTCCATGCACCCAACAACCCTCAAGCGTCCTTGACAGCCACGTCTGTACCAGAGTGGAACAGCACATTAAAAAAAAGCACACTGCCAATGTCCGGCCCCGGAACTTTGAGCATATCCTGTCATAGGCCGTCAACATGACGTGATGGTTAGCCTGCTGCAGGTCAAAGGCTGTAGTCTGGGCAGAAGGGGGGAAGGGTTTGAGGTGATATCAGACCTCCACATGAATGCTGTCTCCAAAATCAGGCAAACTGGTTGTTGATGGAGATAAATAGCCTGAAGGCCCAAATTGTGAGTAAACATATGGGATTAGTCAAGAATAACATTGAATCATGTCTTACCTTCTTCATCTGTGCTCACAACAGCCAATCCATACTTAACAATACATAACAATATTATGGGCGGCATAGTGGTTAAAATTGCTGCCTCACAACTCCAGGAACCTGGGATCGATTCCTGGCTTGGGTTACTGTGTGTTTGGACTCTGCATGTTCTCTCCGTGTCTGTGGATTTCCTCTGGGCGCTTCAGTTTCCTCCCACTGTCCAAAAATGTGCATTGGCCATGCCACATTGCCTCTTAATATCCCAGGATGCATAGGTTACATGGATTGGCGGGGTAAATATGTGGGATTACAGCAGTGGGGCCTGGGTGGGATCATTGTCAGTGCAGGCTTGGTAGGCCGGATGGCCTCCTTCTGCATTGTAGGATTTCTATGAATATAGGTGAACAATTACTGTAAAATTAATTCACACTTGACTTTTGGGACCATTCAAATATTAACTCCAAAAGAAAGGTAATTATTGGCTGGCGCTTTTTAGAACCTCTCCCCGGAGCTAATGGGATCTGGTTCCTTCTTTATACATTGAGTTTGTCTTTATTAGAATAGGATAATCAGTACTTCAGAGAATGCTGGAAAATGTCAGAAGTAGGAATTGCAAAGTATTTAATCTGTTCATTGAGTTTCATCATCATTTCTTAGTCCTGCCTCCAGAGAATAATAACTAACTCTCCAAAAAAATCTGCAGTAATGGTAGTCCGTGAAATGAGGTTAATATCGATTAACCCCAAAATTGCAATGCTGCAAAAGGCAAGGAAAATTGCAATCCCCAAATGAGGCACTTCCTGCAGCCTTTGTAATCTCTTTACCTCCACAGAGCTCTTTAACTCTCTGCTGTCAGGCAATATACAGGTAATTGCTCATTTGCAGCAGGTTCATTTTGTTAAGGAGGAATTTCATCTTGTGGGGTGTGGTGATTACTGTTAGCAGATGTTTTCTGCTTTTCCTCCAGCAGAACCTCACAAGCCAACCACCCTTCCCATCCCAATCAATTTTGGAAGTCAATACTGTTGCTTCCTGTCAGCTTTGCCTTTCCTTCCTGTTGTACTTTAGCTATCATGGGGTGGCACAGTGGTTAGCACTGCTGCCTCACAGCACCAAGGACCCGGGTTTGAGTCCTGGCATGGGATACTGTCTCTGCGGAGTCTGCAAATCCTCCCCATGTTTGTGTGGATTTCCTCCAACAGTCCAAAAGACGTGCTGGTTAGATGCACTGGCTACGCCAAATTCTGTCTCAGCTACCTGAACAGGCACCTAAGTGTGTTGACAAGAAGATTTTCACAGTAACTTCATTGCAGTGTGAATAAAATAGAAGTAATTTACTTATTAGTCACAAGTAAGGCTGACATTAACACTGCAATGAAGTTACTGTGAAATTGCCTAATTGCCACGTTCCAGCGCCTGTTTGGGTCAATGCACTTAACCAGCACATCTTTTAGACCGTGGAAGGAAACCGGAGCACCTGGAGGAAACCCACGCAGATACGGGGAGAATGTGCAAACTCCACACAGACAGTGACCCAAGCCAGAAATCGATCGCCTGGCGCTGTGAAGCAGCAGTGCTAACCACTGTGCCACAAGCCTACTTCTGACACTAATAAATAAACTTAACTTATATCGTGGTTGAATAGTGCATAAAGCAGGTTGACGTCTTGCTTTATTTCCCCATTGAAGTCACTGAAGAAAATCAGATGTGGTTTAAGGTAGTCTGGTGTTTCACTTGTTCTTTTTCGCTTTACTTTACTTCGCTCTTATTCACTTTAGTGTCTCCCCTGACTCTCTGTGAATAAAGAAAGGAAACAATTGCATTTGTATATCATCTTCATTACAATGAGATATCCCTTAGCTCCTTGCATCCACTTTTGAAGTATAGTTATAATGTCAGAAATGCAACTGCCAATTTTTGCGCAGTAACTCCCACACACAGCAATGTAACAATGTCAACTGGGGGATAAATATTGGCCAGGCCACCAGGATTAGCTCACCTGTTCTCCTTCAAAATAGTGCCATGATATCTTCTGCGGCCATTTGAGAGGATGCATAGGATCTTGTCCAAGAGGCCAACAGTGCGGCTCTCCCTCAGTACTAGAGTCAGTCATTAGTGTTTGCATTCAAACACTGTGGCCAGATTTTAACATTCTCACAAAGTGAAAAAAATCCACCTCAGTGTGATTTCAGCACATTGCCTTCTGATTCAGAGGTAAGAGCAATGCCAACTAAGTCACAGCTGACTCCCAATGGGGGAGACCCGTCGGTCTATGGAGGAGTATTTGAGCATCTGTCACACTGCAGATGTCCCACCCCAGACTGTCTAAAGTATAAAATGAAAGAGAATGGCAGGTAGCTACTTCTTGGCCAGGTCGATTAAGGTTAATTGATTTTGCTGAGATACGTCTGTAAAATGACCAGGAGTCAGGCACTTACAAGCACCATCATTCTGCAAACTCTCTTCGCCATAGGAACTAATCTGCAATTGTCCCGAGGATGTTTACTGCCAAAAGTTATTAAGGTCTTAAAGGGGTAGTCCACATTTAATGGAGCTCCACTTTAGCAGTGGGATATACATCACAGCAGAATAATACGTTACATATTGCATGTAAATACCTGTCATTATAATGCAGCTTGTCATTCAACCTACCATGAACAGAGCCACAGGAGTTCTAACAATAAGAATAAAATACTTTGTGATCCCACATTGTCAACTGATGAATGTTATGACAAAGTAGCTCAGTGACTTTCACAAACTTATAGCAAAATTCACTCAGAACTCACAGTCAGGCGTCTCGGATAATCCTCACAGCCTTATCATGTCACGTTTTGCATTGGAACAGAATTTTAAAAATATTTATAAAAGGAATGGATTTCTTCCATCATAAAGTCTGTCACTATTTACCTGTGGCAAAATACAAAGCCTAAAATGCATAGCAAAATAATCTGAAATTCACTTCTCCCAGGGCATTGACATTTGCCTTAATTTTCATTAAAGCAAACATCTTTGATTTTTTTTCTCAGTGCAGACTGCAAGATCCTGCAATGCTAAAGTTTACCATTGACTATAGGAAACTCACATGTATCCTAAAGGGAGGGACCTAAGAATGGATGTTACCGTCTAATTGGGGGGGTGGTCATGTGGGTGATGGCCAAGGTGAGCGCTAAACCCTCCAGCCCACCTCAGGATGAGGCAAGAGAGATCTTAACTCCCAGGACTTCTCAGAAGAGACTTTGGTTTACTGCACCCATCCCCCCATTCCACCCTCAAAAATGGTGGAAAATGATTGGTTTGCATGAGCAAGATTTTGGGTGCCGGGAAGATGAAATGACAGTCTTGGCATTCAGGATAGGGCATTGAAATTGAACAGTGTTGAACAGTCTTGGGCAGTTCACACATAAAGTTTCCCGAGTGTAACCTGGAGGAACATTTCTGCTCCCTGGGCTCAACAGGTAACAAAACACAAATGAAATGTCTCTCAGCCTTGGCTAAACTGAGATGTGCCTGCTGCCTGATTAAGAAGCCCAAATGGCTCCCTTGTTTGGCTCTGTGGGAGGGACAATCATCTTTGTCCCTCTTACATTTTTAAGTAGGACAGCCTGTAGCTTCCATCAGATGTCCCACACTCACCACTTAAAAAGCAAATTTTAGTGCTGCAACCCATTTTAAGAATGGAGGGAGTAAGTTGCTTTGTGCATCTGACTTGGCCTTTTCCCTGGCCTCTACTGTAGGTGAGCAGGGTTAATATCCGGCCTCTCTGGCCTGGTGTCAAATTCCAGATTCAGTTGAACAGGCCAGTTGGAGTTGTCAAGTTATCAGGCAGGATTATAGAATCCCTGCAGTGCAGAAGGAGGCCATTCGGCCCATTGGGTCCACATCAGCAACAATCTCACCCAGGCCCTATACCCAGAACCCCATGTATTTACACTACTTATCCCTCTAACCTACACATCCAGGGACACTAAGGGTCAATTTAGCATGGCCAAAGCACCACCTAACCAGCACATATTTGGACTGTGGGAGAAAACTGGAGCACCCAGAGGAAACCCACACAGACACAGGGAGAACATGCAAGCCCCGCACACACAGTGACCCAAGCTGGGAATCGAAGCTGTGAGGCAGCAATGCTAACCACTGTGTCACCATGTTGCCCAATTCTCCGATCTCGTCCTTGCCCACCCCACTGTAATTGAGAATGGAGGTGTTGGCGCTCCAGCCAACTTCTCCATTCTCTTCCATCGGAGAATCCCAGCTATGATTGAGGGCGGAAGTTTTTGGTGCTGGTCAATGATAAAGATATGGGTAAGGCAGCACTAATCTCAGGTTAGTTTCCACATCTTTTTTATTAGTTGATCACAGTAGCCAGTGGAGCCAATGGGTAATTCCATTGGCTGGGCCCAGTCTATCCTTTTGCATATTGCAGTCATATCCATTACGAGGTAATAGTCAGACATGAACATATTTGATTTTCAAATTCATGCTGCCCTGAGATATCGTTAATGTCCTAATTTGGATGTATCGCTTCGGTAGAGTGCAGACACAAATTGGCTAGTTTTAAACCTGGTGATTGTTCCACAGTGCTCCATCAAGCTTTAATCTAACAGCTTGAACAGATGAAGTCAGAGTGACAGACAAATTCCATGGGCGTGCTGTAAAGCTGTGTGCAGCCTGGAAGTCCCCGCTGTTACTAGTTGCTGCTTTCACATGTAATGTTCTGTACTTATTCCTGGCTTCCTGTTTTCCTTCCAATTAGGCCATCAAATCTGCTGCTTGACCGGAGCAACACAGACGTTACAGCTTTCCGCTCCGTGGGTGACTGGCTTGACGGTGTCCGGATGGGACCATACAAGGATAGCTTCACGGGGGCAGGCTACAGCTCCTGCGACATGGTGGCAAAATTGGCCTCAGAGTAAGACACCCTTTCTTTTTCAGTGACAAAGCGGCATTTTGACAAAAGTTAAACCAAGTTGTAGAGCTACATATGAGGGTGTGGATGTGACTTCAGTGCTTGCATCCAACTGCTAGGGTGTGATCTTATCTTCCATTCACGCCACGGTCCCACTGCAACAAAGTCGGAAAAGTTGGCTGTCCACTGCAGCGGGATGGGAAAGTCCCACCAGCTTGAATAGTGATAAGATATTCACCATGGTGTCATATCAACTTTGGATTTGAGTGCATCTTGAAGCACCAAACTCAAGACAATTGGATCTTATTTCACCATTGAGGCTCTCTACCTGGTTATAATAATAGAGATAATGCTACTGAGGCAAACCAAGGTTGTTTTGTGCTAGAATACATTGAAATCATTTGATATCTTGCTCGTGTGATACCTTTTTTTAAATACTACAGGAGGCAGTAGTGTCGTGGTAATGTCACTGGACTAATAGCTTAGAGAGCCAGGCTAATAATCTGAGGGCGAGAGTTCAATTCACACAATGGCAGCTAGAATTTAAATTTGAATAATAATCTGGAATTGAAGAGCTAGAATCAGTAATAGTGACCAAAAAAACCCTATTGATTGCTGTAAAAACCCATCCCTCAGGGAGAGAAACCTGCTGATCTTACCTGGTCTACCTGTGACTCTGACTCATAACAATGACTCTTCATTGACCTCTGGAAAGGTTCAAGCCGTGCAACTGGGCATGGGCAACAAATGCCATCTTTGTCAGTGACTGCCGTATCCCACGAAAGAATAAACTGAACCTTTAAAGGTAAAGCTCATTCAGGAGATGGTGAATTGAAGAAAGCAGAGCTGTAGTCAATGTAAAGGAACATTTTGGGACGGATTGATGGTCAGTTGAACACCAAGTTCACAGAATGTTTACAATGCAGAAGTAGGCCATTCAGCCCATCGTGTTTGCACTGGCTCACCTAATGAACAATTCACTTAGTGCCATTCTTCCACCTTCTCCACGTAACCCTGTACATTCTTCCTTTTCTGAGAGCAATCTAATTACTTACCGAGCGCCTCGAGTGAACCTGCCTCCACCACAGTCTCTGGCAGTGCATTCCAGACCTGAACCATTTCCTGTATACAAAAGCATCTCCTCATATCTCCCTTACTTCTTGTGCTAATTACTCAATCCATGCTCTCTCATTCCAGATCCCTCAATTTCTCCGGATTGACTCTGCCCATAGTCCTCATGATTTTGAATATCTCCAAATCAAATCTCTTCTCTTTCTCTTCAAGGAAAATAGTTCTAAATTTTCCAATTCATCTTCATAATGGTTTCTCATCCCTGGAAATATTCTCATGAGTCTTTTTTGCACTTTCCAGTGCTTTAGCATTGTCCTGAAGTGTGAGGCCCAGCAACGTATGCCTAGGAGAGTGAAACAAAGGCTGTGTAGCTGGTTTCCTGCTGGATGCCATGGCCTCCACATGTCTTTAGCTGCCGGATTTTCCGGTGTCGTCAGCTCCATGCTGGTGAGGAGCTGAATAAATTATTTAAATAATGATTTACGTGTAATTAGTGAGCCCAGGACTGAAGTCTCTAGGCCCACTAGCCTCATCCCCCCGCCAGGAGCGTTTCATTCCAATAGCTCGCCACTAGCGGGGAGCTGGCAGCCTGACCCAGCTTGAGTGAAGAGTAGCCATGGAGGTTCCCCAGGAGGTCAGGAGTAAGCAGTGGTGCCCCCAGGGCATCGTCAGCTAGGTAGTGCCAGCCTGGCCCCCTGGCACTGCCCAAGGGGCAAAGTGGCAATGCCCAGGGGGTAACTTGGCATTGAGCACCAGGCATTAGACAGTGCCGGGGAGGGGCCAGAGAGGATGGGTCCTATAAGGGGCAGGGTCCTTGGAGATTGGTTGGGTTGGGGGAGTCCCACTGTCAGTCTGTATTTGGGAGGGAGGCCAACAATCGGAGCTGGACATTGGGGTTAGGGGGTGGAGGCGTTCGGACTGCCAGGGGTGTCGGGACTGTGGGAAAGGGGGAGTCAAGGCTACGGGGTGGGGGGCCTCAGGACAGTCGATACAGGGGAACAGAGGGCGGGATAGATCAAGGTGGGCCGGGTGGGGGTGGGGGTGGTGGGGGAGACACGGGCTGACCTAGACACATCTGGGAGGCCAGGAATTGGGCTGTGGTGGAGGCGGGTGGGATCAGACTGCCAGCAAAGTGGGGTCACGGGGCTGGCAGCAATTGAGCTGGCTAGCAATTGGGAGGCTAGCAGTGCGGGGCTACTGTGCAAACCCCAATCTCAGCGCTGACAGATCAGCGCATGCGCAGTGGCATGTTCAACACTATGCTGCCGGCCTCTCCAACCGGAATCGGACCCACCTCCAGAGTTTTAGTGTGATTAACACTAGGACACTGTGATGGATAGCATGTGAAAGATTCATTTTGAAAATCCCACTGAAAAACCAGGGGTATTTACTCCAGTTTTTATGCAAATTCAACACTTAAGAGTTTTTTGGAAGAATCCTATCTCGTGTTTGATACTAGTTCAGCATAACCTCCTTACTCTTGTCCTTTGTGCCTCTATTAATAAAGCCTAGGAAATAGTATACTTTATTGACTGCACCCTCAATATTTCTTGTCACTTTCAGTGATTCTGCACATATACACTTAGATCCCCTTTCACCCTCTTTAGAGTTGTATCCTTTATGCTGTATTATCCCTCCATGTTCTTCCTACCAGATAGAAGTATGTTATATTTTTAACACTGAACTTCACCTGCCACCTATCCACCCATTCCACCAATCTATGATCCTTCGGTGTTCTATGTTCTCCTCTTCACACTTCACAATGCCTCCAAGTTTTATGTCATATGCAAACTTTGAAATTGTGCCCTGTAGATCATGGTCCCAACCATCGGTATACATCAGAAAAAGCAAAGGCCCCAACACTGGCCCCTGGAGACCTCCACTTCAAATCTTCTTCCAGCCCAAAAAACTTCCATTAATTACTACTTTTTGTTTTTTTTTATTTGTTCGTGGCACACGAGCATCTCTGGATAGCCAGTATTTATTGGCCACCCCTAGTTGCCCTTGTTCAATGGGCAGTCGAGAGTCAACCATATTGCTGTAGTTCTTGAGTCAGAAGTAGGCCGGACCAGGTAAGGATGGCAGATTTCCTTCTCTAAAGGGCATCAGTGAAGCAGACGGGTTTTTCTGACAATCGACAATGGTTTCACGGACATCAGTAGATTCCTAATTCCAGGTATTTTTTATTGAATTCAAATTGTCAGTCAATATCATATCCATCTTGCTACTTTCCCTTTTTCGCATGAGTTATCTAATCTGTCACATGGCATTTTATCAAATGCCTTTTGGAAGTCTATGTACTTCGACATCATTACCCTTATCGACCCTCTACGTTACTTCTTCAAAAAACTCCAGCAAGGTAGTTAAACATGGTTTTCCTTTATTCTTGCTGGCTTTTCTTAATTAAACTGCATTTGTGACTGCTAATTTTGTCCCAAATTATTGCTTCCAAATTTCCACATCCAAAGTTAAACTGACTGGACTGTGTTGTCTTTGATTCTGGTTTCTCAAGGATAGCCCATTAGCACTTCATATCCTGGCTGATACATGAACTGTGAGTGAGGATTGGAGTGCTATTGTCTCCTGTAAAGTCTTTTCGACATTATTGTGGATAAAAGAGAGATTAACTGAGAGATTTCAGCAATGTACCTTATTTGGTATTTGGAACGCTTAGGGAGAAGGTTCCACAATAATTGCCTTAGCCAAATCTAAGTTGCGTGAGCTTAAACATGCTTCTTGTCTAATTTTATGATCCCTCTTCACAATAATGAAAATTTGTACTCATATACAGCCAGTGAAATGTGACAAGGTGTTTCACATTCATCAAGCAAGCATTGACAATGAGCCACATAAGGAGATATTAGGATAGCTGAATGAAAGTTTAATTAAAGAGGTTTTAAGGAGCATCTTAAAGGAAGTGAGGTAGCAAGGCAAAGGACTGCAAAGGGCAAATTCCGATAGGAGGGATTTCAACAAGGCATTCCAGAAAAAATGCAAACTTACTTGGGAGATGACAACACGTTCAAGGACTTGAGAGGAAATAGGTTTGCAAGGATGGTGGGATCAAGGGTTGAGATTTTGAGCAGAAGCGTGATGATGACAGATTGAAATGGTAGAAGCTCAATATGCAAAGAGAGAGAATCTTGAACAATATTAGCTGTCACTTAGACCAGATGGGAAGGAAGTTGGATAATCAGCAGTTTAGTGAGAATAGAACTGAGAAGGCAGGAGGTGAGTCCCATGGACAAGCTGATCTCAGAGGAGAGATAGGAGCAAGATAAAACATAAGGGGTGGAACAAGTTGAGATGTTCAAAGGAGAAGCAGTTGCCAGAGCAAGGAGCCAGGCCAAAATGAGATTTGGTAATCAAAAGAAAAAACACTGGAAAATCTCAGCAGGTCTGGCAGCATCTGCAAGAAGAGAAAAGAGCCGATGTTTCAAGTCTAGACGACCCTTTGTCAAGGCTGGTCATCTGAACTTGAAACGTCAGTTCTTTTCTCTCCTACAGATGCTGCCGGACCTGCTGAGATTTCCCAGCATTTTCTCTTTTGGTTTCAGATTCCAGCATCTGCAGTAATTTGCTTTTATCCAGTGAGATTTGGTAATAGTTGCCATACTGTCATTGTGACAGTCTGGAATGGGTGAATGGTGGAATATTTGGTGAGTTCGAAGGACTACCTCAAAGAGGAAGGTATCATCGCCTGATGGAGGTAATTTTGGAACGAGGATAAAGGTGTACAGCGTCAGTGGCAGAATGGAAAGAAGATAGTGAAGCAGGAGAACATCGTCAAATCAACAGAGGCACACCCTAAAAAAGAGGGACCTACCACCTTGATTCAGGTGTGCACTTATGGCGGAAGACCCTTAATAATGTAGCATTGGCCTCACCGTCGACAATCTCCCCTCACTGAATCAGATGTAGAAATTAGCCAGTTCCCTCATTGGTTAAGAAAATTAGGAATCAGTTCATTACTTTCTTAATTTCTGTTCTGTTTTTTCTTGAGAGACCAATAGCATCAGATTGACCAGCAGAGGTGAGCCATCTTTAAAACAAATGGAACCAAAGTGTAGCATTATGACATCCTACGGTGGATTCTAGATAATCTAGATCTTTTGGATCTAAACATAAGTTGCAATGCATTAAATCATTGCCCATTGCTTTCTTTGGCATCCATGTGCAACGTTCAATAAGTTATCTCAACCCAGTCATGAAATGTTTCACATTTTTAATACTCAGTAGAGTGGAGATGGGTTCATAGAGCTCCTACAGTGCAGAAGGAGGCCATTCGGCCCATCGAGTCTGCATCAACCAAAATCCCGCCCTGGCCCTATTCCCGTAACCCCCTATATTTATCCTGCTAATTCCCTGACACTAGGGTCAGTTTAGCACGGCCATTGGACAACTTTGGACTGTGGGAGGAAACCGGAGTGGCCAAAGGAAAGCCATGTAGACTCAGGGAGAACGTGCAAACTCCACACAGACAGTGACCCGAGGCCAGAATTGAACCCGGGTCTCTGGCGCTGTGAGTCAGTGTGAGCCATTGTGCCACCCAAGCACCTTCTAGAATTTTAATCACTTCTGCATACCTTTTGAAGTTCACATTTATTTGTTTAGACCGAGTTGCCACGTGTATGTGGAAAATCGGCTGTGGTACACTGGTGAATGAGCTATTTTTCTCCATAGATTCTAGTTATCCAAATCCTAAGGATCAGATTTCTCGGTGAACTGATACTGTTTATGAGAACGCTGAGGCCAGAGGAAATGACGGTTATTATTATTACATGGACGGAACATCAGATATCGATGAAATAGAATCACTTGCTAAGTGCAAGTCATAAAATCTGCCTAACGTTTAGTGCTGACTGCTTAATGGAATCATTCAACTAAGAAATTTAAATTGGCTCTGTAAGTCCAGACAATTCTCTTGAAATAAATCATCATCTCGACACCATTCTTCAAATACTAGGACAGTTCAAATTCAGTCACTTGTTGGAGTACAAGCGGGTTTGTAAGCAGGCCCTCTGAGCAGGAACAGCTTAGGTAGGTGAATTGTTTTAGAAGACTTATTGCTCGTTTCCCCTCTGCCTTCCCACAGGCCAGCATTTTAACACAGAGCTGGAAATGTAGATCAAGAGAAAGATTTAGACTTCTTAAGTTCTAGTTCTGACAGGCAATTAGAATCCCAAAGTCACTTTAATGCAAAATCCCCATTGTTCAGACCAATGCCAGTTTGTCAGGGAAACGAGTGGGATCGGTTTCTAGAGACAACTGACCAGCCATTTAGATTTGGGTCATAGGGTCCGTGTATCATTGTACAGTTTGGATTCCAGCTTCTAGCTCCCAGATTGCATCTTCCTCACACTTCTTGGCCGACTTTTTTTCTCCCTTACTAATCTCGCTTTCTTATCGTGAGTTTTATGACAGATACTTGCATTCTGGTGGAGGAACTCTTGGAGGAAGGGGAACAGCAGTTTCAGTTGTCAGTGGCAATAGTAGCTGCACCTATCAGAACATAGCATGTGAGGGAACTGTCTGCTGGACTTAGCATTTAGTATGAACAGGCCAAGGATTAGTGGGTGGGAGTTTTCCAAAATGGTGGTGGAACCATCATTGGGATGGTCAGTTAGATGTCCAGTGAACATGAAGTGGGACATTGCCCATATCATTGCAACTGAGTACAATTAAGAGGCAATAGACTGGGGAGGCAGCAAAGTTAGTCTGCCACACCGCCTGCTGGCAGCTCTGGAGCCTCACCTGTCCCATTGAGAGTGGTACTTGTTGCCGAGGCTGCTAGCAGAATGCAAAACCACCTCAAAATGGAAGCGCCCTCAGAACATAAGCACTTTATAAAGCACCAATCGGATGAATGGAAGGAAGACCTCTCCAGCTTTGGGATCATGGAGGTGCTAAAATGCTGAAGGCCTGGGAAAGTCAACCCTACTTCAGTCTTCATTGACACACACTGGCTGTGTACTTGAAATCAGTGTTTCTATTTTGAATCTAATTTGACTCTTCTTCAAAACTCTTCAATCAACATCATCAACTTGTTTGGGGGTTACTATTTGATAGAACACTGCGTTGAACCAGCCATATAAATATTATGGGTCAGTGGCTGGAATTCTGAGGTAAGTAACTCATTTCCTGATTCCTCAAAGCCTGTCCACCAACTACAAGGCCCATGTCAGGAGTGTGATGGAATACTCTCCACTTTACAGATTGAATGCAGCACCAACAGCACTCAAACAACTTGACACCATCTATTGCAAATCAGCCCCCTTGATTGGGACCCTCCACAGCACCTTAAACATTCACTCTGCTCCCCGTACCTGGCCACCCCCCTCTCCTCCCTGCCCCCAAGCCTCCCCAACCATATATGCATAGTGGTCACAGTGTGTACCATCTACAGGAGGCATTGCAGCCAATCATTAAGACTATTTTCTCAGCACCCTCTGAACCTGCGATCCCTGCCACCTAGAAGAACAAGAGCAGCAGATGCACGGGAACCCCACCAGTGGAATTTTCCCTTCAAGCCGCACGTCATCCTGATTTGGAAATATAACACTGTCACTGGGTCAACATTCCCTGTCCTAACAGCCCTATGGCTGTACCTACAACAGATGGACTGCAGCAGTTCAAAAAGCCAGCTCACCACCACCTTCACAAGGGATGCAATAAATGTTGACCTAGCCTGCGACACCCATATCTTGTGAAAGAATGAAAATATTATAGTGTTTACTTTACAACTCGGTCATGCAGATGGACCTGTGTTTGGAGCAGGTAGCAGTAATCCTGATCAAATTAGAAGATTAGGGGCAAGGCAAAAAAGCCGCAGGAAATAGAGAGTCAAGTCAGGAATCTGCAGCAAGCGATATGAGAAATATTAATGCAATTCAGATAATATGTTTTAAAGTTTAAAGTAAAGTTTTTAAAGTTTATTTATTAGTCACAAGTAAGGCTTACATTAACATTGCAATGAAGTTACTTTGAAATTCTCCTTGTCACCACACTCCAGCACCTGTTCAGATCAATGCATCTAACCAGCATGTCTTTCAGACTGTGGGAGGAAACCAGAGCACCCAGAAGAAACCCATGCAGACATGGGAAGAATGTGCAAACTCACACAGTGACCCAAGCCAGGAATCAAGCCCGGGTTCCTGGCACTGTGAGGCAGCAGTGCTAACCACTGTTTACTCTCCTGCTCTGACAACTTGTATGAAGTCCATGCCCATAAGCAGTCATTATCTCATCGTTCACCAGACGCTTAATCCTGCATTAAAGAACTTAAAACTATTCAGCTAACTTCTAAATCAATAATCTACAGGCAATCGAGATCAGAATCTGCTATAAAACCACACTGCGGATCAAATGCCAAATGTAATAAAGATGATGAGTTTCAATCTCAGTTAGAATATTTGCTTTCTGCTAAATTTTTCATCCAATTGTCAATTCATATGCCCTTCTTATCAGCAGGGTTCCAAAACCCCCAGTGTTTTCAGCTAAGCTGCCAGTAGTCTGCTGCTGCTGCTCTTCCTCATGTCACAGCCGCAAGAGCATAAAAGAAGACCTTGAGATACTCGATGAATTCTGGATGTTTGAGCCTGCAAGGAGCCAGTGGCCAATTGGAAGACTATGGCTGTTGCTACCAGGGTGTCTGGCCCACAAAACTGCTGAAATTATGCTGCGTATTTCTCAACAGGGTGGCTAGGTTTCTTCTGGATCTAATGCCATGGAAGCACACATCTCTTTGATCCAAAGTGGACACCTGTCTCTGCAAGTTGCAGGCCATCCCAATTTCAAAGGGCTGCAACATTGCCTCCTGTAGCGAGGGCCTAACTATAGCATTTCTGGAGCTGTTTGCTCTTTCCAAGGTAGGCTGCATGGTGTTGAATCTGCGTGAGATAATAGCACACAGGCTGGCTGAGTGCTTTTCATACCTCCAGCCAACCATACCACTGAGACTTCTTGGCAGGTCTTCAGTGTCTCATATCTCTTCCTTGTGAGAGGCAAGCACTTATCCTCCTGTCACTCCATCTGAGGTCCTCAGTCGCAGCTATCTCAGCAGATCTGGAGCAGATCTTGCCCTCTCGTGGGGTCCTTACAGGACCACCACTGCTTCTTGCATCAGTTGCTGCTCACTTATGCTGGGCACTTTGCCAATTACTATCGACCATCAATCCAAGAAAGCAAGAATTTATCGTACATGATCACAGAATGTCCCAAGGAGTCCTATGGCCAATAAAGTGCTGCCATATAGGAAATGCCAATTTGTGCACAGCAACCTCCCACAGACAGCAATGTTATAACCAAATTTTACATTTTTATGATGTTAATTAAGGGATAAATATTGGCCAGGATGTTGGGGCTGAGGCACCTGCTCTTTTTAGAAATCGTACCATGGGATCCTTTATCTATCACAGAATCATAGAATCCTACAGTGCAGAAGGAGGCCATTTGGCCCATCGAGTGTGTATCAACCACAATCCCACCCAAGCCCTATCCCCATAACCCCAAGCTTTTATCCTAGCTAGTCCCCCCTGATGCTAAGGAGCAATTTAGAATGACCAATCCACCTAACCCACATGTCTTTGGATTGTGGGAGGAAACCGGAGCATCCAGAGGAAACCCATGCAGACATGAGGAGAACATACAAACTCTGCACAGGCAGTGACCCAAGCCAGGAATCGAACCCGGGCCCCTGGTGCTATAAGGCAGCAGTGCTAACCACTGTACCACCATGCCACGCCTGAGGGAGAAAGTAGGACCCTTGGTTTAGCCTGTCATCCGAAAGTTCAACATTTTCCTTACTATTTCCTGTGACTTTTGTGCTCAAGTGTCTGCAGCATGGCTTTAACTCATAACCTTCTGATTCAGAAAAGAGATTGCCTTCACCCAAATCTCATGGTGGCTTCCTATTTATCCAGCTTACCTGATTCAATCCAGCCCTGAATTCAATTCTATGCAGTGGGCCATAACAGCAATGCTACTGCAAAAACACATGAAATGATACTCAGGGGAGGATTCAGTCATTCCAGCCACAGTGCTGTGCAGAGTTCATTCATCCCCTACCATTGATGGATGTGGCAGGTTGCTTGGCTGAGATCACATGCCATCAGCAGAGGTTTGTTGACCAAGAGGTGATATTGGGCACAACCTGAAGACCTGTGTCAAGGTGTTAAAGCATTGACTATTCAAGAGAAAATTAGATACAACTCTTTGGGCTAAAGGGATCAAGGGATATGAGGGGAAGAGGGGGGGAGATCAGGATATTGAATTTGACGATTAACCATGGTCAAAATGTATGGTGGAGCAGGCTTGATGGGCCGAATGGCCTACTCCTGGTTCCAGTTTCCAAGTTTCTATTAACATTCTCTAAAACAGTACTGTGGTTGGAATGACTGGATCCTCCCTTGAGTAGCATTTCAAGTGTTTTTACATTAGCATTATTGTTATGACCCACTGTATCAAATCAAAAAAGGTTTACTTTCCTTCAATAATATATGCACAGCGGAGAATTTAAACAGAGATTATGGGCAGGATTCTACAGCCTTGCCCGTCCCAAAACCATAAAACCTGCCTGAGGTCAACGGACCTTTTTGTGTTCCCCCCCTCGCCCGCTCTGATTCCTGTGGTGGACGGGGCGAAAAAATTCCAGCCCATACATCTGCGTTTTCATTGAATGGTGAGGCTCTTATTTTAACTCACTGAGGAATAGTAATGTTTAATTTACTTTTTCGGGATCTTGAAAATGGTTCTGGAGATGGATTTATGAGGTGGTAATGTGCTAGAGATTATTGAGGAACGTACTAGATAGCAATTATATTCGCATTGGCTGAAATACACACGCGTGCTGAGATAGTGAGCCATTACTGTGATAAAATTAAGATGGTCGCGAAATGAAATTTGATAAAATATTCACATCCAGGATTGATTTTTAAAAAATTATAACTTTTACTGTTCAATGTTGGGTTTGTTCAAATAGGCAAGTGATAGATTAATTTATTAGTTATGAGGAGGTGATGGCCTAGTAATATTGTCGCTAGACTATTAATCCAGAAATCTAGCTGATGTTCTGGAGACCTGGGTTCGAATCCCACCATGGCAGCTGGTGGAAATTTAATTCAATAAAAAATATCTGAAATTAAGAATCTATTGATGAGCATGAAACCATTGTCAATTGTCGTAAAATCCCACCTGGTTCACTAGTGTCCTTTCGGGAAGGAACTCTGCCTTTCTTACCTGGTCTGGCCTACATGTGACTCCAGGTCCATTGCAATGTGGTTGACTCTCAACTGCCCTCCAGAGGCAACTAAGAATGGGCAATAAATGCTGGCCAGCCAATGACGCCCATGTTCCACGGATGAATAAAAAAAAGTTCCCAAAACTGTAATCATGGGTCAAGTAAGTATAAAAATTTTCTAGGTGTACATTGATGCTTAAAAGAGTTCTTGATGGTTGAAAAAAAATGATTGAATGCCAGGCAGTTTGACTGGCGATTCCACAAAACAAAACTAAAAGCCAAACAGGTCGTGACCGAATAAATTCAAAACAGGAAGTGCCTGCTACTGTACCTAACAACTTCTGATTGAGGACTCACAGCTCACAAAGGCAGTCCTGGGAGTTTACTACAGTGCCAAATGTTCCCCTTGGCAGGAATAAACACTGCTGTTAGAAATTAAGAATTATAAGCAGTGATGGAAATCAGAAACTTCTCTCTTTGGGCCAAGACTAAGCAGTTTGAGTTTTGTCCCTGTCTGTAACCAGAGAACAACAAGCCCATACCAACTGCTCCAGGCTGCAGTATATTAAAAGGAAGCAATCCTTTCCAATCTGGCTAAAACTGAGTTTGTTTTCAGCGAAGAATCCAATTATGGTATTAGTGGAAGGGAAGTCATGCACGAAACATATAAAATCTAAAGAAATTACCAGGATAAATCAGTTTCCAAAACAGATTATTTTAAAATTTATTACAAAAGGTTTCTTTTGTCATTTTTTTGTTTTTTTTCTTAACTTTATCACACTCATCATATTGGATGAATAATGTTTTCACAAGGTCTCAGCATTCCCAGATCAGACTGAGCTATCTTCAGAGGGCAGAACTTTCACCCCTGAGTCAGGAGTGTAGAGCCTATAAAACTCCCAACTCTGCAAATCCCACTTGGAAAAAGGTGCTCTGAATGATCAAACTTTCTTCAGGGGGATAGTGGTCATGTAGGTTCTGGGGAAGCAAAGGATGGGAAGGGGGATTTGTTAATACAGGTGAGCCCCAGTCTCCCTGGAAAGAGTTTCGAGGTACCCACAGGGGATGCCAATGTGGAAGCAGTGGGTTGTGCGGAAGGCCAGTCTCATACCATCACCATTCACTCCCCACCATACTACTCATGTCCCACCCATGTTAACTCATACACTCTCATGCTTCCCCACCCATCTCCTATGGCCCCATAGTCACAATGCCAAACTATGTCCCTCTACCCACCTCCAAAACTCTTCACATCCCAATGCCTACCTTTGCTCCCTACCCCTACCCCTATGGGCCTTCATACCCCTATGCCCCTCTAACTACCCCTCAATTTCCATTCACATGCCCCCAATCCATCCCTTACAGTCTTACATGCCCTTTCCTTCTCTACCCAAGTTTCAATGGCCTTTCATACCACCATGCCAACCAATGTCCCTCTACCCTTCATGCCCCTATATACACTTGCTAACTTACTTCCAATTCAACCAGTGCTCGTCATCAACTACCGTTTGCCATTATACTCTCCATGCCAGTTGAGCCAGTATCTACCATGGAAGAGCCATAAAAACCATGTTGAAACAAATTAAAGTGCTAAATAACTATTGCAATTATTTTATAAGAAAACACTCATTCATAAAAAAATTCAATACATTTAAATTCCTTCAACTTCTTTATCTCTTATAAAAGCAAACATTTTATTGAAGTACTTAATTCTTTATGAAACACATATTTGTAAATATAGCTGCACATCAAAGACATTATAATGACTTGGAATTACCTATCAAACTGTGAATTGACAGGCACCTCACTGATAATCATGAATTGTGTAATGAGACATGTAGCACTAATCCTATAATGATAATCCTCAGGCTTAGTATACGGAATGAAATTGCAAGAACTGATTTTTTTTAAGAGTACGTACCTTTTTAAAATTTAATTAAAATTTATTTAATTTTTTTAATTTAAGTCCTCAAAAGCTTGCAAGTTCAGCAGTTTACACATATCTACTCTTACCAATCACAACAGACACTTTACCTCTCCGAAAAGGAGTACTGCTTGTATCATTAGCACCATTTCTAAATCTATATTTGGCTATGGAGTACACATGAATCAAAGCATTGAGGGGAGTCCCCATATGAATCACAGAATCCTGAATCATACAGCGCAGAAGAGGCTCTTCAGCCCATCCAGTCCGCGCCAACACATTCAAAACACCTGAACTCCCACCTAATCCCATTTGCCAGCACTTGCCATGCTTCTACTATTAGATATCAACATCAGGAAGTACAGTTGCTCCTCAAATTGGTCATGCTGTGGAGATGCCGGCGTTGGACTGGGGTAAACACAGTAAGAATCTCACAACACCAGGTTAAAGTCCAACAGGTTTATTTGGTAACAAAAGCCACTAGCTTTCGGGCCTCTGAATTGGTCAACATGTCTCATTTAATATCAAATAAATTCAACTGGGAAATGTGATAAAACAAATAATTGGTTTCAGTTTTTACTTGTCGGCCCATCTGTGAACACTACCATAAGCCAAAAAACACAGGAAAGCAGAAACAAAACAAAACATCTGCTCTGCTTCATTTAGGCAGAAATCAAATTGATTTGAAATACTTTCTTCAGCTGTTAAAAACACAGCAGTAGCGAGACATGCAAGACTGGAGAATTCTGACCAGTATGTTTAAATGTGGCCATTTCTAAATTCCTCTACCTTCCTAACCTCAGATGTAAACCTCCCCAAACAACATCCCATATGTTTGAAAACTATAATGAAATCCAGCAATGGTTACCACACTAGGCATCGATGCATTTTGGTGGTCTTTCCGAATTAGGATGGAGGCACCTGGCTTCTCAAACACTCTTTCTCCAGGCACAAGTTGTTGGGATTAGACACAGTTTGCAGACTCAAAGCACCCTTGCATAGGGTAATCTTCCTTCTGTCTTTCCCTTTGGGTCTTCTCTTATCTGAACTAACCTTTTCAGAAGTCACTTTTAATTACTTTTATTATCTGTTCATCTTTTAGAGTGCAAGTGTACAATTCACCCCCATCACCTCTTTTGAACTTTTATCATCATTACTTTAACCTTTGACACTTTATCTCCACTGTTACCAACCTGCCTCAGGTAAAAACGTATTTACAGTATTGCCAGGCTAATCAGCGTATCAAAAACCTTAGTTTCTTCACCCAGCCAACCTGTCTTTCCATTTTAAAATGGTTTGTTTGTTTTTAATCATACGACCACCAGAACACAACCCCAGCTATTGGATTCCTTTTATTTCCATTTTATCATGATTTCCTAATACATCATGATAAGGAAATTAACCTTATAGTAGGAAATCTCATAATTCCTGCTTTTACTGTGCATTACTTTAAGAGTTTTGTGTTTGCAGGACCCTGAAACCACTTTGCCACATTCATGTTCTTATGATTGGGCCTATAATTAAGAAACTTATATAATTAGACAGGATAGTATCAGAACGAATGTTCCCAATGGTGGGGGAGTCCAGAACTAGGGATCATAATTTGAGGAAAAGGGGTTTTTAGGACTGAGGTGAGGAGAAACTTCTTCACCCAGAAAGTGGTGATTGTGTGGAATTCACTACCACAGAAAGTAGTTGAGGCCAAAATGTGTGATTTCAGGAATTAGGTATGGTTCTTGGAGCTAAAGGGATTAAGCGATATGGGGGAAAGAGGGGAGATCAGGATATTGAATTTGATGATCAGCCATGATCAAAATGAATGGCAGACCAGGCTCAAAGGGCGAAATGGCCTACTCCTGCTTCTAGTTAAAGTTAACTTAAAGTTTATTTATTAGTCACAAGTAAGGCTGACATTAATGCTGCAATGAAATTACTGTGAAATTCCCCTAGTCGCCACAGTGCAGAACGCCTGTTTGAGTCAATGTACCTAACCAGCACGTCTTTCAAACTGTGGGAGGAACTGGAGCACCCGGAAGAAACTCACACCAACATGGGGAGAACATGCAGACCTCACACAGACAGTAACCCAAGCTGGGAATCAAACTCGGATCCCTAACGTTATGAGGCAGCAGTGCAAACTATTGTGCCACCGTACCATTTCTAGGTTTTTATCATATTATTGACTTAGGATCATGCTATGAAGACAGAACATGTTTGAAAAGTAACGGATGCATGCAGCGAGACATATATCTTTTGATTCAGTTGTGGACTTCACAATTCTGAGGGGAAAAAAGTAACAAATTTAAAAAAATAAATAAATTCATGACTGTCGTGTTTTTCTCTTTCAGTGATATAATGAAGCTGGGAGTTACCCTTTCTGGACATCAGAAAAAGATAGTGAGCAGCATTAAGCAACTGGAAACACACACAAAGAACAGTCCGGTTGCCGTGTAAACTTCAAGTCAAGTCATTGTGCGACAAGAGAGTTAACCAATGAGAAAGACACCGCAATGGTATGGCGACTGTTAATGTAATGGAGACCGCAAGATGGGAAATGGCTTTGGTCAATTGGTGTGGTGTGTGAAAGACTTTCAAACTCTATTAAGTGTAAATGCCTTAAAAAAAAAGGAATGACGGCTCTGTTTTCTACCTTTTTTATATATTGAAAAAAAGGTGGTATGTTTAAGTATTATTTATGACGGTAAGAAAATTAAAATCTTGAAACCTTTCATCGGCAGGCAGGAGAAGGAAATCTAGTTCAAATCTGTCATGGGGAAGAAAGGAATTTCTTTTTGTTTAAAAATAAAAGAAAAAAAATATTCTAGTTAGAGATAAATGAACTTTTGGACATTGGTAAGCCAATCTATGAGTTAGAAGCAGCAGATGCAAAGCAAGCTTGAGTGTGGCATTCAGTTGTTAAACAGGTTAAATTATTTCCTAAAACAAACCCGACAAGATTTGGCAATTGGTATCTCGCGGTGAACGGAAAGTTGAATGAATATCTTACGGCATTATGTCTCAAATAATTAATAGATCATATTTTAGACTGCTGTCAAAGTGAAGACCCCTCCCAACTTTTCCTATTGTTCTGCCATGTTGGACTGTGCACAGATGATCATTAAACATTAGCCTATACAAGGTAACCCAATTTCACGTATTCAAATGTTAATTCATTCTTTTTTTCGAAAAATGATCTGTTTCCCCCACAGTATTGAAAATTTTGTGAAATATGTATTATCTACATTAAATTTTTTATCTATTTTTGTCACAACATCTTGCCATTGTTCTTGTATTATGATTGTGTGCATTATTAACACACACGCACATACAAATCACAGTCTGCTGATTCAAGGTGTTTAAAGATTTATCTGAGAAATCTAAGGTGGGATACTCCCCAAAAAAGTCTTAAGTGTCGAATTTGCGTAAAAACTAAATCACGCTGGTTTTTCAGCAGAAGTTTCAAAGTAAATCTCCCATGCTCTGTGCACCACAGAGCGCACTAGTCTAATTCACTCTGGAAACCAGTGGATGAGGCCTATGCCCATCCAGAAGGCCGGCAGCATAGTGAGGAGTGAACCCTGTCTGTTGGCCTCCCAATTGCTGGCCAGACCTGCGATCTCTCATTGCCCATGGCCCATTTGCTGGCCCCCATGAATATGACTGGATCCAACCTTGACCCCACCTCCTTCCTGGTCCGCCTCGATCTTCCAGCAGCAGCCGCACCCCCCCCCCCCCGCCCCCCCACCCCGATGCCCCCTCCCCCTCCACTGGTAGTCCCGACTCTCCTCCCCCACTCCCTGCAGTACTGACCTCCCAGCAGGCTGCCCCATGTGATGGTCAGCCCTTATTGCTGGCCTCCTTCCCTCCCCCACCAATCCAACTGCAGAGTGGCAGCTTGATCATCCAGAAGCCCTGCCCCCAGCAAGCCTCACCCCCGTTAGGCCCCACTCCCTTGGCACTGCAAGATGGGCAGTACCAAGATGCCCCGTGGTCATTGGCACTTTACCCCTTGGGCAGTGCCAGGGGGCCCAGGCTGGCACTGCCAAGATGGTGGTGCCCACTCCTCTGAGGGGGTCTCGATTGCCTCCCCTTCACTGCAGCAGGGTCAGGCCACCAGCTCCCCGCAAGTGCGGTGCTGTAGTAAACTCCACTGAGTGGACAACTCTGGGGGTGGGGCAGGTGAGTGGGGTAGCTCACAGCCTGGAGATTTCATTTCCAGGCCCGCTAATAGGATTTAAATTATATTAAGATTACCTGTTGTATATATTAGGCAGCACTGCACTGATTCTTGGTGTGGACCTGATGGGGCCAGAAATACAGCGCTGGGAGACACTATCAAGGTGGCATACCCAGCGTGAATCCCGCAAATCAGTCACCACTGGAATCTCCTGGCTCACTGCATTAAAAAGCAGCGCAGCATGATAGGAGAATTATCCTTGCAGTCTTATATGACTGTGGCTCAGATTGGTAGGGTCATACACATAAGATCATTTTGTACTCGCACACTTCTTTCTCCTAATCCTCCTTGGACTGAGGAAGTATTTATCTTGTATTGCGTCCAAAAATAATACTAGATTAGAAGTTTCCAATTCCTTCCGTGTGTGCTGTAATTGCAGCCCTGGCCCATGTGTTCAACACATTGTTCTCAGACGGCACTCTTCGAGCTAGCCTCAGGATTTTACAGAATGTCACTTCACGGTGAGGATAGGGACGGATTTCACAGCAGGAGAAAAGCTCTCTCACTTCTCAAAGGATTGTGATGTGGATCCAAGTTTTAGTGCCTGCATAACTTGAACAGAACATTTTGGGCCCGATTTTACCATCAGGTTGCGCCCGTTTTCGGGTGCAAAAACTTGGTGAAGTCATGAGTGAGGAGAGTAGTGCGATCCGCGCCAGGCTCCGCGCCAGTACCTCCTCTACCAAGGCCTGAAAATGGCTGCAATCAGAACCACGCCCGAAACGGGTGTAACGGCCATGCATACATTTAAATTGACTTAATGGCTGCACGCTCAATCATACCAGCACGTTCCCCTTCACCATCACATTCAACAATTCAGATCCAGCACGAAATAGACATGCTCTACAAAAGTCCAATTCGGGCGCACAAGTTAGCGAGGAGGTAAGTATCGAGCTTCCACCAGCTCTCTGCTTGTGATCAGTGGGGAGGGAGAGGGAGGGTCTGTTGCCACTCTGCTGGTGATCAATGCAGGTGGTGGGGGATAAGGGTGTCTGTAATGTTGTGGGGATGGAGCCAAGGGGAGGCATTATCCAGTCCGGGAGGGATATAGCAGGGGAACCGCGTTCTGTCATTATTTTTTCTGTGCAAGCGCTGTTGGAGGCACTGATCTGAACTGCAGGGTTTCAGGCACATAAAGCCCCACAGACAGGCTTCTGCAGCGCGATTCAGAATCACTGATATTTTTTCAGTAGAGTGCATATGGGAGTGTCTGAGAAAGGGCCTAAAAGTTGGATCTGAAACACTCCCAGTTTCAAATCCGCCCAGCACTTAGAAACAAAATGGTAAAATTGGGCCGTTTATTCTAGCCAGCACTGCAGCAAAATAAAGGTAAAATTTATTTATTAGTGTCACAAATAGGCTTACATTAACACTGCAATGAAGTTACTGTGAAAATCCCCTAGTCACCACACTCCGGCGCCTGTTCGGGTACACTGAGGGTGAATTTAGCATGACCAATGCATCTAACCAGCACATCTTTTGGGTTGTGGGAGGAAGCTGGAGCACCTGGAGGAAACCCATGCAGACACTAGGAGAACATGCAGATTTTGCATAATCACCCAAGCTGAGAATCAAACCCAGGCTCCTGGTGACACAAGGCAGCAGTGCTAACCACTGGGCCATCATGCCACCCTCCTGGGACAAACAATGGCATCTCTATTTGAATCATGCGCAGATTATTGTATACCTTCTATGCCACCCTGCTGGTTTTGCAATTATATGTCATTCAGGAGGGGGTGTTTTTATGGAAAATTTCTAAATTCACAGCAATTTTTCATGAATGTCTGCAAAGCTTTCCCAAATTCGGGCTCTTAATATTCATTCATGGGTTGTGTATTTACACTGGCCTATGCAACTGTCCAGTGAATGCAGTTCCATCTTAATAAGAATGATTCATTCAGGATATATTATCGAGCTGATAAAGAAATGCAACTGCAAGTGCTAAGTGCAAGCTCCAGCCCTTTAGAAATTATACTCTATTATTTACAAGCATTCTTGCTGCGTTTTTTCACCAATATACAGTACAGAGTGGTTTAAAGGTTACCTTAACCAGACAACGTGGCATTCAGATCATGTCAGTTCCAATTGTTTCTCTTTACTAAATATTGGCAATTTAACATCCCAGAGATCACATCTGAATCTCTGGGGAGTGGATGTTGCAAAGCTTTTCCATGAGTAAATTCAAGAGTGTGCTGTACCCTTATGCACCATTTACTACAACAAGTCAATATTTATGTCGAGAAAATGTCAGTGTGATTAGAATGCAGAAGAAAACATTTTAAAAATAGAGGGTAGGGAAGTGGGAATGATTTTGGAGTGCCACTTTACCACCAGGACAGAGAACTGGAGTCGAGGGCCTGTATGTGTTTTTGAATGCATGATATATGTGGGTCTCCAGTGCAGTGAGGGGGTATTGCATTGTTGTTAGATGAGACTTTAAACCAAGATTTTCTGTCTGCCTGCTCAGTTGAATGTTTGAACCTGTGCCCCCCTCCCCCTACCCGCCCCCCCTGCCCCCAACACCACCCCCCCACCCCCCCAACAATATTTGAACAAGAGACTGGATAAATCTTGGAAAACATTCCTCCCTCAATCAACATTACCGAAAGCATGTTAAACTGATGATTTGTGGGCAGCACAGTAGTCCAGTGGTTAGCATTGGCTACCTCACAACGTCAAGAACCCAGGCTCAATTCCAGCTCAGGTTACTGTGCGGAGTTTGCACATTCCTCCTGTGCTTGCGTGGGTTTCTTCTGGGTGCTCTGGATTCCTCCCACAGTCCAACGATGTGCAAGTTAGGTGGATTGACCATGCTAAGTTGCCCCTTGGTATCAAGGGGATTAGCAGGGTAAACACGTGGGGCTACGGGGATAGGGCCCAAATGGGATTGTTTTCAGTGCAGGCTCAAATAGACTCCTTCTGCACTATAGAAATTCTATTGTCTCATCAGACTTAATGGACTGGCCTGTGTAATTTGTCGATGTCATTTCTTATTGTAAAGTTTTCAGTAATTGATATGCTAGATATAAGAATCACGATTGGCATTCAGTCCCCAACAAATGAAGAAATCGTCCACTGAACCTGCTATTATAAATGTGGCCAATTATCACTTGGCAAGAGTGTGAATTGAAACTGTTAGAGACTTGATGCACAGCTGATCAGAAATGAATAGTGGGCATGAAGATGTGGACATAATTAAAGCAAAATAATGAGAGATGTTCAGAATAATGAGAAATCTTCTATTTGTAGACTGTGCAAAATACAAGATTGGCCAAGAAATGGATTCAATGCTTTACACAGAATAACAAAATTCTTTATAGATAAATGAAGTAGAATGAGGTTTGTTTTCCTACTTGGGAATCATTTTGAAGGAAGATAAAGCCTTTTATGCGTTCAAATCTAGATTAAAAACTCACTTTCATTTCATATTACAGTGCGCTCAGTGTGAGCAAATGGAATCATAGAATTCCTATATTGTAGAAGGATGCCAATTAGTGAATTGAATCGGCACTGACCACAGTCCCACCAGGCATTATTCCTGTAACCCCACTACCCTGCTAATCCCCCGAATGCTAAGATAAATTTAGCATGGCCAATCAACCTAACCCACATATCTTGGACTGTGGGAGGAAACCGGAGCACCCAGAGGAAACCCACGCAGACACAGGAAGAATGTGCAAACTCCACACAGATAGAGACCCAAGGCCGGAATTGAACCCGCGTCCCTAGCGCTGTGAGGCAGCGCTGTTAACCACTGTGCCACTGAATCGTTGCGTAACTGACGATTGACTGAATTCACCACTTGCTAAACATGCAAACAGGAGTATCAAAGACATTGATTCTTGATGAGAAAATGCCCCACATTTCAGTGAGTTGGAATGTACAATCACAGTTAGTCACAAATTGTGTACAATCTTTTTCGTCAACTAAAGAAAGAACTTGTATTTATACAGCATCTTTTAAGTTCTCGGAACATCCTAAAATACAACACATCAATGAAGATCTTTAGAAATTGTAGTCATGTAGGAAACACAGAAGCTAATTTATTCACAGATAGATCCTACAAACACATTCTTTAGTAATGTTTGTTGAGGAAAAATAATAAAATTGGCCAGGACATTGGGGTACTCTCTCCTGATCTTTTCTAAAATATTGCCATAACAGTACCTCAAAATACTGCCCTTCCATCTGAAGGGGCATTGGTTCGACACCATATCTGAAAGATGGCACCTCTAACAATGCAGTTCTCCAACAGTACTGCACTGAAGCATCAGCCTAGATTTTATAACCAAGGCAGGAATTCTCTGATCTCACACACCCCACCACCACTGCAAGCGAGAATGGAGAATTTGGCATTTCATTCACAGCAGCGGGACTGAAGAATCACAGCAGCGGAACTGGAGAATCACAGCAGAAGGATGGGAAGATCACAGCAGAGGGACTGTACTGTGTACAGTTCTGGTCACCCTATTATAGAAAGGATATTATTAAACCAGAAAGAGTGCAGAAAAGATTGACTAGGATGCTACCAGGACTTAATGTAAGGAGAGGCTGGATAGACTGGGACTTTTTTCCTTGGCGTGTAGCAGAATTAGGGATGATCTTCTGGAGGTCTATAAAATAACGAGGGGCATAGATCAACTAGATAGCCAACATCTTTCCCCAAAGGTGGTGGAGTCTAAAACTAGAGGGCATAGGTTTAAGGTGATTGAGGAGAGATACAAAAGTATCCAGAGGAGCAATATTTTCACACAGATGGTAATGAGTGCCAGAGGTAGGAGTAGAGAAAGAACATTCAGGCAGTTACATGGGTAAGATGGGTGTAGAGGGATATGAGCCAATTGCAAACAACTGGGGCAAGCTTGTTGGTTAAAAAAAAGGGGCGTTATGGACAAATTGGGCCAAAGGACCTGTTTCCATGCTATAAACCTCTATGACTAGAGGCTCACAGTCAAAGATGAGGTTGGAATGTTCTGGCCAAATCCTCTGGAGCTTGAACCCACAACCCTCTGACTCAGTGGTGAGGGTGGTACCACGAGCCTTGGTTGACACTTCTTTGAAACATTGGTGACCATTCCCCCAGACAGATCAGAAGTCTACTGACTGCTGATCATTTCCAGTATTGTGCCCCCTACAGGGTGGCAGCTGGTTAGTGTCAGTTAGCTTAGTTGGCTAGATTGCAATTCAAATTGACACGAGCAACAAAAGGTTCGATCCTCAGTTCAGCTGAGGTAGATTCAGGGACAGCCTCCTAACCTATCCTGCAGTAAAAATCAAGGGGTATATATGTGTAGAGAGAGAGAGAGAGCTGTGGTATAGTGAATAATCTCCAAAGCCAATCTGCAGGCAAGAGAACTGATAATAATGTCTTCTACATAGCAGTTTACAAAACAGGATTTGGAATAAACCATATGCATCTTGTGTACATAACAGTATTTGAGAATCCTATATAGTGTGTGACAAGCTGAAGTTACTAACAGTCCAGGATCTGTCACTGTTCAATGCAAAGTCTAGCTGGACCTTGAGTCAGACCAGGAGAGAGAGCAGAGCTCAGCGTTGTGGAGATGGTGGGTGGGAGCACTCACCTTTCTTCAGAAACATACTGCAATGAGGTTAGGAAGCACTCAGGAGACCTCTCAGCCATGTGAGCTCATTTTGAGCCCCACTTCGCACCATACAAACATGATGCTGAGTCCTTGTGATGAGGAGCAGCATCCTGGAAGGGGCTTGCTACTAGCTGACTTCAAGTACATTGGAGATCTGGATCTGCCTCTGGAAAGGTGCTGCCATTATCTCATTGATCACCCCAGAAACTGCTTCCCTTCAATGTCAAAGTGGCGGCAAAAGTTCAACTCTATGGATTTTTCCCCCAGTACTAACTGCTGTGAGTGGAATTTCTATATTTAGAAACCATTTTGACTTGAACTTAACAATGTACCGTATAACAGACTCCAGTTATAGACAGAAACTATTTTATTATTTAAACATGAAATGCAAATACCTATTAAATATTATTATAATGTGACTGCCAAAATAAATCCAAGTATTACATTTCATTTGGATGAGCTATGTGTGTATTATTGTACAATTATTCAAATTACAGCAGAAAAATAAATGGAAGTTTTGAGGGTGCTACTTATTAGATAAGGGCAAGGCAGATTTTCAATGCCTTTCCTCAATAACAAACTCACTAACCTCTATCATTACTCTCATATGATGGGGACAACTAATAATAGGATGCCTAACTTGACTACCCAATCAACGACCTCCTCATTTTCCAGTTAGAGAAATGGCATGTGGACTGTTTGGTAAGATGTGTTCCATAGCCTGGGACTCATATGCCAGAATTCTACCGCCCCACCCACCACGGAATCAGAGTGAGTGAGGGAGCAGACAACGGAAATGTCTGTTGACCTCGGGCAGGAATTTCCGATCTAGCTCAAGCGAGGCCGTAGAATCCCACTCATGGTCACAATTTGGGGAGACAATGGTGTAGTAGTATTGCCACTGGACCCAGAGCACTACTCTGGGGATTTGGGTTCCAATCCCACTAAGGTAGATGAAAAAGTTTGAATTCAATAAAAATCTGGAATTTAGAGCCTTAAGGATGACCATAAAACCATTGTCGATTGTTGTAAAAGCCTATCGGGTTCACTAATGGGGCGGCACAGTAGCACAGTGGTTAACACTGCTGCCTCAAAGCGCCAAGGACTTGGGTTCAACTCCTGGCTTGGGTCATTGTCTGTCCTGAGTCAGCACGTTCTCCCTATGTCTGCATGGGTTTCCTCCGAGTGGTCTCGTTTCCTCTCATAGTCCGAAAGATGTGCTTGTTAGATGCATTGGCCAAGCTAAGTTCTTTCTCAGTTTATTCGAACAGGCGCCGGAGTGTGCCGACTAGGGGATTTTCACAGTAACTTCACTGCAGTGTTAATGTAACCTACTTGTGACATAAATAAATAAATATATAAATAAATATTGCCCCGTTGGGAAAGAAATCTGCTGGCCTATGCACAACTCCAAACCAACAGCAATGTGATTGACTCTGAAATGCCATCCAAAAATGGCTGAGCTGGCCAATCAGTTGAAGGGTACTCAGGGATGGGCCTAGCCAGTGGTGCCCATATCTAATGAATTGGGTAAAATCACAATTCAGGTCATCCTTAATCTTTCACTTTTGGAGCAGGTTGCCACTTTGTCCACAATGCAGCTTTGGTTCAGCCACGTCTGCTGTCTTTGAGGGAGTTTGGAGGCAGAAACCTCAAGCTATTGAGCTAATGATCAGATCCTCATGCTGCATACTTCATCTGGATGGTGAGCTCTATGAAGCTTCCCAGAATGACTGGCACCATTTTAAGCACTTCAGCACTGATGAATGGGAAGGCTTGGTGCTACTCATCTGGCAGAGTGTGATGGTGGTGTGATGAACAGCAATGGGAACTGATGTGGGCCAGTACTGGAAGCCACTCAGTTAGTGCAGGCTCAAATAGCCCTGACATGGTGACATTTAGCTGCTTGTTTGCGATTCTTGTGCAGAGACTACAAGAACAAGTTGATGACAATCTACACATGTGCAACTTTATCAAGAACTTGCTAGCTAATGTTATCAAGAAAATGACCAAATGCCCAAAGGTGCCATCCTGGTCATCAGCCTTGTCAACTAAAGGACCATCCAACCAAAATAAACAGTTGAGCATTTATTAACTTAATGTCAAATGTTTATCGGGAGTGAATAATGAGACAGAGCCAAAAAAACTCAGAACACAAGTAACTACCTGTCAAATCTCACGACGTGGCTGGTCCCAGCTTGGAAGAGGCCTCCCATTGGATAAGTAAAGCGACCACTTACCCGAGGCCTCTTTCAACATAAAAGTAAGTGTCTTTTGTCAGTTGCCATTTGAGATAAGAATTGATCATTCTAATTTGTTATATAGACGATACAC
Organism: Carcharhinus amblyrhynchos; assembly: GCF_965287045.1. Taxonomy (NCBI): domain Eukaryota; kingdom Metazoa; phylum Chordata; class Chondrichthyes; order Carcharhiniformes; family Carcharhinidae; genus Carcharhinus; species Carcharhinus amblyrhynchos. The sequence continues at coordinate 23,678,905 of NC_137338.1, forward strand.
ACTGGCAAGGGTAAGCAATGTGGTTGATTCTTAATTGACCTTTGAACTGGCCTTGTCCGTTACTCAGTTTGAGGGCAATTACAGATGGGTATCAAGCGCTGACTCTGCCGCTGTTGTTTAAAAAGTGCATCTTCATGGGGCCCAGAAAAATGATCTGAGTGGCTGTTGCCATAGGAACAACCCATCCCTCTCCCCAACCTTCACACAATCTAGGTGGCTGGCAGAAGCTTTCTTCAGGCTCAATGTCCAGCCCTCAAATTGGCAAACTGCGACAGGATGCCTGCTGATTTCAGTGAGATGGGGGTGGGAGGGGGCTTCATTGCACCGGAATGGACAGCTGATCACTGGCTGGACAGCCAAAGGTCAAAGTCCACTTGAACATTTCCAAAGGAAGTTGAGAAAGCAGGAAAGCTAGATTAGTCTTGGAACAATTGGCTTAGGTTTGATTTAGAGCAATGAAGAACAAAGGACAAAGAAAATACAGAAAAGTACTGGAACAGGCCCTCTGTCGTCCAAGCCTGTGCCGATCATGATAGCTGAACTAAACTAAAAAAAGCCTTCTGCTCTTACTCAGTCCATATCCCCTTAATCCCTCCCTATTCACGTACCCATCCCGATGCCTCATAAATCTTAATAAAGTGCCTGCTTCCACCAGCTCCTCTGGCAGCGTGTTCCAGCACCCACCACATGTTGTGTGAAAAACCTCCCCTGCACATCTCCTTTAAACTTTCTCCCTCTCACCTTGAACCTGTGCTCCCCTGTAATTGACATTTCCACCCCAGGAAAAAGCTTCTGACTATCCATCCTGTCTATGCCTCCACCCTCTCATAGCCTCTGTCTTTCCAGTGAAAACAATCCTAGTTTATTCAACCTCTCCCCATAGCCAATGCCCTTGAGACCAGGCAACATCCTGGTGAACTATATTTGCACTCTTCCAAAGTTTTTGCGACCTTTTGGTAGTGTGATGACCAGAACTGCACACAATACTCCAAATGTGGCCTAACCGAGGTTTTATATAGCTGCAACATGATTTGCCAACTCTTGCACTCAATGACTTCTGAAGGCAAGCATGCCACATTCTTCTTAATCAGTTTGGCCTCTCTTTAATAATAACTTTTGAAGAATGGCATTTCATCAGAGCATATAGTGATTAGAAATCAGCTGAGTGATGCAGTCTGAGCAACATTTCTGAGAAGAATGTATTCCCCTCACCCTATTGCTTGTCCCACCACATGTAGTTCTGCAAGCTGAGGGCCATTCTGTTCAATTATTTGACATCAGCTGCTGCAGTTTCTATTCCTATTGAAATTATGGCTTAAGCTCTCAGGCAATGCTGGTATAAATAATGAGAATTAAAGCACTTTTATTAATAAGAATTCTGGACTGATGTCACTGGACTCCAACCTGTATTCAATCCCAACCCATCTTGTACACTAGAATCTGCCTCAAACAAAATAAGAAAATGCTGCAAAATCTCAGCAAGACTGACAACATCTGTGGAGAGAGAATAAAGCCAAAGTTTTGAGTCAGGGTGACTCTTCACCATAGCTGAAGACATGGAAAATTGGACAATATTTCTGCTATGGTGAGGATTTGGGGGGGGTGGGGGGCTATAATTTATTGGAATGGCATAGACAAAAAGACAGTGGGAATGTAAATGGTGATGATAAAGGCTGAGAATGGTGCTAAGAGAGCCCATTAAGAGATCAGAATGTGTAAATGGCAGAACAAAGGTGCAGAGTGTCAAAGGACAACCTGAGGAACGTAGCAATTAAGAACATAAGAACATAAGAAATAGGAGCAGGAGTAGGCCCTCTAGCCCTTCGAGCCTGCCCCGCCATTCAATAAGATCATGGCTGAACTGTCGTGGCTCAGTTCCACATTCCCGCCCTCTCCCCATAACCCTTAATCCCCTCGCTTATCAAAAACCCATCAATCCGCGTCTTAAAAATATTTAGCAAGGCAGCCTCCACCACTTCAACGGGCAGAGAATTCCAGAGATTCACCACCCTTTGAGTGAAGAAGTTCCTCCTCAATTCCGTTCTAAACCGCCCCCCCTTTATCTTGAGGCTGTGCCCCCTAGTCCTACTGTCCTTTCTGAGCAGGAAGAGTCTCTCCACCTCTATCCTATCCATCCCATTCATCATCTTATACGTCTCAATGAGATCTCCCCTCATTCTTCTAAACTCTAATGAGTACAAGCCTAGTTTATTCAGCCTCTCCTCATAGCTCAACCCCCTCAACTCCGGTATCAGCCTAGTAAACCTCCTCTGCACTCCCTCCAAGGCCAAAATATCCTTGCGTAAGTGCGGCGACCAAAACTGCACACAGTACTCCAGCTGCAGCCTCACCAATGCCCTATACAGCTGCAGCAAGGCCTCCCTACTTTTATATTCAATCTCCCTCGCTATGAAGGCCAGCATCCCATTCGCCTTCCTGACCACCTGCTGCACCTGCAGGCTGGGTTTTTGCAACTCGTGCACAAGGACCCCGAGGTCCCTCTGCACCGTCGCCTGCTGCAGTTTTTCTCCACGTAAGAAATAGTCCTTCCTACCATTATTCCTACCAAAGTGGACCACCTCGCACTTGCCAACATTAAATTCCATTTGCCAGTTCCTGGCCCATTCGCCCAGCCTATCTAGATCCTTCTGCAGACTCTCCAAACCCTCCGTGTAATTTGCCGTTCCACCAATCTTGGTGTCATCAGCAAATTTTGACACTATACACTTGGTTCCCTCCTCCAGATCATCTATATAAATGCTAAATAGCTGAGGCCCCAGCACCGACTCCTGGGGCACTCCACTAGTCACCATCCGCCAATCCGAATAGCACCCATTGACCCCCACTCTCTGCCTCCTATTTGACAACCAATCCTCTATCCACGCTAACACCCTACCCCCAACTCCATGCCCCCTTACCTTCTGCAATAACCTCTTGTGAGGTACCTTGTCAAACGCCTTCTGAAAATCCAGAAAGACCACATCCACCGGCTCTCCTCTATCCACCGCCCTAGACACAAGTGGGCTGTGGGGAAGCAAGTGTTGGAAATCAAGATGGAAAGTGAGATTTTAGAAATGAAAAAAACAAAAATAAGAATATAAAGTAATAAAAATCGCTGTTAAAGTTTAACTATTAATATCACAAGTAGGCTTGCATTAACACTGCAATGAAGTTGTTGTGAAAATCCTCTAGTGGCCACACTCTGACACCTGTTGGGGTACACTGAGGGAGAATTTAACATGGCCAGTATATCTAACCAGTATGTCCTTTGGACTTGAGTAAGATGAAAGGAAGAAATGAAATGAAATAAATGAGAATGGGGTGAAGGTAGAGGAGAGGATTAAATCTGCCTAAAGTGCCATGGTAAATGTGTGAAATGTACACCCGGTCACACAAGCTGTAACATTTCAGTCGAAGGGTGTATGAAATTGTTCTATAATAGCCACCTGGGCTGTGAAAAATAAACTTACCCATCAGCACAATTAAATCATCGATCTTATTCCAGACTTGGCTTGCTTCTGGAGACAGTGGACCAGGCTTACAGTCCCTGGAAGTGTACCACCAAATATAATAATTCCAAAAATGTTTGATGTTAACATGCTTTTCAGAAAATTCATTCATAGGTTGTGGGCAGCCTTTATGTCCCATTCCTTATTTCTCTTAAAAAGGTAGTGGTGAGCTGGCTTCTTGAACCGTTGCAGTCCATGTGATGAAGGTGATGCAGAGTGCTGTTAAATTGGGATTTCCAGTGTGTTAACCCAGTGACAATGAAAGCACAGCAATATATTCCCAATCAGGATGGTGTGTGACTGGGAGGGGAGCTTTGAACTGATGATGATGCTCGCCTGTGCCCTTCTCCTTTCTACGTGGCAGAGGCTGCATGTTTAAGAAACCTTGTTGAAGGAGAACATAAGAACATAAGAAATAGGAGCAGGAGTAGGCCATCTAGCCCCTCGAGCCTGCCCCGCCATTCAATAAGATCATGGCTGATCTGTCGTGGCTCAGTTCCACATTCCCGCCCTCTCCCCATAACCCTTAACCCCCTCTCTTATCAAGAACCCATCAACCCGCATCTTAAAAATATTTAGCGAGGCAGCCTCCACCACTTCAATGGGCAGAGAATTCCAGAGGTTCACCACCCTTTGAGTGAAGAAGTTCCTCCTCAACTTCGTTCTAAACCGCCCCCCCTTTATCTTGAGGCTGTGCCCTCTAGTCCTACTGTCCATTCTGAGCGGGTAGAGCCTCTCCACCTCTATCCTATCCATCCCATTCATCATCTTATATGTCTCAATGAGATCTCCCCTCTTCTAAACTCTAACGAGTACAAGCCTAGTTTATTCAGCCTCTCCTCATAGTTCAACCCCCTCAACTCCAGTATCAGCCTAGTAAACCTCCTCTGCACTCCCTCCAAGGCCAAAATATCCTTGCGTAAGTGCGGCGACCAAAACTGCACACAGTACTCCAGCTGCAGCCTCACCAGTGCCCTATACAGCTGCAGCAAGACCTCCTTACTTTTATATTCAATCCCCATCGCTATGAAGGCCAGCATCCCATTTGCCTTCCTGACCACCTGCTGCACCTGCAGGCTGGGTTTTTGCGACTCGTGCACAAGGACCCCGAGGTCCCTCTGCACCGTCGCATGCTGCAGTCTTTCGCCATGTAAGTAATAGTCCTTCCTACCATTATTCCTACCAAAGTGGACAACTTCACATTTGCCAACATTAAATTCCATTTGCCAGTTCCTGGCCCATTCGCCCAGCCTATCTAGATCCTTCTGCAGACTCTCCACACCCTCCGCACAATTTGCCGTTCTACCAATCTTGGTGTCTTCAGCAAATTTTGACACCATACACTCGGTTCCCTCCTCCAGATCATCTATATAAATGGTAGATAGCTGAGGCCCCAGCACCGACCCCTGGGGCACTCCACTAGTCAACAACCGTCAATCTGAATAGCACCCATTGACCCCCACTCTCTGCCTCCTATTTGACAGCCAATCCCCTATCCACGCTAACACCCTATCCCCAACTCCATTCTCCCTGACCTTCTGCAATAACCTCTTGTGAGGCACCTTATCAAACACCTTCTGAAAATCAAGAAAAACCACATCCACCGGCTCTCCTCTATCCACCGCCCTAGACACATCCTCATAGAACTCCAATAAATTTGTCAGACACGACTTTCCCTTAACGAAACCATGCTGCGTCTGCTCTATCAAACAATTCTCCTCAAGATGCCTTGCTATTTTCTCCTTGATCACGGATTCTAACATTTTACCTACAGCAGACATTAAACTAACCAGCCTATAATTCCCTGCCTTTTGCCTGCCACCCTTCTTAAACAACGGCGTAACATTAGCCGTTTTCCAATCTTCCGGCACTTCCCCGAAATCCAGCGATGTTTGGAAAATAATCACCAAGGCATCCACTATCACCTCTGCCATTTCTTTCAGAACTCTTGGATGCATTCCATCCGGCCCTGGGGACTTGTCCACAATCAGTCCCTCCAGTCTTTTGAGCACTGCCTCTCTAGTAACAATAATGTCATTCAGGCCCTCCACTCCTACCATCTTTCCATCGCTAACACCCGGCAAATTATTCACGTCCTCCACCGTGAAGACCAAAACAAAAAAGTTATTCAAGGCCTCAGCCATTTCCCCATCCCCTGCCACGAAGTCCCCCCTCTCATCCTCTAAGGGTCCAACGTTCACCCTAGCCAGCCTCTTCCTTTTTATATATTTATAAAAACTCTTACTATCCTTTTTTGTATTAAGCGCTAGCCCAGTTTACCCTACCCTTCTTTATCAACTTCTTTGTCATTCTTTGTTGACATTTAAACCTCTCCCAATCCTCTCCTCGCCCACTACTCTTAGCTACTCTAAGCGCATCCGCTTTTAATTTAACACTTTCCTTTACCTCCTTCGTTATCCACGGCTGATTATCTCTCCTCCTACGATCCTTTTTAACCATCGGAATAAATTTCTGCTGAGCGCCAAGAAAGATCTCCTTAAAGATCCTCCACTGTTCCTCAGCAGACCTACCTTCCAACGCGCTCCCCCAGTCAACATTCGCCAATTCCTCTCTCATCCTATCGTACTCCCCTCTGTTCAAACAAAGGACACATGTCCGGGAACCCACTTTCTCCTCCTCCATCTGCATCAGAAACTCCACCATACAATGATCACTCTTCCCAAGAGGATCCACCTCAGTCGTTTGCTATAGTATGACTTGTAGCTTATTCACACCGCTGTCATGTTGGAGAAAGTGAGTATTTAAGGTGGCAGAAGGGGTGCCAATCAAGCTTGATTGGCACCCCAATCTGCCACCTTAGTTTAGGTGGCTTTCTTGTGTTTTGCTAATGACGTGTTAGTCTTTAGTGTCTGATTAGAAGTTGGTATTGGTTTTATAGATGTATTAATTCCTTAACTTGATTTATTTTTATTATCTCTCAACAACATCTACATTTACAGGCATATCTCTCTGGTGAATTTTGTCACTCCCGGGAAACAAAATAACTTTATTTCCATCATTAGAACCATTTCCAATTGGCAGCACTGCCAAACAAAATTATTGTAACACTTCTGTCAACGCATTTATTTTAAATGGGTTCATAGTGGGGTTAATATAAAGCTACTTGAAAAAATCTAGGCAACTGTTTGGACAGAGTAGAGGAAACAATTTGCACTGGCCACATGATAACTTGCTGTTGCCACTGCTAATTAAAAAATAAGTACGTGCTTCATTCCAAACTCTGCTGGTGAAAATTCATTGTTCGGAATCACACAGTCGCTCTTTGAAGCATTTCGACCAGGATGTTTTCTTGAGAGGCTGTCTTGTCGGCCTTACTGTTCTCTTGTGCCATTGAGAAGCTCACAATTTGCAAAAAAAGAATAGCCTCTGAAGATTTTGCAGGCCTAACGTTTCCTAACCATGCAGATTAGACACTTCCTCTGCCAGCTACATGCATGGAGCCGATTCTGATCGGCAACATGCTTGGATCATGATGCAATGCAGTGATGACCAAGTACGCAACTGCTTCCACAGGTTTAGCGCTGCAAATGTAGAAAGTATCAAGTTACAGCGATGGAAGAAACGTGGGAAGGCTACGCAAAAATAATTCATCCTGCAGTGCTTTTCTTACTAAAATGAGCTCTCTAGGCACAGCAGTTTCACAGTACCAGCATCATCCCTGCCCCCTCAAACACAGAACAATTGCCACCTACCCACCAAGCAGCTGCTGCTTTCCACCAGTTTCGGATGAGCAGCGATTGAAATACCTCAGCCTTCAAATGGAACAAGTGTATTTTGTACTCGTACCAAACTCTGTCCCCCCACCCCCCCATCTGCTCGTAAGCTGCAAGGATGAAAATCTTCTTCGTGGTTCCTTTTCTTCTCTTTTTTAATCAATAAATGACACTTTATCACATCTGGAGATTTACCAGCATTTTCTGCTTTCCCATCTAGCCTGCACATTGCAAAACGCTAACGGGTGATTTAGCGTGGTCAATCCACCGAACCTGCACATCTTTAGGCTGTGGGAGGAAACCAGGGAGTATGTACAAGCTCCACACAGACAGTCACCCGAGGCTGGAATTGAACCCAGGTCCGACACTATGAGGCACTGTGCTAACCACTGTGCCACCATGCTGCCCATGTTTTACGCTAAGACTTTTAAAAATGGATTGTCAATTAAAATGTGCTTTGAGGTGGCATTCTTTTGCATTTCAACCATGGGCCGCATGGTAGCACAATGGCTAACGCTGCTGCTTCACTGCTCCAGGGACCTTGGTTCGATCCCTGGCTCGGGTCACTGTCTGCGTGGAGTTTGCACATTCTCCTTGTGTCTGCTTGAGTTTCCTCTGGGTGCTCTGGTTTCCTCCTACACTCCAAAGATGTGCAGGTTAGGTTGATTGGCCATGCTAAAAATTGCCCTTTGTGTCCTGAGATGATAGGCTAGAGGGATTAGTGGGTAAACATGTAGGGATATGGGGGTGGGGCCTGGGTGGGATTGCGGTTGGTGCAGACTCAATGGGCCAAATGGCCTCTTTCTGTACTGTAAGGTTTCTATGATTCTATAATCTTTCTCTTACCTTATGAGGAGACAAGGATGCATTCCCAAACACGAAAAGGCCTTTGAGGTTCAGTGAGTGTTATGTCAGAGTAAATAAAAACCTTTTGGCTGGGATTCCAGCTCCCCTGCCTCTCAGGCAGCTTTGGTAACAGGAGTGGAAGTTCTTACAAGAGGCTCAAATCTCGTTACACACCAGTGTGTAACGAGATTACACACAATCGCAGCCGCGCTTGTCCCTGTTCACCCACCACTAGAGGCATAATGTCAGGAATATCATTTCCTTACATTAACATCTCATTATCAGGCCCTAAGCCTGAACCATCTCCTCCTCCCACCCCGTAAGAATGTCCACTTATGTTGGCATGAGAGCAGACGAAACATGGCTGATCTGCCACAGCATACACCCAGCGAGCAGACCTCCCAGAGGAGCTCAAGTGAGTGCATCGCTCGGGGGTGGGGTGGAAAGGTGGGGGCGTGTCGAAGGTCAGTTTCGGCCACTACCCAGGCACTGTCTGGGGCACTGCCCTCTAGCACAACTCAAGAACTACAGTGCCCAGGCAAAGGCAGGGGGCAGTATCCGGGCAGTGCTGGTGAGGTGGGTTGGGGAGGAGGGGTGGAAGTGGATGGTGGTATATTTGTCTGTGGAGGGGGGACAATTCTAAATGAACTTTTGTGCAGTGGGGCGGCCTTTAAAAATGGCACCCCAGTCATCAAAAAGTGAAGTTGTTGCTGGGATGGGCTCAATCGGAGCTAACTCCACCAGCGTGGGGCCCAGCCTTGCCATTTCTTTCCTAAGTACAGGGCGATACAGCAGAGAAACCTACTACTAGTGCCAGCAGCTTCAATATAACTTTCCCCACTCGCTGTTGGTCTTTGCCAATATTCAGGAACATTCCTCCCATTGACTTGGTGGCCTTCCTCCATGGACAAAGATGTAAACTGATATTAAAAAAAACATGAAGGTGTGAAAAGCTGAAAACCAGACATGGGAGAAAGGCTGCTTAATTTGCCATTGCCTAATGTGGGAGAATAACTTGGCAGTTGATCCAGGTAACATAGTACGCCAGCCATCTTGCCCCCTGCTAAAGATATAGAGCAGAAAAATTCTGACTCTTTTTGAGATGCATCTTGACGCAACATCAGAGCAGCAGATTAGAAATTGTTTGCAACAGGAAGAGAGAGAGAAAAAGGCATCCAGAATCAACCAATTGTTTTAATGTAAGTATCGGGTCAGTCTGACGGAGTCACACCCAGGGTCAAGGGACCTCTCTCCTCTCTATAAATCTGATTCCATTTACTAGTCTAAAGTTGATTTATTAATATCACAAGTAGGCTTACATTAACACTGCATTGAAGTGACAATCCAAAATCCCCCAGTTGTCACACTCCAGCGCCTGTTCGGGTACACTGAGAGAAACTTTAGCATGGCCAATGCACCTAACCAGCACGTCTTTCAGACTGTGGGAGGGAACCAGAGCACCCGGAGGAAACCCACACAGACATGGGGAGAACGTGCAAACTCCACACCAACAGTGACCCAAGCTGGGAGTCGAACCCAGGTCCCTGGTGCTGTGAGGTAGCAGTTCTAACCACTGTGCCACTCTAAGCTTACCTGTGAAAACAACCTCCAATCAGTCAACAGTGGAAGGCATCACAACTGCAGGGACAATCCTACAAACTCAAAACCTTCGCTTCAGTCAATGTAATATCTCAAACTACCCGCAAACTACCAGGTCTTTAGAGGTTGAATTGGTTCAAAGCATTGTTTATATCTTTAACTGTAATTAATCCTTGTGTGTGCGTGCGTGTGTGTGTGTGTGTGTGTGTGTGTGTGTCCGTTCAAGTAACTCTGGATGGAGTTTTATGGTTCCAACAGCAGCAGAATATTGTTGCAGGTGGCACAGGAAAATTTGGAAACTGCCCAAAAATCACTGATGGGACTGGAAAATCCCAACCCTTATCTTTGTATTTCAACCATCTTTCTCCTACCTCATGAGGAGACAAGGAAGCATTCCCAAACATGAAAAGGCCTTTGGGGTTCAGTGAATGTTACGTACGTCAGAGTAAATAAAAACCCACTGGTCGGGATTTCCGTTCCCCTCTTTTCCAGGCAGCTTTGGTGACAGGAGTGGAAATTCTTGCAAAAGGCCCAAATCTCGTTCCACACCAATGTAAAAGCAGCCGTGATTGTCTTCATTCACCCACCACCAGAGACATAATGGGATTCCCGATGTTCAATGAAGGGAATATCATTTCCATACATTAACATCTTGTTATCAGGGGCAGCACAGTGGTTAGCACTGCTGTCCCACAGCTCCAGGGACCCAAGGTTCAATTCCCGGCGCGGGGCACTGTCTGTGTGGAGTTTGCATGTTGTCTGCGTGTGTTTCCTCCGGATGCTCCAGTTTCCTCCCACAGTCCAAAGATGTACGGGTTCGGTTGATTGGCCATGCTTAATTGTCCCTCAGTGTCCTGGGATGTGTAAGCGAGAGAGATGAGCGGGGTAAATGTGTGAGATTGAAGGGGTGGGCCTGGGTGGGATTGTTGTCAGTGCAGACTTGATGGGCCAAATGGCCTCTTTCTGCACTGTAGAACTTCTATGATTCTACTTCTACTATCTTTATTTCAGGACCTTTCAGATTATTAGTGAGAATTAAACCAACCTTTTCCTTTTAAGTAATACAAACTTTGCTGCTGAGTTATTTTAACTTGAATTACTCACACCAAGGGGGCGATTTTACCATTTTTTTCTAAGTGCTGGGTGGACTTGAAACTGGGAGAGTTTCAGATTCGTCTCTTGGGTGAGCTTCCAGGTCCTGCACCCAACCCCACCCCCCCATATGCACTCTGCCTGCAAAATTCTGAGCAAGGCTATTGCTTGCTGCAGAAACCTGTGGGTGGGAGGTTTAACACTTACAGGGGGAGGTAGTGCGCATGTGCAGGCCTCTGATGTTGCATATGCGCATTAGTAGCAGCAGGGGTCTGATAGACAAAGAGAGAGCGGTCGGGCCTCTGCCAGTGCAGGCTGCCTGAAGCAGCTCCCTCCCCTTGCAATCTCAGGGGCCCATAGCCTGAGATACTGACTCGCTGACACCAATCCCCCCACCCCCGGCCACCCAAACCGATCACGGACACCTCCTTCCCCACTGATCACGGACCCGCTGCCCTCTCCCCACTAATCGCGGACATGCCACCCTCCCCCATTGATCGCTGCAGAGTGGCAGTGGGACCCTCCTCTCTCTCTCTCTCTCTCCCTACCATTCTCTGCAGAGTGGCAGCGGACCCCTTACCTCCATTAACCCCTCCCTAACTGGCCCTTCCTTCACTATCCCCTCCGCCACTGACCCTGTCCTACTGGCCCACCCCACCAACTCCACCCCCACTGGTCCCTCCCCCACTGGCCCCTCCTGCCATTAGCCACACCCACTGGCACTGCCTGGTAGGCATTGCCCAGGTGCCAGTTTGGCACAGCCCAAGAGGCACTCCCCTTTCCCTTGGCCTCCAAGGGGCCTCAATGGCCTCCAGTTCCACCAGCGAGGCCTTGTTGACTGGCCCCTGTTCATGGGAAGCATGTCTATTCTTCACTGGCGCGAACAATTCCCAACCAGGCCATAAAGGAGGGCAGGCCCAGACAATTGAACGCCAAGCTCACTAAGCAGATGTAAAACAACTTCAAAATAAATTTAATTGCATGAGCCTTAAATAGATTGCCCTTTTCCAGTGAGAGGCTGACTGCACCGGAAATCTGGCGCTCGTAAAATGGTGCCAGTCGCACTCAGTGCTTTACGCCCCACTTTACCTCCTCATTGCACCCAAAAACAGGCGCAACGCAGTGGTAAAATCAACCACTAAGGGTAAAATGTGCACACGCACTCTGGTATATGTCAGTTGAAGACTAGCCTTACTGAGGAAGGGTCACGTGATCTGAATCAACACGTAGAACCGGGGCAGTGGGGGGTGGGGGTGGGGGTGGGGGTGGGGGGGGACGTCTTTCTAAGAGTAGGAGCTTTTCTAGTTACAAAAGCTGCAGAATGAATTAGCTCAAATTATGCCTCTAATGATGCAAATGTGTAAATAAAGTTCGTTTGTCCAATTTAATAAGTCTCCAGGGACACATCTTCACACTCACACACAAATACATTTTTCACAGCCGACTTTGGGGAAACACCTTTGAAAGCATCCATGACAATATTTACATCCTGTTTTGTGCAATGGTGTAACATTTGCAATTCTCCAGGCCTCTGACACTACCCCTGTATCTCAGAATGATTAGAAAATCCCTACAGATCAGAAGGAAGCCATTCAGCCCATTGAGTCTGTCCTGCAGAGTGTCCCACACAGTTCCTTCCCCTGTACTCCACATATTTACCTGGCCAATTCGCTGAACACCAAGACACAATTTAGCATGGTCATCCTTTCGAACCAGCACATCTTTGGACAGTGGGAGGAAACCGGAGAACCCGCAGGAAACCCACGCAGACACGTTGAGAATGTGCAAACTCCAAAAGGACAACTGTCCAAGGCTGAAATTGAACCCTGGTCCCTGGCATTGTGAGGCAACAGTACTAACCTCTGTGCCAATGTGCTGCCCACAAAGATTATGGTGACAATGTCCGCCTTTTCTTCAGTGTCCTTGGATGCACTTCCTGCAGCTGTAGCGACTTATCAGCTTCACACACAGCCAGCTTCTAGCCCATCCAATGTCTCAACTACCAGATGGGTGTAAGATGGATGGCCATTTTTAGCAGGAAGCTAGACAGCTAGTAGCAAAGCATCATGATTGAAGTTGAAAAAGCGATGGAGTAACAATAGGGAATTATAAACTGAAGGAGAAATATAGATTTACAGAAGGATCAGCTGCAAATGAAACTACTGAGGGGCAAGTCTTGCTAACAATCCAGCTCGTCCAGTCTCACCACATCAGTTTTTTGCTACCACATAATAGAAAGTGAATTAGCAGTAATTTAAACCCAGGGACATCTGCGGTTAAGTTAATCTCCAAGGCCTAAAATGTAATCAGGAGAGCCCTAGCCTTGATTTGAGGTCTAAATCAATGCTGGCGCTTGGGGAATTCCACAAGATTTCAAAGCCCCCTTGAGTGATTTAAGAACATAAAGCAAGACATTTCTTTTCTTTCTTTCCTATATAAGGCAAGACATTTTTCTCACTGAAATGCCCACTACAGTCTGAATTAAATCAAATGAAATCTCCCTGACTCCCTTTCTGGCTTTTTGCACATAGAAGTCACTCACTCATTTTCTAAGTAGATAAACATGACGCTCATGCGCTCACTCCAAAAATTGAACTCGGCAAGAGTCATAGAATTGTGGAATCATAGAATCCCTACAGTGCAGAAGGAGACCATTCAGCCCATCGAATCTGCACCGACCACAATCCCACCCAAGCCCTATATTCCCCCAATCCCACATATTTACCTTACTAAGCACCCCCCCAACCCCCGACACTAGGTTCAATTTAGCATGGCCAAACCATCTAACCCGCACATCTTTGAACTGTAATTGATTGCGAACTTCTGAATTCTTCACGCTGTACTATAATTTAATATAAAGGCTGTATAATGACAAGTAGTTTGTGTGATGCACCGTACCGTGCTCTTTTTATATCTAAATGCCAATGTAAAATTGGAGCTATTTCGTTATAGCAAAAATATTCTCCATTTCAGGTCTTTGGAAGTAAAATCTGAATGAAGTTAACACAAACATTCCTAGTGCAATAAAAAGAAGGAATGTGGTCCTTGTGAATTAAAATTGTGCACCTATGCACACTTCATGTCAACCCTTCTGACATTAAATGCCAATTACCACACATATGTTGGAAAAACAAAAATTGCAAGAAAATCTCAGCAGGCCTGACAGCACCTGTGGGGAGAGAATAAAGCAAACATTTCGAGTCCAGATGACTCTTCCTCAGAGCAGATTACCCTCTGATTTCAGCGTCTCTACCATTTGGTGTGAACACCTTTTATTCTCTTGATGAACTGCCATTAGTAGCTTTTCCCCTTGTTTTTGTAGCTATGATTCATCTTTCATCCCCTCCCCCATAACATAAATATCTCCCACTTTCTGTGCCTTTTAGCTTTGACAACGGGTCATCTGGACTCGAAACGTCAGCTCTTTTCTCTCCTTACAGATGCTGCCAGACCTGCTGAGATTTTCCCGCATTTTCTCTTTTGGCTTCAGATTCCAGCATCCGCAGTAATTTGCTTCTATGCATAATTGTGCATGTTAGGTGGATTGGCCATAGTAAATTGCCCCTTACTATTAGGGGGATTGGCCAGGTAAATACAAAAATGAGGATAGGGCATGGATGGGATTGTTGTTGATGCAGGTTTGATGGGTCGAATGGCCTCCTTCTGCACTGCAGGAATTCAATATGTAAATCTGTCAAATTGTAATGCTGTCCTTTTTCCAATGGTGGTGCTACAATGTCACAACTGACAGATGTGGAGAATCAAGCAAGAAGGTGAAATTCAACATTGACAATGGTGCAAAATTGTGGAATGGACCCCCATTATCCTTCCTGCCTGATTCTGTTATACTGGTCCCGTTTATACATTGAGCAGAATGCTTGCTTTGAGAGGCATGTTCTTCGCTTGGCAGCTGGATAATAAGCATCTCAAAATGTGTGAAGCTGAAAGTGTATCTTATCAGCAGCTGCTCTGTAACATCAAATGTTTTGATCTATTCAGTTCTCTCGCTGGCATCAACCCATTAGAACAATCTGAATGATGTTGTCAGCTCTCAATATCCAGAGTACAATGGATTCTGTTTTTTTCCCCTTGTTGCAAATATTGGTCACAAGTTAGCCTACTTAAAATGGCAAATTTAATTCCTTGTTCATTTGCTACAAGGCTTCAGTCAATAATGCATGAACACTTCATTGCTAAATGTTTAAACTCCACGAGAATTGTACAGCTTGACGGACACTTCCTGAAAGCTATGGGAGTTTGATCATGTTGGTGTCAGATCGAAAAACTTTCTTCCAACTTCTATGAAGAGTCACTTATTTTTAGCAACCACGCATGTTCCAAAAGACAAAAGGATTCATCTCCATGGGTGGACTGACAATTGGCAGGCAGAAGATTATATAGACATTACGCAGTTACAGCTGTGACAGGTAAAGGTGGCAAACTTTACAACGATGTTTCCCAACCCTGCCATCAAATAGGAATTGGCATCAAGTCACATGAGGAGATATGAGAACAGGACACCAAAGTTTGGTCAAAGTGTTAGGTTGTAGAGAACATTTTAAAATAGGAAAGTGGGATAGACAGACAAAGCCATTTAACGAGTGAGTTCCAAAGCATAACCGCTGAAGACGTCAGCAACGGTAATCCAATTAAAATCAGGATGGACAAAATACTTAATTGAAACTGTAAATACTTGGTGTGGAATTAACAGACTTTTCCAACAATTAAAAAAGTTTATTTATCAATCACAAGTAAGGTTTACATTAACGTTGCAATAAAGTTACGGTGAAATTCCCCTAGTCGCCACACTCTGGTGCCTGTTCGGGTCAATACACCTAACCAGCACGTCTTTAAGAGGAAACCAGACCACCCGGAGGAAACCCACACAGACATGAGGAGAACATGCAGACTCCGCACAGACAGTGATCCAAGCTGGGAATCAAACCCAGGAATTGATCCATGGCCTTGTGAGGAAGCAGTGTTAACCACTGTGCCGCCCAACAGTTTACCAGTGCGGAATATAGACAGTGGGAGTAAAGATTAGTCAAACTGAATGCTGAGGGAATAAATGAGATATAGTTCAGTAGAACGTAAGGGTTGAAAGGCATGTTTAGAAGGTGGGTCTGTGAAATGACTCCTCAGAGGCCGCTGTCCCTTCACAACACTCCCTTTATTTACAAACTCAATTCCACCCCTAGAGTGGTTCAGGTACACAGTCAGAATCCAGAGCACCAGTGGACTTGACACTCCCCTATTTATATACAGCTGAGACTCTCTGACTGAGCAGGCTTATAACCTCAATTAACGAGCTCATACTCCAAAAGGCCAACCTCATGGGCCTCGGTGAAGTGATTACAGACTGACATATCAAAAGATATGGGTCTGCAAATGAAATAGCCCAAAGCCTGTTCCTGATCTTCCCATGCGCTAACCCATGTTTCCAAGGATTAATGCCAAAAAAAATCAGTATATCAATGGATAGCCTTGGCAGGATTACTGAGTTAATTTTAAACATTTTCCACAAATACTTCAACATTGGAATGTTAGGATTTAGATTAATATTGTCTGCTGCCATATCTCACTTCTGAATTCTTTCTCCATTGATTCCTGTTGCATATGAGTAGATTAACGGGGTTTAAAAAAAAGAGCAGCATGGACAATCTGGGCCGAAGGGCCTGTTTTCATGCTGCAAACTTCAATGACTCTCAGTACTATCACCATCATGAGATAAGCTTTGCAGACTATTGTTTATTGGCACCTAAACATTATGTCAGAGTCCTATACAGGTCATGGGGCATAGTAATCATGGGTTTGTGCCTGAAATCACACATGTAGAAGCCCTCAGGAAAATTGTAGAAGGTAGGATTGCCAGAGGAAAGGATTAATAAGCCCTTCAAATCAATTTTCAATTTATTACTGCCCAGCGCTTCATCATGACCCAACTTAAAATGAAAAACAATGATGGTTGTAAGATGTGTACACAGTTCCTTGGGTCTCATGAAGAGTTTTTGAGCCTTGTATAGTTTAACAGCTGTCGCTGCACTCACTTTATGAGTGGGTGGGGTATTTTTTGCGGTGTGAACAGGCACTCAGATTTAGTATCATCCCATGGTGTAATCCTCAATCCAGTCATCAATCACCCGCAATCAGGTAAAGAGTTTAGGGAACTTCCTTTTAAATTTGGAACTAGGGCCTTGTTAGTTGACCTCATCAATGTTCTGTAAGAGGTTCAGATCACATAGGCTTTGCTACTTAAAAAGGAACTTCCTTGATTGCGGATAATGAGATGGGCCTCTTGTATCCTTTTGTTTTTGTGCCTGAGCGCCAGGAAGGGCGCAAAGCTGATTTCAATATTAACGACGTGATTAACATGTCACTCGTGAGTCGTGGATATTCTTGCCTGAGTTCACTTGCACTTACCTCCTCGCACACTGGAGTTTCACACCAGTGAGAACCACAACTGGTCTCCATCAGCAGAGACCATTCATGATGGCCTTGCCGGGGGGATAAGAGGCAATTGAAGCCCCCAGATAGTTGGGGGCATGACCAGGCGCGGGCCGTGTGCTCACTGGAAAACATGGCATTGCCTATTGGGCACCATGGCACTGCCCACTGGGCACCATAACTGTGATGTAGATGTGCTGGCGTTGGACTGGGGTAAACACAGTAAAAAGTCTGACAACACCAGGTTTTAGTCCAACAGATTTATTTGATAGTAAACGCACAAGCTTTCGAGGTTTCCCTCTATTCTAATCAGTAATCTCTAAACTGTCTGTGCTTTATATGCTCTGTCCGAGGCCAGAACTCTCCATTCACCTGACGAAGAGGGAAACCTCGAAAGCTTGTGCGTTTACTATCAAATAAATCGGTTGGACTAAAACCTGGTGTTGTCAGACTTTTCACCATAACTGTGCCAGAGTATAATCTGGCTAGGAGCTAATTCCGTGCTGACTACCACACTGTTCTCTGTCCAGTCCAAGACTGCCCTCCAGATTCAGATCATGTGTTCCTTTATATCAGTGCGGCCGAGCTGTAGCCAATCACACATTAACCCTTTCGATACCAGACACTTATATTGCAGTCGCTTTATTTTAACTGTAATATATCATTAAACTCTCAAATAGACTTGTTCAAAGAATATACAGAATGGTGGGGAAAACCTTCTCTGATGAGAGCAAAGTGAGGAAAAGTTTCCACTTTTTTGAAAATTGCAATAAACATAATCTCTGAACAATGATGTGACCATGAATAAGTCAAGTTCCATTGCCAGCCCAAATTACACTAACCTCCAATTTGAATTATTCTTCATGTTGAGGTTTTGGGTGCTAGGTCCACTGGAATGGTGACAGTGAATTGCTTCGTATTAGCTCAATGTATTTTTTTTGAAAAGTAAGCTATTATTTCCTTCCTTGGTCTGATACTGAACCATACTAATGCAGCATTCCAGGCTGATCCTGTTGCTTGTGTGTATCTTTTTTTTATTAATTTGTGGGACATGGGCATCGCTGGTTGGTCAGCATTTATTGCCCATCCAGAGTCGCCCTTGGAGGGCAGTTAAGAGTCAACCACATTGCTGTGGCTCTGGAGTCAAATGTAGGCCAGACCAGGTAAAGATGGCAGATTTCCTTTCCTAAAGGGCAATTAGTGAACCAGATGGGCTTTTCTGACAATCAGCAACGGTTTCACGGTCATCAGTCAACTCTTAATCCCAGATCAGTGATTAGTGTGCTACAGCTAGTTCTCGAATCTATAGACTGGGAAAGAGGGAGAAAAACAGCTAGAGTTCCTACTGTTACTTAAAAGTGCCAGCATCTGCTCACTTCAACTGGAAACTGTGTGTGTGTGTGTGTGTGTGTGTGTGTGTGTGTGTGTGTGTGTGTGTGTGTGTGTGTGTGTGTGTGTGTAGAACAGCACTGGGCTTGACTATGCTACTATCCATAATGTAGTCACTTATCGGTTCATATATGAAAGATGGACATCAGATAGCACTGTAACATACTCCAGTATGAGACAGACCCTTCAAAAGAAGAGAGGAAAATGCTGAGAAGGGGAAGAGAAAAGCCACAAACAAGGGTGTAGGCTGCACTTCATTCACTGATATTAAACACATTCACGCAAACATTGCTCAGAAGCCTTGCAGTTACCTCTAAAGTTTATTCGTTAGTCACAAATAGCTTACATTAACACAGCAATGAAAGTACCCTGGACACTCCAGTGCCAGTACACTGAGAGAGAATTTAGCATGGCCAATGCATCGAACCAATATATCTTTCAAACGGTGAGAGGAAACCAGAGCTCCCGAAGGAAACCCACTCACAGACAGAGGGAGAACGTGCAGACTCCACACAGACAGTGACCCAAGCCGGATCCCAGGTCCCTCGCGCTGTGAGGCAGTTGTGCTAACCACTCTGCCGCTGTCTAAGCCACATGGGTATACAAGTACACAGCCACTATGAATGTGCCACATCAACTGCACATCAGCAAGCTGGTTCTACAAGTGAATCTGTATGGCATTAGGCAGCGCATAAAGCTGGCTGAACCCAGCCAACAGAAGTTAGAAGGATCATTGTGTGCTGTGCCAATTATGGGTTAGAATTGTGAAATTGTAATTTGCAGTCTGCTTTTTACATGTCAACCATTTCGCAAATCTATCTTTAGATGCTTACAGTCTGTTTCTTCATATCTGAGGGTTCTGTCAAAAAAATGAAAAATGATATTTTGTTTATATATATATATCCTTGAAAATTAAAAAAGCTGTTTCTTGCATTTTTTCCACCATATTTGAACAGCACATTTGGAATTTGCCAGTTTTGCCTCTACAAATGAAGAGATAATGTAAGTATTTTCCTGTCTACCAGAGTACTAGAATAATGTGGACCATCTGTTTGCACATGATGTATGGTAGTACAGTGCGTAACCAATTAGTTAACTAAGCTTGGTTTGGAGAAATGCCCCGATTATAAAACTATCATTATGTTTTCATCATACTTTGCAAGTATTTTGTTTATTCTCTTCACATTACATTGCACAAGTAGTTGTTTCCTTCTGTTTGTGTTCGAACCAAGTGTTTAGGATTCAGTGAGGTCAGGAACACTCTCATGTATAAAGTTCCACCATAATTGCTACTATCTATTAGTAATTTTTTGCAATTCTTTTCTCCCTATCGCATAGTGTTCAGTGTGAACAATCGTAGAAGGTCTGTCACTAATTCACAACAATTTGTAGTGAAAATATTTATATTTTTAGAATAAACAATGATGAAAGTATCTTCTACCGAAGAGAATTTTGATGACTTTAAATTCACGTTTTCACGTGGGAATGCCAATGAACTCACCAGTCTGTAATGGCAATGTTTGCGAGCACTTAATATTATGAAGCGTAGAGCAGGGCACCTAGGTCTACATGGCATGTATTTAATTTTATAGCACAGTCCTGTAAGCCTTTATCTCAAAAAGAAATAGTCAGATGTCAAATCTCTAGACTAGGTCACAGGAATGCAACGCATACAAGCTTTTTTATGACTGCTACACTTATCCAATGGCACTCAGACACACGCACGTAGAGATCACACTGTGAGATATTAGTATCAATGATTCGTTATGTTCATCTGAAATCCCTTTGCCATGTACTCAGTGTTCACCTTAACTTGAGCTGCCTTTGATAAAATAGTAAACAGAAAAATGCCACATGAATTACTGAGTAACTCACAAGCCAGTGTGATTTCATATTTTCCACTCGAATGTCCGATTCTAGACAACATGAGCAGGAGCTTATCATGTGGACAGTTGCAGCAAGGAAGGAAGTGAGAAAAATAATTGTATTGGTTTTGACTGAGCCAACAGAGCAGATCACATAGAAAATATCCAAGCATGAGTTTTTTTATTGATTTACTGATAATTTCCAAAAAAGCCCCACTGACCTGTGATCAGGCTTGCAATGGGTTTCTGTCTGATCTATGAAGAAAGATCAATGTCATTGATGCCTTGTGATCAGTCAGTTCTATTGATTCAAGTGCTGAATCTGCACTGTCATCAAAAAGGTAAATATTTGATGGGCTGATGACAGTTGAAATCTTGGTATCGACATGAAGACACTGTGTGATTGCATGGTTTTCTTAAAGAATGCAGAAAATCCGTTCAAAGCCAATAACGTTCCACTCCCATTGAAGAAAAATGGATTGATGAATTGGAGCAAAAAACATCATCACCAATTTTTCCATGCTAAGTTTCTTCATGTGGAATTTATGGGAATAGTAGCTCAGTGATAACATTACTGGACTCATAATCCAAAGTCCTGGACTAATGCTCTGGAGACCCGAGTACAAGTCCCACCATTGAAGCTAGTGGAATTTAAATTCAATTAATTAATAAATCTGGGATGAAAAAAATCTAGAGGTTGGTCATACTTTCTCATCTTGCCAGTCAATGGGCGGTAAGATCATGAAGGAGGTGAAAAATTGGGCCTGATTTCTCAAGTATCAAGTATTACTGGCATGGGGCAGTGCCAAAGGGTGGGGTCTGATGGGACACGGGGCCTAAGGGGAGGCAGGCAACTGGGGATCAGATGGGGTGGGAATGCTGTGCAGGGCAGGAGTTATAGCTGAGGGAAAGGAAATTATGATGTGATTAGGCGAGATTTAGGATGCATAGGATATGGAAGGAAACTGCAGAGGATGGGCACAATTGAAATGTAGAGCTTGGTTAAGGAACAGCTACTGCTTGTCCTTGATAAGTATGCATCTGTCAGGCAGGGAGGAAGTAGTCAAGCGAGGGAACCGTGGTTTACTAAAGAAGTTGAATCTCTTGTGAAGAGGAAGAAGGAGACTTATGTAAAGATGAGACCTGAAGGCTCAGTTAGGGCACTTGAGAGTTACAGGTTAGCCAGGGAGAACCTAAAGAGAGAGCTAAAAAGAGCCAGGAGGGGAGATGAGAAGTCTGTGGCAGGGAGGATCAAGTTTTCTATAGGTATGTCAGGAATGAAAGAATGACTAGGGGAAGATTAGGGCCAGTCAAGGACAGTAGTGGAAAGTTGTGTGTGGAGTCCGAAGAGGTAGGAGAGGTGCTATATGAATATTTTTCGTCAGTATTTACACAGGAAAAAAACAATGTTGTCATGGAGAATACTGAGATACAGGCTATTAGACGAGACGGGATTAAGGTTCATAAGGAGGAAGTGTTAGCAATTCTGGAGAGTGTGAAAATAGAGAAGTCCCCTGGGCTGGATGGGATTTACCCTAGGAATCTTTGGGAATCTAGGGAGGAGATTGCAGAGCCTTTGGCTTTGACCTTAATGTCGTCATTGTATACAGGAATAGTGCCAGGAGACTGGAGGATAGCAAATGTTGTCCCCTTGTTCAAGAAGGGGAGTAGAGACAACCCTGATAATATTAGACCAGTAAGCCTTACTTCTGTTATGGGCAAAGTTTTGGAAAGAATTATAAGAGATAGGATTTATAATCATCTAGAAAGGAATAATTTGATTAGGGATAGTCAACATAGTTTTGTGAAGGGTAGGTTGTGCCTCACAAACCTTATTGAGTTTTTTGAGGAGGTGACCAAAGGAGTGGATGAGGGTAAAACAGCTGATGTGGTGTTTTTGGATTTCAGTGAAGCATTTGATAAGATTCCCCACAGTAGGCTACTGCAAAAAATACAGAGGCATGGGATTGAGGGTGATTTAATGGTTTGGATCAGAAATTGGCTAGCTGTAAGAAGACAGCGGTGGTGGTTGATGGGAAATGTTCATCCTGGAGTTCAGTTACTAGCGGTGTGCCACAAAGATCTGTTTTGGAGCCACTGCTGTTTGTCATTTTTATAAATGACCTGGATGAGGGCGTAGAAGGATGGATTAGTAAATTTGTGGATGACCCTAAAGTCAGTGGAGTTGTGGACAGTGCAGAAGGATGTTGCAAGTTACACAGGGACGTAGATAAGCTGCAAAGCTGGGCTGAGAGGTGGCAAATGGAGTTTAATATGGAAAAGTGTGAGGTGTTTCATTTTGGAAGGAGTAATAGGAATACAGAATACCGGACTAATGATAAGATATGCTAGTGTGGATGAGCAGAGAGATCTTGGTGTCCATGTGCATAGATCCTTGAAACTTGGCACCCACGTTGATAGGGTTGTTAAGAAGGCATACGGTGTGTTAGCTTTTATTGGGAGAGGGATTGAGTTTAGGAGCCGTGAGGTCACGTTGCAGCTGTACAAAACTCTAGTGCGGCTGCACTTGGAGTATTGTGTACAGTTCTGGTCGCCGCATTATAGGAAGGATGAGGAAGTATTGGAAAGGGTGCAGAGGAGATTTACCAGAATGTTGCCTGGTATGGTAGGAAGGTCTTATGAGGAAAGGTTGAGGGACTTGAGGCTGTTTTCATTAGAGAGAAAAAGGTTAAGAGGTGACTTAACAGAGACATACAAGATGATCAGTGGATTAGATAGGGTGGACAGTGAGACCCTTTTTTCTCGTATGGAGATGGCTAGCAAGAGGAGACGTAGCTTTAAGTTGAGGGGTGATAGATATAGGATAGATGTCAGAGGTAGCTTCTTTACTCAGAGAGTAGTAAGGGCGTGGAATGCTGTCCCTGCAACAGTAGTCGACTCGCCAACATTAAGGACATTTAAATGGTCATTGGATAAACATATGGGTGATATTGAAATAGTGTAGGTTAGATGGTCTTTAGAATGGTTTCAAGGTTGGTGCAACATCGAGGGCTGAAGAGCCTGTACTGTGCTGTAATATTCTATGATCTATGTCCTGCAACCAGCGATCAACCATGTGGTAGCAATCAACCGGGATGGAAGAGTGGGGGGCAATTAACCAATCCATGCAGGGAGGGGGATGTCTTCTGGGCCATGTGATGATCAACCATGAAGGCCAGCAATAACAGCGGGGGAGGCAATGACAGATCTCTCTCTTCTGTGTTACTGCATCTGATCTGTGCATGTGTGATTGCATCCTCTGCTGTCAGCTTTCGGGTGAGCCTAAGCCACGGCTCTTCCCCTCTTGGTGGAAAACAGATTTAGCAAGCGTTTTTGCACAGAATGACATAAGATTGGACTTGGGGCCTCATCAAAAAGGCAGACCTGAAACTCCTGTTTTCATGCTCATTTGGGACTTAGAATTTGTTTAATAAGATCATCCCCCTAGTCTCAGTAATCGTGACAATGAAACAGCTGCATTTTCGTCAAAACTAACTGGCCTAACTAATGTCCTTTTGGGAAGGAAATCCACTGTCTTCACCTGATCTGGCCTACATGTGATTCCAGATCCACAGCAGTAAGGTTGACTCTTAGCTGCCCTCTAAAGTGAACACACAGTTATATGAAACTACTGTTGAAAAGTCTAAAAAGAACAAAACTGTGCAGGCCACCCAGCAGTGACCTTGGCACTGGACTCACTAAAGGCATACTTTGCCTAATTGGTCTGGAAAGTCATCGTCATTAAAATCTGGGAGCTTCCATAACCTACAGCCAATGTCTCAGGCTTCTCCATCACTACTTCTGGGTATATTCTGTCCCACTGTCCTACCAGAGATGGTGTCACATTGGTAGGGAGGGATACTCAGTATTGACTTCAGACCCCATGAGGTCTCATAGCATCAAATCAAACATTAGCAAGGAAACCTCCTGCTCATTCCGACCATGGATTAAGCCATATTCCCCTATGTTGAATACCACTTAGAAAAAGCATTGGGGATATGGTTTGAGAAATTTCAACATCCATTAGCAAAAGGGGCTTAGTAGCACCATTGACTGATGCAGCTGAGACCAGAAGAACCTATCTGTAAAGCTGGGCCTGTGGCAGGCAGTACAAGAAATAACAAGAAGGAAACTCTGCTTGTCCTCCTTGTCAACAATCGACATGTTGCGGATGCATCTATCCATGTAAGTACTGGCAGTATTGACCAACACACAACCCTTGTGGGAGCAAAGGCTAGGATTCTCTGACCTCACCTGCGGCTGGGGTTCTCTGATCTGCAACAAAGGGAGTTTTGGCTGAGTACCAACTTCTCTGTTCTCACTGGCAGTGGTGGCGAGGTGAACAGGCTGAAGAATCCAACCTAAAGTTCAATCTGATACACTCCATGTATGGCACTACCACTGTGCTAAATAGAATCATGAAAGGACCTGTAGCTCAGAACTGGGCATCCATGAGGGCAAAAGCAATAGCAATAGAATTACACTTAACTACAATCTGTAAACTGGTGAACAAACATGCCCCTCAGATTATAAGAATTTAAGAACATAAAAGCTAGGAGCAGGAGTAGGCCATCTAGCCCCTCAAGCCTGCTCCACCATTCAATAAGATCATGGCTGATATTTTCATGGATTCAGTTTCACTTACCCGCCCGCTCACCATAGTCCTTAATTCCTTTCCTTTTCAAAAATTCATTTATCCTTGCCTTAAAAACATTCAATGAGGTAGCCTCAACTGCTTCACTGAGCAGGGAATTCCACAGATTCACAATCCTTTGAGTGAAGAAGTTCATCCTCAACTCAGTCTTAAATCTGCTCCCCCTTATTTTGAGGTCATGCCCCAAGTTCTGGTTTCACCTACCAGCGGTAACAACATTCTCTGCTTCTAGCTTATCTATTCCCTTCATAATCTCATATGTTTCTATAAAATCTCCCCTTATTCTTCTGAATTCCAATGAGTACTGCTTCAGTCTACTCAGTCTCTCCTCATACATCAACTGTCTCAACTCTGGAATCAACCTCATGAATCTCCTCTATACCCCCTCCAGTATATGCTTTCTCAAGTATGGAGATCAATACTGTACACAGCACTCTACATGTGGCTCACCAGCACCTTACATGGATGCAACATAACCTCACTGTTTTTAAACTCCATCTCTCTAGCAATGAAGGACAAAATTCTATTTGCCTTCTTAATTACCTGTTGCACCTGCAAATCAACTCCTTGAGATTCCTGCACAAGGACAGCCAGTCTCTTCTGCACAGCAGCATCTGCAATTTTTTACCATTTAAATAATAGTCCATTTTGCTGTTGTTTCTACTAAAATGGATGACTTCACATTTGCCAATATTGTACTCCATCTGCCAGACCCTCACCCACTCACTTAGACTATCTACATCCCTTTGCAGACTTTTAGCATCCTTTGCACACTTTGCTCTGCCACTCATCTTAGTGTCATCTGCGAATTTTGATAAAGTGCACTCTGAACCATCTATGTAAATTGTAAACAAATGCGGACCCAACACTGATCCCTGAGGCACACCACTAGTCATTGATCGCCAACCAGAAAAATACCTATTTCCCCCCACTCTTTGCTTTCTGTTAGTTAACCAATCCTCTATCCATGCTAATACATTACCCATAACATCGTGCACCTTTACCTTATGTAGCAGTCTTTGGTGCGGCACCTTATCAAATGCCTTGTGGAAATCCAGATACACCACAATCACAGGTTCCCCACTGTCCACCACGCATGTAATATTCTCAAAGAAGTCCACCAAATTAGTCAAACATGACCTTGCCTTTATGAACCCTCGCTACGTCTTACCAACGGGACAACTTATATCCAGATGTCTCGCTATTTTTGCCTTGATGATGGATTCATACGTTTTCCCTACTACAGGAGTTAAGCTAACTTAAGTTAAGTTAAGCTAACCGGCCTGTAGTTATCCGGTTATTCAGCATACAAACTCTGCACCTTATCATCCATCAAACAAAGGATTAGCTGAAAGATTTGTACACTCCTTGGAACATTTTTTAAAAGCTTCAAGGTTTGCTATCACATTGTGTGAATAGCTTTTTGGTCTCTTTTAGAAACACCAATCATGCAACTATCCAAAATTCATCTGCATTACTATTCATAAAGAGAAAGTAGAGAACTATGTTTGACTTGTTTCTACCTCAAGAACCATTAGAGATAGTAGTGCGTCATCAGCAATCTCAAGATCTCCAATCTTGTTCCAAGAAACAACACTTGTTTTCAACAAGGGGATCGGGTGCTGACATGTAATTATACCATGAGTCAGAAATAGATACCAGCCATATCTTTAATAAAAACAGATCCAATTTTTTCCATGGTTCAAAAGTTTGGCAGTGTCACGCTGACCAACTATTGCCATCTTGAAATGATTTCTCTGAATCATCCTTCAAAATACCAATGACGTCCTAGGGGAAAGGATGAAAACTCAGCCTGATGGCAACATATGTTGGTGCCAGTGCACTGGCCAGGAGAACTGAATGACTTAATCCAGGCAGAGTGTACAACTTCATCTCCCTAAATAACCCCCAGATCCCCGAATCCCCAGCATGCTTCTAGCCCCCGACCCCTAATCACCTCCCTCCCCCGCCCCACAACAGCATCACAACCCTGCACCAGAATGGCAGCCTTGATGTTAAAGTTAAAATTTATTTATTAATCTTACATTAACTTTTGTTGATGTGTTACTGTGAAATTCCCCCAGTCGCCACACTCCTGCATCAGTTCGGGTCAATGCACCTAACCAGCACGTCTTTCAGATTGTGGGAGGAAACCAGAGCACTCAGAGGAAACCCACGCAGACACAGGGAGAGTGCACAAACTCCATATAGACAGTGACCCAAGCCAGGAATTGAACCCATGTCCCTTGCGTTGTGAGGCAGCAGTGCTAGTCACTGTGCCACCGTGCCAATGTTTTGCCCAGAGTGGAATTGGAAGCCTGAACCATGTGTCTAGGTTTCCCAAAACCTTCTCATTCTTGACACAGTTCCATTTAACAGAGCATTGTATCAGCAAAAAGAAAGGAGGCTCGGATACCTTCCTCCAAACTCTCTGGCTCCAGCTGAAGAACAGGAGCAAAATGCACTACAGGCCTGGTGAATACATATTCCACGGAGGAAAAGGGTCAAGAAAATGAGCTCTTAAATAAATTGGGGAGAGCCATGTTTTGGAAACATTGTGCCTCTCATCTGAGGCACTGACATTTAGCTATTTTCTCTTTCATGGAACTTGAACATGGGGGATGTGATGGCCTAGTGGTATTATTGCTTGACTATTAATCCAGAAACTCAGCTAATGCCCTGGGGACCCAGGTTCGAATCCCGCCACAGCAGATGGTGGAATTTGAATTCATTAGAAAATACCTGGAATTAAGAATCTATTGATGACTGTGAAACCATTGTCAATTGTCAGGGGAAACCCATCTGGTTCACTAATGTCCTTTAGAGGAGGAAATCTGCCATTCTTACCTGCTCTGGTCTACATGTGACTCCAGATGGGCTCGTTGGGCCAAAGGGCCTGTTTCCCGTGCTGTGTTGTGTTGTTCTTTGTTTAGATCCAC
This sequence comes from Carcharhinus amblyrhynchos, assembly GCF_965287045.1. NCBI lineage: Eukaryota > Metazoa > Chordata > Chondrichthyes > Carcharhiniformes > Carcharhinidae > Carcharhinus > Carcharhinus amblyrhynchos. Next base: position 23,706,976 of record NC_137338.1, read on the forward strand.
AGCAATGTGTTGACTTTCAACTGCCCCAACCCCCAAGGACAACTAGGGATGTGCAATAAATGCTGGCCAGCCAGAGATGCACATGTCCTATGAATAATAAAAAAAATCACTGGAAACATTTGTCACTGGAACCCAATTTTCTTTATTTAAGTCAAACAGAGGCTCTGTCCCAAAATAAAATCAACATTGCTTGTGCAGCTGCATCCCAGCCTGATTTCCAGCCATCCCGTTGCATTCCCATTAGCGGGATTATAGGCCTGTGCCGGAAGCACTCAGGAATCTCGGCTCAGTTTTCAGTTTTTTCCATTCGAGAGCAGTGAAGTAGAAACTCATCCAGAGATTTGGAGGAGGCGGGAGCATTATGTCAAATACACCTAACATGTTTTATTACCTGCCAAACTTGCCCAATGCTCTGTTCTTTCCATACAAAATACAGTAATAAGGACCTTACTTAAGGATATGCATTTAAATTCCACACCATCATTTGTGCAGTACTAATTGTCTAATTGTTTACCATCTGGCTAGCATAATAATCTCATTCCAATTCTTTTTAAACAGTTCCAAAATATACTATTACGGTAAATGTGCAACAGTCATCCCAATAAATTATTTCTGCCCCACAATTTACCATAACTATCTTTAAGATGCCTGTTTTACTGATGATGCCATGTGTTTAGATAATTAAGTTTTCAAAAGCACTTAACAAGGCAGCACTGTTATGTCTGGAAGACAAACAGATAATGAATTGTTTCTGAGTATCAGAGCCTCAAATCATAGCTTTTTTCTAATAAAACTATTCCCATTGGGCTGCAAGACTGATCATTCACATACACTGAAACTACAGCTCAACATGCCAGCTGGATAATGTCAGTTCTAACAATACTTTTTGTGCTATCTCTTGAACTTGCCTTTTGGTAAATCTGAAAACATGTTGCCACAGAAGATCACCATATATCTTCACAGTGGAGCAGTCATCTTTTGGAAACCATTTCATTGTGTTCAAACACATTCCCTTCTTGCTTACTTCCCATTCTAATGTTCTTCATCCTTCTCTCCTCCGGCCAGATAGCCTTCCGTCACGTGCAACAATTGTCAGCGGAGTATTCGGTCACAGGAGGCATCACAAGTTCATATGTTTCAGGCTCAGCAGCATCTAAGCAATTTTGAGTTGAAAGATTATTTATTAGTGTCCCAAGTAGGCTTACGTTAGCTCTGCAACAAAGTTGCTGTGAAAATCCCCCTAGTCACCACACTCTGGTGCCTGTTCGGGTACACTGAGGGATAATATAACATGGCCAATGCACCTAACCAGCACATCTTACGGACTGTGGGAGGAGACCGGACCACCCAAAGGAAACCCATGCAGACATGGGGAGAAAATGTAGACTCGCACAGACAGTGATCCAAGGCTGTAATTGAGCCCAGGTCCCTGGCGCTGTGAGTCAGCAGTGCTAACCACTGTGCTACACTAGTAAGCTAAAAATGGCATAGCAAAACATTACAAAGATACCTTGGTTTTTGTGATACTGAGAAAATGCTCAGTGAAATATATTGAATAAACCTATTTAACTTCTTCCTGTGTGGCATGGTGAAGAACTATAACAGTGAATTAAAGCAACCCTGTTACGCCCTCCAACACCATTCTAGGGCAGCCTGAACCTGAACCAATATCTACAAAATGTCAACACTGCTGTACCAAGGAGGCTGATTGCTGTTCTTCTTTCACTTAGGAAAGACATTCCAATGATAAGAGGCACAGGTACCAATCTCCTTGCCTGGTGTCCACCCTTCAGCTCATCCAGAATTGCTGCTCATATTCTAACTTGAATCAAGCCCTGCTCACCTGTTGCCCCTGTACTCACTGTACATTGACTCGAATCAAGTTACCTTGTTTTCCCGAAAGTTTAGAATTCCTTCCCTGATCCACTCTGCTGCTCTTCTTTTAAGACCAGCCTTAAAACCAGGTCTTTGATCAAATTTTTGCTAACCTGTCCTAATGGCTGGAATTTAATACTCGCATCATATTTGGTGCTGGGTGTGTGGAACATTTAATTAGGCAGAAGAGTGGCAGGTGGAGGCTCCCTTCCCCCCACCACCTGCCCCCTCATCTCCCTGTTAAGGCCATTGTTGGAAGGCCTATTGATGGCCTTCTAGCCTCGTTGCCAATGGAGATGCAAAACGGGGGCACTGACGCCTCCTTCAGGGCTTCATTCTGCCACATCTGGCATTAACCACAATTAGGTGGGGTGCCCACCATGTGAGGAACAACCTGGGTGGGATTGCTTCTGAGCTCCTGAATGGTGGGGAAGGGGAGTTCCCACATTCAAATTCACTTAGTGCCTGATTGAGAGACCAAGCATTGAGAAGAGAGTGTGGATTGGGGGTTCTGTCCTTACTGCCGAACCCCATCTCTTCCCCCTGAAACACCTCTCCCACCTGTGGCCTGGAATCCAACAAATACCAAAACTAGGGGGGTGTCATACTGGCAGCAACCACTGCTTCCCCAGTGGCGCTGACATTCAACGCCGGCATCTCCACATCATTCAGTAGAGCTGCCAGACTCTGATTGGCCATGATGGCTCTTGGGGGCAGGACTTATGCTCCCAGTCCCTTATCCTGATGTTGACCACTTCAGTGGCTCTGTAGTATTTATTTTGGTGGGTATTCTCCGATCGAGGTGATATAGGGCTCACGCTGGTTTCCCCGCTGTGGGTAAAATCACTGTCACCTCCATGAAATACACACCAATATTAATGTTGTACTCTATAAATGTACTTAAATAATAGCTAGCCACTGGGCTCCATCCTGGGCTCAAGTTCACCTCTGAACTGGAGCAGTCAAATTGTTTTTATTTTCTTTCATGGGACATGAGTGCCACTGGCTATTTATTGCCCATCCTGAGGAAAACTGAGTGTCAACCACATTGCTCTGGCTCTAGAGTCACATGTAGTTCAGCCCAGATGAGGACAGCAGATTTCCTTCCCTAAAAGGCATCAGTGAACCAGATGGGTTTTTCCAAGAATTGACAATTGTTTCATAGTCATCAGTAGATTCTTAATTCTAGATATTTTTTACTGAATTCAAATTCCATTATCTGCCATGGTGGGATTCGAACTCAGGTTCCCCCGACCATTAGCTGAGCTTCTGGATTAATAGTCTAGTGATAATCCCACTAGGCCATCACCTCCCCTTTTATTGAGAAATCTACCAGGGGGTTCTGCACGACTGTCTACCACAAACCTAGTCTCACTGATCCGTATGTGAGTTTGGATTCCTACATCTTCACATGTTATAAGATTGATCTCATTAACAACATTGTAAATAGGACACCAGGCACATGGTCACCGTGCAAGCTTGATGCAAGTGGGCGAGGACCTGGCAGATGGAATACAATGTTGGCAAGTGTGAGGTTATCCACTTTGGCAGGAATAATAGTAGGAAGGACTACTACTTACAGGGCAAAAAGCTGCAGCATGCTACGGTGCAGAGGGACCTCGGGGTCCTTGTGCATGAGTCACAAAAACCCAGCCTACAGTGCAGCAGGTGGCCAGGAAGGCAAATGGGATGCTGGCCTTCATAACGAGGGGGATTGAATATAAAAGTAGGGAGGTCTTGCTGCAACTGTACAGGGCACTGGTGAGGCCGCAGCTGGAGTACTGTGTGCAGTTTTGGTCGCCGCACTTGCGCAAGGATATTTTGGCCTTGGAGGGAGTGCAGAGGAGGTTCACTTGGCTGATACCGGAGTTGAGGGGGTTGAGCTATGAAGAGAGGCTGAATAGACTGGGCTTGTACTTGTTAGAGTTTAGAAGGGTGAGGGGGGATCTTATTGAGACGTATAAGATGATGAAAGGGATTGATAGGGTAGAGGTGGAGAGGTTCTTCCCGCTCAGAAAGGACAGCAGGACTAGAGGGCACAGCCTCAAGATAAGGGGGGTGCAGGTTAGAACAGAGTGGAGGAGGAACTTCTTCACTCAAAGGGTGGTGAATCTCTGGAATTCTCTGCCCGTTGAAGTGGTGGAGGTTACCTCACTAAATATAATTAAGACGTAGGTTGATAGGTTTTTGGTAGGCAAGGGGATTAAGGGTTATTGGGAGAAAGTGGGAAAGTGGAACTGAGCCACTTCAGATCAGCCATGATCTTATTGAATGGCGGGGCAGGCTCGAAGGGCTAGATGGCCTACTCCTGCTCCTATTTCTTATGTTCTTATGCTGCAATAGAGGATGTCAAATGTATCCTTTGGGATAATGACTATCCTAATTATTCACTCTATTCCATACAATCTCACGAGTGGGCCTAAGGTAATCTCTTTCAATCATGAAAAAATTCCCAGTTTACCTTAAATCACCCTGGAAGGGCAAAGTATTTCAAAGGTGAACAACAGGTGAAGGTTTCACAATGTTGCTATGCAGTAGCATCACAAGTGGTATTCACCACTAATAAGATGCTGCCGTCAAGCCAAAGAGACATTCTGCCCATCACATAAATAAGTGATGTAGTATATGAAATTCAGTGTGATGCTGAGCACATTGGTCATATGTCCCAAAGACTGGAGAATCATACCAAAACAGTATGTCCCTTCGCCTGTTCACAACAGGCAAGATACCAACTGTGCTCAACCAGTCCATGCTTTCCAAATGCAAAACAAAGCTGTCCATCATTAAATATGATTCTGCAACTGGACAACATTTGCTGAACAATTCTGAATGTGCTGAGAATTACACTGATCACAAATTTGAGGTGATCAGTCAGGCTTGCAGTGCAGTGCATTTGTCAAGTGCTGGAAACTACATACGTTAATACACATGGCCTATACTTTGCAGACAGGAAGAACAGATATACAAATTGCACCTGTTGCAGCTAAACAAAATAAGTGACAGCCATCCTCTGGTTCATTTCCCAGAGCAGTATCTTGAACAATCAGAGTCAACACGCCTGGTTTGAATTTAAACAAAGCTTGGCATTAACTGCCAGTCACCAATTAACTGGTATACTCTCCATAGCAATGCCTCTGCCAGTCAGAATCTACTTGTCAACCAATCAGAAGTCTCTTCTCATACAATATGAATTGTTGCTTCCTTTATATTTGGTATTCTTGCAGATTTCATGGTGCTGAAAATCTTTGGCGGACATTGTTGACATGTCTTTCAGTGAAACTCAAGTTCGCCATTAAATATAGCATGCATACTGTTGACACCCTCTCCAAGCAGACAGATATTTATTACAATCCTTTCATGAGCAATCCTGTATTTGTTGACACATCAACACTTTATTGATTGCCTGAGTCCATTAAAGTAAGTCATGATCATTTGGCACCAGTCACCAGTTTGATTCCAGCTGTAATGGTTTGTTCAATATCTTCCCCTTGGTGCCACATCTTATTTTTCAAACTGAAATCTAACTGATGATATGCCCTTGTTTCCCTTCTCCCCTCAACCGGTTCTCCAGATCTGACAAAGCAATTTCAAGGAAATCTCAAAGGGCATAATTATACAATAGTACGACACGTATTTTCTGACAAGTGACTCAATGAATGAAATAATTTCACATGAATGTTCACAATCAGCCGTTTTAATGTTCTAACATTCTCTCACTTATTACAACTTGTAATCACTGCCAAATCCCCACCACAAACACTCAAGTGCCCCCGGAGAAAAGACGGCAGTTTCAAGAGGATGATTGCATGCTATTATTGAACATAGTTACTCCCCTGGCATGGTGGCATAGTGGTTAGCACTGCTGCTTCACAGCACCAGGGGTCTAGGTCCAATTCCTGACTTTGGTCACTGTCTGTGTGGAGCTTGCACATTCTCCTCATGTCTGCATGAGTGTGCTCCGGTTTCCTCCCACATTCTAAAAGATGTGCTGGTTAGCTGCATTGACCTGAACAGGCGCCGGAGTATGGCGACTAGGGGAATTTTGCAGTAACTTCATTGCAGTGTTAATGTAAGACTTACTTGTGACTAATGAATTAACTTTAACTGTTCATTGATGTTAGCAATTCTGATCCCAATGGACACCGAGATGTGGCAAAGCCGCCATTTTGACGGGGAAATCTGCTTTGTTTAAGAGAAATGTTTCACAGACTAAACACAAATATTTGTGACATTTTCTGGTGCATTATGGAGTATTTCAACTGGCTAAAATTTTATTTGTCCATTCTTTGTTCCATTTTGCATTTCTGGAAAGGCTTTGTTCTATTTGTTCATGGGATGTGGGTTTCGCTAGCTGGGCCAACATTTATTGCCCATTCCTGAGGGCATTTAAGAGTCAATCACATTCCTGTGGGTCTGGAGTCACATGTAGGTCAGACCAGGTAAAGATGACAGATTTCCTTCCCTATAGGACATTAATGGCAATGTTTCATGGTCATCATTACACTTTTAATTCCAGATTTTTCTTTTATTGAATTCAAATTTCACCATGTGCCATGGTGAGATTCAATCCTGGGTCCCCGGAGCATTACCCTATGTTTTTGAATTACTAATCCAGTGACAATACCACTGTGCCACTGTCTGACCCCCATCTTTATATTATATGTCCAGAAGAATGAGGGGAGATCTTATAGAAACATATAAGATTATGAAGGGGATAAATAAGATAGAAATAGGGAGGTTATTTCCACTAGCAGGTGAAACTAGAACTAGGAGGCATGGTCTCAAAATAAGGGGAAGCAGATTTAGGACTGAGTTGAGGAGGAACGTCTTCACACAAAGGGTTGTGAATCTATGGAATTCCCTGTACAGTGAAGCAGTTGAGGCTACCTCATTGAATGTTTTTAAGGCAGGGATAGATACATTTTTGGACAGTAAAGTAATTAAGGGTCATGGTGAGAGGGTGGGTAAGTGGAGCCGAGTCCACAAAAAGATCACCCATGATCTTATTGAATGTGGGGTAAGCTCAAGGGGCCAGATGGCTTACTCCTGCTCCTAGCTCTTATGCTTATAATTTTATCATTGCAAATTATCCGAACCTTTCCGTTCTCCTCCCAAAGGCCAAGGCCCAGCCTGTAGATTATCCTCTGATGCCTCAGCCATTATTCATGTGTGAGTCAATGTCAGTGACTATTCCATCACAGGCAGGACATTGAATCATTTGTGCCCAATATCCTACAAGTGGAATTCCAGCAATAGCAACTGGGAGTGGGAAGGTTAGCCATTTTTTTCCTTCCCCAACCTGGGGGCTGTGAGAAAACTTGCCACAATCTCACTGTCACCTTAGCTCAGAGCGGTAGCTCGATTAAATTGGAGACTGAGGATGGAATTTTCCATTCCTTCTGCTAAGTGCTGGCTCAGGCAAATAATGAAGTGTGCAGCATGCCAACTGCATGGCTGGCTTTTCCTGCCACATTTTCTAGCACCTCAGAAAAATGCTGGTGGTGTGTCCCACACCATCTTGCTGGCGAGTCTGCCCCGCTAGCAACATTAGCCTTCCATCAATCGGGGAACTTTTTTTTAAAGACACCCCAATACCCAGTACTAAAAATTCAAACACAGACCCTCAGTATGCAAATGGGGAACACATCCCGAACACAGGCATGGGAAACCCACTACTTCCCATATCCCACCCTTGGCACAGGGTACCCCTCCCACCATGGAGCTCTGCAGAGGAAGCCCCCACCAAGCACTATCCTTTGTCACTGCCCTGGGGACAGTGCCCATACACTGCCAAGATAGTGTCAGGCTACAGCTCAGCATGCCCCTCTCTCCCTGGTGGCTGCATATTACTTGTGTGCCCCCAACATAGTCTATTCACCTGGCTCATGTTGATCCAGACCAGCTGCACACCTCCCCAACACGAGCAAAGTCAGCAAGGTGGGAAAGTCCCAATGTGACAGGGGATGATATCACGGGGAGACCCATTAAAGTGAGATTAAAATGTATTTACATGAGGTTCTCGACTTTCCAGGATGGGAACCTCTTATGTCAATGGCAGTGAGTGGGGACGATCGCATTGCGTGTTCTCACCGGCGAGATTCTTGTTTTTGACCTCATGTGGGGTTTTGCAAAATCCTGGCCCTGAGACTATGCAGCCTGGCTGATCCATTCATTAAAAAGCCTCACAACACCAGGTTAAAGTCCAACATCAGGATACATGCATCTCAGCCACTGACTGAGTCAGCAAGCTTTTATTCTCTCTCTTGTGTGACATTGCAGGCCCACATTATTTCCTATAGCTTTGCTGTTACACTCTCTCCAACAATTTTGGCCCATGCAGCAAAACAGAAACATTTCTCTCTCAGGGAACGTGTGCATTCGTCATATTCTGGATATGTGCTGTCAGGCCAAACCGCAGTTAGATTTAATTATCCCACATTTCTGTCTCAAAAACTGCTTCAACCACAAAACAGTAGGTGATTTTTAGTTTATTTTTGGCAGCAAGTTTCTATAACTTCTGTGGGTGACACTTAAGGATCTGTTCCACTGTCATCCAATAGCCAGTACAAACTGAGCAGGAGATGCTCATCTCATGTCACCAAGAAGCCTCTTGGCAGCACACAGAGGTTATTTGTATTGGAAGCAGAAGTAGGCCATTCAGTCCTCCGAGCCTGCTCTGCTATTAATTATCATAAGAATACCTACAGTGCAGAAGGAGGCCATTCAGCCCATTGAATCTGCACTGACCACAATTCCATCCAGGCCCCATCCTGTAACCCCCACTTATCTACCCTGCTAATTCCCCTGACACCAAGGGGCAACTTAGCATGGCTAACCTATCAACCTAATCCACACGGCTTTGGACTGTGGGAGGAAACTAGAGTAGCCAGAGGAAATCCATGCAGACATGAGGAGAATGTGCAAGCTTCACACAGACAGTCACCCGAGGCCAGGTTTCTGGCGCTGTGAGGCAGCAGTGCTAACCACTGTGCCATCATGCTGTGACTGATCATCAAATTCAATATCCAGAACTGCCTCCCCCCATATGCATTGATCCCTTTAGCTCCAAGACCTGATTCTAATTTCTTCTTGAAATCGGACAATGGTTTGGCCTCAACTACTTCCTGTCGTAGTGAAGTCCACATATTCACCACTCTCTGGGTAAGTAAATTTCTCCTCACCTCAGTCCTAAAGGATTTACCCCTTATCCCCAAACTATGACCCCTAGTTCTGGACTCCCCCACCATCGGGAACATTCTTTCTTTCATCCCGCCACTTACAGGTACAGTGGATCAAATCATTTTCTTCGAAAATGTCTATCAATCTACGATTCCAGGATTGCATTAGCTAATAGTATGTTCACCTCTTTGCAACAGTGCTAGCTTTATAGTGCTGCATAATTTAACTCTTCAGTGGGCTATCATCTTCCCTTTATGTGCTCCATTGCTGCATTTCTAAATATTGATTTGAGCTGTAATCTCTTGAAGCAAATTGGCTCCGTAAATGACAATCCAAATCTATTCCTTTTTCATACTTTGACAACCCAGAGGGTTGTACAGGATTGAATTTCTACCAGGATTCTTCTAATCATCAATTATAACTTTGGGAGAAGATCCATGGAAAATTGTGGAGAAATTACATTGGGTTGGGTTTTCATGGATTCAGTGAGGGTTCCGGGGAGGGGGGTTCAAAATGACGGGCAGGACAAGGATCTGCAAGTTCCACCCTCATTCTCAGTGGCTCTCTGGCTGAAAGATGTGTCAAAGGAACAAGAGAAAAAGTGCAAATGTAGCATTTACCAATCAGCTAGGCCATTTTAAAGAGATCAGAGAGAACAGGAAGGTGTGATTTTTCACTGTGAAAAAGTGCAGAAATCACTGAGTGTGTTCCACGACTTGATGCTGGAGACATGAACTGAAGGCCTGAGATAAAGAACTTGAAGCCTTACATAGAGCTGTTGCGAGGTATCAGGCTTAAAGCTGAATTCTGAAATAGAGACTGCTTTATGTTTGAAGTTTATTTATTGTCACAAATAGGCTTACATTAACACCACAATGAAGTTACTGTGAAAATCCTCGAGTCGACACACTCTGGTGCCTGTTCGGGTACACTGAGGGAGAATCTAATGTGGTCAATGCATCTAACCAGCACATCTTTCAGACTGTGGGAGGAAACCGGAGCACCCGGAGGAGATACACACGGACTCGGGGAGAACATGTGACCCAAACTGGGAATTGAACCCAGATGCCTGGTGCTATGAGGCAGCAGTGCGAACCTCTGTGCCGCAATGTTTGTTCTTTAGAAGTGTAGTTGCTGGTGTATATAGGAAACGTGACAAATAATTTTGTATACAGCAAACTCTCACAAGCAATAATGTGTACATGTGTTTTTTGTTGTGCTGTTAGTTAAAGGATACACATTGGTCAGGACATTGGTTTTCTTCTAAACTTTGCGCCTCTACTGATGTGACTAAAGTTAACAGGATCTGGGGGAGATGCCTGCAGGAGCAGGCATTTGACAGTGTAACAGAAACGTCTGCGATATTGCCCCCCACCATAGAGCCTGTGGAAATGCTGGTGTCAACACCTAACTCCAGACAAATCACTGTCATGCCTGTTGAGCCTAAAGTCCACCAAAAATGTAAAGCTGCGGGCCCCGGTGTGCTGGTGGTTTTGATATTAATGGGTTAGGCCACTGGATTTTCCAATTACACCCAGGAATTGGAACATCTGGGTCCTAGTTGAGTTTCCAACTATTCTAGAAGATTTTTGCCAAAGCTATAGTGGGTTACTTGGTGGAATGGATTTTGGGGGCCTGAGTATTTCTTTTTAGTCGTATGCTTAGCTTCCAAGTGATTCTTTACAATGTCACTGAAGGATCCACTTTGAATTCCACTCCATTGTTTATCAAATGAGTCTATCCCTGAATGGCAATGCCCGCATTCTGAATGATGTGTAAGCATCAGTACATTCAATAAACTAATGGGAGAATCAATATATTTAATTAATTGGTGCAAATTGTGATGGATAAAGGACAGCAAATTCTGCTGTGGATTTATGGAGCTAAGATAATACAAACAGGATGGAAGACCCTGCAATACTTCCATCCCCTGGGTATCTCTAAATATAAATCCAGAGCAACAAAGCTGTCTTAAATTAGTCGACTGTCTGTTTGGATCAGCTAGTGGCGCTGACTCAGATGATTATGAGTTCAAATCGCATTCTCCAACTAAAGCAGAAAATCAACTCATTGCAATACGGTGTTGAGAAAGGGTTGTGTTATTGGAGGCCCTCTCTTGTAGCTAGCATATTAAGCAGAGACCCCATCTGCTTGTTCACATGGTTCAGTTGGATGTTAAGTGTGCCATGGCAAAATGCAATTGAAGAGGGAGGGTGTTGTCCCATTGCATCGCGCTACTGGGATTAAAGATAAATTGGTGCTGCGGCTGACACCACTGCACCTGATTATAAAACCATATTGGTGATTGTTTGAAATGGGAAGCTGTTCCGTGCACCGACATTTACACGAACCAATAAATTACCATGTGCATGCAAAATGATGTGGAGGTGCCTGCATTGGACTGATGTAAACACAGTAAGAAGTCTGACAACACCAGGTTTAAGTCCAACCAATTAATTTCAAAATGAATCAGAGCAATTGAACTCAGTGATCCAAAGTTATCAGTTCTTTATTAATCATGCATTGTTGCATCCATTTTGTACTAAGCAAATCAAATGATCCCAGAGCTTCTCTCTGAGTTGGCTTTCTGCGACTTATAGGCAAGAGGCTTCAAGCAGCAATGCTTCACTAATTAGCATCGACTTATCCTTCATAAACACAACATTGAGGTTTGAGCTCTTCTTTCTGCTATAGTGATATCTAATTAGTCGTGAAAAAAACACATACCCTAAAGACTGGCCATGTTTCCTGTTAATTGCACCCGAAACAGACTGGCAATGTGTCACTCTTGATGAACACTGACATTTGGCTGTTGCTTGAGCCTGTGCCCTGGTCATTTGCCAGCTGAAAATGCCACAGTCAGTTTAGGATTTGGCCTTCAAAGGAATAAATGCAAATTAAGAGTTGTAATTAGTCTTAACCTTTGGCTAATGTTGTGTGTCAATCAATATTCCACTCTGTTCAGCAGGTATATGTAGATTCCAGCCAACAATTATCAACAATGCAGGATTGGGTTGGATTAGTGAAACTGGTGCTTTGAAGAAATTACTACATGGATTGACTGACTGAAATAACTCCTCAGAGGCCGCTGTCCTTTTAACAGATTCCCATCATTTACAAACTCAGTTCCACTCTTAGGGTGCTTCAGGTACACAGTCAGAATCGGGAGTTCCAGTAGACCTGACACTGCTATATTTATATACAGGTAAGGCTCCCTGATTGGGCAAGTAACCATGTCTTCAATCAGGGACATCTTTTGTTGTCTAACCAACTAAACAAAATCAAAATAACTTAGGGACAGATCAAAAGGGCTCAATCAGGGAGCTCATACACTATGAGTCCAATCTTATGGATTTCATTGACATCATTATACTGATTTCTTTGGACAATAAGAAGCCTCACAGCACCAAGTTAAAGTCCAATAGGTGTATTTGGTAGCACGAGCTTTCGGAGTGCTGCTCCTTCTTCAGGAGAGAGAAGAGTTGTGTTCACAAATAGGGCATATACAGACACAGACTCAATTTACAAGATAATGTTTGGAATGTGAGTCTTTACAGGTAATCAAGTCTTTACAGGTACAGACAATGCGAATGGGGCTAGGGTTAAGCACAGGTTAAAGAGATGTGAATTGTCTTAAGCCAGTTAGTGAGATTTTGCAAGTCCAGGCAAGTCGGGAGTGTTACAGATAATGTGACATGAACCCAAGATCCTGGTTGAGGCCGTCGTCATGTGGGCAAAACTTGACTATAAGTTTTTGCTCGACGATTCTGTGTTGCCATATGTCGTGAAGGCCATCTTGGAGAACGCTTACCCGAAGATCAGAGGCTGAATACCGTTGACTGCTGAAGTGTTCTTTGACTGGAAGGGAACACTCTTGCCTGGTGATTGTCGAGCGGTGTCCATTCATCCATTGTCATAGCGCCTGCATAGCCTCGCCAATGTACCAATGTACTTTGGATAAGACCAGCTGTAGTGGTTTGTTCCGTAGATCATGACATGTAAGTTGACCTGGTAGGCAAGTAGACACCATTTTCTGTCTCATCCATAGTTGTAGTGCCTGCATAGTCTCGCCAATGTACCAATATACTTTGGACAAGACCAGCTATAGTGGTTTGTTCTGTAGATCATGCCATGTAAGTTGACCTGGTAGGCAAGTAGACACCATTTTCTGGCACATGCATATGCTTAGCATTTAAGTTGGCCTACAACACCCCCCCTCCAACGTTCAGCTACAAAATGATATACCTGCATTAGTAGTCTATGTAAATACAACTGATTTTTGCTTAAATAACTTTGCCTTTATTTTGTTTCAAATATTAAAATATTACAAGTTTAAAGAGGGTGGCATGGGCTTACTTGTAACAATAATTAATAAAGTTTAAAAAAAATCTTCACCACTCGCTGTAAGTACTTTGAAATGTCAGGTGGTTCTGGAAAGCACTATGTAAATACAAGTCGTCTTCTTACTAATGAGAGGGGGAAATGGTGGCAGGCATTTCCCTGGTAATTTCCCTGGACTTGTAATCCAGAGGCCCTGGCTAATATAATGAGAACACGGATTCAAATCCCATTACGGCAGCTGGTGGAATTTAAATTCAATTAATAAAATCTAGTCACAGTAAGGGTAACATGTAATCATCATCGATTGTTGTAGAAACTAGTTTACTCATGACCGTTAGGGAATGGAATCTGTCATTCTTACCCAGCCTGACCTACTTATGACTCCAGACCCACAGCAATGGTCAATTCTGTTTAAGGGCAATTAGGAATGGAGAACAAACCGTGGCCTTGCCAGAAACGCCCATATCCCATAAAAGAATAGAAAAAAGGAGTAAGAAGAGATGAGCTTACATTTCTTAAGCTTAATTACTAATTGGCAAAGATAGGACATCAAAGCAAAATAGAGTATAGAAAATGTTCTGCAAAGTTTTATGGGAACACAACATTTCTTTGTGTAACATCCAGTGTCCACTATATAATTCAACCCTATACTCTGGAAGACTAAAAATACGGAGCTTGCAAATGGAAATATCAGTTTTGGGAAGCATGTCCGGCTGTTGAATTGATGAGTTCAGCTTTCACATATCCACCATACTTGAGTATTTTTGGTGCTGTCACCAACTAAGGGAATGGGAGGATTTAAATGTCCCAATTTTTCTACATGTCACTGCGCAAATAAATGAAAAGAAAAGCTGCAAAAAGCACATTAGGCACAGGCTGATGTCCCTGAGAAACACAAGCCTCTGCTTGCCTGAAAGATATTCACTCTCTGGAGCAAGATTTTATTGATAAATAAAAGAGTTTGAGGAAGTGGTGGGGGCGGGGGCGTGGGAGGGAACTGCAGTTCAATATTTCAAACAATATATGTTCCAAATTCTGCAAGAGGTGAGAAATTATATTATTAAATTATATTGTTCTCATTATATTAGCCAGGGCCTCTGGATTACAAGTCCAGGGAAATTACCAGGGAAATGCCTGCCACCATTTCCCCCTCTCATTAGTAAGAAGATGACTTGTATTTACATAGTGCTTTCCAGAACCACCTGACATTTCAAAGTACTTACAGCGAGTGGTGAAGATTTTTTTAAAACTTTATTAATTATTGTTACAAGTAAGCCCATGCCACCCTCTTTAAACTTGTAATATAATTCACATTCTATCAGGGATAGTTTCATGGACATGAGGGGTGCCAGTTTAATCTGCCCCAATTTCCTCACTCCCTCCTCTTCTGTAAACAGAAGGCTTTTTTTCAAATTCTGATTTCCCCTTTATTAAGGATGGTGTATTTTCCCCAACCTTTCAGTCTGGGGAGGTTCTAAACCTCTATCAATGACTTGCACAGTAAACTCAAGGGAAGATGAAAATAGAACATTTACACAATAAATGGAAGATAAGGAAAAAGGCAGAGGACTCGAGGCACAACCGCAACAAAATACAAGTATGGGTTTTACATGTGTCCAGGCTTCACATTCAGAAGTCAATGGAATGTTGCTTCTGAGGGGGATGTTGGCTGATTGCAGAATTATTTCTTTTCAGAGTGAGACCTGCATGACAAGAAGGCATGTAGAATGAGTCAGTCGAGGACCACAACTTCCAAACCTCCAGCCAGTGGCTGGTTTAATGAGGGTCCGAGTTCTTCCTGCTGCCACCAGCTGGATGGTATTTAGCACAGCCTGTTACCTGGCATTCTGTTCACATTGGAGGTCAGACAGTAACCACTGGAATTCAATTCCAACAGACGTTATCACAATCCGCTTGGCAGAGGCCGTGTGACATATTTCTTCCACAAGAAGCCTCACAGCACCAGGTTAAAGTCCAACGGGTTTATTTGAAATCACAAACTTTTGGAGCGCTGCCCCTTCATCAGGTGAGTGGAGAGGATCTCCAAGAAGATCGCACATATCGAGCCGGTCACCTGATGAAGGAGCAGCGCTCTGAAAATTTGTGAATCCAAATAAACCTGTTGGACATCAACCAGATATTGTGAGAGTTCTTATTGTGCCCAACTCAGTCCAACACTAGCATCTGCACATCATACTTCCACAGGGTGGACTGGAAGCTTGAGGTTTAATGGGAGTCAGGATTCATTTTCTTTCTGGAGACACTGATGTCAGGTTAAACACTGGCGCTCTCTTTGTCAAAATCATTGTCTTAGGACCGCTAATGCTTTGGCCATTAGCACCATTAGGGAAGCTCATGACCTGTGAAAGTTTTCCTTTGTTTGGAATTAGCTGGATATGTGGCCATTATTACTTTGGAACTGCCACAATTCATCAAATGACTAGCTGGAGACATGTTGTTAGCTCAACCATTTTCCATTTTCAGCACCACATTAAAAAAAGACTTTATGGAAGATCCCAGTTGATGAATATATATAATACTTTCCTTTCACGTCTTGACCATGCCAATGGATTCATTTGGTGCAATATTAGGGACAGTGCAACTGCCTTTATTGCTATTGGATTGCTGAAGGGCACAATCAAATCTTTTCTGCACCTTAGCATTGCTTTTTCCTTGTCTGCTCTTACATTCTCTAGCACCAGACACTGTATAATCATTATCGTAAGGAGTCTCACAGTTTTTGGCCTTTAATTCTCTCAACCCTTGATTCTTGTGGTCATAGCTTCTACAGGCAGACACATTTACTCAAGAACCTAAACCTGTATATCATTCGCTGTCTTGTATAGATTAGAGTGATTAGCTCCTTATCGCACATAATTGATTACTACGGAAAAGCATGGGATGCCCATCATGTTTCTCTCATCACATCTGAAGGCCTTTGATAATAAAACTTCTGTCAAGTCAACTGACAGTTCCGACTTACTTACGGATGAAATAATTCACTGAGCACAGCATTAATAAAGCACTCCACTTAAAACAACAGGACAAGAAGCAATTCACAGCAGGTTAATCAGCAAGTCTATACTCTGGTCTCTGAGGATTTCAGCTGCTCTGAGGCTACGATAGGAGCAGAGTTTTGTGAAGTATAGGAATTGGAAGTGGATGGACTCTGTGATGCTCGAACAAACTGCTTGTATGATTTGGAAGGGGTAAGGGGTTAACCAATTCAACGTTTTAGATCCACTGATCTTTGGCTTTTCTGAAAAATTCTCCCATTCATATGCACATCTTCTTTGAAGAAGCTTTTCAACAGCTAGGACAAAGTCTAGGTTTAAAGTTCAGGTTAAGTTTATAAATTAGCATCACAAGTAGGCTTACATTAACACTGCAATGAAGTTACTGCAAAAATCTCTGCGTCTCCACATTCCAGCACCTGTTTGGGTACACTGAGGGAGAATTTAGTGCAGCCAAAGCACCTAATCATTTGGACTGTGGGAAGAATCCAGAGCACTGGAGGAAACCCACGCAGACATGGAGAGAATGTGCAGACTCCACAGACAGTGACCCAAAGCCAGAATTGAACCCAGGTTTCTGCCATTGTGAAGCAGCAGTGCTAACCACTGTGCCACCATTCTATCCTAAAGTGATGTTAAATGCTCTAAAATTGAATAGGGACTATTATTTTTATCGGTGCAGTTAAAACAATATGCATTGAAATGATTTCATCTAAATACTGCTAGGGTATGGTTTAATCCATCTGGTGTTTAATTCTTTGAAACTGCAATATTCTATTTAATTGCTAAGCTTTGATATTAGCTGTTTGAAGTCTTACAAATTTAATATTCCATCGAACCCATTTATAGCTGTTAGGCAGTTCAAATTGTCAAAAGCATTTGTTTGATAAAGTGCAATAATTTTATCATTATTGAGTGTATAATCACCCTGACTATAATTGCTGAGACATGTTGAAAAGGTTGGCCTGAATGTTCATATGTAAGTCGGGACTAAAGAAATCCAATCCAAAGCTCAGTGATCCCGATAATGTCGTGGGAATGTCAAGAGCCAGGCTAATGCTGTAGGGTTAAAATGCAATCATGGCAATGGGTTTAAATTCAATTAATGAAAACTTGAACTGAAAGCTGGCCTCACTAACGACGACCATGATCATCAATTGTCATAAAAACCCATCTTTATAAGGAAACGAGAGCACAAAGTGTGCTTGTTCTTCTGATATCACTGTAAGATACTTTATCAATCACTGTGCCTTAAATAAATGACCCAAATGTGCCATTTTAAAAGTTGCACTGTGTTTGACCTATAAATGATCCAATTAAAAAATAAAGAGTGTTTCTTTCTCATCTTGAGATCTATGGATTCTTTGCAGCATGTGGTCACGTGACTTGCTCCAAGCTCTATAACTCTGCCATTAAGCAAGCAAACACTGGGAAATCGGTAAGGGCTCCAAAAATGGTTGTCCCATCCCTTGGGCTTTTCATCACTATTTCACAAATCTATCAAAAAGAAAACTCTAGCAAAAAGGGGACATTACACAAATGACATGATCCGTGTCCTTGGATTTAATTCACTGCTTGGGCAATCGTACCAACTCTCTCTCGCTTCATCCAGCCTCCTCCTGGTCCAAGGATTGCTGATCGTGAAATCACTGTGGAGTTGGATGAGAAGATAAGAATTGAACCCATGCTGCTGGTGTTACTCTGCACCAAGAGCCAACTGACTCCCAACAAGCAGCCACAACCCCCTCCAAAAACAAAAGCATTTCGTTGATAAAGTGCAATAACTTTATCATTATTGAGTGTATAATCACACTGAGTATAATTGTTGAGGCATTTGAAAAAGTTGGCCTGAATGTTCATATGTAAATTGGAATTAAAGAAATCAAATCTAAAGCATGGAGGGGGTTTGGGGGGCAGTGCAGCAAAGTGTAAAATTAAAGGGATGGGATTTCTCCTGGAAAGCCGCCTACCCAAACCCAGACGCAATGTCACAGCTGGGTGGCCTGCGCCTTGGGTGGAGATACCCACCATTTCACCTATTATTTCACTGCTCAATGGCCGCTTAAGGGCCTTATCCCACCCAACCTCAATGTTTACACTGGTTAGAATGGGTGTGTGTAGGCTGGGAAAGTGATATTTAAACTTTTCCCCATCTCAGGCCATAAGAGGACATGGTGCCTCACTCTGAAGACCCCTTCAGAATTGGAGTCCATGTTCCCTCCACCCCCTCCCCACCTGACACCACAATTGCTTCCTTTGTTATAGTTCCCAGATGTCCCTTTCCCTCTCACCCAGGGGACTCACCTTTTCAAAGGTCCCTGGGCTGGCTGATGCACCGCTTCTGGCCACCACAGTGCCTGTTCAGGTTGAAGCCGTGTCGGCCAATTGGATTGGTCGACAGCTATCACAGGTGGGACTTCCTTCCAAAGGTGGGTAGAAGTCCCACCCACTGTCTATCAATGCTCAGGTGAGCCTTAAAAAGCAGTGGGAGTTGAAGAGGCAACAGCTTCGTGTTAGACACTGATTTTTGAGATGGCAAATGCCGATTGCTCATCATTTTTAACATTCTATCCTTGAATTATTTCAAGTATAAGACTCTTAATTGTGTTGTGGAATATTTTTAATAAAATTTTCTTTTTTAAAAGCGATTTCCTCAACATTGCCTGGATTTGCTGGGAAATTTTATGCTCGTCAATGTATATTGGTGAATTTGGGTAGAAACATGAGGAAAAACAAAGGTAACTCAGGGAGTAATTTATGTCCAGATCACCAATTGCACCCAAAGTGGAAATTCTTGTCTTACGCATCGCATCACTAATAGTTTTGTAAAGAAGACTTGCTTAAATCAAGTATTGATTTTTAATTCATTGGTTGGAAACAGGAATTGGGCTTTTTTTAAAAAGCGATTTTGTGAAATAGACTAAAGTGAGTTCAACCTGTATTAAGTTGGCCAATACTAATTTACATTACTCTACATACATACATTTCACATTTTAACCTTATGGAGAGAAGATGGGAAGTCTCAAAACTTACCAGGACAATAACATACCCCCCAGCCATCATACAGAGGCACATACACACACACTGGAAACTGGAAAAGAGCTACACATAAACACACACGCACATACACAAACACACACACACACATATACTCACATATACGCACACACACACATACACACATCCACAGGGGTGAACAGACAAGGGTCCCTGTACCCTTAGGTTTGTGGAGAGGAGATACATAATCTGGAACACCCTGGTCAGTGGGGGTTGGAAAAGACCTTCCTTCCTGTTGTCAAGAAATTTGTGGAAATTATCTACAGTATTCAACAACTGAAGGTGAACCATTCTCAGGTTAATTCCTTGGACTAAAGGCCTTGATTTTTTTAAGATAGCTCTCCAGATGAGATAATTGAGTTATAATTGAGATCTACAATTATATTTGAATTACTGATAGTGGAGAGAAACCACATGACTGGCCCAAAAGTCCTTTGTAATGTAGCACATGGGTTACTCAGCAGAATGGAACTAGCAGTTTAGCTATGTGGAACTCCTACTTTCTTTCCCGCTCTCCCTTTCTCTCTCTTCCTCTAACAAGATTGGACCCTATTTGACTTTGCCTCCACTCTGAGATAAACACAGGTTTCTTAGAGAAAGAATTCAACTGTAAGGCAGCATCTCCAGGAAGACAGAAAGACCACCTACCACTTTAAGTTGTCACAGTACAGAAAGCAAGAAAACTGAATTCTGCCTGCAGATACTCCAAGCTATGAACTGTGAACTTATTTTATTTCTTATGGACTATATTTGAGCCAACTCTATCGTCCTGTATGCTGTAATGTGTGTGTGTGTGTGTGTGTGTGTGTGTGTGTGTGTGTGTGTGTGTGTGTGTGTGTGTGTGTGTGTGTGTGTGTGTGTGTGTGTGTGACTAATCTTTCTTTGTTAAACTCAAAAAAAAGTCCAACGTGTTTCTCTTTGAAACAGTGTGTAAACAATTATGTGTTCAATGAATTGGTGTGGATATCCTTATCCAAAACAAAGAAACATGCCATGGTCAAACAAGAAAAGGGAAACGGGGGGAGACATTCGACCACTCTGCACCTGGTTGTAAATAATTTGGGTGAAAAATTTTTCCAGGATGCTTTTCCAAATCAGAATATTGGGCTTGGAAAAGACAGTAAAGATGATTTCCATTGAGAGAGGGGAGGAATTTGAGATTCCGCATCCCCAGCCACCCCCCAGCCAAAGTACCCATAAGTTCCAGTAATGGAATGAACAAATTTGAGTGGGATTTAAGTGGTAATTTACTCTAGAAGGCAATGATTACTCTCTCCAAGCGTCGGGTTTCATCCATTGACAGTAACGTAGTAGTCAAATGCTTCCACTGTTAGCCGTCTGTCCTATGATCCAATCAGCAGATTTGGACAGTGCCGCTGAATCCCTTTTGCACTTTGACCCTGTTGGCCTGTGTCCACAGGGGTGAACAGACGAGGGTCCCTAAACCCTTAGGTTTGCGGAACGTCGCGGCCACCAGCCTTTGTCACAGATGACAATTTTTCTCAGGATTAAGCAAGTTGAAAGCAAATAATTACTTTTGTTTTACTGCACATTAATTGAAAGGGACTGTGAAGGAAAGGCACCTACTCTGCAAGGATGAGGAGAGCACAAAGTCTGCTTGTTCTTCGAATACCCTTGACATTAGATCAGAGCAGAATATAAGGCATTAATCACAAAATGTTATGCAGTGTAACTCTGTGACCTCTCTCAAAAATGAAACATTAAACTAAAATTGCTTTGTTAGCATGTTTTACTCTTTAAGGACGTTCTCCCCTGTAAGATTATCTGAGCATTAATTGCTCAGAATTCACAGTCAATGATATGGTGGTGCGAACACTAAACACCCTCACATTAAATGAAGTTTAAATTGGCTTGTGCCTCCATCGAAATAGCAGAATGGAACTTGATACAAACGTGTTAAACATTGGCAGCAATAATTCCTGACTTCATCTCTCTGTTGAATGGAAAAAAAGTAATGTCAGTGGGGGAAAAGGCAAATGATGTAAGTAAAAATGAGTTTCAATATAGAAAGATAGATGCCTGCACCTTCCTCCCCACCCTCACCTCCCCCTGTTGACTTCATTGTGGGAGTGAAGGGCTTGAGGCCTAAACCTCTGCTCCCTCTGACTAAAGTGTCAATTCATAGAATCTCTACAGTACAGTACAAGGCCATTCAGCCTATCAAATCTGCACCAACCATAATCCCAACTTTCCCCATAACCCCAAAGGGTTATGGGGAAATCCCTCCAAGGACCTTTCCCCATAACCCCATATATTTGCCCTGTTGATCTCCCTGACACTAAGGAGAAATTTAGCATGACCAATCAACCTACCTGCACATCTTTGGACTGTGGGAGGAAACCAGAGTACCTGGAGGAACCCCAGCAGACATGGTGGGAACATGCAAATTTCACACGGTGACCCAAGCCAGGAATCAAACCGGAGTCTCTTGTGCTGTGAGTGCCACCGTGCCACCAATACATTTGGTTGATCAGTTCATAACCTGTGCCTTTTCAGAGGTGTCTTCCCTGCCATTAAGTCTATCTCACTCTTGTTTGTCACTAAATGGACATGCTTCTAAATGTTGAGACTCACTGCCATCCCCCTCAGAATCCTCTTCTTCCTTCCCAAGCAAAACCACAAGAGCTTCATCTCCAGACAGGAAAAGTCATTGCCGTCTTGGGATGTGTATGAATCATCTTGTGAAGAAGAGAGCATTAAATATCAAATTTATGACTTCCAAAAGTTCATCATCTGCAAACGTATTTTTATTTTCAGACAACTACATTTGACCCCAGGATCAATTTTCCACTCAAATTTATGAACTGTGAGAGGTCAACGAACATTAGTAAGCTCCATAAAAAGAGATTGCCATCCATATGAATTTACCTTGGATTGCACATGTTTTACATCCGGATCGAGTGAGTGTGATGATATTATTATATGTGTCTTGGAAATGCACTTACCAGACACCAAAGTCAAGTTTTTTACCAAGCAATGTGGAAGAAGAATATTCATTCGATCAAGTAGAAGGTTATTTTTCTGGGTAATGAGAACAGAAGATCTAGGAGCAGGAGTAGGCCACCTGGCCCCTCGAGCCTGCCCCGCTATTCAATAAGATCATGGCTGATCCTTTCATAGACTCAGCTCCATTTACCTGCCCGCTCACCATAGACCTTAATTCCTTTACTGTTCAAAAATTTATCTATCCTTGCCTTAAAAACATTCAATGAGGTAGCCTCAACTGCTTCACTGTACAGATTCACAACTCTTTGTGTGAAGAAGTTCCTCCTCAACTCAGTCCTAAATCTGCTCTCCCTTAATTTGATGTCATGCCCCAAGTTCTGATTTCACCCACCAGTGGAAACAACTTCGCTGCTTCTATCTTATCTATTCCCTTCATAATCTTATATGTTCCTATAAGATCTCCACTCATTCTTCTGAATTCCAATAAATACAGCGCCAGTCTACTTAGTCTCTCCTCATACATCAACCCTCTCAACTCCAGAATCCACCTCATGAATCTCTCCTATACCCCCTCCAGTGCCAGTATATTCTTTCTCAAGTAAGGAGACCAAAACTATGCACTCTACTCTAAATGTGGCCTCACCAGCACCTTATACAGCTGCAACATAACCTCCCTGTTTTCAAACTTCATCCTTCTAGCCTTCCATTTGCCTTCTTAGTTACCTGCTGCACCGCAAAACAACTTTTCGTGGTTCATGCATGAGGTCCCCCTGCATAGCAGTATGCTGCAATCATTTACTATTTAAATAATAGTCCATTTTGCTTTTATTCCTACCAAAATGGATGACCTCACACTTACCAACATTATACTCCATCTGCCAGATCCTCGCCCACTCACTTAGACTTTCTATATCTCTTTGCAGACTTTCAGCATCCTCTGCAAACTTTGCTCTGCCATTCATCTTAGTGTCATCTGCGAATTTTGGCACACTACACTTGGGCCCAACTCTGAATCATCGATGTGAATCATAACAAATTGCAGTCCCAACACTGATCCCTGAGCCACACCACTAGCCACTGATCACCAATCAGAAAAACGCCCATTTCCCCCCATTCTTTGCTTTCTGTTAGTTAACCAATCCTATATCCATGCTAATACATTACCCGTGACACTGTGCACCTTTATCTTAGGCAGCAGTCTTTGGTGCGGCACCCTGTTAAATGCCTTCTCGAAATCCAGATAAAGCACATCCACAGGTTCCCCATTGTCCACTGCGCATGTAATGTTCTCAAAGAATTCCACCAAATTAGTCAAAAATGACCTGCCCTTCATGAACCCATGCTGCATCTTACCGATGGGACAATTTATAACCAGATGTCTTGCTATTTTTCCTTGATGATAGATTCAAGCATTTTCCCTACTAAAGCAGATAAGCTAACTGGGCTAGAGTTACCCTCCTCTTCTCTACTTCCTTTCTTAAACGGGGGGGGGTCAAATTTGCTCTTTAGCAATCAGCTGAAACCACCCCAGAGTCTAGCGAATTTTGGTAAATTACCAATAGTGCATTTGTTATATTGGCTGGAGAGAAACATTCCGGTTTGATTGGAGGGAAACATTCCGGTTTGACTGGAGGGAAACATTCCGGTTTGATTGGAGGGAAACATTCCAGTTTGATTGGAGGGAAACATTCCAGATTGATTGGAGAGAAACATTCCGGTTTGATTGGAGGGAAACATTCCGGTTTGATTGGAGGGAAACATTCTGGATTGATTGGAGAGAAACATTCCGGTTTGATTGGAGGGAAACATTCTGGTTTGATTGGAGGGAAACATTCCGGTTTGATTGGAGGGAAACATTCCGGATTGATTGGAGAGAAACATTCCGGTTTGATTGGAGGGAAATATTCCGGTTTGATTGGAGGGAAACATTCCGGTTTGATTGGAGGGAAACATTCCGGATTGACTGGAGGGAAACATTCCGGTTTGATTGGAGGGAAACATTCCAGTTTGAATGGAGAGAAACATTCCGGATTGATTGGAGGGAAACATTCCGGTTTGATTGGAGGGAAACATTCCGGTTTGATTGTAGGGAAACATTCCGGATTGACTGGAGGGAAACATTCCGGTTTGATTGGAGGGAAACATTCCGGATTGACTGGAGGGAAACATTCCGGATTGACTGGAGAGAAACATTCCAGATTGACTGGAGAGAGACATTCCAGTTTGACTGGAGGGAAACATTCCGGTTTGATTGAAGAGAAACACTCCGGATTGACTGGAGGGAAACATTCCAGATTGACTGGAGAGAGACATTCCGGTGTGACTGAAGGGAAACATTCTGGTTTGACTGGAGAGAAACATTCCGGATTGACTGGAGGGAAACATTCCGGTTTCACTGGAGAGAGACATTCCGGTTTGATTGGAGAGAAGCATTCCAGATTGACTGGAGAGAAACATTCCGGTTTGACTGGAGAGAAACATTCCGGTTTGACTGGAGAGAAACATTCCGGTTTGACTGGAAGGAAACATTCCTGTGTGACTGAAGGGAAACATTCCGGTCTGACTGGAGAGAAACATTCCAGATTGACTGGAGGGAAACATGCCGGTTTGACTGGAGAGAGACATTCCGGTTTGACTGGAGGGAAACATTCCAGTTTGACTGGAGAGAGACATTCCGGTTTGACTGGAGGGAAACATTCCAGATTGACTGGAGAGAAACATTCCGGATTGACTGGAGGGAAACATTCCGGTTTGACTGGAGAGAGACATTCCGGTTTGACTGGAGGGAAACATTCCGGATTGACTAGAGGGAAACATTCCGGTTTGACTGGAGAGAGACATTCTGGTTTGACTGGAGGGAAACATTCCGGATTGACTAGAGGGAAACATTCCGGTTTGACTGGAGAGAAACATTCCAGTTTGACTGGAAGAAAACATTCCTGTGTGACTGAAGGGAAACATTCCGGTTTGACTGGAAGGAAACATTCCGGATTGACTGGAGAGAAACATTCCGGTTTGACTGGAAGGAAACATTCCTGTGTGACTGAAGGGAAACATTCCGGTTTGACTGGAAGGAAACATTCCGGATTGACTGGAGAGAAACATTCCAGTTTGACTGGAAGGAAACATTGCGGTGCGACTGAAGGGAAACATTCCGGTTTGACTGGAGGGAAGCATTCCAGTTTGACTGGAAGGAAACATTCTGGATTGACTGGACGGAAGCATTCCAGTTTGACTGGAAGGAAACATTCCGGATTGACTGGAGAGAAACATTCCGGATTGACTGGAAGGAAACATTCTGAATAGACTGGAGGGAAACATTCCGGTTTGACTGGAGAGAAACATTCCGGTTTGACTAGAGAGAGACATTCCGGTTTGACTGGAGAGAAACATTCCGGTTTGACTGGAGAGAAACATTCCGGATTGACTGGAGAGAAACATTCCGGTTTGACTGGAGGGAAGCATTCCAGTTTGACTGGAAGGAAACATTCCGGATTGACTGGAGAGAAACATTCCGGTTTGAATTTAGGGAAACATTCTGAATTGACTGGAGGGAAACATTCCGGTTTGACTGGAGGGAAACATTCCAGTTTGTCTGGAGGGAAACATTCCGGTTTGACTGGAGGGAAACATTCCGGTTTGACTGGAAGGAAACATTCTGGATTGACTGGAGGGAAACATTCCAGTTTGACTGGAAGGAAACATTCCAGTTTGAATTTAGGGAAACATTCTGAATTGACTTGAGGGAAACATTCCGGTTTGACTGGGGAGAAACATTCCGGTTTTACTGGAAGGAAACATTCCGGTGCGACTGAAGGGAAACATTCCGGTTTGACTGGAGGGAAACGTTCCGGTTTGACTGGAAGGAAACGTTCCGGTTTGACTGGAGAGAAACATTCCGGTTTGACTGGAGAGAAACATTCCAGTTTGACTGGAGAGAAACATTCCGGATTGATTGGAGGGAAACGTTCCAGTTTGACTGGAGAGAAACATTCCGGTTTGACTGGAGAGAAACATTCCGGTTTGACTGGAGAGAAACATTCCAGTTTGACTGGAGGGAAACGTTCCGGTTTGACTGGAGAGAAACGTTCCGGTTTGACTGGAAGGAAACATTCCGGTGCGACTGAAGGGAAACATTCCGGTTTGACTGGAGGGAAACGTTCCGGTTTGACTGGAAGGAAACGTTCCGGTTTGACTGGAGAGAAACATTCCGGTTTGACTGGAGAGAAACATTCCGGATTGATTGGAGGGAAACGTTCCGGTTTGACTGGAGAGAAACATTCCGGTTTGACTGGAGAGAAACATTCCGGTTTGACTGGAAGGAAACATTCCGGTTTGACTGGAGGGAAACATTCCGGATTGACTGGAGGGAAACATTCCGGTTTGATTGGAAGGAAACATTCCGGTTTGACTGGAGGGAAACATTCCGGTTTGACTGGAAGGAAACATTGCGGTTTGACTGGAAGGAAACATTCCGGTTTGACTGGAGGGAAACGTTCCGGTTTGACTGGAGGGAAACATTCCGGTTTGACTGGAAGGAAACATTCTGGATTGACTGGAGGGAAACATTCCAGTTTGACTGGAAGGAAACATTCCAGTTTGAATTTAGGGAAACATTCTGAATTGACTTGAGGGAAACATTCCGGTTTGACTGGGGAGAAACATTCCGGTTTTACTGGAAGGAAACATTCCGGTGCGACTGAAGGGAAACATTCCGGTTTGACTGGAGGGAAACGTTCCGGTTTGACTGGAAGGAAACGTTCCGGTTTGACTGGAGAGAAACATTCCGGTTTGACTGGAGAGAAACATTCCAGTTTGACTGGAGAGAAACATTCCGGATTGATTGGAGGGAAACGTTCCAGTTTGACTGGAGAGAAACATTCCGGTTTGACTGGAGAGAAACATTCCGGTTTGACTGGAGAGAAACATTCCAGTTTGACTGGAGGGAAACGTTCCGGTTTGACTGGAGAGAAACGTTCCGGTTTGACTGGAAGGAAACATTCCGGTGCGACTGAAGGGAAACATTCCGGTTTGACTGGAGGGAAACGTTCCGGTTTGACTGGAAGGAAACGTTCCGGTTTGACTGGAGAGAAACATTCCGGTTTGACTGGAGAGAAACATTCCGGATTGATTGGAGGGAAACGTTCCGGTTTGACTGGAGAGAAACATTCCGGTTTGACTGGAGAGAAACATTCCGGTTTGACTGGAAGGAAACATTCCGGTTTGACTGGAGGGAAACATTCCGGATTGACTGGAGGGAAACATTCCGGTTTGATTGGAAGGAAACATTCCGGTTTGACTGGAGGGAAACATTCCGGTTTGACTGGAAGGAAACATTGCGGTTTGACTGGAAGGAAACATTCCGGTTTGACTGGAGGGAAACGTTCCGGTTTGACTGGAGAGAAACGTTCCGGTTTGACTGGAGGGAAACATTCCGGTTTGACTGGAGAGAAACGTTCCGGTTTGACTGGAGAGAAACGTTCCGGTTTGACTGGAGGGAAACATTCCGGTTTGACTGGAAGGAAACATTCCAGTTTGACTGGAGAGAAACATTCCGGTTTGACTGGAACAAAACGTTCCGGTTTGACTGGAGGGAAACGTTCCGGTTTGACTGGAGAGAAACGTTCCGGTTTGACTGGAGAGAAACATTCCGGTTTGACTGGAGGGAAACATTCCGGTTTGACTGGAGAGAGACATTCCGGTTTGACTGGAGGGAAACATTCCGGTTTGACTGGAGGGAAACATTCCGGTTTGACTGGAGGGAAACATTCTGCTTTGACTGGAGGGAAACATTCCGGTTTGACTGGAGGGAAACGTTCCGGTTTGACTGGAGGGAAACATGGCGGTTTGACTGGTTTGCTTGCTGGAAACAACACATTTTTTTTGGCACTGCTCCCCACAATGAGGACAAGAAACATAAAACACAGACAATCAGAGCTTTTAAAGTATATTGAAAGGAGAGAGAAGAAACAAAAGTCATTATCCACTTAGAGAATGAAAGTGGGGAGGTCATTATGGGAAACAAAGAAATAACAGAGGAGTTAAATCGATACTTTGCATCTGTCATTATTGAAGAGGATACTACCAACCTCCCAGAAATCGTACAAAATACAGGGGAGGAGTTAAATACAGTCACCATCACCAGAGAATTTGTTTTGGGCAAACTCATGGGGTTAAAAGCTAACCCTGACACAGATGCCAAAAAGGGAAGGAGACAAAATTCAGGAAACTTCAGGCTTGTTAGTCTAACTTCAGTTATTGGAAAATATTTAGATCGATTATTAAAGAGAGAATTTTTGATATGATTTGATTTATTATTTTCACATGTATTAGCATACAGTGAAATGTATTGTTTCTTTTGCTATTCAGAAAGAGCATATCATTCACAGAGAAGGAAACGAGAGAGTGCAGAATGTGGTGTTACAGTCATAGCTAGGGTGTGGAGAAACATCAACTTAACACGAGGTAAAGCCATTCAAAAGTCTGATGGCAGCAGGGAAGAAGCTGTTCTTGAGTCAGTTGGTACATGACCTCAGTCTTTTGTATCTTTTTCCCGATAGAAGAAGGTGGAAGAGGGAATAGCAGTGCATTGGAAAGTCATAATCTGATTGAGCAGAGTCAGTATGGTGAAGGGGGAATCATGTCTGGCAAATTCACTAGATTTCTTTGAGGAGGGATCAGACAGAGTAGATAGGGGTGAACCAGTCGATATTGATTTTCAAAAGGCATTTTATAAGGTGTCTCACAAAAGGCTACTCCATAAAATAAGGACCTCATGGTGTCGGATGTAATATTCTGCCATGGGTAGAGAATTGGTTAACTAGGGAAGCAGCAAGTAGTGATAAAAAGGCCTTTTTCTGGTTGAAGGGCAATAATCAGTGGCGTGCCACAGCAATCAATGCTGGGACTTCAGTTCTTCACAATAAATATTAATGATTTGGAAGAAGGAACAGAGTGTACTGAGACCCAATTTGTGGATGATACAAAGGTGAGAGGGAAGACAGCTAAGGAGGATATAAAGGAGCTTAGAGTGAGTTATTGACAGTCATAGTCATAGAGTCATAGAGGTTTACAGCATGGAAGCCGGCCCTTTGGCCCAACTTGTCCATGCCACCCTTTTTTTAACCACTAAGCTAATCCCAACTGCCGCATTTGGTCCATATCCCTCTATACCCATCTTACTCATGTAACTGTCTAAATGCTTTTTAAAAGACAAAATTGTACCTGCCTCTACTACAACTTGTGATAACTTGTTCCAGACACTCACACCCTCCATGTGAAAAAATTGCCCCTCTGAACAGTTTTGTATCTCTCCTCTATCACCTTAAACCTATGCTCTCTAGCTGATCTACGCCCCTCATTGTTTTATAGATGTCTACAAGATCACCCATAAGCCTCCGATGCTCCAGGGAAAAAAATTTCAGTCTATCCAGCCTCTCCTTATAACTCAAGACAGGTTAAATGAGTGAGCAGAAAATTGGCAAATGGAATTCAGTGTGGGAAAATGAGAAGGTGGATTATTTTTAAATGAAGAGAGACTGAAGGAAGCTGTAGCACAAAGGGACTTGAGGATCTTTATTCATTTAACCCGGAAGGCTAGCATACAGATGCAGAAGGAAATAGGGAAAGCAAATGGAATATTGGCTTTTACTTCAAGGGAGCTGGAGTGTAAGAGCAAAGAGGTGTAGCTGCAACTATACAAGGTACTAATGATGCTTCATTTAGAATAACATGTACAGTTTTGGTCTCATTATTAAGGAAAGATATATTATCATTAGAAGCAGTGCAGATGAGGTTTACCAGGAAGATCCCAGGTACAGAGGGACTAACATATGAGGAAATGTTAAACAGGTTGGGTCTGTACTCTTTGGAATTGAGAAGAATGAAAGGCGATATTACAAAATATAAGAGATTCTTAGGGGTTAAACAGGGTAAATGTCGAGAGGGTATTTCCACTCACAGGAGAGTGTAGACCAGAGAGCGTAACTGCAGAATAAGGGGCTGTTCAGGTTGTTCACCACAGTGCACTCCCAATAGGGTTTCCCGCATCATCGCATGTGTGTTGTGCCCATCACAAGCTGGCAATGCAAAGAGGTGAACCTTTGCCAGACGGTGAACCAGGGAAAGATAAGAGCTAATTGGGGGATGGATAAAATGTTCAAGGACCCAGCTTAAGACGGATTTGAGGAAGATTTTTTTCTCTGAGTGGTGAATATTTCAAATTCTTTACTTTACTTCAGAGTCCTTAAACGTTTCATCCATCCATCAAGAAAATGAAGCTCTAAATATGAAACCTATGGAAAATGTAAAGGTTTCACCGCTTTTCCTGTTGTACTTGCACAGTGGCTGCTGCAGCCTTGTCCCTGTGAGACTGGCACACACATTGAGGTGACCAAGGTGCCATCCCAGAAATGCAACATCTGGATCCTGGCACAGAATGACAAATTGTAAATGAGATGTGTGACCCAAAGTGGCTCTGTGCTCCAATCTCTGATGAGGCATCTCTGACTAATGACTAGTCAGGTACTCATAGTCAAAGAGTGGATACCCTTTGAATTATTATGAATGCCAATTCTGCTGTGCATATGACTGGCCTTTATTGATTGAATCCATAGATAATACAATCGTGTCTCCTTCACTATTGCCTGCATTCTCCAAGTTTACGTTCCTTTGTGTTACTCTTGAGATACATCAACTGCGATGTGAAGTTACTGAGTTCTGAGTATCTCCTTTAATAGAGCAAATGAAGACAATCTCAAGGAAATCATTCTCTGTTCTAACATAGCTCACTCCTGTTCACTCTTGTGGCAGCAACAGGTTACAGGGTGGCTTGAGAAGGGGGCCACTTGCTCAGCATTGCTCCCACATCAACTCAGACCCCTGCTGAGTTGTTATCTTTATTTCAATCTGTTGGTACAGCATGATGGTGGTTCTTCACTTTTATTCCAAGATGGAATTCCACTCTCCTCCTCTGACTGCCCATGCGTCTGGCATACATCTACAAGCTCACAATGTGAAAGTAGAGCTGTTCACCAGCCTCCCCTAATAATTTTGGATCCGATAGTTGTTGAGGTTCATTAAGAGGGAGGTCCACGTTTCCACTCTCTTCTTGTCAAATATCAGATTGTGGGCCTTCCAGATCGCAGGGGTGTCTCAAAATGACTGGGGAGAAGCTGTTAGAGTGTTGGCATTGAGAGGTGTTTGGGGAGGGGGGGTGCAGGGGGTCAGGTGTGAGGGAAGGGTCTGTTGGCGTTGTGGAGCAGACTGATATTGGAGGTTGTTGTTTAATGCTGGCTGAGAAGGGAAGAGGTTAGGCACTGAGGTCAGCGTTGGGGGAATAGGGGGAATGTCGTCGGATGATCCCAATGCTGGCTAGTGGGAGAAATCGCTAATTGGTCCTCTAATGGAGGCCTGGTTTGCTGGTGTGTTGCAGAGGTTGGGCAGGATTCGACCTCGGGTCACTGTCTGTATGGAGTTAGCATGTTCTCCCCGTGTCTGCGTGGGTTTCCTCTGCGTGCTCCAGTTTCGTTCCACAGTCCAAAGATGTGTGGCTTAGGTTAGTTGGCCATGCTAAATTGCCCCTAGTATCATGGATTAGCAGGGTAAATATGTGGGGTTACAGGAATAAGGCCTGGGTGGGATTGTGGTCTGTACAGACCTGATGAGTCAAATGGCCTCCTTCTACAATGTATGGATTCTATAATTCACTGGCGGGATTTTTCGGCTGCATCCATTCCAAAACTGGAAAATCATATCTGGTTCAACGGACCTTTGCATGGCCCGCTCTCCCCATCTGCTACGCTTCCCATAACGGTTGGGAAAGGAAACCCCTCCCTGGGTCTGAAGGAAGCACTACAGCTCCTCCTGGCTCACAAGCAACGCTGACATAGAATCCATAGAATTCTACAGTGCAAGAGGCCATTCAGCCCATTGAGTCTGCATTGACCACAATCCCACCCATATCCTATCCCCATAACCCCATGCATTTACCCTATCCCCTGACACTAAGAGGCAATTTAGCACGGCCAATCCACCTAACCTACACATCTTTAGAATGTGGGAGGAAGCCAGAACAACTGGAGGAAACCCATGCAGACCCGGGGAGAACATGCAGACTCCACACAGACAGTGACCCAAACCATGAATCGAACCCAGGTCTCTGGCACTATGAGGCAGCAGTGCTAACCTCTCTACTACCATGCAGCTAAACTCAACTAATGTTCTGGAGACCCAGTTTGGCCTCCTAGAATCAAACCTCCATTCCTCCTTGTTGCCTGGGGTTAAAAATAAATGCCTATTAAAGTGAAGGTAGGCGACCACATTATGATATTGAAATCATAGAATCAGAGAAACCCTACAGTGCAGAAGGAGGCCATTCAGCCCATCGAGTCGGCACCGACCGTAATCTCACCCAGGGCCTACCCCCATATCCCTATATATTTATCCACTAATCCCTCTAACCTAAGCATCTCAGTACTCTAAAGGGCAATTTTTTTTTAACATGGCCAATCAACCCAACCGTCACATCTTTGGACTGTGGGAGGAAACTGGAGCACCCGGAGGAAACCCACGCAGAAATGATCAACCCTCTTCCTGTGAAATGGGTTGTTGGCCGCTCCTCCTGTTTCTGCTGTAACGGGAAGTGGACAGATTCCAGGTAGGTTTAGTTCCTGTCTCAGTCGAAGAGTATCTTTTGCCTGAATCTCCCTCTTTCTCACACTAAGTGCACAAAACCAGTTTGAACTAAATTTAGCTTCACAGCTAAAAGAACCAGGGTTGAAATTGTGCTTTTATGATTGATTGTTGGGACAATTGACCTAAATCCAACAATAGGATAGCAGCTATTCTGTAACAGCTGATCCTCAACCATGTAGTTCAATGAGCTGAGGGGAAATTTCCTCAACTTTTGTTTTTTTGGAGTAACATTCAGTTTGGGGAGAAGTTCATGTCTGGGGGCTTTGGGATTTTGTCTGTTATTCATGTTGAGTGATCTCCTGGCTTGTGTTTGTGAATGTATGGTCTATAAAGTTTTTAAGGTTTATTTATTCATTAATCACAAGTAGGCTTACCTTCGCACTGCAGTGAAATTACTGTGAAAATCCTCTAGTCGCCATACTCTGGCGTCTGTTTGGGTTCACTGAAGGAGAATTTAGAATGGCCAATTCACCTAACCTGCATGTCTTTGGACTGTGGGAGGAAACTGCAGCACCTGGGGGAAACCCACGCTGACATGGGGAGAATGTGCAGACTCCACACAGACAGTCACCCAAGCCAGGAATCGAACCCAAGTCTCTGGTACTGTGAGGCAGCAGCACTAATCACTGTGCTACCCCTGGCTGGGATGAACTCTTATTTTTGAGCGTGTGTGCTGTTTCTGGTTGGTGTTTGGCATCTGCAATTTTTTTGTGGGGCTGAGTGTGAATTATTTAGGAACATTTGGATCACGTTTCTGCAACATCATGTTCAGGTCATTGGTCATTGTCTTGAATTTGATGTGAAGGTGAAATTGCTCGGTGGTCATATTAAACTTGTAATTACCTGATGAAGGAGCAGCGCTCTGAAAGCTCGTGATTCCAAATAAACCTGTTGGACTTTAATTAGTGTTGTGAGACTTCTTATTGTACCCACCCCAGATCAACATTGACATCTCCACTTCATATTAAACTTTCACCCTTTCGGGAACCATAATGAAGGCGATGGCCGAGTGGTATTATCACTAGATTATTAATCCAGAAGCTCAATTAATGTTCTGGGGACCCAGGTTTGAATCCCATCTCGGCAGTTGGTAGAATTTGAATTCAGTAAAAGAAATTCTGGAATTAAGAATCTACTGATGACCATGAATTCATTATCAATTGTCAGAAAAACCCTTCTGGTTCACTGATATGTCCTTTAGGGAAGGAAACCTGCCTTCCTTACCTGGTCTGGCCTACATATGACTCCAGAGCCAATATGGTTAACTGTCAACAATCCTCTGAAATGGTGCAGCAAACCATTCAGTTCAAGGGCAACTAGGAACAGGCAATAAGTGCTGGCCAGCCAGAGATGTCCATGTCCCAGGAATGAATAAAGAAAAGATGAAAGATCTCTTCACAGATATCACACTCCAGGCCAGCTCATCGAACAACATAGAAAAATAGAAACGTAGAAAATAGAAGCAGGAGTAGGCCATTCGGCCCTTCCAATCTGCTCTGTCATTCATTGTGATCATGGCTGATCATTGAGTTCAATATCCTGATCCTCCCTTCTTCCCATATCCCTTAATCCCTTTAGCCCCAGGAATTATATCTAATTTCTTCTTGAAATCAGACAACCAATGTTTTGGCCTCAACTACTTTCTGTGACAATAAATCCCACACATTCATCACTCTCTGGGTGAAGAAATATCCCCTCATCTCCTCTTCGCTAGATTAGTGGTGTTGCTGTCTACGTCAGCTGTGATTCTCATATTGTTAAAATAATAAGATTAAAATATTTTCCCTCAATAAAAATCAACTGAGCTGGCCTCTAGCTCCTCCTTTGACCTTCACTTTAGCTGGGGTTCAAAGGAAATTTTATAACCCAGTTGCAAAATCTTAGTAAATGATAAAACAAGCATTCTCTGTGATGGAACAGAATTGATCTGGAGGTGTCATCTCTTCTGTTCAGGATGTAATTTTGCCCGGAGCAGATCCTCTTTCTGAAAACTGATACCAATAGACTATCCTCCCTTGCATTAGATTTTGTTATTTCTGGCTGTGTGTTCCAATAATGTTAGAGGAGTAGACGGATATTCTTGATAGATGCAATATGCTTGGAAGGTGAAAAAGAGGTCATACCTATGGATCATGGCCTTCAGGAGGGGGCAACATGTTTTACTCTATTCCTTCGTCTCGCACTAATTCCACGTTCGCCTAAAAGAGAGAAGCAATGTCACTGTGCCATGCCATCCCTCTCTTCCTTTTCCGATCAGTTGGTGAGATTGAAATGATTGGGAGGCCATTGAGTCCCACTGTGAGGAGGAATGAGAAAGGAAGAAAACTGGAAGAAGTGAAAACTTTTATCCCCGATCTCTTCACTTTCTACTCTGATTGATGGCAGGATTGCACTGAAATCAATCGGTTTACAATTGTGATAATATTCATGGGAAGAATATTATGGCAAAGTCCAAGAAAACTCAACACCAACGAATGCTGCTTACAAAAAGGGAATAAAGCATGATCAAAATTTTAACTGTCAGACACACAGCAGGAATACCCTGAGCAGCACTGTGGAACTGTGGTTAGCACTGCGCCAGGGACCTGGGTTCGATTCCCAGCTAGGCTCGCTGTCTGTGTGGAGTTTGCACGTTCTCCCTGTGTCTGCATGGGTTTCCTCTGGATACTCAGGTTTCCTCCCTTAGTCTGAAAGATGTGCTGGTTAGGTGCATTGTGCTATATTCTCCCTCAGTTTACCCAAACGTTGCTCTGACTGTTGGGATGAATTCTGCAGGGGGTGTGATGAGGGATTTTTTTCACACCCCAGATTGTTTTTTTTATCATTTATTAGTGTCACAAGTAAGGTTTACATTAACACTGCAATGAAAATTACTGTGAAATTCTCCTCACCACCACATTCCGGCTCCTGTTCAGATCAATCCATCTAACTAGCACGTCTTTCAGACTGTGGGAGGAAGCTGGAGCACCTGGAGGAGACCCACGCAGACACAGGGAGAATGTGCAAACTCCACACAGAGGGTCTTCCAAGGTGGGAATCGAACCTGGGTCCGAGGCACTGTGAGGCAGCAGTGAACCATTGTGCCATTGTTCTGCCCTTGGACTGCTTTACAAGTTACTGAAGTGAAGTGCTAAAGACTTGATAAAATCAAGTAGCTACTTTTGATTTGCTACAGTCGTTTGTTCTTCAGTCCACGGATGTATTGATTGTTTCTACAAACACTTTGAAAATTATATTTCCCATTGCCATCTTGTTACTTCTGATTAACAACAGCAGCAATTTTGACACAGATCAATAGCAGGTTCTGTGATTGAGTAACACTCTAATGTAGCTCTCATGTGCGGTTTGCACAGTGGTTCTCATTCTCCAGGATCTAAATCTATTTGTAATCCAAGGCATTTGCACCCCCCCCCTCACATCCCCCAACACCGGCTCCGATTTCTGCTATTTCTAATTTCAGGCCTGCAAAGCACAAGCACAATCTCACTTTCAAATATCAGCTTATTGACATTATCTTCAAAGAAATGTAGCTGGGAAGCGATGAATCAGAGCTACATTTAGCAAATTAAAAATAAAGGTTGCCCTTGTAATACTTCCTTTAAAACAATTAAAATTATGAGTGCAACAGGGATTTAATCCTAATGAGAAACAAGCAGAGGTCTGCTCGAATATTGACGTGGTTGACTGCATTAAGTGGTTTGTTGAATTAATTCACTCTTTTCAGATCTCATTTAATTTCAACCTACAGACATGTGAGTAAATTCAAGTGTTGGTAATGTTTTATCGACAGGGAAATTTAGTTTTTGCACTGAGCTAACAGCAATTGCCAGTGTTAAGTTGGTGCTGTGATCTGTAGGAGCCGCACGATTGGCATTGATTAGATGTTACATTTCTTTAAGTTTAAAGTTTACTTATCAGTGTCACAAGTAGACTTACATTAACACTGCATTGAAGTCACTGTGAAATTCTCCTTGTGTCCACACTCTGGCAACTGCTCAGGACACTACACTGAGGGAGAATTTAGCATGGCCAATGCACCCAACCAGCACGTCTTTCAGACGGTGGGAGGAAACCAGAGCACCCGGAGGAAACCCACGCAGACACGGGGACAATGTGCAGTCTCTGCACAAACAATGGCCCAAGGCGGGATTCAAACCCGGATCTCTGGCGCTGTGAGGCAGCAGAGCTAACCTCTGAGCCACCATGCCACCTGGACTATAATGAATATCTGCTTTATACAGTTTGTGCACATTCCTCGTCGAGAAAGGGATTTTGGGACTAGTGGGGCTGGAGCAGTTAGTACAATTAAGGACCCCATGCACCCCGGACATACTGTCTTCCACTTTCTTCCATTGGGAAGAAGATACGTAAGTCTGAAGAAACGTATCAACTGACTCAAGAACAGCATTTTCCCTGCTGCCATCAGAGTTTTGAATGGACCTACCTTGCATTAAGCTGATCTTTTCTACACCCTAGCTATGACTGCATTACTATACTCTGCACTCTGTCCTTCTCTATGAATGATATGCCTTGTCTGTATAGTGCGCAGGAAACAAGACTTTTCATTGTGTGCCAGTACGTGACAGTAATAAATCAAATCAAAATCAAATCAAAAATCAAATCAATTTGGAGCCTAGCATAGGAACATAGGAATTAGGAGCAGAAGTAGGCACTTCAGTCCTTCAAGCCTGCTTCACCATTCGATCAGATCATGGCTGATCTCTCCCTATTTTCAAATCCACCTCCCTACCTGTCCCCCATATCCCTTTTTCCTGTTTTTTAAAAATCAGGAATATATCTATCTCATCCTTGAAACCATTTAATGGTTCAGACACGCTATAGGGCAGCAAGTTCCATAAATTCACCACCCTCTGGGAGAAGTAATTCCTCCGCATCTCAGCAGATTTGATAGGACAAAAACAAAGTATTGAAAAACTGAAAGGAAAACAGGACATGCTGCAGATGCTCAGCAGATCAGGCAGCATTCATGGAGAGAGACGTCACTCTGCAGATCAAACGCCGCAATATCCTTTTATCTCCTCCCTTCTCACTGTCCAAAACCCCAAACACTCCTTCCAGGCTGGACAACAAATTACTTGTGCTTATTGCACAGGTGGCACAGTGGCATGGTGGTTAGCACTGCTGCCTCACAACGCCAGGGACTTGGGTTCTGGCCTTAGGTGATTATCTGTGTGTTCTGCATGTTCTCCCCGTGTCTGTGCCGGTTTCCTTTGGGTGCTCTGGTTTCCTCCCACAGTCCAAAGATGTGTGGGTTAGGTTGATTGGCCATGCTAAATTGCTCCTTAGTGTCAGGGGGATTAGAAGGGTAAATTATGGGGTTACGGCGATAGCACCTGGGTGGAATA
This sequence comes from Carcharhinus amblyrhynchos, assembly GCF_965287045.1. Classification (NCBI taxonomy): domain Eukaryota; kingdom Metazoa; phylum Chordata; class Chondrichthyes; order Carcharhiniformes; family Carcharhinidae; genus Carcharhinus; species Carcharhinus amblyrhynchos. The sequence goes on from NC_137338.1 coordinate 23,745,470, forward strand.
ATTGTCGGTGCAGGCTTGATGGGCCAAATGGCCTCCTTCTGCACTGTAGATTCTATGATTTGTACTATATTTGTTGCTCACGGTGTGGTCTCCTCTGTGTGGAGGAGGGCAAAGGCAGACTGCATGGCTGTTTTGCACATTGCCTCAATTCACTTAGCAAACATGGCACTGAGCTCCCAGGCACCTGTCACTTTAGCACTCCACCTGCTTCCTTTCTGTTGATAGTGTTCCAGTAAAGCTTAACAAAACACAAGGAACAGCACCTCATCGTTTGACTGGGTAGCTGATAGCCTTCTATCCTCAATATTGAGCTCAACAATTTTAGATCACTAGCTCTGCCTCCAGATTTCTTTCATGTTTCTTTGCTGGCTTGGCTTTCACCTCTTGTTTCTCTACTTTTATGTTCAGGTGGCAGCAATTCCAGATCCTGCCATTCGCAACACTTCTAGGTACACTTTTTGTTTCTTTACTCATTGCATTTCCACTCCCTTTGGCTCTGCATCATAGAACCTGTCACTGTATAAATTCATTTCATGGGATGTGGGCATTGCTGACTGCCAGCATTTGTTGCCCATCCCTAACTACACTCAAAATGAGTGGCTTGATAGGCCATTTCAAAGGATATTTAAGAGTCAACTACATTGCTGTAGATCTGGAATCACACGTAGACCAGGCCGGGTAAAGATGGTAGATTTCCTTCCCGAAAGGACATTTAGCCATTGAATCTCTCCAGCTTTCCACCCTCTTACAGACCCTTCCTTTTATTCTGTTTCTCTCCTCTCCACTCCTTTGCTCAAAAGCTGTAACCTTTCCGGGTTCTAAAGAAAGGTTATTGACCTGGAACATTGGGCGAGATTTTATAGGCGTCACAGTTAGGAAAATGAGCAGGCGGATTCTTGGAATAGGGGGCTGTGTCTTTGGCTGTGTGCCCTCCATTGGCCCTCCCTGAAGGGCCACATACTGCCACCAGTCAGATTTAAAGGGCACCAAGAGAGGTCTATGCCCAACGAGCAAACCTGGTAGGTTTGGCCTTGCAGGTCAATGAAAGGGAGGTCATTTCCAGGCCCCTGCCACTATACATATACTTTTCAATCCTTTCACCTTCCCTGTCCGACATGCCTCCCCATCTCGTCGGGACCTGCCTGAAATCCCTGGAGGTCTTGGTCCATTGCTGAACGCCTCCAGGGATTTTGGCCTAGGTGCTGTACTAGCATTGCCCATCAAACATGATGGCACTGATAGTATTGCCAAGCTGCTGGCCTTCAATGGACTGGCTCTATGAGGCAGGATGCACTCTAGAAGAGAGGTGGAAATCTCGCTCTATAACAACGAAAAGCCCAATCGATGAAAAATTAAAACTGTCAAATTGTCAAGTGGAGGTGTACTCACCTTGACATTTACACTGGGGTGCAGGAAGCCCACCCTCAGTCTACAATGCTATCAGTGAACACAGTTCCTCTCTCCAGACATGTTGCCAGATACGCCAAATATTTTCAGCATTTTCTGAGCAGGTAAGAAATGAACTGTATGTGCTGAGTGCTCTGGTTTGGTCATAATCACAGAGCCAGGGACCAGGATTTGATTCCCAGCTTGTGTCACTGTCTGTACAGAGTCTGCACATTCTCCCCGCGTCTGCGTAGGTTACCTCCACCTGCTCCGGCTTCCTCCCACAGACGTGCTGGTTAGATGCATTGGCCATGCTAAATTCTCCCTCAGTGTACCCGAACAGGCGCCGGAGTATGGCGACGCAGGGATTTTCACAGTAACTTCGTTGCAGTGTAAATAGAAGCCTACTTGTAACATTAATAGATAGACCTATAATGAAGCAAAATTTCAGAAAAGGCAGAGGATGGTGAATTAATTTATTGCTGCCTCATTTGCTCAGCAAAGGAACATTTAGAAACAGTTGTTTACATCATTTGTTAATCGTATCCTCATAATTATTGCCATATCTCCCGCTGAAACCTCTGATTCTTCATCACCTATTAGCCGCACTAGTACTGAGCCTGACTAACTTCGCCATTGATCTAAACTACTCCTCTGCTCAAGTAGCTGGTTATAAATGGCCCATAGAAATTGATAGATGGTCCTCAACCCAATCCATCTATTGCAGAGATGCCGAACACTCAGACTAAGCTATGGCAAGAATTACATTTAAAATCAAGTACTTTTGCTGCATTTTAAATCCCTCGATTCAATCCTCACACCCAATCAGGATGTCAGTTCCCAACCTGAAACAGTGGCGTGGGACTCTCTGCCAATCTGTTAGCTACAAAGGTAAGACCAATATGGGTGATTCTCTGCAATTAATATGAAAACAAGAAATCTATTGTTGAGTGCTGACATAATTCCCCGAGCAAAGTCTTTTCCATTATTAATGACAAAACTATTTCTTCTCAATCATCTTGACACCGAGGTCTGTCTCCCAGTCATGCAAACTAGGAAGAGCCCCAAAATCAGATCCAGACCTATGCAGAGTGCAATGTACCAATTTTAATGAAAGCAGCAGTGTTGCTATCACAGAGAGGAGTGGGACAGGTGGGTGAGCATAATAGGTAAACTAGCACCTTGTGTTCAACTTTCTTAAAACGGTGGCACAGTGGTTAGCACTGCCGCCCCACAGCACCAGGGATCCGGGTTTGAATCCCAGCTTGGGTCACTGTCTGTGTGGCGTTTGCACATTCTCCCTGTGTCTGCATGGATTTCCTCCGGGTGCTCCAGTTTCCTCCCACAGTCTAAAGGCGTGCTGTTTAGGCACATTGACCTGAACAGGGACTGAAATGTGGCGACTGGGGGAATTTCACAGTAACTTCATTGTAGTGTTAATGTAAGCCTTATTTGTGACTAATAAATTAACTTTTAACTTTAACATAAGATTTTAAAAAAAGAAACTCTATCTCCAAATACATAGATTCTGATTGTAGTTATCACCTTGGCGATACTTATGGTGCTGAGATAGAAGAAATTTTATCACAACGAATTTCAGAGGCTTATTCTGATGTATTAATGTAAAGGAGAACAAATTTGATTTGATTTATTATTGTCACATGTATTGGCAAATAGTGAAATATTGTTTCTTGCGCACGATACAGACAAAACATACTGTTCATAGACTACACAGCAGATAAGGAAAGGAGAGAGTGTAGAAGGTAGTGTTACAGTCATAGCTAGGGTGTAGAGAAAGGTTAACCTAATACAAGCTGGGTCGATTCAAAAGTCTGAAGGCAACAGGGTAGAAACTGTTCTGGAGTCAGTTGGTACATGACCTGTCGATCTCTGGTACATGATTTCCCAATGGAAGAAGGTGGAAGAGAATATGTCCAAGGTGCGTTGGGCCCTTGATTATGCTGGCTGCTTTTCCAAGGCAGTGGGAAATGTAGACAGAATCAATTGATGGGAGGCTGTTTTTTTTGTATTTTTTATAGTTTTTTGCAGTCTTGGTCAGAACAGGAGCCATGCCAAGCTGTGATACATCCAGAAAGGATGTTTTCTATGGCGTATCAGTAAAAATTGGTGAAAGCCATAGCAAATGTGGCAAATTTCCTTCACTTCCTGAGAAAGTAGAGGTGTTGGTGGGCTTTCTTAACTGTAGATCGGCATGGGGGGACCAGGACAGGTCCTGGAGAGGCACCAGGAAATAGGCAAGGTCTAATATAGGTGTGCATAATAATTTTTACTGTGACAGATTACCAGCTAGCCCCCAACAGTACAATTTACTGTATGTCTTCGAATGCCAGGCATTCTGATCACTTAATGGACATTTTTAACCACCTTCCTCGCCTTCTGTGTTCTCATTTACATTCTCTTTGTCCCTTTCCACCATCCGCCCCAACAACACTCTGATTCTCTTTGCTCTCAGTTCTGACCATGTGTCATCTAGACTCGAATCATTGGCTCTATTCTCTCCCCACAGATGCCGGCAACTGGGATTAGCTTAGTGGTTAAAAAGAAGGGCAGCATGAGCAGGTTGGCTGAAGGGCCTGTTTCCTCATTGTAAACCTCTATGACTCTATACTGTCAGACAGCTGAGATTTTCCAGCGTTTTCTATTTGTGTTTGAGTACAATTTGCCTTGACGTTGTAGGGACAAAGGAACATCACAGCAACGAAACCTGTGTTGCTTGGGCAATTAAAAGAAAAATGTACAAATACATTTATGAAAAGCCCCCCTTTAAATTACCACAAGTGTTATAAAAAGAAGGCATCATGGCCGGCTGAGCAATATGACAAGTATTCCGATCGGGAGCAATCTGTTATCAACCAATCTGCGGGAATGCACGAGTCGTCCAGTCAAGTTTACTGTCGGAGACATTTATCTTGCACATTGCTGCCGATGACTTATCCTTTATGTCCTTTTATAACTCGCAGTTACATATTCACTGCCGTCACACAAAATGATCGCTGACTTCTGGGAATGGTCTCCAGTTGTCCTTCCCTCCAGCAGATTCACTTGTGAAGGAATTAAAATGCTTCATAACACTGTGTGAAAAAATGTCAGCGCAAATCAAAATCAAATTTCCCTTGGCATGACATTGGAATGTAAAAATAACATTGCAAAGCGCTTTTCAATTGATTTTCCCCGGCTACAAAAGCTACAGTTCTCCTTTGTGACTTCGAGGGCGGAGACATTTCATGAACCCGTGTAAAGGACGCAGAACGAACCCCCACTATGAAGTGGATTTGTGACACAAAAAGAAGGGAAAATTGTCTTGCAAGGAGGGGGAGCAAAAGGAGACTGACAATCTATTTCCGAACACAGTGGAGACGGGGGATAACTTGGACACATAGGCCGGAATTTTACCACGTGCCAGCCCCGATTCTGGGGCAGGCTTGGCTCTGAGATCAGCATTCTCCGTTGGCCTGGGGCGGGATCGTGTCAAACTTGGGCAGATGTGCTGGTAAAATTCCACCCACAGTGACCAAAACCATTCACCTTGATTAAACAATAAACTTGGGACGCGGCTCAGCATTTAGAAAAAAGAGATTAGCAGTGACATATTGCCGTGGGTAGGCCCCTTTCTCTATGCCGGAGTCCACTGTGTACGTGAAGGGGTAACAGTGAGGTTTGGGATGTTCAAAGAGTTACCTGGAGCATCTGTTTGTAGATTCGGTCACACACCACACTCCTTTGAACAATGCTGGAGAAGACAACAAAGGCATGATGAAGAAGAAGACAAAAAAGATGCAAAAAGTAGCTATTTTGCTGGATTCATAATTCTAAAATATTAGAATATTTTACCGTGTCACTGTAGCACAGTGGTTAGCACTGCTGCTTCACAGCTCCAGGGTCCTGGGTTCAATTCCCGGCTCGGGTCACTGTCTATGTGGAGTTTGCACATTCTCCTCGTGACTGCGTGGGTTTCCTCCGGGTGCTCCGGTTTCCTCCCACAGTCCAAAGATGTGCGGGTTAGGTTGATTGGCCATGCTAAAATTGCCCCTTAGTATACTAGGATGCATAGGTTAGAGGGATTAGCGGGTAAAATATGTCGGGATATGGGGGTAGGGCCTGGGTGGGATTGTGGTCAGTGCAGACTCGATGGGCCAAAGGGCCTCTTCCTGCACTGTAGGATTCGATATTCGATAATCGAAAATACAATACTGAACCATCTTAGATTTCTCAGCTCCAGTGAAAATATTCCCAATGTTTCCTGATACAGTAATTTCCAGTGTGTGAATTCATATGAATATAGGGTCTCAGTGCTTTTCTATACTAAAGCATTCCAAACTACCTGCAGCGCTCCAGTTCTAACCTAAGCATTTCTTATACAATCATTTACAATTAGCTGCATTTTCTGGCTTTATTTATACTTTCTCTTTCAATTGGTTTTACATTTCAGCTCATCGGTTCATCAGTCCATCCGTAGCTTTTCGCATCTTTCCAGAGACTATGGGGCGATTCTCCCAAAAAAATTCTAAGTGTTGAATTGATGAGAAAACCATTCTAGATCATGACTTTTTTCAGTGCAGCTACAGAGCCAAATCATCCCACCCTGTGCAATGCAGGGGTCACAATTGTAAATATCATTAAAAGCTTGAGGTGGGGGGGGGGGGAGGGGGGGTGGGGGGCGTTGCCTATTCACACCAGTTTACACCCGCACATTTCTAAATTCTGAACCTATGCAGCTGTCTGGAAGTTTGAGATCTATTTGAAGTCATTTTCCATATGTACATTTTGCAGTCTTTTACTGAATAATCTTTCCTAACATTTTTGTGAACCCTCCCATGTGCACATCTCTGGGAGACCGCTGAAAGGATCCAGTTCTGGTCAGTACGTTCAAGGGGTGGAGGGATGGGGTACTCACATTATCCAGATCTGTGGGGGCTTGGGGTGAGTGGGCAGCCATATCTGTGTGGGGGAGGGAGGGAGGCCAGTGATGTCTGTGTGGGGAGGGACAACATCCAGATCACTGCCATCCAACTCCACACAGATAATCCTGGCCTCATTGCTGGCCCCTACAACCATCCCCCCCCGCCCCACAGATATCATTGTTCCCACCCCCCTCCTTGCAGACATCGCTGGCCCCCACAATTCCCTCACCGATATCACTAGCCTCATCGCTGGCCCCCACAATTCCCTCACCGATATCACTAGCCTCGTCGCTGGCCCCCACAATTCCCTCACCGATATCACTAGCCTCGTCGCTGGCCCCCACAATTCCCTCACCGATATCACTCGCCTCGTCGCTGGCCCCCACAATTCCCTCACCGATATCACTAGCCTCCTCGCTGGCCCCCACAATTCCCTCACCGATATCACTAGCCTCGTCGCTGGCCCCCACAATTCCCTCACTGATATCACTAGCCTCGTCGCTGGCCCCCACAATTCCCTCACCGATATCACTAGCCTCATCGCTGGCCCCCACAATTCCCTCACCGATATCACTAGCCTCGTCGCTGGCCCCCACAATTCCCTCACCGATATCACTAGCCTCGTCGCTGGCCCCCACAATTCCCTCACCGATATCACTCGCCTCGTCGCTGGCCCCCACAATTCCCTCACCGATATCACTAGCCTCCTCGCTGGCCCCCACAATTCCCTCACCGATATCACTAGCCTCGTCGCTGGCCCCCACAATTCCCTCACTGATATCACTAGCCTCGTCGCTGGCCCCCACAATTCCCTCACCGATATCACTAGCCTCATCGCTGGCCCCCACAATTCCCTCACCGATATCACTAGCCTCATCGCTGGCCCTCACAACCCCTCCACAAAATCGCTGGCCTTATAGCTGTTGTCTAAAGCCCCCACGTAGGCATCACTGCCCACCATCCCCCATACAGTCATCACTGGCCCCTCCCCCTACCCCCCCACACATACATCGTTGCCCCCCCTCCCACATACAGACATCGCGCCTCCCCCACACATAGATATTGCTGGCCCTCCTCCTCCACACAGACATCGCTGGCACTTCCACCAGCACCCCCCCCCCACAAATACAGACATTGCTACCCGCCTCACGGACATTTCTTGCCCCTCCCCACACACAAACATTGCTTCACCTCCCCTTATGACAGTTAATTGAAAGCAGCTGCAAAATTTCTCTCACGGATTTGTTGCCAACGGGCCCTTAACTGGCCACACTCACTGCACCCGCACTCCCCTAATAAACCAGAGCTGTATATAAGCTGCAGGAATGGACACAGCCAGTCACACCACGAGGATGTATTCCAGGAAAGCAGCACAAGATTCGCTGAAGCTGACTGGGACAACCTGCATGATGCCATAGAGGAGAGGCTAAGCGGCTCTTCCGCCATCAGGGCCCTCACCCAAGGGATGCAGCCAAGACGGCATTGTGGGAGGAGGAGGCAGAAGCAGTGAATGTCAGGAGCCTGACACTGTGCTCTGGATGGCAGTGTCGCAAAAAACTGTACAAGCTTCTTTGATAAGCAAGGATGAGTGAGTGTCCCACTTGGAACCCTGCACATGCTTGGCATGGATCTCAAACCCTGCTTAAACATCTGAAGGGCATGCAACAAGTTACCCTTCCCCCAGGAACAGACTCTAACCCCTTTCCCTCACCCATCCATGAGCACTTTTCAGTGGTGACTGTTTTCCCCAAAACTGCCAGCACAATGCCCGAGACGCAGGCAAGCATTGCACTCAATGCACTTTGAAGAATTCCCCGAGGACAGCACCGCTGAAGGGGCATTGGCATCTACCAAACAATCCACCAACACATGGTGGGTACTTTCAATGGTGAGGCTTCTAGGTCACTAATGGTGAGCACATCACAACTGCTGATGCACATCGGGTGGAGGTGGGCACATCCGAGGGCTCGGGCACATGGAAGTCTGCTGGAAGTCAGGATTCAGCTGTCCCCAAGCCAGATGCCAGGCCTCTGGCTTCGTTGTTCCCAAGACTGGTGGAGATGCACCAGGAAACCCGGGGAGTTGTGGAAGGGCTATCAGCAACAATGCTGCAAGGCTGTTTAGGGGAGTCCCAACAGCCTGGGTCTCATGCTGTGTTGGCAGGAGGTGGTGCCAACACAGCATGCGACCCAGGCCAACACTGCAAAGGTGACGACCACAGTGGAAATCTGGCTCAGGGTCTGTCCTCATGAGTGACAGGGTCCAGGCCATCTTGGAGACACAGTGGGCCATTGACAAAGCATCCAGGAGGCACAGCGTTCCATTGCTATGGGTGCTGAGGGTATGTGGGAGACACAGCTGGCCATGGCTGGGACTCTCGCTGGCATTCTGGAGACATAGTAGGCTGTGGCTATGAGCCTCAACAACTTAGCACAGCCTCAGAGGGCTACTGCTGAAGGGCTCCCCAGCCTGGCTCGCTCACAGAATGCTGTAGCAGAGGAGCCAGGGCTGTGGGTTCACAGGCCATGGGGTAGACACATCTGGGCCTCCAGGACTGGCAGAGCCAGGTGACACTGGAGTTTCTGAAGCTCAATCCAGAACTGACAGTAGTTCTGATAAAGACTAAACCGGAACGTGATGGTTTGAGTTATAAGGAGAGGCTGGTTGGATTGGGGTTTCTTTTCCCTGGAGCGTAGGAGGCTTAAGGGTGATCTTATAGAGGTCTGTAAAATAATGAGGGGCATAGATATGGTAGATAGTCAACATCTTTTCCCAAAGATAGGGGAGCCTAAAACCAGGGGACACAGGTTTAAGATGAGAGGGGAGGGATACAAAAGGGTCCAGAAGGGCAATTTTTTCATACAGAAGGTGGTGAGCATCCAGAATGAGTTGACAGAGATAGTAGTAGCAGCAGGTACAATTTTGTCTTTAAAAAAGTATTTAAACAGTTACATGGGCAAATTGGTATAGAGGGATATGGGTCAAAGACTAGCTTCTTGGTAAAATCTGGGTGGCGTGGATAAGATGGGCTGAAGAGCCTATTTCCATGCTGTAAACTTCTATGAATTTATGACTCTAAGTTCACCTTCAACCAATCCAAGGTGAAGGACTGGTGACGTATTTCCAAGTCAGCGTAGGGAGTGGCTTGGAGGGAAACTTCCATGGGGTGGTATTCCCAGGTGCCAGCTGCATTTATCCTACCAGATGGTAATGATCGTGGGTTTAAAGGTGCTGTCTAAACCTATTTTTCAGTTTTTTACCCTCCAATATTGAATCACCTTCCCACACGTTAAATTGCACCTGCCATGGTCCTACCTGAAAGATTCAAAATCTCAAACTGAAGTCTTTAGTCGCCTTTCCTGATTTTTGACGAACTCTCCACTTTGGTGTCATCGACACAGCTTGGTGTTGCTTTGTGCAAATCCGGCTGATCTCACTATACCAAGGACAAACATGGAAGCTGGCATTCATGACTTCAATCCCTTCCTGGAACTCATCCCAGGAACAAAGCATAAAAACGTTTTCAATTCTGCCAATCTTCTGCCAACAGGAGGTTGGAAGAAAGCCCTGTGGAAATTCTGGATGAATGCTATTGGAATCAGCCCATCATAGATTAAAATACTCCCTTTTAGAGCTTACTTCTCATTTAATTGTAAACAGTCTGTCGCTCCTTCCAGATGTAATATAATAGGTGGATGCTATAAATTAAAGTTCACCCAGAGTTTAAGATTAGCTGCTGGAATGATATATTGTAGGGAATCTCCTGGTCGTTATTCAATCAAAAGAGTGTCAATCTTCCATGGATACATGGTGGCACAGTAGTTAGCACTGCTGCCTCACAGCGTGAGGGATCTGGGTTCAATTCCAGCCATGCGTGACTGTTTGTATGGAGTTTGCACATTCTCCTTGTGTCTGCCTGGGTTTCCTCCCAGTGCTCCAGTTTCCTCCCACACTCCAAAGATGTTAGATTGATTCTAAATTGACCCTGAGAGCAGGATTTCCCTGTTGCGCCTGCCATGGGAATTGTAGCGGGTGGGACACGGACCATGCAGAAGTGCGTTGACCTCAGGCGGAATCTTCCAGCCTAGGGGGCGAGCAAGGCTGGAAAATCCCACCCTAAGTGTCAGGGGGATTAGCAGGGTAAATACTTGGGGTTATGGGATAGGGTGGGATCGTTGGTGCAGCCTTAATGAGCCAAATGGCCTCCTTCTGCACTGGAACGATTCTATGATTACATAACTACTTTGAACAGGAATCACTGCAAAGATTCTTAATGCAGATGCACAGGTTGTCTGAGTTCTGTGCATATGCAATTTGATTTTCACTGAAACGCAGCCCACACATCCTAATTTCAAAATTAATCAATCTGCCCTGTTTGCTGCGGACAAGTTGATCTTAAATTTTCTCTCAATTCCTGCTATTGAAAACATCACAACCTCGGAGGGCAGAGATGGAAAATCTGATGCAAGCCTGTTTCACTCACTCCCCCGCCTCCAGACTTTACTTCTACTTATTTTTCCATCGAAAATAATGTTGGTGTATAACATGTCATCATAAAATACCCTAGTCATGTATCGATATATATATATGGAGGATTACGATTTTGTTCAAATTTGTATGCTCAAAGTTTTGGGGTTTTTTTTACTTGTAGGTTTGGAGTGTGGTTAGAAATAACAAAATGGTTAAAATAGGTCATTCCAGATAGTTTGGGCTTCAGGTTAATGGTACATGATCAGAACTGGAAAAGTTAGACATGTAATAGGTTTTAACTATGTAAAGAGATAGGGAAAGGAGAAGGTTTGTAATGTGGTGGGAGGCTGAACGGTAATGGCACAAGTCCATCAGTTCTGCCAGGCTCCAAACTTCATTACAGTTTAGTCCAAACATGGACAAAAGGGCTGTACTCCAGAGGTGAGGTGTGACTGTCCTTGACATCAAGGCAGCATTCAGCTGAGTGTTGCATTAAACAGCCTTAGCAAACTTGAAGTCATAGAGTCACAGAGGTTTAGAGTCATAGAGGTTTACAGCATGGAAACTAGCCCTTCAGCCCAATTTGTCCATGCTGCCCAGCTTTTACTGCTAAGTTAATCCCAATTGCTCGCATTTGACCCATATCCCTCCATATCAATTGTACCCATGTAACTGACTAAATGCTTTTCAAAAAACAATTGTACCCACCTCTGCTACTACCTCTGGCAGCTTGTTCCAGACACTCACCACCTCCTGAGTGAAAAAATTGTCCCTGTGGACCCTTTTGTATCTCTCCCCTTTCACCTTAAACCCATGTCTTCTAGTTTTAGACTCCTCACACATTTGGGAAAAGATCATCTATCTTATTTATGCCTGTCATTGATTTAAAAAACCTCTAAGATCACCACTATGCATACTACTCTCCAGGGAAAAAAGTCCCAATCTATCCAGCCTCTCCTTATATTGCAAATCATCAAGTCCCAGTAGCATCCTAGTAAATCTTTTCTGCACTCTTTCTAGTTTAATAACATCCTTTCTATAATGAGGTGACCAGAACTGTATACAGCTCAATGGAATTCAGGGGGAAAACTCTCTACTGATTGGAGTCACACATAGCACAAAAGAAGACAGTTGTGGTTGTTGGAGGCCAATTTCAGCTCCCAGATATCATTGCAGTAGTTTCTCAAGTTAATTTGTACTCTAAACTGAATCATCATTAGCTGTCTCATCAATCACTTTGGCTCAATCATAGTATCAGAAGATGATGATAATATAGTGTTAATACCAGTTACATTCAGGTACTAAAGCAGACCATGATTGCATGCAGCAAGACCTGGACAAATTTCAGGCTTGGAGTTGCAAGTAACATTTGCACCACAAATCCCAGGCAATTATCACCTCCAAGAAGAGAGGATCTAACATTCAATGGCATTCCCATCACGAAATCTCCTCTATCAATGGGTTACAATTGACCAGAAACTGAACTGGATTAACCGCCATGGCTGAAAGATCAGATCAGATGTTGGGAGCTCTGTGATGAATATCTCACCTCCTGACTCTCCAAAGCCTGTCCCCAGGGCACAAGTGTGATGGTCACTTGTCAGGAGTGTGAAGGAAAGCTCTCCATTAATTGGATGTGAGCAATTCCAACAACATTCAAGAAGCCTGACACCATCAAACAGTTCATTTGACCGCTACCCCATCCACCACCTTAAATATTAGTCCCCTTCACCGCTGGCATTCAGTGGTAGTGGTATACACATCTACAAGATGCACTGCAGCAGCCCATCAAGACTCCTTCCACAGCACTTTCCAAACTCATAACCCCGATAATCCAGAAGGACAGGGGAAGCAGATGCATGCGGGCACAATGACATTCAAATTTCCCTCCGAGCCATAGACCATCCTTACTGAACTGTATCACCATTCCTTATTGGGCTGGGACTGCAGACCCAGATATGTTGCATAGGGGTACCACAGCAATTTTAATCCTCCTCATCTTTACTCCCGATGCTTGAGTTATAGACCCTAGTGCTCATCCGGAATAGTCAGGTGAATATCTGGATATTAAAATATCCAATGTATCAGGTCTCTGCTCTTGGAAGAACTGAATCAGGTCACAAGTGTAGGTATGAGGCAGGCGGAAGTTTCAGTCCATGCTGGATCCACTCAAAGATGGCTCCTGCTAAAATTCATCCTCCTACCAACAACGGTTTTGAATTTTGTGAAGGGCCGCAATTTCTAGCTTTTTCAAAAATTTGAGATTAAAAACAAAAATTTCCAAAAAAATCACAATAATATTATATATTAGCTACACTGTTTTCATTCAAGGGATGTGGGCATTTTTGGTTAGGCCAACATTTATCACCCATCCCTAATTGCCCTTGAGAAGGGGATGGTGAGCTGCCTTCTTGAACTGCTGCAGCTATTAGGGATGGAATTCCAGGGTGTTAACCCAGAGATGGTGAAGGAATGGCAATATAATTCCAAATCAGGATGGTCAGTGACTTGGAGACAACTTGCAGGTCGTGGTGTTTCCATTCATGTGCTGCCCTTGACCTTCTGGTTAGTAGAGGTCATGGGTTTGGAAGATACTATCGAAGGAGCAATGGTGAGTTCCTGCAGTGCATCTTGTAATCATGTACACTGCTGTCATTGTGTGCCAGTGGTGGAGAAGTTGAATGTCTGTGGAAGGGATAACAATCAAGTGGGCTGCTTTGTCCTGGACTGCGTCAAGCTCCTTGAGTGTGGTTGGAGCTGCACCCATCCAGGCAAATGAAGAGCATCCCATCACAATCTTGACTCGCGCCTTGTAGATGGTGGACAGACTTTGGGGAATGAGGAGGTACAGGATTCATAGCCTTTGACCTGCTATTGTAGCCACAGCACTCATATGGTTAGATCAGTTCAGGTTCTGGTCAATGGTAAACTCACCCCCCACCACCACGGATGTTGATAATAAGGGAATCAGTGAAAGTAATGCCATGAATGTCAAGGGGAAATGGCTAAATTGTGTCTTGTTGAAAATGAGCATTGCCTGGCACCCGTATGAATGGATGTTATTTGCCACTTTTTAGCCCAAGCCTGGATATTGTCCAGATTGCATTTGGATATGAACTGCTTCATTATCTGAGGAGTCACAAGTGGTGCTGAATATTGTGCAGTCATAAACAAACATCCTCACTTCTCACCTTAAGATAGAACATCATTCATGAAGTACTGAGAATGGTTAAGCCTGGGACAGTACTCTGAGGAAGTTCTGTGGTGATGTCCAGGAACTGAGTTGATTGACTATTGAGGTACTTATAGACAACTTAAATCATTTGTATAATGTGTTTGCAAACAGCTTTAAAATGTCTTTTTTCTAGTGGAGACAGTTCCTATTTTAGCTGAGCGATGTATGCAATGCTTGGGAATGGAACACTTCTCCAATTTGCACATTCACTGCTTAAAGTTTATTGATTGGTGTCATAAGTAAGCTTACAATGCAATAAATTTACTGTGAAAATCCCCTAGTGCTGCACGCCATCGCCTGCTCAGGGACACAGAGAGAATTTAGCATGGCCAATACACCTAACCAGCATATCTTTCGGACTGTGGGAGGAAATTGGAGGAAACTGCTGACCTGTTGGTTCTAACAGAGTGATGCTACCATTACTTTATGCCATTAATATGTCTAAACACAATCTCAGGTGAACATCAAATGCAGCACTGTGTCCTTTTCATCCTGTTCACCAAACCAACCTCATCCTATTTCTAATTACTTATGCAATGTTAATTTGTATGGAGTTGTGAGCATGTTTTTCCTGTGAGAATTGGGTTGAGCCTGTCTAACTCATTTCAATGGGTGTCTCGCAAAGAAAGATCATCCCATAAATCTAATTCAAACTCATGTTGCAGGGTGATAGGATAGTGTACTAGTCAAGTGACACCCAACTCCCCTGACTACAATATTTATTTATACCATATACATGTTGGGTCCGTTATAACTGACCTGACACTGATTGCTAACATTGAGTGCCTTATTGAAGGTTTGCTAAGGCTTATTTCTTAACTTGCTATCCATCATTTCTAAGAGTAAGCAATATAGGGCATGCCTGTGCATATACAATACTAACTGATACTTGAGCTGACCTTGCTCGAGTTAACTATAAATAATAGCATGCGACATATTGTGCTTGTGAGTAGTTGAACTGTAACATGAACCATGACTATTACACCTTAAGCCTTCATAAATGGAAACCGTGATAGAAGTCACAGAATAAATGAAAGATAATTTCTGTTTATTAGGAAAAGAGGTATTGCTTCAGTGATAATGATTCAAACCCAAAATATTCAGCCTCTTTTTCTCCAAAATCAAATTGACTGGGATCCAGAAGAACTGGAATAAGTATCATTCTCAGAAACAGAAGCTCTCCAGAAACAAGGACCAGGGGGAACAGATGAATTACGAATTCCAGAAGAAACAGACGATCCTCAAACAGTGAAAACAATTCAACAGATACAGCATACCCTTTGAGATACTCAGTGCCAGTTAATAAATCCCAAAGTATCAGACAAAACTCACTGCAAAGAATACAGGAGAGCTTGTCAAACTCATAAGGTCAACATTGCCACTTTCATGTAAACACCACAAGCTCCAGCATCCAGTTCATTAAATAACAGTAAGAAGTCTCACAACACCAGGTTAAAGTCTAACAGGTTTATTTGATATCAAGAGCTTTCGGAGCGTTGCCCCTTCATCAGGTGCCCCGAAAGCTCATGATGCCAAATAAAACTGTTGGACTTTAATCCGGTGTTGTGAGATTCCTTACTGTGCCCACGCCAGTCTAACGTCAGCACCTCCACATCATTAAATAACAGAAGATTGCATTTAAATAGTTCCTTCAGCTGGCCCAGTCTGAATCCAAGTTATTAGGGCTTGGAAGGTTCCATCAAGGCAAAATAATGTGGACGCTGGAATCGGAAACAAAACCAGGAAAAGCTCTGATGAAGTGTTATCCTGACTCAAAACATGTGCTCTATTCTCTCTCCACAGATGCTGTCAGACCTGCTGAGATTTTCCAGCATTTTCTGTTTCTGGAATGTTCCATGTTTGACTGTGAAATTCACTGATCTAGCTGAGATGGTCTTTGAGCTTTTAGCTGTCCTCAGATCCCACAGCCTAGGGAAAAATAAGTTTCCAGTTCTTGATAGTTACCGGCCCAATAAAATCTATTAGAAAGTGTGTGTATCTTAAGTTAGGACAGAATTGAGTCTGTGTAGATAGTCATCTACCACACGAGCATTCACTGTTTAAACTCACATTGTCCCTCAGTGTACCTAAACAGGTGCGAAAGTGTGGTGCCCAAGGGATTTTCACAGTAACTTCATTGCAGTGTTAATGTAAGCCTAATTGTTCTTTATTCATTCATGGGACATGGGCGTCACTGGCTGGCCAGCATTCATTGCCAATTCCTAGTTGCCTGAGGGCGGTTGGGAGTCAACCACATTGCTGTGGCTCTGGAGTCACCGGGTAAGGACAGCAGATTTCTTTCCCTTAGGACATTAGAATTGTGACACTAATAAATCAACTTTAAAACTCACAAGGCATCAGTAGTTAGCAGCAGCACACTAAAATAGGTCACTATTCCAGGCAAGTAAGATGTTGCTGCTCAGGGCCTAGTTAAAAAGCAGTTGGGCGTCCTTCCCTCAAACACTAATTTGTATCAAGTCATGAAACATTGAGCTGCTTTCGGTGTGTTTATCCACCTGGACAACATTGCAGTTCAAATCAGTAACTTGGGGACAGGATTGAGCTTCACGTAGGTAAGTCCATCTCCCCAACACCCTACCTAGATTTTTAACTACCTAACTAGCCAACATCAACCAGACATACAGAGGATGATCTTACCATCTCACTAGCCAATGGACGGGCGAGTCGGCAAGGTCATGAGAGAGACGAAAAATCATTCTCACCTCTTGCAATCTTACTGGCACCAGATATCTGAAAAGGGCGCGAGGCTGATCTCAATACTTTAATTCTATTTAAAATAGAATTTAAATATTACAACTGAGCCGTGACACAATTGTCTGAACTCAGTTGCCTCTGCAGCCTTGCCAGGAAGATTCCCTCCGGCAAGGATCACAAAATGTCCCCATCAATGTGAACAGCCATGATGGCCTCGCTGGTACAACTAGAGACCCTAGGGATTCCCCTGGAAGGTTGGGGGTGGAAGGGATACCCCTTAGGCAGTGCCAGCCTGATACTCTGACACTATCAGCCTGG
Organism: Carcharhinus amblyrhynchos; assembly: GCF_965287045.1. Lineage (NCBI taxonomy): Eukaryota > Metazoa > Chordata > Chondrichthyes > Carcharhiniformes > Carcharhinidae > Carcharhinus > Carcharhinus amblyrhynchos. Next base: position 23,762,516 of record NC_137338.1, read on the forward strand.
CACACTGGCAGTACTCACCGGACACTGGGCAGTGCCAAGGGGGTGGTGCTTGAGGGGCAGGGCTGATGGGGGTTGGGGGGAGAACAATTGGGTGCTCCAGGAACATGACTGGGGGAGGGGATGCTGCAACTTTGCAAATGTGATTGATCTGGTGGTCGGGGTTTGTGGGTGGGTGATCAATTGCTTGGTCCGTGTGGGAGGGTTTGGATGGGGAATTGATTGGTCTGTGCTGGGGGATGGGTCATCGGACCATACGGAGAGAGTATCGACCACAGAACCCTTGATAATTGGGGTGGGGTGTGATCAGCTGCAAAGGCCAATGGTAGTTGGGGAGGCAATGACAGCCAGGTCTCTATGTTCACAATTATGCCCTCCACTGCAATCTGCCAGCTTTAGGTGAGCTTAGGCCTGCCCCCTCCCCCTGCTGGCAGGAAACGGATCTTGCACTTCTTTTTCATAGAGTGAGGTAAGATCCAATTTTTAACTCACCCCAAAAAAGTATGATTCTCTCTTCTTTTCACGCTCATTTGGCACTTTGTCCCCAAAGTGCTAAAATTGAAACTTCGTTTGCAAGCATAGGACTTCTGATCTACTTAAGAATGCATTGATAGATCTGAAACAACATGTAAAAATGTAAGTTAATGGCAGATTGTTTTGTAAAATGGGAACTATAGAAGCTCTCAGTCAACAGTAAACAAACAATTAAGATGAAATAAAATATATTAATGTTTTAAATTACATTATTTGCATCTGAGAAAACCCAAAGTGTAAATGTTAAAAATTCTGAGAAGGTTTGCAGACGCTCACAAGAACAAAGAACTCTTAGAATTAACAAATGCTTCTAATGCTTGAGATAAAAAGTCCAGGCTGCACACAGTCATTTACTGAATGCGATACTTTGTCCAGTGAGATAAGTAAAACTACTTGGGGATATTCCTGAGAAAGATGAATCACAGCTGAAATTATCCTGTTTGTCAGCAATAGGAAGTGTGTTAAATAATTTCCTAATGAGATGAAATTTGCTTACAACCAATTCCTGCTAGGTTTGTTGACAGTGCATAAATCAAAGTGTGCAACATTAAGCAGCACCTTTATTGGCCCGGCTCACAAATCAGTGGAAAGAGAGACTCTGCCCTACTTGTGATCAAAGAGTAAAAGATTATACTATTGACCAGCGTCTTGGGAATAAGCTAAGATAAGGAAAGTTTCAAAACTGCCGTTCCCAATGGGAAAAGTCATTCATATCCCATATGCCACACTATGAATTCCACACTTTGTACTTAAAAAGCAACTTTGAAGAACTGTCAACCAGCATGAGTCATGTGACATTTCCCAGCCTTACCTCGACTGCAGTCATGATTCTTTAGGGCATTGATTATCTTTGTCTTGGAAAAAATGGATCCTTTTAGAACTTTAGGCCCAGACTAGAAGAACGTCAGAGTACAAAACAACTGTAGATTATTTCCCGCAAAGACAGAACACTCTAAGAACTAGACATTATATTTTCTGGCCCCATTTGCCGCGGGTGTCATGGTGGGCTGGAAAAGGCCAAAAATCTGCTTTATGTCATCATGAAACCAGTTTGTGGTTGTCTGCTCCACCTATGAATGACAGGCGTGCTGCCCACTGTGGCACATTGGGAACTCTTTCATACATTTGCATCTCATTATAATGCCTGCTTACTGGAATCATCCCCCTCCCCCTCCCCACATTGGACTATCCAGGTACGTCAGCGTATAATTAGAACAATGGCCGAATTTCCCGGCCGCACTCATCCCAAAGCCACCAAATCCCACACAAAGTCAATGGACATTTACATAATTTGTGTTCCGTCCGCTCATGGTGGGCGGAATGGGAAAATTCCACCCAATATGCGTCATAACGGTATCCAAGCAACCTGCACCTGGCAACCTGCACATGGCTCACGCCTTTGAGGATTGTTTGCCTATCTTGCATTGTGCAGCGCTCACAATAATCAGCACCAGACTTCACATCCAGAACCACATTGTTTCCAAGAGAGTGTCACAGGCAGTTCTCTACCTACCATTAACTCACCCTTATGGCGAGATGTTGGCAGCACAGTTCTCTTGTCAGTGGATGAGTAATCCAGAGACCCGAAGTAATCCCCTGGAGATCCGGATTAGAATTTCACCATGACAAAGGTCTGTATTTAATAAAAATTCAGAATTAAAAGGTCTAATATAATCTGGTTCACTGATGTCCTTTAGGGAAGGAAATCTGCCATGCTTACCTGATCTGGCCTACACGTGATTGCAGAGCCACAGCAATGTGATTGACTCTTAAAAGCCTTCTGAAAGGTGAACCAATAAATGCTGCCTCAGCCAGGGATGCCCATGAATAAATTAAAAAAGAAACCAGGCCAGTCAACAAGAGTGATTTTTTAAGAGTGCTTAGCCAACCAATTATATAACCTGATATAGAGACAAATGTCTGGCATAAAATGTCTGGTTTGTGATCAGAACTCCCCACTCACCTGACGAAGGAACAGTGTTCCGAAAGCTAGTGGCGTTTACTACCAAATAAACCTGTTGGACTTTAACCTGATGTTGTGAGACTTCTTACTACATAAAAAAACCCAAAATGATTCACATTCGCCACTTAACTTAGTTTCCTTGACATTACAAATCCTTGTGTTGTTCGGGGTATTTCTAATATCCTGTAAACTCACTCAACCAGCACTGTGTATAATGGATTTTACTCAAACACCTTTGCATATATCAGACAAAGGGACTACGCACACGAACCAACAACAAGTAATCAAGTCACAATTTTATTGCAAACAGTAAAAGACAAGTTTTACAACTTTAACAATTCTCTCTCTCTCTCTCTCTAGCAAATGGATCATTTAAAAATTCCTATACTTCTGATACTGTCAGTATGGTGAACCCTCAAGTCTGTCTCTCTCCTTCTCTGTCTCTTGGTCTGGAGGCAAGGTGTTCTTGTCACTGTCATTTCCTGACACATTCTGGGGGAAGCTGGAGAGGTGGGTTCTCTCAAACTCTGCTAGCATAGATTTCTTATACCTGCCTGACTACCTTCTGGAATCTTCCAAGGATTTTGCCTATTAGTCCTTAGGTCTGATTACTTTCACATCATTGTTGATGGATTTCAATGGGTGTTAATGAGTTTCAATGGTGGACCCTCTGCTATGTATGTGCTACGTACCTAGATATCTGGATTCAGCTTCTAATATGCATCAAATCTTTTATTTCATTGATGCATGTCTGTCCCATGCATATAGTGGTGATTTGTTTCTCAGGAAATGCATAACTGTGCTTTTACGCATGCTCATCTGATCTGGTACAACGTTGGTTTTCAATTGTCCAAACTCGAATCTTGCAAAGGGCCTGTCTCCGGGCAGACTGTCTTAGATTGAGGTAATCCTTGCTTTCAGGCCAATTTCTATGTCAGTTTCAATATCATTTTGCTGTGCCTGCACCCCTGGCCTGATACTCATCCGCAGCTGGTGTTGGGTTAACTAGCCAATGCACGGTGAGTACTCAATCTCCTAAACTTTTATTACTTGTGAGCAAGGAGAACAGACACAGTGAATTTCACTATGATGTTCTGTTGATTCATGCAGATAATTAGCTGTTATAGTTAATTACAGCCAATGAGAAATGAACAATTTTCTAAGCCTTCATTTGCATACATAGGTCACCAATCTCAACACAGTTTTTTGTTCTTTCTTATCGAATAGAAAGCCATCTCCTTTATTAGCATGATATGTCAACATACCTATGTTTTTTTGGTATTTGTCATGGTAACTTGTCTTTGTTTCATCCTGTGGCCAAGGCCAGGGATGCAGTGTTTATGAAACTAACACAAGGTTAGATTCGTCTCTTTCCTGAATGCACAACCATTGACCTCAATGAGGCCTTGTTTCTATTTTTGCTGACAGAGTTGCCTGCCATTGTTGTTGTAACTTAATTTCCACAGCTAGTGGTTTTTAACTGCTTTTAACTATAGTTTCACAGTCCCAGCAATCCCATAGCTTTATTTGAAGTGAGCATCCTTAATCTTGCAGAACAAAGTGAATTAAATATTTGGCCATAGCTGGAATTACAATTTAATTTCCACGCTGGCCTCCCTGCAATGATTCCACTCTAATCAAGCAGTCACAGGCTGCTACACTTGCAACAATTTCCAACCTCTGCATTAAATACGTGTGTCCTGTGTTTCAGTGCTTTCCTTACTTTTAGTTGCTTTCAAACAAATATTGTTCTCTTTTTAGTTATTTAAGTAATTCAGTCACTGATTTTTTTTTACTATTTCTTTGTATTTTAGAGGTTTTTCTTTCTCTGAAAATTAACTGGTATTTTTGTGTGTGTCAGATGACCATTCATTTGCCTACCACCCCAGGGATATCTATACATGTCATAAAATAATCCAATCCTTCAATTTACCGTGAACATTGTCACAGGAGATCATTGGCTAAACGGAAACTGGAACTCTTCCAACTACGAAACCTATCTAGAAGCCCCATACAGCTTCATAAATCTAATCACTATCCACAATTTAATGGTCAGTAATTAGAATTATAAGAGTGGGTATTAATTCCTCAAGTACAATAGTTGAATTTACTTATCTAAATACTTTTGGGTTGCAGAGTCAGAGCAGCAGCATTTCCTTGTTTAGATCTGATTCTTTAAGTCTTGGTGTTATGAAGACGGCACGGTGGCACAGTGGTTAGCACTGCTGCCCTCACAATGCCAGGGACCTAGGTTCGATTCCCAGCTTGGGTCACTGTCTGCATGGTGTTTGTGTGTTCTCCCTGTGTCTGCGTGGGCTTCCTCCGGATGCTCTGGTTTTCTCCCACAGTCTGAAAGCCTTGCTGGTTAGGTGCATTGGCCATGCTAAGTTCTCCCTCAGTGTACCCAAATAGGTGCCAGTATGTGGCAACTAGGGTAATTTCACAGTAACTTAATTGCAGTGTTAATGTAAGCCTACTTGTGACTAATGAATAAACTTTACTTTTACCATGGCTGATATTTTCCAGACATTCATGCCAATGGGATTCTCTGGCCTTGCTGCAGTGAACGACCATTTGGCCAAGTGCCAAATTCTCCATCCTCGGTGGCAGTGGCAGCCACAGGGTGTGAACGGCCAGCGAATTCCAGCTCATATCTTTTCTCACATCCATGTCGGTTATTTGCAGATACTAAAAACCCTTTTTAAAAAATTGCTTCTTACCAGATGTAAGAGTTGGATGATGGAAAAATAAAAAGGGAAGATCTTAGATTTTCCAATGTCAGATGCAAATGATTGCAACAGAAAGTAACAGAGCAGTTTTAACTCTTTAATAAAGAGTAAGATTGAAGTCAAAGTAAGAGACAGCAGATGTTAAAATTTACAATAACCAAGCAGTGACTTCTCAAAGAATTGCTGCCTCACAGTGCCATGGACCCAGGTTCAATTCCCAGCTCGGGTCACTTTCTGTGTAGAGTTTGTACATTCTCCCCATGTCTGTGTGGTTTCCGTCGGGTGCTCCAGTTTCCTTCCACAGTCCAAAGATGTGTGTATTAGATGGATTGGCCACGTTAAATGTCCCCTTAGTGTCAGGGGGACTAGCTAGGGTAAATGCATGTGATTGTGGAGATAGGGCCTGAATGATATTGTGGTCCATGCAGACTCGTTGGGTGGAATGGCCTCCTTCTGCATTGTAGGAATTCTAAAACTGAAGCTTATTCTTTATAAACACACAGTTATTTAGAACAGCAATTTTTCTTAGGCACCCCTCAGGATCAAGGATGACTTGCTTCCACTCCAATTCAATGAGTTCTGAAAGGGCTGAAAAATCCAGTGCACAAACTGCCATACATGGGCAGTTGGTGCTTGAAGAGTGAGATTGATGAGGCATTTGGAGGTTTCTGCGCTCTCTCCGATGCCTCGACTTCACCTGTTGGTGTTGCCAATGAAGTCTCTCAATGTGCTTCCCAAATGATCTTTCACCATTTTTGGTCAATCAAAAGCCAGAGACTCCTATGAGTTGTTAAGGATGTCTAATCTTTTCAGGGCTGCTTTGAGGACATCCCTAAAGCATTTCTGTTGCCTTCCTGGGAGTCTCCTGCCACAACCAATTTCTGAGTAGAGCTGTTGCTTTGACAATCTATCGTCAGACATGCAACAGTGGGAGGCAGCGATGGTGTGGTGGTATTGTCACTGGACTAGTAATGCAGACCCCCAGGGTAACGCTCTGGGAACCCAGGTTTGAATCCCACCATCACAGATGATGAAATTTGAATTCCATGGAAAGTCTAACGGTGACCATGAAACCATTGTCAATTGATATAAAAACCCAATGGTGAAGTAGGCTGAAAGAGCCAAATGGACTACTCCTGCTCCTGATTCTTGTGTTTGTGTGTGTTTATTTTAATCTTTCTCATAGCTAGGTTGACATCACTCATAGACCAAATCACCATTTTCCACCCTGTAGCATCTTGCAATTCTCCATTTCATCTGCCACAGTTCTACCACTTAGAAACCCTTCTCTTTTTCTATCTCTCATAGTCTTTAGCCTCAAATGCTTTAGTATCATCGGTAAATCTGACATACTTGCACTTAAGGTGGGATTTTCCCACCATGATCCCCATGGTGGGCAAGATGTCAAAATTCTGCCCATGATCTTTGAATTCACATGGTTTGTGATTCAGTAGTGAACCTGAAGGGTAAATGTGCATCTGTTTTTGATCGAAGGCAGAGCAGTGCATATTTAGAACATTTGACTAATGCCCAGTACACAATTTCATCAGTTCCTGGCAGGAGTAAGAGACCTTCAGATCAGTCTCATGTCCCTGCTACTTGCATCAAATTAGCCTAATCACTGACTGTGACCATGGGAAATTGTAATTGTTCTGTCTGTGGTGGTTTATAATCCCTGATCGTCAGTCACATCAGAGAATGGCAATATGAAAATAATATTAAGTTAGTAATTGCAGATTTCTAGCTCATTGCGTCTCAATTATAATCAAAGCAAAGCAATAATTACAAAACAAACTTCCTATCACTGAAATTTTTGTTTAATTGGGACCGCTAACCAGAAAATATTCACCAACAAGGAGCAGATATCTGGATTTTGAAAAGTCGAATGCTACAATAACTAAACAAGATCGACAACAATGGAGTAATCAGCCCTTCATTGGCATCAGGCCTCATACATTTTACATGAATTTCCTTGATAGTATCAGTGATTAATAAAATGGCAGATGTTAATCAAACAAACAAGATCTCCTGGTTAGCGGACTAAGATGTAGATCACTCATTATTTAATTGAGGCTCAAGTGGGCACATGCTATGATTAAATTGTTCTGTTGTAATCACTCCTTTATGTGCTCTTGCCCGTTTAATTGCTAGACCAAATATCTCTCCTTCAGCCTGACGTGCGTTTCTTTTCCCATTCTCACTGTCTCCAGCAAGTGTGTCTAATTGCAAGTGAGCTTCTTTCCCTCACGCACAACTCATGTCATCCCTTAAGATGTCTTTGTCTTATTACGCAAGGGGACTACAACACCCATGACCCATTGATTGCCAATAGGTTGATTGCATGGACAAATTGAAACATGTTGTGTCATCTGTAACTCTGTTCAGCATGATCTATTGCCTTACTTAGTGTCCAGGCTTAACTTTTCAGTCTGCCTGATTATTTGTTACGTAATTCAGCAATGCATCGCATTCCTTTGCCAATCTGGATGTAATATCCATGACTTGATACTAGTGTAGGGTAGAACTAAGTCAATGAGCCGTGTCTCCTACTTGTTTGAGAGTAAAATTAGCTATGTGTCCATCAACGTGTGTCAGGGCTAAGTAGAATTTTGTTACTCATTTCACCGATCGTCATACTTTTTAAAGATTTCAATAGTCCTTTGTCTGTATTTGCTCTGTGTAACTCATTGTGGCAACTCATGCTGCTATTCCACATATCAAAGCAATTCAACACCCCAGTGTACAATCAACTCCACTCCAGTTAATTCACATTGTATATTTTCATGCACTTTGGTTAAAAGATCGTGTCTAAACTCATCATAGAAGCTGTATCTGTTACACACCATATATGGGGATTACATTTTAACAGAAACTGATGCCAGAGAAGCCAACATAGGGGATGTCAAGTTTTAAACTGATATTAAACTTGGTTTTAATTTCCATTTGAGCCCTTATTATAAATTGAATTGTAATGGCTTTAGGGTGGAATGGAATATGGCAAGAAAAGTGCAAAAGGTGTTTAAAATTATGAATAAAGCATGTTCATTTCTGGAGCAAGTGAAACAAATGTCTATAGTGGCGCCTTAAGCAGAGGGCAAAATGACACATTGTACTTTCACAGAAGCTCACATCATAGGAACACATTATCCATCATGCTCTATATAGCTGACGTTAAAATGGATTTCCCATCTTTGAATACAATGAGCTGTATACCAGATTTTACAGTGTACAACATGTATTAATATTTCAATCAATCTGACTTTTTTTTCCTCAATGAGCAATCCTGATGAGAATAAATTATTCATGGAACAGATGTTGGTTGAATTCTTTGTCAGTCCTCTTGTTTGAAATAAGAACTTCTGGCCCCACATGCCTCTTCAAGAAGTAATAATTTATGGATTAAAGGTGGGATTGTCTTTTCAGAGAGTTGCAGTCTTGTTTCCAGAAAGGAATCCATGTAAAAACAAAGGCAAAACAGTGAAATGTCAAAGGGGACTCAGGAAGCATGTCAAGGGGTGAGTAGTCCTTAAAATGAATCATTATTAGGAAATAAGCACAGCCAAAGAGGATGAGTGTCTGTTGAAATTTTTCAACATTCCATTGATCCTTGCATTTTCGTAATGCTGCTTTAAATTTTGCAGTAAAAAGAAGCTGTAAAAGTTAAACAGAAATTTTTAAAAAAATCTCCAACAGTAATTAAAATCTGATGGAATGAGGCTCCACACTTATAAAAGTTCATTTTTAAGTGCCGGAAAAGTTGTTTGGCAGTAATTAAGACTTATTATACTATTAGTAATTCAATTGTTGATGCTGATTGACACTAAAAAGTAAGTTGGAAAGCAACTTCAGCTAGTGTGCAATTAAACATGGAAATCAAGAAGTTGCTGCCTGTGCTTTCCTGCTGCTTTAGAAGCATTTTTATACAGACACCTCGCTGAGAGACTTGGCATTGAAATATATGGAACAGTGTGAAATTGCTGTAGTTACATGAAGCATATCCACTAAACTCACCAGACAGAGTTAAGGCTTGATCTAGAGTCCAAGGTAATTGAAGTTCCACTAAATTTCTTACCTAGGCCCTCTCCCCTGCCTTATTCCTGTAACCCCATACATTTAACTTGGCTAGTCCCTCTAACCTATACATCTTTGACACTAAGGGGCAATTTAGCATGGCCAATCCATCAAACGTACACATCTTTGGACAGTAGGAGGAAACTGGAGTACCCGAAGGAAACCCAAGCAGAGAAAGGGAGAATGTGCAAACTCCACACAGATAATCATCCGAGGCCAGAATTGAATGTGGGTCCCTGGTACTGTGAAGCAGCAATGCTAATCATTGTGCCATTTGCATTTACTTCCTGTTCTGCTAATAATTACTTCCTATCATCTTACACTTTTGCCGTTGTACTGAGGATTTTTGAAGTTCTTATTTCAAATGCATTTCGAGCAGGCTGATGATCAGGGTCAGTCATTTTCATAAGGTCCGTGTTAGTTGTCCATCAGTACATTTCCAGCCATTCCTTTACATTTGGTTCATTCAATTTACTTTGGTACTGATTTGCTATTGACTTACTTTGAATGAATTCACAAAATTTGATGGTGAAAGTTGTTGACAGATGTGTGATAGTATAAATGTAAAAGAGAGAAGATCAGCCCCACTCATTTTGTGATGGTTTATTCTATGAATATAAATTCATATCTACTGTCAATATCCAAATTACCCTTAATAATTTCAATTAATTTCTAATTGACTTCAGAATGGACAAATTACAGTGATTGACTGACACATTTCCTACATTACAACAGTGGTTACATTTCAAAAAGTGGCTGTACAGGGGCTTTCAGACACCCTGTGGTTAAGTAAAGGGGTGGCACAGTGATTAGCACCACTACTTCACAGTTCCTGGGACCTGGGTTTGATTCCAGCCTTGGCTCACTGTTTGTGTGGAGTTTGCACATTTTCCCTGTGTCTGTGTAGGTTTCCTCCAGTTGCACCAGTTTCCTCACACAGTCTAAAGATGTGCTGGTTAGGTGGATTGGCCGTGCTAAATTGTCCCTTATTGTCCCAAATGTGTATGTTACATGGGTTAACCACGCTAAATGTGTGGGATTACAGGGATAGGGCAGGGGATACAGCCTGGTTAAGATACTCTGTGAGAGAGTCAGCGCAGACTTGATGGAGCGAATATCCTTTTCTGCACTGTACGGATTTTATTATATTAATTCACGTTTTTCCTCCTTTTGTCAATTTCACAAGGTAATATCACAAGATGCAAATTTGGCTCATACTAAATCATCCACCAGAAAAAGCATAGTCTCCCCAACAGGATAACTAACTGCTTTGCAAATGTTTCCCATAACTCACACGCCAAATGAATATGTGAATAAAATGTGGGAATGTGGGAGGCATAGCATCCAATGAGTGCCATAAAATCCCACAAACAGTAATGTGATGAAAGGGCGGCACAGTGACACATAGTTAGCACTGCTGCCTCAAGCATCACGACCTGGATTTAATTCTGGTCTTGGGAGCCCAGACACTCCTGTATGGAGTTTGCATGTTTTCCCATATCTGTGTGAGTTTCCTTCGAGTGCTCCATTTTTCAGTGCCACACTTCAAAGATGTGCGGGTTAGGCCATGGTAATTTGCCTCTCAGTGTCCCACATTGTGTAGGTTAGCTAGATTAGGGTTTATGGAGATCAGGTAGGTGGTAAAGAGGGTTTGGGCCTGGGTAACATGCTGCAGACTTGATCAGCCAAATGGCCCCCTTCTGCGTTGCAGGGGCTCTATGAATCATAGAATCATTGAATCCTGCTGAGCAGGAGGCCATTTGTTCCATCGAGTCTGCACTGATCACAATCCCACCCAGGCCCTATCCCCATAAACTGTGCATTTTACCCTAGCTATTCCCCAGACACTAAGGGACAATATAGCATGGCCAAACAACTTAACCTACATCTTTGGACTGTGAGAAGAAACAGGAGTGCCTGGGGGTAACCCACGCAGACATGGGGAGAAAGTGCAAATTCCACACAGACCGAAGCAGGGAATTGAATCCAGGTCTTTGGCACTGTGAGGCAGTAGTGCTAACCACTGTGCCGTCCAACACGCTGCCCAAAATGGATGATTTTGCAGATGCACTGTACAAGAGTGATTCATCCAACAGCTGCAGTTATTGGGAAATAGTGAGGGAGCTTAGATTCATGAATGGTTAAGTATGGACGGCACATTCAAAATATACCCAACTGGCCAACAATATTGTTAAAATCAAATGAAAATCTGCCAGGTGGAGTGTATGTTTGAGCCCTGTTCACAGAGCATGTGCAGTAATTATTGCTTCAAAATTTATTTAAAGAAGACACCTCACAGTAATACGATTTTGAGGTCGGTCACATTCAGCTGAGCACCTCTTTGAAGCACTGCTTACGAGACCTCTCCTTTCACAATGGTCTTTATCTTCCTATGGGCATTGCTCTCCCACTTCTGTCCTCCGACACAAAGCGAATGATTGAAATGTGTTGGAGCCTCCCCGAGAGCTGCTTAAAGCTATGCAGCAGTTTTTGGCAATGACTGTTTGCACAGCTGCAGTTCTGAGTGGGTTCATCATTTTCCATATATGGATATTCCGATGGGTATCTGGTTACTTGAGGTTTCTGAGGAGAATAAAGATCATAGGAAGCGTGAAAGGCAAACAAGGTTTCACCTTAAATGCTCCATGTAGATGTATGCTCACACTGAGCCTAAGGTCTTATATATGGACATGCGCTGATCAAGCTATCAGTCAGCTCTATATCTAGGGTGACACGGTAGCACAGTGGTCAGCACTGCTGCCTCACAGTACCAGGGACCCGGGTTCAATTCCCGCCTCGGGTCACTATCTGTGTGGAGTTTGCACATTCTCCTTGTGTCTGCATGGGTTTCCTGCAGGTGCTCTGGTGTTCTCCCACAATCCAAGAATGTGTGGATTAGATTAGTTGGCAATGTTAAATTGACCCCAATGTCAGGGGATTAGAAGGGTAAATATGTGGGGTTACAGAAATAGGGCGTGGATGCAATTGTGTTTAGTGCAGACTCGATGGCCAAATGGCCTCCTTCTGCACTGTAGGGATTCTGCAGTGGTCAAAGATTGCCATAGAGTCCCGATTGCACCCCCGAACACATTGGGCAAGCTGACTGAACAAAAAAAAGTGAATTAAAAATTCATTACAATTGAGTGGGCAGCTTAAAGAATCCTGCAATAGCCAGGGTTAAACAGCTCGAAGACCACAGAACAGTTCATGAAAGTGAGGAATGAATCTAACTAGTCAATCCAGGCAGCCATTGATTGAAAAAATGTAAATACCGAGGTTGTGAATCCCATTACTGTGGGAGGCAAGCATGGGAAAATCTTTTGTGCAGTGTATGGCAACTTGGATTTTCAGCACCTCTTAAAGCTGAACCTGCAATTAAAAAGTTTAACTATAAATCAGAAATCTGCTACTCCAGATAAATTTGGGCTTATTCAAAGTTCAGATCAAGCACAAAATTGAGGAATTGAGGGAAAAAAAATCCTCAAATACATGATTGCAGCAGATCTGGATAAGCAGAGAGACTCAGCAAGTTAACACACTGCTTTATTTGGTAGGCTCAATAGCCGATAATATAATAGCTAATCAAGGAATCAATGAACCTTCTGAAAAATTTAATGAAGTTTTAAAATCATTCAATGCTTATTTTAAACTCAGGACTAACATTAATCAGACTAAATTTAGGAAGAGTGTCCAATAGCAAATAGAACATCATTGTGGTATGCTGTGAAATAGGTGTGAGTGTGCGTGTGAGTGTATGTAGGGTGACAAATTTAATGAATCTGAAGTCATCTGGACTGCATTTTAAAAACATAAAAAAGGGGGTAGGTACGAAAGCAAGCATGTTAAAGTGTAAATGAGCAAAGTTAAGATGGGATATCAGTAAACATCATGAATAGAAATTTGCATTATATGAAAAGGGGGTGAATTGAAGTTTAGCTATTGAACAATATACAACTAGCAAAGATCAGACTTGTGTAAAGCAACATATTAAATTTATTTTCATCCAAATGTTAGTAATAATTAAAACAACATGAAAGATATTTATATTCCGGAAAGCAGCGCTAACCACTATGCCCCCATGCTGCCCTGTGTGATACTTCCTCTATAGCAACTGTGGATGTCTTGTGTTAATCTTACTGGGATTTTCAAGATAACAAATTTATAGGGGCTGTTGTCTGAAAAGGGGCATTTAGCTTTTAGCTTAACTAAGCAGAAACTTTTGGGAAATGTTTGCAAAATTACTTTTAATTATGTAAATGTAATCTTGTGTGTTTGAGTAATTTTCTATTTGTTAATAAATTTAATCTAATATTTAGAATCTCCAAAAGTGATTTTGTAATTCATGCCCCTAACATCAGAACACATGCCTGCTTGTAATAAATCACAAATTGCAAATTGTTATGATAGCTTGTTCAAGTTTTCCTTTGGAACCACATTCATTACCCCCTTTAACAGACTCTGCTTCAACCATATGCCATTTGGAATCAACTCAGCACAGTAAATACTTCAACTTACAATGTCAGCCATTTTGCAAGGCTTACACAGCATCATCTGCCACTTGGACTGTTTGGACAAGTAGAGCCTTCGAGATTGTATGGAATTTATTGAAGCTCGTATTGTGTATACAGGACAGCACCCTGAGAACCAACTCCGGGCTATTCTTCTGTGTGACTCTGCTCAGGTGAATTTGAAAAGCATTGTTATACAATTTCATGTTACAATGTGTACATTCAATGTTCTGATTGGGCTATTATTTGTCGATTCAGCTTATGTCGTTACAGAACCATATTTGAGATTGATGATGATGGGATCTATGGTTCTGTTTTTCTGATCAGGCCATCTCACACAATGTTATTTTAATAGTCCTGGCGATGTTGTGTTGTACTGTTTCCCCTTTGATCTCCTGTGTTAATTGCTTCTACTTCTGTGCAATGTAAACTCATTATGAGCACCCTCTGACAAGTAAATTTGTTAACTATTACAACTATCACCTTGGTCTCCAGGGTTTTTGATTTGATTTTCTGAGGGGGCAAAGACTTAATGCATTCTTCCCAGACATGGTGGAGTCACTGCAAACAGTCTCTTGGATCTCCATTATTGTTACTATCTCTGGTATCCACCTGGTGTGTGTCTGGCTGGCCCTATTGTGGGTGGGAAGGGTGCGGGGCAGGTGGTTATTTAATTCCTGCAGTACGCATTAACATTTCAGCTGGGCTGTGGCTTTAATTCTTTCTGTGAGTATTGCTGCAGCCTATGTTCTTATTAATCTAATCCTTCCACATGGGCAATAATTTGGTTAATGGAACAACAGAGGAAAAACACTATAAAAAACTCACAGAACACTTGAAAGAAGCAGGCCTGGTGCTGAGTAAGAAACGCACGTTCCCCAAGACATCATTTTGGTCCCTGGGACACAAACAATAATGAAGGCATCACCATGCAGTCACAGAAAATAACAACAATTAGCGAGTTCCCAACTCCATTCTCCAGAGATTCCTGAAGATGGTGAATGAGTTAGCAAAATTCTTAGCAAATATGACACAGATCCCAGAACCTCGGAGATATCTACTTAAGAAAGACAAGGCACAGTGCTGGGATATACATCAAGAGCAAACATTCACTCGCATCATAGTGACACTGCTCTCAGTGACATTCTAGCTCATTATGAACCATCTCTGCCCACCACCACACAGCAAATTTTTATGCAGAGGAAATGAAGGAGTCCTATTTAGGTGGACTGGCTATACTAAATTCTCCCTCAGTGTACCCAAACAGGCATCGGAGTGTGGCAATTAGGGGATTTTCACAGTAACTTAATTGCAGTGTTAATGTAAGCCTTCTTATGACACTAATAAATAAACTTTAATCTTTTATTTCAAGAGGAACGCGATGGAAATAGCTGACTAGTGTACTCCATTTCCAGAGTCAGACATAGAGTTGGCCATTGAAAAGGAATTTGTCACAGTCACGAGGGCAGGTGAGAAATTTTCAATCTACATCATTGGCCTAAAAGTCACAAGCGAAAAGGCTGTGAAGGCCAAATCACTGAATATATTTCAGAAAGAAATAGATTTCTATACTGTAAAGGTGTCCAGGGGTATGAGGAGAATATTGGAGTATGGCATTGAGATAGAGAGAATCAGCCATGATCATGTTGAATGGTGGAGCAGGATCAAAGGGCCAAATGACCTATTCCTGTTCCTTGATCCCATGTTCCTATATAGTGAGGGGGTCAGCCAATAACTACCAAGACAAGGAGAAATTGCTTCACTCAAAGATTGGAATTTCCTAGCCGTTCCCACCAACAGGATCTACTGATCCTGCTGAAAGTGAGATCCTACCATCAGCCAATGGCAGGTCACGTCTGCTGCTGCGAATATCCCAACCAAAGAATTGTGAATCTTTGGAATTCTTCATTCCAGGAAACTGTGAATGCTCTGTTGTTGAATATATTGAAGATAGAGGGCGATATGATTGAAGGGAGTTAAGAAATATGGGGATACTTTGTGAAGGTGGAGATATTTTTATTTGTTTTTGGGATCTGGGCATTATTGGCCAGGCCAGCATTTAGTTTGAGGTGGACAATCAAATGTGTATCTGTTGAATGGCAGAGCAGGTCCAAAGGACGAACTCCTATTTCCTAAGCTCTTAAATAACGATCACAATGAGACTGTCTTTCAAATGCAAGCAGTCACAACAAAAGGCAGGAATGAGACCAAAATGCTACAGTGAGTATAATAGACCTATCAAAGTAATCAGAAGTAAATAATTAATCTTCTGTGAGGCAAGCCAGCTGGCTATGTGAGCTGGCAGTAATGATACCACTATACCTTTCTCCTGTTCCAAGGAAGTACCATATTCACTGCTCCAGACAACCCAGTTAACTACTTAAATCATTTGACGTGGAGGGGATGACTTAAATTTCTAGCTCCATGCTCCAATGGGACTACAGTTATTTGAAGAAAGTACAATTTCTCATATCCAGCATTCTATTGATCGGAATTGTCTCTTAACCAGAATTCTATTGCTGGATCTGTTTTTCGATTGGAGACTAGTAATAGGCATCTGCAATCTGACCTCACTCTGGTCTCAGCCACCTACTGTTCCCCTTGGTGCTGCTTACTAGATCCATGCATTCCCACACCTCTTCTGAGACCTCAATGCCTGCACACAGATGCTTTCTCATTTAATGAAAATGTGAAACTTGCCTTTCATCTCAGTTAACTGTCATATCTGTTTTACTGGCACCACTCATTCCTGGACTATGCCAAATAACAGGGATTTTACTCTATTATAGTTTTATGGTGTGGTCTCGCTATTAATAGGGAGATAATCCCATTACGTTTCACCCACAAGGCAGTACAGTACTTCTAAAACAGAGGGTTGGATTTTCTTTGCCAAAGTGGGTGGCTCAAACTGGGATATTCTATCATTCCACATAATAACTTGTCCTGCCTCTGCTTCTAAGGGACCAATGTTCAGTTTAGCTACTCTCTTCCTTTTAAATACTCATAAAAGCTCTAATGATCTGTTTTAACATTCCTCATTAGTTTGACCTCATATTCTATCTTTCCCTTTTTTTAACAATCCTTTGCTGGTTTCTAAAGAACCCCCAATTCTCAGATTTGCGGCTATTCCTTTGCAACCTTATAAGCCTCTACTTTTAATCTGATACTATCCTGTGCAAGCCATGTTAGATCTTTATTGCAGGATTTTTGCTGGTCAATGGAATTCACTTTTGCTGAAAATTTTGAATTCTTTCTTTAAATATTTCATCTGTGCTGACATATTAGAAACACCAGAACTCCCACCTAATCCCATCTGCCAGCACTTGGCTCATAGCCCTGAATGTTATGATGTGCCACCCACTTGAATTTCCACTTTATTTGTAGCTAGATCTTTTACCGAATCCAAGCTAGCCAGTTCTACTCTCATAATTGGTTTTGCTTCAGGTTAAGATAATATTGAATGGTGGAGCAGGCTCAAAGGGCTGAATAATCTACCCCTGCTTCTAGTTTCTCTGCTTCTCGCTCTATCTACGTATCAGTTAGTGCACAAAAATCTACTGATGCCAGTTTTAACATTTCATTAATGACTGAGTAAACCCAGGTCACTTGGGTAAAGGATTCGGAAGATTCAAATGCCTCTAAGTGAAGAAATTCCTCCCCTTGTCAGTTGCTAAACAACTGACTTCTTATTCTGAATCTGTGACTGCTACTTATTGACTCGCAACATCTGCCCTGTCAAGACCTTTCAGAATTTTATGTGTTTTACCAAGATTACCTCTGACTCTTCTAAACTCTAGGGAATATAAACCTGGTCTACTCAGTCTCTCCTCAGGTCAATTCCTTGATCCCAGAAATCAGACTAATGAACTTATACTACACTCCCTCTGAGGCAACTACATCCTTCCATAAGGAGGAAGGAGTCCAGAGCTGTACATTGTACTCTCGGTGTGATCATACTAAGACTTTATATAATTGCAACAATAATTTTTGTTGTTTTTATACTCCAAATTCTTCATGATAAAGTCTGATGCCCCCTTCTTTGCCTTGGTTTCAGCTCTTCCCTGAATATGCCCCTGAGAAGCATGATATTACATTTTTTATTATATTAAAGGAGACATATAAGCACAATTTATTATTGCTGCACTGTGGTCAGCTGGAAATACTAAGCTGGTCAGGCAGCATCTGCAGAGAAAAAACAGTTAGCATTTCAGGTCTGTGATTCCTTACAGTACAGAAAGAGACCGTCCGATCCATTAACCCTGATTTTACCGGCACGTCCACCCTGATTTCGGGACCAGCGACGCTCGCAGAACAGAATTTTCTGTTGGCTTCGGGCATGATTTTATGAGCCTCAGGCAGGTTTGCCGGTAAAATTCTGGCCCAGTGAGTCTTCACTGACCCTCCAACAGAGCACCTCACCCACACCCAGGCACTCTTCACAGCCCACCCCCAATAACCTTGTACATTTACACATTGGCTAATCTACCTAACCTACACATCTTTGGACACTAAGGGGCAATTTAGCATGACCAATCCACCTAATGTGCACATTTTTGGACTTCATCAGAAGAAAGGTTTTGGGACCCTACCAGCGTTTAACTTCTGAGAACCTGAGAACCTATTGTCTATCTTTATTTCTGGCAAGATCTGTCCTGACATCTCTCTGACCTTGACCCCACCCCACACTGAGTATTGATTATAAAGTTTGAAGAATGAGAAATGAAAGCTGGAAGTTTGGAAATGAGAAGATGAAAGGCAGCAATAACCTAAAGACAATTAGAAGTAGCTAAGTGAAAAAAAAGTTAAAGTTTAAAACTCACCTGCATAGCCAGCAAGCAGCCAGAGTTGTATTTGTATAAGGACAGGCAATTGCACCTGGCCAGTACAGGGATCAACCCCATATCCTTGGTGCTATGGGCACCATGCTCTTCCCAACTGAGCTGGCCAGCCAACAAATAAGCACATGCAATTACAATTGGCCAATATGGAGACTGAAGGCACAACCTTGGCATTATCAGCGTCACGCTCCAACCAACTGAGCTAAGGAGAAAAGATTTCAGATAGCTATTCTTGCTTTTAGGGTGGCACAGTGGTTAGCACTGCTGCCTCACAGCGCTAGGGATGCGGGTTCGATTCCTGGCTTCACTGCCTGGGTGGAGTTTGCACGTTCTCCCCGTGTCTGTGTGGGTTTCCTCCGGGTGCTCCGCTTTCTTCTCACAATCCAAAGATGTGTGGGTTAGGTTGATTGGCCATGCCAAGCTGCCCCTTAGTGTCAGAGGAATAAGGAGGGTAAATATGTGAGATTACGGTGATATGGCCTGGATGGGATTGTAGTCAGTGCAGACTCGATGGGTCGAATGGCCTCCTTCTGCACTGTAGTGGTTCTATGATTCTATGAGATCCACCCAATGACCAGAGTGCAAAATTACAAAAGGAAATTGAGAATTGAGCAGGAAATGGCGACGTGCCAATTTTCAATGGAAAAACATTAGCACAAAATCATGACCAAAAATCACAATGAGAAGTCAAATTTGTGGAAGAGAAGACTGTGCAAAACATTAAAATGAATGGAAGATTTTGTTTTGTCTTGTGAAATGGACATCCACCCTTTGCTTTTTACAGTGAAACCTAGATGAAAGATCAAGATCAATAGTACTGATCGCCACAATGGTTAAAATACTAAGCGATGATACAATATACTGAGTATCAGTTTAGTTTCTGTAGAATTGTGTTTTAAAATGTTTGGATTTTGAGGTCTCACAAAAGTTACCTTTGTAATGACATCTTCCCTATTTTCCAGGATGGTGAGTTACAGATAATGGATCACCGCCAGACTGTCCCCACGATGATTTTGATGAACGCTGAACCCAACAAGCAGCAGCTGAATGACTGACCAGAATTTGTTTTAAAGGAACATAGAGAAATAGAAAGTAGAAACAGGAGTAGGCCGTTCAGCCCTTCACGCCTGTTCCATCATTCGTTTTTATCATGCTGATCATCAAATTCAATATCCTGATCCTCCCATCCCCCACTTCCCCCTTGATCCCTTTAGCCCAAGAGCGATATCAAATTTCTTCTCAAAACCACATAATGTTTTGGCCTGTGTAGCAAGTTCCACAGATTTATCACTCTCTGGTTGAAGAAATTTCTTCTCACCTCAGTCCTAAAAGGTTCACACCTCATCACAGAGTCATAGAATCCCTACAGTGCAGAAGGGAGGCCATTTGGCCCATCAATTCTGCACCGACCATAATCACACCAAGGCCCTATTCCTATAATCCCACATATTTATCCTGCTAATCCCCTTGGCACTAGAGTCAATTTAACATGGCCAATTGAGCTAACCTACACATTTTTGAACTATGGGAGGAAACCGGAGCACCCACAAATGCAGGGATAATGTGAAAACTCCATACAGACGTAAACTGAAGCCAGAATTGAACTCTGTTCCCTGGCGTTGTGAGGCCCCAAATTATGGAGCGGCACAGTGGCACAGTAGTTAACATCCTCAAACTATGACCCCTAGTTCTGGACTCCCCCATCATCAGGGCCAGTCTTTCTGATTCTACCCTGTCTAACTCTGTTAGAATTTTCTAACTTTATGTGTGACCCCCTTTCACTCTTCTAAACGCCCATGAATACAATCCTAACCAACTTAGTTTCTCCTCATATGACAGACCTGCTACCCCAGGGAATCAGCCTGGTAAACCTTTGCTGCACTCCCTCAATAGCAAGGACATCTATGCTCAGGGAAGGAGATCAAGACTGCACACAATACTCAGGTGTGGCCTTACCAACACCCTGTATAACTGCAGTAAAACATCCCTTTCCTATACTCAAAACCGTTCACTCTGGACAAGACAACTCCCAGTTTATTCTTCAGATGCTGCCGTGATATCATTCACCAGAGAAAGTAGGTGAGAAGTTAGTTTAAATTCTCATCTGAATACTGGAACCCCTGAAAATGCAGCACTCTTTTCCATTACAAATGGAAGTGTCAGCTTGGGATTTCTGTGTTCACATTAGGCGTAGGGCTTGAACCCAGGCCTCCTGATTTATAGACAACTGGAGCACCAGTAAAACAAAGGAGATAGTCATCGACTTCAGGAAACGTAGTGGAGTACATGCCCCTGTCTAGATCAATGGTGATGAAGTAGAAATGATCTAGAGCTTTAAGTTTCTAGGTGTCAAGATCATCAAAAGCCAGTCTTGGTCCCTCCATGATGACACCTCTACTTTCTCAGGAGGCTAAGGAAATTCAGCACATCCACTACAACTCTCAGCAATTTTTACAGACGCATCATAGATAGCATCCTTTCTGGATGTATCACAGCTTGCTATGACTCTTGCTTTTCCCAAGATCACAAGAAAGTACAAAGGTGAATGTAGCCCAGTCCATCACGCAAACCAGCCTCCCATCCATTGACACTGTCTACACATCCCTCTGCCTCCGCAAGCATAAGTAAAGACTCCACACACTCTGGATTCTCTCTTGCACCTTCTTCCGTCAAGAAAAAGCAACAAAACTCTGAGAACTCATATCAACTGACTCAAGAACCACTTCTTCCATGCTGCCATCAGACTTTTGAATGGGCTTAACATATATTAAGTTGATCTTTCTCTCCACCTTAGCTGTGTCTGTAACACTACATTCTGCACACTCTCCTTTCCTCCTCTCCCTTATACTCTATGATCTGTATTTTTTGCCTATATAGCACACAAGAAGCAATACTTTTCACTGTATCCCAATACACGTGATAGTAATAAATCAAATCAAATCAATTGAGTCAGGCAGTCAATGCTTTGTAAAGTCAAAATTTTAGTCAAGAGTGACAAGGACAATCGTGACAGAGATTATCAGACAAGAGGCAGTAGTGACTATGAAAAATACGCTCACGGGCCATGCAGACAACATTAGCCAGTTTACCAGCATCTGAGTGTTCAAAGGCTGGAGATGTGAAAAATTTCCATCTGTTATATCGTTCAGAATGTGAGCAGGCAGCTTAGGACATGGAGTGAGCCTTCCTGTAGGATAACAGTTCAGTCTCAGGGCTCAGCGAGTGGGCACTTAACTGATAGTGAAGTTTCCTGTCCTACGTACTTACTTAAAACTCCTATTCATTCCTGTTACATAAATCAGAAACCCGCTGTTAAAAAAGAGATGTTCTTTCCTCTAATTTTTTTCCACTCTGTTTATTTTCCGAGGCCACTGCCTCATGGATAAGAAACACGCAAGACAAGGCACTGAAGAATGAAAAGAGATAAAGTGGGGAGGAGGATTCGGAGCTGGAGCAGCCGAGGAAATGTGAAAGTCATTATTTCAAGAAGGTCAAACGCTTAACTCAATAAAAATAAAATAAGGCTAATTTTTCTTTATTTGTTTTTTTTCTCCCCCCTCACATTAGATTACTTCACCCTACAAACAGCAAACGACTCACAAATGAAAAGGAATATTTAAAGGCCGGTAATTCAGGATTTAGTTAAAGATGCCCTTAAGGGCCTGTCAGGAGCCGAGAGCCATAAAGGAAACAGAATGATATCTCACCAGTGACAGTGCTTTCCAGGTGGTTTTTCGTTCCACCTCGACTGACTTAACGCACGCAGCGCTGATGAGTTATGACCTTATCACATTCGAGAAAGGAGTGCCACAACTTATTCTCTGCACTTCTATTTATTTAACACACCCACACATAAAAATATCCCACTCATT
Organism: Carcharhinus amblyrhynchos; assembly: GCF_965287045.1. Lineage (NCBI taxonomy): Eukaryota > Metazoa > Chordata > Chondrichthyes > Carcharhiniformes > Carcharhinidae > Carcharhinus > Carcharhinus amblyrhynchos. The sequence continues at coordinate 23,785,028 of NC_137338.1, forward strand.
AACAACAGCACTCAGGTAGCTTTCTGCAAATTCAACTTAGATCACAATCAGAAGAGTAAATTCACACAAAACAACCATTTTGTGGACGTTAGAGTTGCAAAAACAAAAACCAAAGGGAGTTGGACAGCTTGTCAGGGTTTGCATTCTGTGACCAATTTACAGCTGACTGACTTTGGAATTCCCATGGAAAATGAGAAAACTTCCTCAATCCTAATTGAACTAATTTGTCATTTCCCACCCCACCGACCCCAACCTTTCGTTTCTTCCTTTGGTAGATATCTCATGTTTGTGGCTGCCTCCTGATTGCACTCACCATTACATATTTTATCCATGTATAATAATGATTGCAGTCAGGAAATAGCTGGCAGAACATTGCAGGATTTTTAAAATTCATTTATGGGACATGCGTGTCACTGGCTGGCTGGCATTTACTACCCGTCCCTAGTCACCTTTGAGTTTGCCAGGCCATTTCAAAGGACAGTTGAAAGCCAACCACATTGTTATGGCTCTGGAGTCACACGTAGGCCAGACCAGGTAAAGATGGCAGATTTCCTTCCCTAAAGTGAACCAGATGGTTTTCCCGACTATTGACAATGGTTTCATGGTCATCAGTAGATTCTTTATTTTTTATTGAATTCAACTCCCACCATCTGCCATGGTGGGATTCAAATTCGAGTCCCCAGAACAGTGGCTGAGTTTCTGAATTAATAATCTAGCAATAATACCACTAGGCCATCACCTCCCTCTAAAAATTAAAGTTTATTTATTCATCACACGTAGATTTTATATTAACGCTGCAATGAAGTTACTGTGAAAATCCTCTAGTTGCCACACTCCAGCGTTTGTTCAGGTACACTGAGGGAGAATTTAGCGTGGTCAATGCATTGTCAGAGCTGGGTTTGACACTCTGACAAAGGGTCATCCATATTCAAAACATTAGCGCTATCCTTTCTCCACAGATGCTGTCAGGCCTGCTGAGACTTTCCGGCATTTTCTGTTTTTATTTCAGATTCTATTGCCTGCATTTTGCTTTTAAAATCTGATCAGTTTGTTCCGATAAGAAATGAACATGTCAAAATGTCATTAGAAACACAGCATTACAAAGAAAATTATTTTGTAGCGAGGCTCTGAAATGTTATTCTGAAACCAAACACACAATTGGTGGAGTCTTGTTACAGGGGCCTTACTTGGTCATGAGCCTTCCATTAAGGATAACAGATTCCACTGTTAGATTTGAGAGAGTGCGAGGCGGATTTCTCTCCTGCCACTGAGTGGAGTTTCTAGTCAAAGCCCCAGTCCTGTTGACCTTGATCCGCCTTTCAGGTTAAAGGCCCATTATGTATTTTGTTCATTCATTCATGGGTTGAGGGTGTTGCTGGCTGGGTCAGCATTTATTGCCTATCTCTAACTGCCCTTGAACCGAGGGCAGTTAAGAGTCAACCACACTGCCATGGATCTGGAGACGCATGTAGGCCAGATCAGGTAAGGATGGCAGATTTCCTTCCCTAAAAGACATTAGTGAACTGGATGGGTTTTAACAACAATTGGTGACTATTTCATTAGACTTTTAACTCAATTTTTTTTGTTGAATTTAATTTTCAACATCGCTTTTGGTGGAATTCGAACCCAGGTCCCCAGAGCATTAGCCTGGGTGGAATTTTCTGTGAAATCTGCTGCGTGTTTTCTGGAGGTGACCTGGTGGGACGTTCTGGTCCCATCATTGTCAATTGGGTTCCCCATTGAATGAAATCCTTGCCACCAGGAAACCCTTGGCAGAGGAGCATCATTGACAAAATTGGAAAATATCGCTGGTGTAAACAGCCAGAAAAACCCGGTCTCTGGGTTTCTGCATCACTAATCCAGTGACAATACCACTGCACCATTGCCTTGCAAAATGAACTTCCAGCAAAACGTTGCCACCAAGACAGCGGCCCCCTGCTGCTAAGGGGGAAATTGAGGGCCATGTTACAGTGAAACAATTAATGTTGCAGTAGACAAGGAGACAGTCGTCCTACACTGAGGTAGAGGAGTTTTGAAAGGAGTATTTTAGTTTATTTATTGGCAGCTGTTGAATGAAAGTGCAATTAAATGGTTAAAAATCTATAGACATCCCTGGTAGGATATCTAGATTAGCCCATCGCTTATTTTCAGCTTCAATAGTGTTGACTGTTACTGGCTTGTGCCATGGCTTGCCATATAATTCAACAGTGCTAGAAGAAGATCTACAAAGCCTCGACATGTTTATGAAAATTAGGGTTTAATATCAGGAGAAAGAATTTTACTGGGTACTTTGAAAGTAAGTTCAATGGCTTGCATTATTTTACAACATGGGTGGCGCGGTGGCACTATGGTTAGCACTGCTGCCTCACAGTGCCACGGACCTGGGTTCGATTCCCAGCTTGAGTTTGATTCCCGGCTCGAGTCACTGTCTGTGTGGGTTTCTCCAGTTACTCCTGTTTCCCCCCACCATCTGGAAAACGTGCTGGTTAGGTACGAACAGGTACCAGAGTGTGGCAACTACGGGAATTTCACAGTAACTTCATTGCAGTGTTAATATAAGCCTTACTTGTGACTAATAAATTAACTTTAATGGATGTTGGCTTAATTCCAAAGACAAGTGGATAGGATTGTCCTGCCCTGCCTGTCAGGTTTTGGGGTTGTCAGGTCTTGCTGAAAATCAATGGACTTTTGTCTGCACCGCCAAATCTCCCACAGTGGGTACAGCCACCACAGGACTAGAAACATCAAAACCTTGGACCTCCCCCCTGATTTAACAGTCCAGTGAACAATTGCTGTCAGGGGGAAATTACTTCAGCACCGACAGGGAATGTTTTTCCATCAGTTTTGTAGTAAATGATACAACTGTTTTCGATTCCAGTTGTATTGTTCACCTTCCAGTTCAGCCTCACTACTCTTTCATAAAATCATAGAACCCGACAATACAGAAAGAGGCCCTTCGGCCCATCGAGTCTGCACCGAACACAATCCCTACCCCCATATCATACCCACTAATCCCTCTAACCTACGCATCCCTGGACTCTAAGGGTCAATTTCTTAGCCTGGCCAATCGACCTAACCCGCACATCTTTGGACTGTGGGAGGAAACCAGAGCTCCCGGAGAAAACCCATGCAAACATGAGGAGAATGTGCAAACTCCATACGGACAGTGACTTGATCCGGGAATCAAACTCAGGACCCTGGAGCTGTGAAGCAGCAGTGCTAACCACTGTGCTACCGTGCCACCCAAAGATGCAAAGATTTCATCACATTATGATAACAGGATCATTAGATAGAATCATTGAATCATACAGTGCAGGAGAAGTGAGCAGCATGGTGGCACAGAGATTCGCACTGCTGCCTCAAAGCGTCATGGACCTGGATTCAATTCTGGCCTCGGGTCACTGTCTGTGTGAAGTCTGCAGGTTTTCCCTGTGTCTGCGTGGGTTTTCTCCGGGTGCTCAGGTTTCCTCTCACAGTCCCAAAGATATGTAGGTTAAGTGGATTGGCCATGCAGGACCAGCAGGGTAAATATGTGGGGTTATGGGGGTAGGGCCTGGGTGGGATTGTTATCAGTGCAGGTTTGATGGGCTGAATGGCCTCCTTCTGCACTGTAGGGATTCTATGATACTAAGAGGCTGTTCGGCCCACCCAACATATGAGAAACATCTGACCTCCTACCTAATCCTAGATCATGAATTATATTTTTCATCAGTAGCATGTTTAAAGAGCCCACTCCAGCTCCCTGCTCTAACATGGGTATTTTAAACACAGTCGTTGATCCGAATCAGATTAGTTTTAAACTCCCCCTCAATCTGTCTCTCCTCTAGTCAGCTTTGGTCACGAACAAGGATCAGCGTGGGCGCCACTACATTTAAGCTGTCAAATCCGGACCCCAGAAATATCCAAGCCAATTATATTCCCTAAGAGCTGCTGCAATGACTACTCTCCATCTTGGGAAATGTATCGAAAGGCAGTAAAGATGCATCTCACACATAAACAGCCCTGAGACAAACAACACTGGAGGGAAAGACAAGAAGTGATCTTGGTATTTTCTAATCAGTTATACTCGAGTTTCTCCCACAGGACATAGTGCAACACCAGAAGGGTCAAGAGCATTAATCAAACTTTTCCGCCCAGCCGTACTGTGAATGGCCAACCCGTCAGCTTTACAGATTCTAACCGTGACAATGATCGGCGCGAGTTCATTTTCAAACCAATTAATCCACGTAGCCCGAAACTACTTGTCTGTCTCAGAGTAAGTCTCAGTCATGTAAGCTGAGACAATGGAAGGACATTATATCATTGGCTTCCCCCAGCCCCAGTGCAAATACTTTGTTCATTAAACTCCTTTTTTTTAAAAAGGAATTTACACAAAGGTGAAGTACGCGGGAAACTCCGTGTGAGGATTAATTTTGAGCGCGCCAAGGATTAACATTAAAAAATATCACATTTCCTATCTCTTCAGAATTATACTCGATGAAAGATATTGATAAAAGCAAGAAGCTGTGTTCCGAACAAATTATTAAACAAACTGTAAGTTTGTTAAGCTGATTCCTGAAGAGAGACCATGGAATAGAATCTCTACAGTGCAGAAGGAGGCCATTTGGCCCATCGAGCCTTCACCGACAACAATGTCACCCAGCCCCTATCCCCATAACCCACGTACTTGTCCCACTGACACTAAGGGGCAATTTAACACGGCCATTCCACCTAACCCACACATTTTTGGACTGTGGGAGGAAACCGGAGCATCTGGAAGAAACCAACGCAAATTCTACACAGACAGTGACCCAAGCTGGGAATCGAACTCGGGCCCGTGCTAACCACTGTGCCACCGTGCCGCCCCAAATTGATCGAGTAGGCCAACCCTAGAAGAAAAGTTTAGAAAGATGATCTAATTGAAACGTATAAAACTTTTTGGGAGCTTGACAATGCTGATGTACGAAAATAGTTCCCCGGTCTGAGGAGTCTACAACACAGGGTCACAATGCCAGATTACAGGGTCAACTGTGAGAAGAAATTTCTTCATCCAATGGATTGCAAATTTCTGGAATTCATAAGAAAATAAGAAATAGGAGCAGGAGTAGGCCATCTAGCCCTTCGAGCCTGCCCTGCCATTCAACAAGATCATGGCTGATCTGAAGTGGATCAGTTCCACTTTCCCGCTTTCTCCCCATAACCCTTAATTCCCTTGTCTATCAGAAACCTATCTACCCGTGACTTAAATATATTCAGCGAGGTAGCCTCCACCACTTCAACGGGCAGAGGGAGTACCTGCGGGAGCTGTGGATGGTCAATCACTGAGTGTGTTCAAGACAGAGATTGTTGGGTACTAAGCAAGATATGCATAAAAGTTGTTTAGCTACTCCATTGTCCCCTCTTTCCCATTGTGGAGGAGAGGTGGGGGGTGTAGGGAAAAGAATTATTTGTGAGTTGAGCGCTCTCAGGAGGGGATCTGGGGGGCCAGCATTGCTTTAGGCTGTGGGGATGTGGGGATGAGCATTGTCAGTGGAGATTGAGCAGTTTCACTGGTGTGGTGGTGGGATGAAGGGCGCATGGGGCTGGTGCAGCCAAAGGTCCATTGACTTTTATCTGCGCCGGATGATCCCAGTGGTAGGTCGGGTCAGGCAAATTGCCCTTCCTCATGGCCCCAATCCGTCACAGCAGCCAATTTCTTTCTGCTGTTGCTATTGTTAAGATCTGCGTCATGATGCTTTCTGCTTCAATCATTCACATGGCACTCTTGCTTGAGGGTTGGACCTTGGCTTAGTGTCTGCTGAGGCCGCATCCTGAGCCAATCACTTGGCAGCAAAGTTGGTGGTGGCTTGGCTTTGCCTCAGTGACAAAGTAAGTCTACCTCGTACCAACCAGAATGGGAATTGAACCCATGCTCTTGGTGTTTTTGTTTAAACAACGTTAGCTGTTTAGTCAACTGAGCTAACCGCCTTGATGTCTTCTTGATTGGAAACCATTCTCTGGTCCCGTCACCAGCACATGCCCTGCCGTGAGTTTCCCAGTGGCATGGGGTGGCTTCAATGAGAATTCCCATTGACAGCAGAGGCACCTGAAGATTCCATCGCCAGCGAATGCCATGCTGCCTCCTGCCACTGGGAAATGTGCTGAGGGGAGGCCAGGGTATCTCACCCTATTATCAGTTGAAACAGCACAAAGGCTTTTAGAAATAAGCAAAGCTGTTATCATAGATCTTCCAGACTCTTGGTGGTTGTAGCCCAGATATATCCCAGTGGATGTGTGTGGAACCCCTTGGAATTTCCAGTGCAATGACTTCTCATTTCAACTTCCGATGGACAATTCTTGTGTCTGGAGCCCTCCATTAAAAAGTCTCCAACTCTGAGTTAGTGTCGGAAACTTCGGAGGAATCCGACTTACTAGGACAGTTAATCAGGGAATATTCAACAGGAAAAGAATCATGTCAAACTTCTGGGTAACCATGACTCCCCACTGAACCCCTTTGACTTCCCAAACCCTCTGACTGTCCCCTTGTCCAATGTCTGAATCCCTGATGCTCCCACCCCAATCCTACAACTTCCACACATCCACCGACTCTCTCCCAATCTTCTGATTAACCCCCCCAACCCTCCCTAACCTCATCTCACACTACGACCCTACACACTCTGCAACCTACCACCCTGACACCCTGCTATCCCACCATACTGCCACCCTACACACTTACTTAATTAGCACTTATTCCCTAACACGGCAAAAAGTTATTGAAACCATAGAATCATAGAATTCCTACAGAACGAAAGGAGGCCATTTGGCCATTAGGCCAACAATCCCACCCAAGACCTATCCCTGTAACCCCACATATTTACCCTGCTAACCCCCTTCACACAAGGATCAATTTAGCATAGCCAGTTGAACTAACCCACACATCTTTGGGGTGTGGGAGGAAACTGGGGTACCCGAAGGATACTCATTAGGCATAGTGAGAATGTGCAAACTCCACACAGACAGTGAGCCAACCCTAGATTTGAACTCGGGTCGCTGGTGCTGTGAGGCAGCAGCATTCATCATTAAAGAATGTCACAAAGCTTTTCAGCGTGTTAGTGCATGAAAATTTACCAAAATATGGCAGTTGGTGCCATGAAACATGGGTGTGTCTTAGTTTTCCCTGACAATCTTGCCTTACAAAGAAGGACACTGAGAATGCTCTTCGTTCCAGAAGAGGCCTGGTTCCACAAGGTGAGAAATGCAGAGCTCCGGCATTGTGTGGAAAAGCTAGGAGCTTTGCAATTGTGATGCCAGTCCTCAGAAAATCGTGCTTCAGGAGACCCCAAAAAAACACATCCATTCTGTGACAAAAAACTAACTCAACCTTCCCATCAAGTCCATCCTACATTCAGAAAAGCTAATTGCTTCCTGAAGCCATTTATACTATCTGCTACAGTGGTCTCGAATTGCGTAAGCAGTTCTTTGCAAACTTGAAAATTTCAATTCAAACTCTTCAGAGTGGAAAGAAGCCCAATTTCACAAACCTTTCTTCAGAACTCATATTTCTCTCAGTGGAATCTTTCTTGTCACTTCTTGATGGCTTCCTCAGAGCAAAATCTATCTCTCCTAATTAGGTGACCACATTGCGCACTGTGCTCCAAATAAGGTCTGACCTCTGCTTTATTATTCCAGCAATGATACAGCCCCTTCAAATGTGTGCAGACTCATTTGATTGAATTCCAGTTATCCACCAGTGCTGAACCTCATTATTAGAAACCCATGTGGATCAGAAAACAAACATGGAAATCTGCTGCTGAGTTTCATGGCTTCGCTTGGAACAGAAGATAGTTTGCTTTGTGAAAGCTTCACAGGACTGTAAAAATCCCATTGCGGAGGATTCACTTTAACTGAATTTAAGGAGGAACTTTCTCAAATCTACAACTTTTCTTGACCCAGAAGCTCACTGATTTCAGAATGCACTTCCAGTTACGTTCTATAATTACAAAATAGAAGAAGGGATGGACTATTATTTACACTGCTTCAGGTCAACAGAGTAAAGCAAGCTTTTATTGCCGATGGAAAACATCCCCTACTTGAGAAGAGTTAATACTATTTAATGTTTAGCTGTAATCCGAAGTACTCCAAGTGATAAATCACTCAACATAACACAGCAGAAGGGTCACTAATGCCCTGATCTAAGTTTACCATTGATGTTAATGTTCCAAATTTGAACTGTTTGACCACTGCTAAGCTATAAATTCAGATTATACTGACATTCAGATGATACTGACACAGTCTCTTGTCAGATTTGCTGTTTCATCAATCTTCTTGGCCAAGTTCAGTGTCACCATAAACAAAGTTGTAAGCAGATAATTCTCAGATCAAATCAACACAATAGGTTTCAATATTATCAATGTTTGCTTTGCTTTTGGGTTGATCTTATTTTATACCTAGTTGTTATGTACTCACAGGTAGTGAGTACAGTGAAATCCCAATTTTACTCACCCCAATTTAGCGCGAATTCGGATATAATGCGATGAATCATTGGACACTTTTTCTTGCTCTTTCTGGGGAACTGAAAAATTTTTGGCGAGTTAATTTTGTGCTTTCTTAGATCAAAATGGAACAAACTGCTCGAAAAGGAAAATCTTTTTTCTGTGAATGATAAGCTTCATGCACTTGATATGATCAAGGCTAAAAGTCAAACTCAAGATGCACAAGACCTCGGGATACCGGAATCAACACTTTGTGGCTGGAAAGTTGAAGAAGAAGGAGGACTAAAAGCCAAACACCTGAAGACAGCCAAAGATGTCAGCCTTGATGACTCCCTGTACAAGTGGTTCGAGATCGTCCGTAGTATAACTATTGCACCGGTGGAGACAAGTGTGCCGGTTCTCAAGTCACAAGAAGATGATAACGAAGAGCCTCCACCCCCAAAAGTGTCTGAAGCCATTGAACGACTCGAGCCTAGCCTCTGTTGGCTGGAGACCCAGGAGGTGGACCACATAAAAATCCTCCAACTCAGAAGCATTCTAGATTTCGCTCACAGCCAGCGAAATGCAAGAAATTCAAGCAAGAAACACTCAATCACTTTCTAAAGAAATAAACTGTTGTTTTGTTTTGTTTATTAAAAAGCTTTACTAAAAATTAATGTGTGTTTTAATTACTACTGTAATAACAATGATTTATTCATGGAATTCTTTAATTAAAAGGTAATTTACTTGCAGATGGTAAACGTGCAAAAAGTGGATCAAATAGAGTGATAATAGGGGTGTTTTAGGATGTTAGGTCAACGTCGGGTCAGTTTGAACGCTAATTTTCTTGAACCCCAATTTAGCATGACCCCACTTTTTTCACGATAACATTTTATGGACCCCAACCATTGCGTTATAATGGGTCCGCACTGTAGTTGTAGATTCCTATCCTAAGATGAGCAGCTTTGAATTGTGATTTGTCCATTATTTGCTTGTAGCCCCAGTTTTGGGAATATTGTTAATTCCTATGAAGTTCAAGAGGAGGTGAGGTGGATAGAATCTGAACATAATCTGACTCTTGGCCTGAATCTTGCCACCGGCCTCAGAATCCCAACTGAAAACTGGGTCCCAGGTCTACACTTGCCAATCCACATTGTGGCCTATGACTTAGAAAATGCCCAGGTAGCGGGATTGTGTCAGTGAACTCTGCACCTCCATCTGCCTCACCACCATCACCCTAACCTCTTCCCAGTCAGAGGGGGCACCAGCAAAAGTCTGTTCAACTTGTTTCATGTCTCCTGATGCACTGTGCAGTTCTGGTCACCTCTCTATATGGAGGATGTGATTGCACTAGAGGGGGTACAAAGGAGATTCACCAGGATGTTGCCTGGGATGGAGCATTTGAGCTATAAAGAGAGACTAGATAGGCTTGTTTTCTCTAGAGCAGAGGGGAGGAGGCATAATTGAGGTGTATAAGATGGGCATAGGCAGGGTGAATATAAATAGCTGTTTCCCTTGATTGAGGAATCAATCACGAGGGGACATGGTTTTAGGGCAAGGGGCAGGAGATTCAGAGGGGATTTGAAAAAGAATGTCTTAACTCAGAGAGTGTTTCGAATCTGGAGTTACTGCTTGGGAAGGTATTGGAGGCTGGAAACCTTACAAGCTTTAAAAAGAAGTTGGATGAGCCCTTGAAACATCATAACATTCGAGGCTAAGGGACATGTGCTGGACAGTGGGATTAGCGCGACTTTAGTGTAGTTATTGCCAGTACAGACTTGATTGGCTGAAGGGCCTTTTCTGCGTTGTATGACTCTATGACTATATCAGTATCTCTTACCCTTCTGGCTGGAACAAGCTGAATAAACAGCAAGGGAAGAAAATACTGAGGTGCTGAGAATTTTTGCTTTATTTTCTTATGATTCGGAAAAGCAGCAGTTCTCAAAGTTAAAGTGTCCACTCTCAGCTTAAAAAAAAGTAGCAAAGTTCAAACAAATTTCAGGCAACACAGCCTCTACGTGTTACAGCTGCTGTTTTAAAGAAGCTTTTTTTTGACGTAAGCAGAAACAAACAAAATCAATTTGAGTTTTCTATCATTGCAGTCACATGAGAAATAAAAGCATTTAGAATGGAAAATGGTAGTGTTTGCCTATGGCTTTAGTGATATTGCTGGGCTTAAAGTCTTTGTTTGTCTAGGATGTAAACTTATTTCCCAATAAGACCCACAGTTTACAAAAACATTTTAGTAAAGGAAGTTCTTACTTCAGGTCCCTTTAATTTAAAAGCTGAAGTAATTTGCTAAAGGAAGTACGGTATTAATTTGCAAGGCATTGAGATGCATTTGGAAGGATCATGTTCAATGGCAAGGCATACAAAAATACTTTTGTAACCCAATATGCAACAGAAGTATGCAAAAATTGCAAATCCAGTGCGGTTTTTTTATGAAAGATTAGCAAACCTGATTTTGAACCAAAAATGGCATTGAATTATTGAGCTCCAAGATATATTTAAATACCACTTCCTGACTAACTTAGCACTGCAGGGGTATCTGATCCAACTTATAGCAAGGCATCATATGTTATTCTTGGATCAATAAATGGGTAATTGCATTTTTTGATGATTGTATATTGAATTTAGCCTAAGATTTATAAATAAAAGCATTATCTTTAAAATGTTTAGTAGGAGTCCAAACAAAGAACTTTCCTTGTCTTAACCAGACTGTCCTCAACTGCTTATAAATGCAAGTTGCTACAATTAAAATGCAATGCTTTTTTTTGTTACTTTGAAGAGAATGCCAGCACATACATTTAACTATGAAGAAGACTAACCAGGTTCTTACCTATAAATGACACGAACCTGGGTTCCACTAAAGAAATTGACAATCATGGAGCAATAGCCTGGTGGTATCATCAGTAGAATTAATCCAGAAACTCAGCTAATGTTCTGGAGATCTGGGTTCAAATCCCAACCATGGCAAATGGTGGAATTTGAAATCAAAGAAAAAAAATGAATTAAGAATCTACTGATGACCATGAAATCATTGTCAGAAAAGCCTATCTGGTTCACTAACGCTCTTTAGGGGCAAATCTGCCATCCTTACCTGGTCTGGCCTACATGTGACTCCAGGGCCACAGCAACGTGGTTGACTTTTAACTGCCTTCTGAAATGGTCTAGCAAGCCACTCAGTTTCATGGGCAACTAGAGATGGGCAATAAATGCTGGCCAACCAGTGACATGCATGTCCCACAAATGAATTTAAAAAATCAGTTATGGGAAGCAAAGCAGAACATGGTATTCATAGAATCTCTACAGTGCAGAAGAGGCCATTCAGCCCATTGGGTCTGCACAAACTCTCTGACAGGGTATCTTACCCAGGCCCTCACCCCTGCCCCAATCCTGTAACTCACGCATTTCCCATGTCTCATCCACCTAACCTACACAGCTTGGAACAGTAGGGATCATTACATATTTGTAACTATGCGATTCATCTGCAAGCTGTTTAAAAGTAAACACCCAGGGACATTGTGCTGTGTTAATGGCTGTGGTGATTGTCACTTTAAGGGCAACACAGCAGAGTAAGAGTCACATGGCCTATGTGACCAATGGGGAGTCAGGGTAGGGAATCACCCCAGTGGCTGGAGTCCTCTTAGGGATAGTTTGGGAGCTGGCTGCAGCCATGAAGCTGCTGTATAATTCCAATTAATAAATACCTTTGTTGTTCATTAATGAAATTTGTGAAAGTGCATCATTGCAATGGCACTATATAAATGCTATTTACCAAATCCTTGTTCTCAAGTTTCATACAATTTTCCTCTGATATTTTTTGACCAGGAGCTGAATAAATAGTAACAGAGTTTGGAGAACTGAAACCATAAAATCTCTTTACTCAACACTGGTTGATTTTCAGTTATCATTAAAGCTCGCACTGAACACGTGATCAAAATGGCTGAAGAGTGGCTGTGTTCCAGATACAAATATAATCATAATCCCCCATTGATTGATTCCCAAGTTAAAAAAATACTGTAATAATTCTTGTTCATTGGTTATGGGAAAAACATTTATTTACAGATGAAGATTGTGCAGAGCTCACAACCCCATGGCTATAGCCAGCTCCAGAGAATGTTCTAGAACAGAAATTTTTGCTGACCAGATCCCCCACCCTGCTCCCCGATTGGTTCCCTGGGTCATGTGACCCTTAAAGGGAGAATCACCACAAATATGTACCACAGATATTTTTTCCTTAGATATAGCTTTTTAAGGAAATAAGTTTTGTTCCATATTCATTGAAGGCTTTGCGAATACTCCAGAGTTTTAAAGTTAACTTATTAGTTTCACAAGTAGGCTGACAATAACACTGTAATGAAGTTACTGTGAAAATCCTCTAGTCGTCACAATCTGGCACCTGTTCAGGTACACTGAGGGAAAACTTAGCATGGCCAATGCACCCAACTAACATGAATGGTAGGAAACCGGAGAACCCGGAGGAAACCCCTGCAGACACGGGGAGAATGTGCAGACCCACACAGACAGTGACCTAAGCCGGGAATTGAACCCAGATCACTAGCACTGTGAGGCAGCAATGCTAACCACTGTGTCAATGTGCTGCCCTGGGGTGTGAACACTGAACAAATTCATATAAATTAATTCTGTAACTATTTTAGCTGAGATTTAGCTTATTTAAAATAAACTGGTTCACAGTTGCATTGAAAGAATGGGGAAGTATTTTGTTATAATAATGAATATTTACATACTAGGATCAATGTAAATTCAAAGGCAAGTGGTTTGTGACATGAATAATAGTAATCACAGGATCCTACAGTGCAGAAGAAGGCCATTTGGCCCATTGAGTCTGAACCAATGTTCTGACAGAGCATTTCACGCAGGTCCAATCTCTGTAATCCCACATAATTACCATGAATAATCCCCCTAACGTATACATCTTGGGACACTAAGAGGCAATTTACAATGGACAATCCACCTAACCTGCATATCTTTAGACTGTGGGAGGAAACCCATGCTGACACGGGGAGAGCAGACTGTCACCCAAGTTACACAGACAGTCACCCAAGGCTGGAATCAAACCTGAGTCCCTGGGTGCTGTGAGGTGGCAGTGCTAACCACTGTGCCACTGAGCTGTGTCCCTTTAAAACCTTTAAAGTTTTTGGGAGACATATTTCCAGGAATGCTAGAGTATGCTATAGAGTGAGAGATTGACATAATCTTAAGAATCACACAACTGTGACTTCTCAACTTCATGAATATTATCGCCATGTAAGGCTATATATATATATACATATATATATATATAGTATATAGAGCAAGCTGTCGTCCAGTTGAGTTTCTGGTCAATGGTAACCCCAAGGATATTGACAGTGGGGAATTCAGTAATGGTAACACCATTGAACGTCAAGGGCAGTTGTTAGAGTGTCTTACTGGTGTTGGTCGTTGCCTGACATTTGTGTGGCGTGAATGTTACTTGCCACTTATCAGCCCAAGCCTGGATATTGTCCAGGTCTTGATGCATTTGAAAAAGGGCTGAGGAGTCACCATTGTGCAATCATCAGCAAACATTCCCACTTCTGACCTTATGATGAAGGGAAACCTCAAATCAGAAAGCTTTTTCCTGTGCATTTGCTTTCTCATTTGTGATAATGGTGTTTAATTTCTTCATTGGAATCTGTCAATATGATTGGCCTCTGTCTATCTTCCATATGAGCAGAACAGAATTGAAATCTGGAAGCTCTTCTCCAGCTCCTTCAGATGAATATCACAAACGCGCGAATGCAATTGGCTATATTGGGCTCCAAATATCATTTAGCCAGACCAAAAAAACCCCTCAGATCTGTTTGCCACGCAGTTCTTGAGCATATAAGAGGCTTATTAATAGTTTCAATTGTTTTTCTCTGCGAAGTTGAAATTGAATTGCTAAAATTAGTTTACTACTGATTGTATCTATGACTCGCATCGATAAAAACCATCGTAAGACAACTCGCTTACTGTACATAATACGTTGGAAGATTCATTCCAACCTTTAGAAATGCCAATTCTGCCTTTGTTGATCTGTAGGCGCCAGTTTAGCATGTCATAATTTATTAATATTATTTAACCAACTTAACTAGCATAACTCATTTCTCCTTAATATCATTGAGTTTGCCCTATCATTGTATTGAAAATATTTGTGTGCTTCTATGCATTTTCTTTTGTACACATATATTGAGCGGCACTCAAAGTATAAGATAAGCAATTAAAAAATGCAATACACTAAAATGACTAACATTAACATTATTTTTCGATTAAAATTCCCTCCTTTGGTTTCATTAATAGGCAAAGCTTTGAATAGGCTAGACAGCATCAGGGACCGTGATTCGATTCCTGGCTTGGGTCACTGTCTACACAGTATCTGCACGTTCTCCCCATATCTGTATGGGTTTCTTCCAGTTGCTCTGGTTTCCTGCCATAGTTTGAAAAGACCTGCTGATTAGGTGCATTGGCGATGCTAAATTCTCGCTCAGTGTACCCGAACAGGCACCGGAGTGTGGCGACTAGGGGGTTTTAACTTCATTGCAGTGTGAATGTAAGCCTACTTGTGACACTAATAAGTAAACTTAAACTTAAATCCTTCACCATGGGGAACACCACGGCCAAACCAAATTACCTGTGGCAAAATCAAAAAAAGATTCTCTCAGGTACATACAATTAAGTAATTAACAGGAATCATTCAATGCTTAGTCACAATGCTTGCTGGAATCAATGGGTATCAGGGGGCAAACTCTCCGCTGGTTGGAGCCATAACTGGTACATAGGAAGATAGTTGTGGCTGTGGAGGGTCAGTCATCTTCTCTCCAGAACATCTCTGCAGGAGTCCATCAGGGGAGTATCCTAGACCCAACCATCTTCAGCTGCTTCATCAATCACCTTCTCTCCATCATAAAGTCAGGAATGGGGTTGTTTGCCGATGATTGCACAATGTTCAGCGCCATTCATGACTCCTCAGCTACTGAAACAACCCATATTCAAATGAAGCAAGATCTGAACAATATCCAGGCTTGGGCTGACAAGTGGCAAGTAACATTCGTGCCACACAAATGCAGGCAATGGCCATCACCAGTAAGAGGCACTCTAACCACTGCCTTTTGACATTCAGTGGTGTGACCATCGCCGAATCCCCCACTGTCAACATCCTTGGGGCTGTCATTAACCAGAATCTCAACTGGACTCACTGAACACAGTGGCTACAAGAACTGATCACAGGCTAGGAATACCGTGGCGAGTAACTCACCTCCTGACTTCCCAGAACCTATCCACCATCTACAGGCACAAGTCAGGAGTGTAATGGAATACTCTCCATTTGCCTGGATGGTTGCAACTCTGACAGAACTCAAAAAGCTTGACACTATCCAGAACAAAGCAGCCAACTTGATTGGCACCACATCTGCAAACATTCAATCCCTCGGCCACCAACAATCAGTAGTGGCAGTGTGTACCATCTACAAGATGCACTGCAGCAATTTACCAAAGATCCTGAGGCAACACCTTCAAATCCATAACCACTTCCATCCAGAAGAACAAGACCAGCAGATACATGGGAACACCACCACTTGCAAGTTCCTCTCCAAGCCACTCACCATCCTGACTTGGAAATATATCATTGTTCCTTCACGGTCACTGGGTCAAAATCCTGGAATTCCCAGTCTTAACAGCATTGTGGGTCAACCCACAGCATGTGGACTGCAGCGATTCAAGAAGGCAGCTTACCACCACCCTCAGGAGGACCAGTGCTGCCTCACAGCACCAGGGACTCGGGTTCGATTCCCGCCTTGGGTCACTGTCTGTGTGGAGTTTGCATGTTCCCTCCATGCCTGTGTGGGTTTCCTCCAGGTGCTCCAGTTTCCTTCCACAGTCCAAGGATGTGCAAGTTAGGTGCATTGGCCATGCTAAATTCTCCCTCAATGTACCCGAACTGATGCCAGAGTGTGACGACTAGGGGATTTTCACAGTAATTTCATTTCAGTGTGAATGTAAGCCCAGTGAGACTAATAAATAAGCTTTAGCTTACTTTATTTATGTGTTTGCCACTTCCACTCTGGTTGTGTGGAAAGATGAAGCTGGTGATTGAGAAAAACTACCAATTGCTTTGGTATCAATATCATTAATATGAACTTGCCTCGATTTGTGTTAATAACTCATATCCCACACATCTATCACAACTGCATGAAACTGGGGCCTGCCCTTTGGCACAAATTGGCAGTGACAGGGTACTGCCTGGCTAAATGACTCAAATCCCACAGATCCCACCTTACACAACGCTAGAAAGATGCAATTGTGCTATTAAAAAAGGGCATGTGACAGCAAGTAATTGTCCTAATTCAAGCTAATTTCCTTATGGAAATCATATTAATTTAAATCTCAAAAGACGGCTCAGAAACATAAGACCCATGTTTATAAGTCTTGTCATCCTGAGACCCAATATAAATAATAAATGCTAATTTTCCCTCAATTTCTGTATGTAAATTGACTTAAATTACAAGTAGACTTTCTTAACGCAAAACTACAATCCATGACACAACACAAAATTATAACTGCAATGTTATTAAGGATAATTTTCTAATTAATTATGCAAAATAAATCTATTTTACGTATGACAATTAGATTAATTAGAAAATAAACTTTCTTGAGTAACTTAAAACTGGGAAGTTTTGTCCTTGAGAAGGCAAGCAAAGTCATTAATGACAAAATTACTAATATATATAAAAGCAACACTCTTGCATTTGTTTGAATGTATTAATTTAGATCAACATCTTTCAGGTTGTATTTTCATAGAATCTTCATAGCATCCCTACAGTGTATAAGGAGGCCATTTGGCCCATTGAGTCTGTACCGACCACAATCCCACCAGTCTCACGTATTTATATTGCTAATTCCCCTGATGCTAGGGTTAATTTGGCATGGCTAATCAGCCTAACCCACACATCTTTTGACTGTGGGGGGAAAGTGCAGCACCCGGAGGAAACTCACGCAGACACGGGGAGAATGTGCAAAGACAGTGACCAAGACAAGAATTGAACCTGGGTCCCTGGCACTGTCAGACAGCAGTGCTAACCATGTGCCACCATGCCGTCCTTAAAGGAGGGGCTTCAGATTTTTTTACTAGGGGCGGAATCTTCTACCTGTGTTTGCTATCTGTGAGGTTACTGTCAAAGATTCGAGATCCAGAACTCACAGTTCTCATTGGCCACAATGCAACTTCAAATCTTTCCGGCTCCTTGCCCCTCGCCAGTGACATCATCAGGTTGGCATCTATTATGGGCGTGAATCAGCTTTGCATGCATTTAATATCATTAAATGCCATCCCCCTGCCATGCACCTTGACTCCTTTCCAAATCTTCAAAGTGCGACATGAACCTGATGTGGGGGTTTCCCCAGACATGTAACAGTAAGTATAGCTCCTGGGGGAGTGGAAGAAAGGGGGAAGGGACATGGCCAGGCAGTACTCTGCCACTGCCAACTTGTGCCACAGGGCAGGCCCCAGTGGGAGGCTTATGGGGGTAGGTTTCATGCAGCTGTGATAGTGGGCCTGGAGCAGTCCAACAAGAAGGGGATGCCACCGTTAATGGCTACTGTGGGGGGGCAAGGGTGGAGGTGGGGGTTGGGGGGGTGTTGTTGGCGAGGGTTGCCAGCTCTGGCTATCGGGGGGAAAGAGCCGATGACCAGGGTGGGGGTAGGAGGAGGAGAAGGAACTGATGATCACCAGGGGTAGGGAACGGAGGGTTGGAGTAAATGCTGGTTCCGATCGGGAGGGGGGATTATTTATTGGAGTTGTGATCAGGCGCCCTTTAAAGATAGTGCCCTGATCTCTCAGCAGCTGAGTTTTATAAGCAGGTTTAGGTCCCAACTTCCTCTATGACGGTGGGAATCACACCCCCTTTCTGTTTTAAAGTTTATTTATCAGTTACAAGTAAGGCATACATTAACATTGCAATGAAGTTATTGTGAAAATCCCCGAATTGTCACACTACAGTGCCTGTTCGGGTACACTGAAGGAGAATTTAGAATGTTCAGTGCACCTAGCGAGCCTGTCCCTCGGACTGTGGGAGGAAACCGGAGCCCCCCGAGAAAACCCACACAACACGAGGAGAATGTGCAAACTCCGCACAGACAGTGATCCAAGCCAGGAATTGAAACCGGGTCCTGTGACGCAGCAATGAGGCAACAGTGTCACCATACCAGTGGTAAAATCTGGAGAGAAACACACCTGTTTTCTCACCAGAAACAATGCCATATGATGTATGTCCATATGAGTTGAAATCAGTAAAATACTTTGCATAATTGTGCTAAACTCCATTGTGTTTTCATGAAATATGTTCATATTTCTGTTAAGCAACTAACCACTGATTTTTTTTTAGCCATTTTATTGTTGCACCCATTTTATACTGGTGCTTACTAAATACGTTATCCAAATAATAACTCACAGTCCACACCGTCAGTCAGGATGATTCGTGTTCCAACATAAGGCTACCAATTTATGTAAGGTACCAAGTTTGGGTAGAATTTGACAGCCCTGTCACAGCAGGAAAAGCTGCAGGAAAATACATCATGCCATTCAAAAATCTTTTGACTTCGGCAGGACTGGAAGAATTCACTGGCAGGATGGGCTGTAAAATTCCGGGCAAACAATCATAGCATGACACACTTCGCAATACTTTAGAAAATCTCCCATTAAAATTTAGAATTTGAAAGATACTGGCCGGAATTCTCTGGCCTCCCATGAGCGAGTTTCTCGGCAGTGAGAGATGGTGCGTCATTAGCCAGCAGCGGGATCTTCAAATCTCGCCTCTGTCAATGGGATTTCCCATTGTGGCCACTGCGGGAAACCTACGGCAGAGGTGTGCTGCTGGAAGGACCAGAGAATCCACCACTAGCGAACAGTCGAGGAATTCCAGCCACTGATTAATAAAAAAATGATGTGACTGATTCACTACTTTATAGAAAAGTATTATTAGTTATTAGCTGATTAAAGTGCTGAGGAAAGGAGGCTACTTCACGATAAAGAAGCAAAGCATTATTATTATGATTATAGGTTTCAAAGATTCAAGGTAAACCTTATTTTCTTTGTCACTATCTTTCTTATTATGACCTGTTAACCTGGTCAAATGTCGGAGTCCTGAGCACCTAATCCAGGCTGGCACTCCCAATACTGATAGAATGTTGCTCTATCGGAAGCGTCACCTTTCCGATGAGACATTAAGCCAAGGCCACTCTGTCAGTTCTCTCTGGTGAACCCAAAATACCCTGACATTCAAGGAAGAGGAATCCTCCCACTATCCTGGCTCATATTTCTCAAGCAGTATGACTAAAAACCCATTAGACCGTTTGCAGGAGATTTCTGTGCAAAAATTGGCTTCTGAATTTTGCATATGTTATTAAGATACTACAGCAGAAAGCCCAAGTATGTCATGAAGTCCAATTAGACCCTAATAGTTTTTCTATTATTGGCATTAGTGTGAGGATAAGTTGTTTCATTCCAGGTATGATTCTATTGACACATCAGGAAGATTTTTTTAAAACAAACTTTATTTAACAATGCAATTTAATTGTAACAAATTTATTAGTTTAACATTTACTAATTGAAAATTTAAACATAACAATTTCTTAACTGCTAACCTATCTCTATTAGTTCCAATTTAAGCAATATTCCTCTTACAGACTTAAACTTCTCTTTAAAATCAGTTAGCAAGACACAGACCTATGTTCTAGGCTGCCAGTTCTCCAGCTTCCTGAACATCTCTGCAGAGAGAAACCTATTTGTCCTAGCAGGTCTCAAACAGCAGCCTCCAAAGAGAGAAGGAGAGACAGAGGAAGACACACCACTTGCTTCTGTCAAAACCAGGCAGAAAGTGCTTGCTTCTCCCTGTAAGTTAGGCCCCTCACGCTTGCACATGATTCTGCCTCTTGTCAATCGATCCACTCAAAACACTACTCTGAAAATCCATGGGAAGCAAAAAATGTGTTAATCAGAATAAAACAAGCACCCCATTATCTACAACCAATTACTCTCCTGTATTCTCAGCATGGAGCTGCCTGGTTGGCAGATACATCAGCACGGTGCACAACAGAGCTGAATTTTAAACATATCCCACACAAAGAAGATGATATAAATACATTTATTCAAGGGACAATACCATTACAATTTCAACAATGGTCATCTTTCAAAAGTATGTAATTAGCTGTGAAAACTTTGGAAGAGGGTTGCTAAGGTTGTGCTACATAAATACAAATTTGTTTTTCTGTCACTGAAAAGAACCTTTTTCATCTGAATTGTAAATTCTAAGTGACGACCCATTCAACAAGAGGCAAATATCACAGTTTAGGGGAAATAGCAATGTGCTGTCAATGGAATGTGTGAAATTCTGATCTGAGCCTCACTGCATAAATCTGAGATGTGTTTAAAGAATAAGAAGGAAGATAACTTTAGCATGGGACAAAAAAAGCTCATTTAGCACTGACAGGGAGAAATGGTTTATAACTGCAAGAGAGACAAAATTGAAGCACATGGAAATGCGAGAAGAATGGGCAGCACGGGGGCACAGTGGTTACCGCTGCTGCCTCACAGCGCCAGGGACCCAGGTTCGATTCCTGACCCAAGTCACTGTCTGTGCGGAGAGTGCACATCCTCCCCATGCCTGCATGGGTTTCGTCCGAGTGATTCGGTCTCCTCCAATGCTAAATTCTCCCTCAATGTGTACCCAAAAAAGGTGTCGGAGTATAGTGATTAGGGGATTTTCACAGTAACTTAATTGCGGTGTTAATGTAAGCCTACTTGCATTACAAATAAATAAGCTTTATAACTTTAATATTGCAATTGTGATGCCTCAAGTCTTCCTGTTGATTTGCATTTTTAAAGCAACTTAGACACCAGCAAGAATGTCAACTTTATTGGCAGAACTCAGGAGACAGATGTTTCCAACCCAGCCCCACCTGCTTGATTAACAAAGAAGATAAATGCCTTTCCCAATACAAACTTATCGTTCAATGTATTAATATTAATTCGAGCGGCTGACATATGCTGCACAGTAGGATGTTCTGGTTGATAGCAATTAGCCAGAAGCACCCTGACAATTAAAATGTTGTGAGACCCTGGTTGTAACAGGGAACATTCAGTGTTCTGAAGAATACTTCAGAGTCAATCTTTGTTTTAGTAACTAAGATGAAATAAGAATGAAACAAATGAACAAACCCGGCAAAAGGTCATCAGCAGCTGCCTTGTCAGCCCTGCTTAAAATCAAAAACAATTGGCGCTTTATAATCTAAGAGTCCATTAATTAGAGTTAGCAAAAGAACTCAGATTGAGCTATCTGTATTCAATAGTTAAGTCATTAATATTGAAAAATGCCATGGTTAAGGCCCGTGCTGCAGTTTTGGGATTTCTGGCTACTTATCCATGAAGGAGTTTTTGCATTTAAATTAAAAGATTGGTATTAAATTAAATTCAGCCCAACTGAGGTTCAATTCACAATACAGTTTGTGTGAATACGACTTAGAATTCAGTACAAAGGATAACATAAGCCAAGTCGAAGTATCTAGATATTTTGGCATTTCCCTTAAACACATGTGCCTGAGATAATGAGATATGTTAACATATCCCAGAGAGGAAAATTGATATAATACTTTGGACAAGGTTCATTCACGTGAGCCCAGCAGGGGATGTTGTAAGGGAAGTTCACAGCTTGGAAGATGTTCACTCAATTAGCCAATGCCTTGCGTGGGGAGCTGGGGGAATGTCAAGAGGCAAATTTATTTGCTTTCCTGTCCAGCTAAGGGGGTTCTGGTATGGGAGAGTCTGCGGAAGTGAAACTTTCCCCTTAACCATAGTGTTGACTAGATTTTGGGGAAGTATGTTCACCAGAAAATTGAATTCTCATTCGAACAAGATTTGATTTGATTTGAGTTATTATTGTCACATGTATTAACATACAGGGAAAAGTATTGCTCCTTGCGTGCTATACAGACAAAGCATTCATAGAGAAGGGAAGGCGGGATTGCAGAATGTAATGTTACAGTCATAGTTAGGGTGTAGAGAAAAATCAACTTAATGCAAGGTAGGCCCATTCAAAAGTCTGACAGCAGCAGGAAAGAAGCTGTTCTTCAGTCGGTTGTCTTTGTTATCTAGGTGTATAAGTACACAACAAAACATTGCCGTGTACTTTGTTATCTTCTAACTTACACAAGGTGTGATAAAATTAGTTGAAATTTACTGTAATTATTTATCTGTTTGTTCACAATGTGGAAAATGAACACGCTTGTTATTTTCTAATTGTCTATTTCTCACTGGAAAGTTCATGAGGCCGCCTTCTGGAAGACAGAAGAAGTGCACACATTGGTGCTTGAGATCCAATTATCACACAAAAAAGGTTTCATTGTCATAGCCTTTGAATTATGTTCTTGTATAAATGATTACTGGGCAGTAAAAGTAAACTCAGAAAGTGTGTTCTCATCCAAGAGGGACCAGATCTCATCCAAAATTTGGAGCAGTAGGTAATTTTAAACTTGCGTATCAGGAAAATAGAACTTGTTTCTATTTGAACTTGTACCCTAAGCAATTCAGTACTTTTGTCATGGAACGTTATGCAGCAAGATGCTCACATTGAGACCAGAATTCTCTGGCCTGTTATGACTCATCACTGCATGCCTCTGGTGCTCACCAAATCTCCATTCACAGCAACGGGAATAGAGAATGCCAGCCGTGGGCGAGGTAGGAGAATATCAAAAGTCAAACTCCTTTGCCTTCCTGTCCAGCTAAGCTCAAATAGTTCATGGATGGAATTGCTATAGAATTACTCTACCTAAAAGAATGTAGCATGCACCGCAGCCTCCTGTCCCAATATGAAGATCTGAAACAAAAGTGTTACACTGTGCAAGCACCCTTCATGTTCCCAAATAACCAAAATCAAAAGTGTTTCATTGTGTCAAATATTTTTGGGATACTCAGATTGGATAAGTTGCTGCATAAATGGAAGTATTACTATTATGCTACTTTTATCTTTTATGTCATATTTTAACTCAGCCGCATTACTCATCGGCTTCTGGTTCTATGTCTTGTAGACTTACCTTTATGAGGCTTTGCTTATTCAATGGGAGACTTGAGGTAGTTGGTCAACAGTTTTTCTTGAAACAACTTATTAAAAACTATCTACAAAGAGCCTCTTTGTCATCTGACCCTTGACATCTTGTTTACATCATCATCAACTGCATTGTCTCATTAGCGTAACTACTAACCCTTTACTCTACAAGCAGCATAGGCATCAGTAGCTGGCACTGCTTTTTATTAGTGTCACAAACAGGCTACATTAATACTGCAATTAAGCTACTGTGAAAATCCTCTAGTTGCCACACTCCGGCGCCTGTTTGGGTACACTGAGGGAGAATTTAGCATGGCCAATGCACCTGACCAGCACGTCTTTCGGACTGTGGGAGGAAACCAGAGAATCCAGAGGAAACCCACACAGACACGGGGAGAACATACAGACTTCACACAGACACTGATCTAAGCAGGGAATTGAACCCAGGTCCCTGGCACTGTGAGCACCAGGGCCTAACTGTGCCACCATGCTGCCCTGGACTGCCACTGGGACCTGAAGGTGGTTGACAGAATTGACTCCACAGTGCACAGAAGATTGAAACTAGCTACAACTCACAAGTAATTCACTGAAAAATGCATCGATTTCAATATAATCATGTCATCTGGTGCATTTCCTAAGACATTGCTCTGTCCTTTACCTCTCATTATAGTTAACAGTACAAATGATATAACTGGAATGAAAAAAAATGCAACCACCACAAGCCAATTAACCCTGGGTGAAAATGTTCTATCTTTTACCATGTTAATATCTCGCAGCAAGGATACAAAAGCCCTGTGACCCCGATTTGTAAGATCATAGGCACCCTTGATTTCTCCAGTATTTATCATTTCATTTTCACAATGGGGGGATTGGATGTTAGAAGTGAAAATCACTGTGCCTCACAGAATGCCACGTCTCAAAAGGCAGATTAATTATACTGGATTAAATATGTAAATTGGGTTAATTCTGCAAAAGCCGTATTTTTTTCCACATGATGGAAAGCTTTGAGGATGAAATTGGTCTAAAGTATTAGCACAAAAATGGGAAGGAGCAAATTGGCAGCACCTGTCTGATTATTTTATCCATCAAAGTCACAGGCTGCCATTGTCATCATTTCATCCGATTCAAAGAGCAATCTTATCCTCACAGATTTTATGTTGCACAGGTAAAGAGGAGAACAATTCCTTCTGACTTGTGTGTGCCTGCATCTGTGTGTCTGTATGATGTTATATATAGCATGTGACTGCACATATATATACATTATATATATATGTGTGCTTCTGTGTGTATATTATATATTATATGTAAAGTCCTGATTGCGTGTATGTGTAAGATATGTGTCGATGTTTTATACATTATATGAAACCTTATATCTGTGTGTATAAATATGAGGGTGTGTACTGTGTACATACAGGTAGCTGTACGGTGG
Source organism: Carcharhinus amblyrhynchos (assembly GCF_965287045.1). Taxonomy (NCBI): domain Eukaryota; kingdom Metazoa; phylum Chordata; class Chondrichthyes; order Carcharhiniformes; family Carcharhinidae; genus Carcharhinus; species Carcharhinus amblyrhynchos. The sequence goes on from NC_137338.1 coordinate 23,810,002, forward strand.
AGGTAGCATGTTTGCGTGTATTGTATGTTGTATATAACATTATGTCTATATATGTGTATACTATATGTTATAATTAGGTTATGTCTATATATATGTTATATATAATGTTATGTCTGTGCATACATGGATGTGTGTGTGTTATGTATTATATGTTATGTACAGGATTACATCTGTGTGTGTATATAGATTAGTGTGCATGCTTTTTTTACAGGATGTGTGTGTTACTGGCTGGGCCCAGCATTTATTGCCCAACCCTAATTTTTCTCCATTTCAGAGAGCATTCAAAAGTCAACCACATTGCTGTGCCTCTGGAGTCACGTGCAGGCCAAACCAGGTAAGGACAGCAGATTTCCTTCCCTAAAGAACATCAATTAACCAGATAGGTTTTTAGGACAATGGTTTCTCGATCATCTTTCGACTTTAGTTCCAGATTTTTATTGAATTCAAATTTCACCATCTGCCATGATGGGATTTGAATGCAGGGCCTCAGAGTATTACACTGGGTCTCTCGATTGCTAGTCCAGAAATAATTTCCCTGTGCCATTGCCTCCCTGCATTTATGTTTGTGTGTATATTGCATTATATGTTGATGTATAAGGTTTTGTCTGTGTGTATTCTTATTATATATTATATATAAGGTTATGGTGTATGTATATCAATAGATAGGTGATTGTGTATGTCTGTGTGTATATGTTACATATGAGATTATGACTATATGCATGTCAATAGATGTATGTATGTTTGTATATTATACAGTATATACAAGCTTATGTTTGTGTGTTTGTGTGCATATATCTGTGTTCATATTTAATATTATATATAATGTTATGCCTATACAATGTATGTGTACATATTGTATGTTATATATGAGGTTATGACTGTGTGTGGATATACAGATCTGTGTGTGTATTATACTAGAAATTTAAGGTTATTCCTGTGCGTACATGTGCATGTGTGGTTGCTTGCTGCCTGAGAATATGCAAATAATGCTGAATATATAAATTCAACAATCTATCTGGTGTTCACTTCACTGTAACCCATCTTATTTTATATAATTAGTTGATATTTAATTTATCCAGATTACAACAGCCTATATATGTCAGTTGAAAAGCAATACCACCTCAAATTTGGTCACACACCATTGCTTGCATATTAACATAAACACAGAAGTGATTTGAATTATACCAGCTCGGATGTGTTCTAAGGTATAAGAGGTATTTGTCCTGTGGTATTGCCACTGGATTAGTAATCCAGCCACCCAGGTTAATGCTCTGGGGACCTTCGTTCAAATCCCATCACGTTTAATGGTGCAAATTAAAAGTCTAATGATACCATGAAACCATTGTTGATTGTTGTAAAAATCTATCTGATTCACTAATGTCCTTCACAGAAGGAAATCTCTCATTTTTATTTGGTCTAGCCTACATGTGACTCCAAACCTACATTTCCACAGCAATGTGGTTGACTCTTAAATGCTCTCTGAAATGGCCTAAAAAGCCACAAAGTGCTCAGTTGCATTCAACTGCTACAAAGAGAACAAACATTAACCTAAGCACCAGAAATGACCAACCCTGTTGACCCTGTAAAGTCCTTCTTACTAACATCTGGAGGCTTGTGCCAAAATTGGGAGAGTTGTCTCAGAGACTAATCAAGCAACAGCCTGATGTGACCATATTCACGGAATCATATATTATAGCTAATGTACCAGACATCACCATCATTGCATTGGCAGGGCACATTCAGCAGAGATAGTGGCACAGTGGTATACACAGTCAGGAGGGAGTTGCTTTGGGAGCCATGAATATCAACTTTGGACTCCATGAAATCTCATGTCAACAGGTCAAACATGCAATCAGCAAAGAAACCTCCTGCTGATGACCACATACTATCCCCCCAGCTGATGAAGCAGTACTCCTCCATGTTGCACACCATTTGGAGGGAGCACTGAGGGTGGCAGGGTTGCATCATGTACTCTGGGTGGTCTTCACTGTCCATGGCCAAGAGTGGCTCATAGCACCACGTGAGACTAAGCTGGATGGGTTTTAAAGGATATAGCTGCTAGCCTGGGACTGAGGAGAGTGGTGAGGGAGCCAACAAGAGGGAAAATCAAACTTGACCTTATCCTCACCAACCTGCTTGCTGCATACGCACCTGTCCATGATAGAATTGGTCGGAGTGCCCACCGCACAAATCTTGTGAAGACAAAGTCCCGCCTTCACTTTGAGGATACACTCAATTGTGTTTTGTGGCAGTATTGACTTGCTAAGTAGAATAGACTTTGAACAAATCTAGCAACTCAAAACTTAGCATCCATGAGCATCCTGGAGCGTAGGAAGCTTGTGGTGATCTTATAGAGGTCCATAAAATAATGAAGAGCATAGGTCAGCTAGATAGTCAATATCTTTTTCCCAAATGTAGGGGAGTCTAAAACTAAATAACATAGTTTTGAGATGAGAGGGGAGAGATACAAAAGGGTTCAGAGGGGCATTTATTTCATACATAGGGTGGTGAGTGTCTGGAACAAGCGGTCTGAAGTAGTAGTAGAGGTGGGTACAATTTTTTTTAAAAAGTGTTTAGAAAGTAACATGAGTAAATTGGGCATACAGGGAAATGGCCAAATGTGGGCAACTGGGACTAGCTTAGTGGTTAAAAAATGGGCAGCATGGACAAGTTGGGCCGAAGGGCCTGCTTCCATGCTGTAAACCTTTATGGTTCCATGACTCTATCAGGTGCTCTGGGCCATCGGCAGTAACAGAATTATACTCAACCACAATCTGCAACTTCGTGGCTCAACATATCTCCATCTACCATCACCACCAACCCTGACTCAGCGAATGTGCAAGAGGGTTTACCAGGAGCAACACCAGGTATACCTAAAAATTAGTGCCAATTACATTGCTACAACACAGAATTACCTGCATGCCAAAACAGCATAAACAACAAGTAATAGACAGAGCTAAGCTATTCCACAACTAATAGATCAGATCTAACACGGCAGTCCTGCCACGTCCTATTGTGAATGGTGGTGGACAATTAAACAACTCACTGGAGGAGGAAGCTCCATAAATATCCCCATTCTCAATGATGGAGGAGCCCCCCACCCCCCTTCTCCCATATCAGTGCAAAAAGTAATGCTTAATTATTCAAACAATCTTCAGCCAGAGGTGCCAAGTGCCTGCTCCATCTTTGCCTCCTTCTAAAGTTCCCAGCATCACAGATGCCAGTCTTCAACAAATTCCATTCACTTCACGTGATATCAAGAAACAGCTGAAGGTACTGTATACAGCAAAGGCAATGGGCCCTGATAACATTCCGGTAATGGTACTGAAGACCTCTGCTCAAGAATTTTCTGTGTCCGTAAACAAGTTGTTTCAGCACAGCTATAACACTGGCATCTACCTAGCAATGTTAAAAATTGTCCAGACATGTCCTTAACACGTTGGACAGGACAAATCCAACCCAGCCAATATAACCCCATCACTCTAGTCTTGACAGTTGTATCAACAGTATTATTAAGTGGCACTTACTCAGCAATAACCTGCTCACGGATGATTGGTTTGGCTTCCACCAGGGTCGTTCAGCTCCTAATCTCATTACAACTTTGATCCAAACATGGACAAAAGAGCTGAGTGCCAGAAGTGAGGTGAGAGTGACAGGTCTTGACATTAAGGAGCATTCTACCGAGTGTAGCATTAAGGAGCCCTAACAAAACTGGAGTCAATGGGTATCGGGGATGGAAAGCCTCCACTCAGTGGAGTCATACCTAACACATAAAAAGATGGTTGTGGTGGCTGGAGGTCAGTTATTACAGCTGCAGGACATCACTGCAGGAGTTCCTTACGATAGTGTCCTCGGCCCAACCATCTTCAGCTGCTTCACCAATGACCTTCCCTCCATCATAAGGTTAAAACTGGGGAATTTTACTTTTGACTGCACAAAGCAGAATTTCACTTAATGTAATGTTCTTGTATGTTCATTAATGTTAATGTAAGTCTTACTTGTGACTAATAAATAAACTTTACTTTACTTTACAATATTCAGCACCATTCAAGACTCCTCAGATACTGAAATAGTCCATCTTTGTTCTTTGTCCAAATGCAGCAAGACCAATATACAGGCTTGGGCTGACAAGTCCAACAAACATTCATGCCACACAAGTGCCAGGCAATGACCACCTCCAACAAGAGAAGATCTAATCATCATTCTTTGACATTCAATGGATTAACCATTGCTGAATCTCCACTATCAACATCCTGGGGATTATCATTAACCACAGACTGAACTAGACAAGTCACATAAGTACTGTGGCTACAAGCGCAGGTTTAAGGTTGGAATCCTGCAGCAAGTAACTCACTTCCTGAACCCCCCCTGCCGCCTCACATTCCCCCCAAACCTATTCACTATCTACAAGGCGCAAGTCAAGTGTGTGATGGAATACTCTCCACTTGCCTAGATGAGTGCAGCTCCAATAACACAAGTAGCTCAATACTATCCGGGACACAAATGCACGCTTAATTGCTCCACGTTCAATAAGCGTTCATTCTCTCCACCACTGATGAACTGTAGAATCAGTGAATACCATTTACAAGATGCACTGTAGGAATTCACCAAGGTTTCTTAGACAGTAACTTCCAAACCCATGACCACTACCATCTAAAATGACAAGGGTAGAAGAAATCTATGAATAACACCAGCTGGATGTTCTCCTCCAGGTCACACATTATCTTGACTTGGAAGTTCACACTGTCACTAGATCAAAATCCTGAAGCTTCCTCCCAAAGAGCACCATGAGTGTACCTACACCTCAGGGGCTGCAGCAGTTCAGGAAGGCAGTCACCTTTTCCAGCGCAATGAGGAATGGGCAATAAATGCAGGCCTACCAGTGACACACACATCCCGTAAATGAATTTTTAAAAATATGATATGGCATACATTTCTGTTTAAATGAGCTGACACGAACCACAGTCATGCAGCACAATCTTTACATAATATCTCTGCTACCTCACATCCTCTTTGATAGTCTGAGAACCTATTGTTAATCTTTCAATGTCATTGGAGAACATTGTGCAAATCCTTAAAATGAATGTCGTACTTTCATCTCTTCCAAAGGATATAGGTTTGCAGAGAAAAATTTAATGATGTTTACATTCATTGTGATCTCTCTTTCTGCCAACCATCATCCGCTGAGAATATAGCTGATGTAATTTCAGTAACATTGTTCTTTCTATATATAGACTTAGTTTAACCTTGTCAGAATTAATAACTGCTTGTGCGTAATAGCTCGCTACATTCTGAACAAGTGGCCATTGGGGATATGTTGTTTAAATACTCCCAAAATTTAGTTTGTCTATTTTGGGATTCAATACATGAAAGTCTTAAAGAATGTGTCAATTTGACTAGTTCTTGTCAAAAGTTACATGTGTGCTAATGTTTTATTGAAAATTTTAACATTCAACAAGACAATATCCAGATTCTGCACGATGGTTAAATCTTATGTTGTATAAGTGGTGTGGCATTTCCAATAGATTGCTTTGGAGCATTTTAAATGTTCCAGTACTCCAATGCAGTACTGAGAAGTATAGCACTGATAACGTTGCTGTCTATCAGATGGGTAAACCAAGGCCTCTTCTCTCCTCTCCTGACGAACATAAAGATCCTTCAGCACTATATCAAAGAACAGCGGGGGAGTTATCCGCAGTGTCTTGGCAAACATTTATTCTTCAATCAACGTCACCAAACCAGCTTATCGGTTCATTAACACATTCCTGCTCATGGCAGCTTCACTGATGCAACTTGCTTGCTTTTTATCCTACATTATAACTGTGACTACACTTTAACAGTGTGTCACTGACTGTTAGGAGCTTTGGGATGTCCTGAGATCATGAAAGGCACAACATAAATGCAAGTTCATTCATTGCAACAAGATCTGAACAATATCCAGGTTTGGACTAACAACTGGTGAGTAACAAATGTACTACACAAATTCCAGGCAATTACCATCGCCAATGACAGGCACTCTAACCACCATTTCTTGACATTCAATGGTGTTACCATCACTGAATTCCCCCACTGTCAATACCTTGGGCTTACCATTGACCAGAAACTCACTGGGCTCTCCACATAAACACAGTGGTGAGTCCAGTTAAACACAGACGAAATCTAAGGCTGGGAATACTGTAGCGAGTAACTTACCTCCTGTCCACCATCTACAAGGCACAAATCAGGGGTGTGACGGAATATTCTCCACTTGCCTGGATAGGTGCACCTCTAACGTCACTCAAGAATCCTAACGCTATCCAGAACAAAGCAGCCTGCTTGGTTGGCATCATATTCCCAACATTCACTTCCTCCACCACCAATGCTCAGTAGCATCAGTGTGTATTATCTACAAGATGCACTGCAGCAATTCACCAAAGATCTTTGGACAGTGCCTTCCAAACCCATGACCATTTCCATTTAGAAGGACAAGGGCAACAGATACATGGGAACACCACCAGCTGCAAGTTCCCCTTCAAGCCACTCACCATCTTGACTTGGAAATTTGTTGCCATTCCTTCTCAGTGGCTAGGTCAAAATCCTGGAATTCCTTCCTTAATGGCATTGTGGGTCAACCCACAACACGTGGACTGTAGCGATTCAAGAAGGCAGCTCACCACCACCTTCTCAAGGACAACTAGGGATGGGCAATAAATGCTGGCCAGCCAGCAATACCCATGTCCCATGAATGAATTAAAAAAAATGCTTTTGGATATAAAGCCCAAGCTTTAAAGCAAAATAATCCTGTTCTGTTAAGTTGTGTTTGGACGACTTTGTGCCTGATTTAGATTTACAGTTTGCATCAGTGCAAAACCAAATCCACTTTACATTGCCTGGCGTAAACTGAACTCAAAATACAGTTGCACTTCCCAGAAATAGGAACTGCTGAACAAAACATGCCAAATAGATTTTTTTTGTTGTTGTTTCGTATTGATTGAGTTAAGAAAAAGTCTTGCCTGAGATTTCATCCCACAGGTATTGTCCAGTAGCTGAGAAATCCTTCAGGGTGGAATAAATGTATAAAGAAAACCATGTTTTCTACCACGGTTTGCAGTACCCTTGATACCTACATCTGAGGAAAGTAGTAAGTTGCACAGCAAGGTCTTTGATTATCACTGAATGTTCTCTTTCTCTTCTTTATGCTTGTTCAGTGCCAGTTTGATAGCACATCCTGCTGTAATAGCTTGCGATAAATTCAAACACATACAGCAAAACAAAACAAAGAACTTAAGGATTTTGGACTCGGTTCATTTTCACAGGCAGCATATGATTCATTAACTGATTCATTGGAAAGCTCTATGAGCAGAAAATAATTCCTTAATTTTTAAATATACCGTTGCTTTGATTAAAGAAAACTCAAATTCTAGACAGTTGGGAAAAAGATACTGAAAAATAGAAGAAATGCAAACTGGGTCAATTAACATCTGAAAGAGAAAAATTAATGTTTCTTCAAAACCTGATCCATTTTTCAAAATTTTTCCAAGATTTAGAATCCCTACACTACAGAAGGAGGCCATTCGGCTCATCAAGTCTACACTGACCACAATTGTACCCAGGCCCTATCCCCATGCATTTATCCTAGGTGATCTCCCTGACCCAAAGGGGTAATTTAGCATGGCCAATCCACTTAACCTGCACACCTTTGGGCTGTGGAAGTGAATTGGAGCACCCGGAGGAAACCAATATCACTGTAGTAGGCTGTGAAACAGGCTTGTGTGTCTGTGTGCATGCTTGTGTGTGTGTGTGTGTGTGTGTGCGCGCATGTATATGCGCATGTGTGTGTAGGCATGTGTATTTGCATGTGTATGTGCGCGTGTGTACATGCGTGTGTTTGTGTGTATGCCCACGTGTGTGTATAAGAACATAAGAACATAAGAAATGGGAGCAGGAGTAGGCCATCTGGCCCTTCGAGCCTGCCCCGCCATTCAATAAGATCATGGCTGATCTGTCATGGCTCAGTTCCACATTCCCGCCCTCTCCCCATAACCCTTAATCCCCTCTCTTATCAAAAACCCATCAACCCGCATCCTAAAAATATTTAGCGAGGTAGCCCTTTATCTTGAGTCTGTGCCCTCTAGTCCTACTGTCCTTTCTGAGCGGGAAGAGTCTCTCCACCTCTGTCCTATCCATCCCATTCATCATCTTATATGTCTCAATGAGATCTCCCCTCATTCTTCTAAACTCTAACGAGTACAAGCCTAGTTTATTCAGCCTCTCCTCATAGCTCAACCCCCTCAACTCCGGCATCAGCCTAGTAAACCTCCTCTGCACTCCCTCCAAGTATGCACATGCGTGTATTTGTATGCCTGTGTGTGTGTATGTGTTTGTGCATGCATTTGTGTGTTTGTGTGCATGTGTGAGCGTGTGTGTGTGTGTGTGTGTGTGTGTGTGTGTGTGTGTGTGTGTGTGTGTGTGGATTGACTAATCTAGTTAGATTAATGACAGGCAAGGTTAAAACATCAAAAGGTGTGAAAGCAACTATTTTGAAAAGGAGACGAGCAGGGCTAAGATGGGAACAGTGAGCAGCATGAGAGAAAATGTGCATTAGGAAGATAAAAAGGAAGCTTAACTTTGTATTTCAAAAGAAAAATGTAGGGCATGACCTTACTGGCCATTCATGCCCCAGTGCCACTGCAAGTAAGGATGGAGAATTTGGTGCTCAGCCAAATCTCCGTTCACTGCAGCGGAACTGCAGAATCCCACATGAACACCGGAGAATCCTATCCATGCAATTGGCAAAGATCTTAAATCAATAATGCAATGTATTAATTTTGATCTTAACCAAAAATAAGAACCATTAAAAATAACATGAAAGATCTGAATATTCTGGGAAAGTAAATTTCCAAAAGAACATAAATGCAATAGAGTGAAAGATTGAAATGGAAAAATATATTTAAAGAGAGATTGAAAGCTGTATAGATGGGTGCAGTATTGAGATCTGTGTGTGTTGAAACAGATTCATGAAGAAGATACAAGCTATGATTTTCCAATATCACATAAGATTGGGAGACGGGGAGCCTTTTCTGCAGTGATAATTGTACTAAATATTTGTAGAGAAATTCTATGAGGACTGTTGCTTAAGAGGTGATTTAGCTCTGAGTTTAACTGTGCAGAAGTTGTATGGAAAATGTTTGGACAACTCAGCTAATTATGAATGTAATCTTGTATGTTTAAATTCTCTTTTCTTTCTTAAATAAATGTTGAAATTTGATATTAAAATCTCTGGAAGTGTTTTGAAATTTTTGCTGACTTCTGTGCAGATAATTTATCATGGTAAATACAAATTGCAAATTGTTGTGATAGCTTGTCCAAGTTTTCTTTGGGATTTAGGCAGCCTGGCATTTACCACCTGCCATATCATAGCAATCATCTCTTTATGCAACTTTACCAAAGCAGAGTGGAGAAGAATTGAAACACACTAAGCATCTGTGCATTTCTGAAAAAAGGAAAAGACAGGTTCATATTTAGGCAGAGGCCATTCAACAGAGGTAGAAACTAAAAGGAGGCAATCTTACTAAAAATTTAGTGCTGAATGAGCATGAAAAACTGAGAGTTTCAGAATTGTTTTTCGAGGAGAAAAAATTAAATCTTATGACATATAGGAAAAAAGAGGCAAAATGTGATCCTTGCCAGTAGAGGGAGTAGACAATGTCTAATCATGTGCCCTGATCCCCAGTGCACTGTCAAGAGTACACAGTGCACTGAGAGATTGTCACTCCCCCAGTCCCCCTGTCGGACACTGCACCCTACCTCTCTGATCACCCTTATTGGGACCCCAGTCTGATTGCCATCCCCAATCATGTACCCCTCCCCCCCTCCGATTGCTCCCTGATCGGGTCCCCCGATTGCTGCCTCCATACGCAGCACTGTCACCGATGATGGCCCGCTGGCTCATCCTCACTTCTGTTCATTCTCCCTCAGTTGATTGTGGCCCTGATTCTCCCTGGGTGGTCACTGCCCCTGTTCATCACCCTCAGTCAATCAGCACCCCATTCACCCCCCACACCAGTTGATTGTTGCTACTTTTCATCCCCCCACAGTTTATCACCACCCTGATGATCCCCAATTGCAGAGTGTGCAACCCCCCATCTGCTGCTTCCCCCCGAGCCCTGCCCCTCCTCTTTGGCCCCACTCGTCCCCTTTGGTTCACCCCTTGGCATTGCCTGGTGCCCAGTGGGCAGTGCCAGGATTCCAGCTGATAATGTCAGGCTCTCACCGCCCAAGTGGCATTACCTGCCCCTGCTCCCATCCACCCAGGGGCCCTCAATGGCCTCTGATCCCACTGGCGAGGCTGTAACACCAGGACACCATTGCTGGGGACCATATGGGCTCACTGATAATATTAAAATAATATTAAAGTTCACTTATGAATATTCAAATAATATTTGAATATTCAAATTCCCAGGCATGAGGCTGATTACGCTGGTTTAACAGGGCTGGTAACATTACAAGAGGTGAGAAACCAGGCGTGAACCCAGTTTTTCGTCCCTCTTGCGATCTTATGTTAATGCTGAGCGACCAGAATGACAAAGCAATAAGAGCGCTCCCCCACCCACAACAAACTACTTTCTAGGAATTAACAAAATAGAAATACAAAAGTCAGGAACGTAAATCATAAAGTGACATGAATCATGTCCTTACCTTTCATTCCGTTGGCATCCATGTTGATAGGGTCAACATTTATTATTTATAACATGGCCCAACACCAAGCATGAAATCTGAATAATACATTTTCCAGGGAAGTTAGAGCAAGAACTTTACATTTCTTGAAGCTGTTAGAATCCCTGTAGAGACTGATGAGCCTCCCAATAGCCAACAGAAATAAACCAAAGGAAAAGATTTCATGTTTTGAGAATCTTACTCCAACAAACAAACTATAATCAATACGAATAAAACATTACTTAACAGGCAATGAATATGCCAGCTTAAGAAGTCCATTTATATTAACTAGTTAATTGGAAGTCATATCTTCTAACTACTTTTATTATGCACTGCACTTTTGCAATAACAAGAACATTCTGCTTCTCCTTAAGTTTAAAGTGACATTTTAAAACATAACCATCTTGTAAAGTTGATCAATTGTAATGAAGTTCAGCATTTACAAATTATGACGGTCTGGTAAATCCATGATAAAAAATATGCTTGGACTCTGATTAGAACGGACTTGATAGACCAAATCAGATGTCTTACCTTGAATTTACTGATGGTTCAATGCCCCCAAACACTCCTTCTGCAAGAAGTAGGAAGCAACTAATGTGTTCATATGGTCATAATCTTAATATTGTTATGATAAGCATAGATTTTGTGGCCATTTTTCCAAAAATCAATGTTCTATGCTGAAACATGAACCTGGTCTTCTCGCTGGAGCACTGATTCAACTCAGTCCTACTCACATTTTTCTTTGTACTTTGCCCTTGTATACATTTCCATCTATCTCAACACAGATGTCAGAAATGAGTTCTTCTCCTTGCCACCTCGCAGTTTCAGGTTAAAATCCTTAGCAACTTCAAACCACAGCCATCATCTCCTTTTTTTTGTTTTTTCCCTTCCAATTATTCATCCCTTCGTGCACTGGATTATGTTTCAAGTTATTTAAAGTTTATTTATTAGTGTCATAAGTAGGCTTACGTTAACACTGCAATGAAGTTACTGTGTAAATCCCCTAGTCGCCACACTCCGGGGCCTGTTCAGGTACACTGAGGGGGAATTTAGCATGGCCAATGCACCTAAACAGCACATCTTTTGGATTTTGGGAGCAAAGTGGAGCACCTGGAGGAAACCCACACAGACCCGAGCAGAACGGGCAGACTCCGCATAGAAGATAACCCAAGCCGGAAATTGAACCTGGGTCCCTGGCACTGTGAGGCAGCAGTGATGACCACGATGCCACTGTGCCAATTAGGTGTCCCTTGACCAGGTATATTTTTGGTTGGGGGAGGTCTCATAAACACCCTGTTCCTGCTGACCTGTTCTCCATAATGTGAGGAGAGGATAAGGAGCCAATTAATCCATCACCTCTAGACCTCGTGAGGCTCTTAACTAATGAAGGGGAAAATAAGCACCTATTTCTGCCTCCACTATCTTAATAGCAGTGGGTAGCGGAGGAACAGTGGGCAGGACATTCTTCACCAACTTTGATGAAAAAGCAAGAAGGAAGGGGGATACCTCCTTTCAGAGGGGGCGAAAGAAAGGGGCAAGGGGCGCCCTGCAAAATCCAACCCGTTGATTTTCTATTAAAGATAAATTTGCTTCAAAAAAAACTATCTTAATATATTTAATTCTGAGTGGTGGACTGGTAAAGCTGGAAATAGGCTTATCACCAAAGGAATTAAAGTACATGTGAGTAAGCTGAATTCAAATGAATAAAAAAGTGTTTTCACAGAAAGTGTACAAACCGATTTTCTTGTTAGATCGAGGTGCAGTCAGCAATACTGTCCTTACCCTGGTCTCACCTACATGAGGCTCCAGAGCCACAGCAATGTGGTTGACACTCAACTGCCTTCCAAGGCAATTAGGGATGGGCAATAAATGATGGCCAGCCAGTGACACCCATGTCCCACGAATAAATAAAAAAGACCTTTTGTAAACTATAAAGAAAAAGATCAATCATTACCTTTCGAAGTGCATCTATTAAATGATCCAACGTATTGCCTCATTGAAATGAACATAATTAACAAAAACCCACAATGGTGAGGAATTCGCACCCTGGGAAGCGGCCAGTTATATGATCAGGGCCTGCTTTAAGTGCAACATTTTAAAAATGAAATCCAAAGCTTGCATTTTATGCTTAAAGTTCTGGAATATAAAAGTAGGGAGGTCTTGCTGCGGCTATACAGGGCATTGGTGAGGCCGCAGCTAGAGCACTGTGTGCAGTTTTGGGCGCCGTACTTACGCAAGGATATTTTGGCCTTGGAGGGAGTGCAGAGGAGGTTTGCTAGGCTGATGCCGGAGTTGAGGGGGTTGAGCTATGAGGAGAGGCTGAATAAACTAGGCTTGTACTCATTAGAGTTTAGAAGAATGAGGGGAGATCTCATTGAGACATATAAGATGATGAATGGGATGGATAGGATAGAGGTGGAGAGACTCTTCCCGCTCAGAAAGGACAGTAGGACTAGGGGGCACAGCCTCAAGATAAAGGGGGGGCGGTTTAGAACGGAGTTGAGGAAGAACTTCTTCACTCAAAGGGTGGTGAATCTCTGGAATTCTCTGCCCGTTGAAGTGGTGGAGGCTACCTTGCTAAATACTTTTAAGACGCGGGTTGACGGGTTTTTGATAAGAGAGGGGATTAAGGGTTATGGGGAGAGGGCGGGAATGTGGAACTGAGCCACGACAGATCAGCCGTGATCTTATTGAATGGCGGGGCAGGCTCGAAGGGCCAGATGGCCTACTCCTGCTCCTATTTCTTATGTTCTTATGTTCTTATGTTCTTATGAATCTTCAGGGCGATTACAACGATAAGAGGTGAAGGGTGGCATGGTAGCACAGTGGTTAGCACTGCTGCTTCACAGCTCCAGGGACCTGGGGTTGATTCCCAACTCAAGTCACTGTCTGTGTGGAGTTTGCACATTCTCCTCATGTCTGCGTGGGTTTCCTCCGGGTGCTCCAGTCTCCTCCCATAGTCCAAAGATGTGTGGGTTAGGTTGATTGGCCATGCTAAAAATTGCCCTTAGTGTCCTGAGATGCGTAAGTTAGAGGGATTAGTCAGTAAATATGTTGGGTAGGGCCTGGGTGGGCTTGTGGTCGGTACAGACTTGATGGGCCGAATGACCTCTTTCTGTATTGGAGGGTTTCTATGATGATTTCACTGAAAAACACTTTGCAATTAAGCAGGAACTCCCAGCCCATTGTCTACTGGTGACATGTTCTGCTTTTATTTTAGAAATCTATTCCTACATGGTTGTGTAGTTCTCTGATATACCTGGGAGGCTTCCTTACTTTGACCTCCAGACGAGCATTGAAAAATGATATTTTAGCTTATTGATACAAGTAAAGGTTAATTGAGTGTCAGTTCATTGCAGAAACTTCTCCAGCATAGTTTTTGCTTGGACACTCAATTCCGCAGCACTTATACTGTTACTGCTGGTATTTCCATCAGAGTAGATTCTGTCCCTGCTGTATATTTCCAGTCATACTAATTGCCTGCCCAATCAGTGTAACAACAAAATGGCACATAGACGAAGACCTTAATTAAACCACAATGCAATTTATTCTGTTTCCTGTGAAGGTGCGTACTTGTCTCTTAAAAATGCAGCATTGGCAAAACTGGTTTAGCTCTGTGATTTCCCTGTGGGGTGCATTGTCTACACAGATGTATGACTGCATGGAACTTTCTTTGAGTACTCCGTCGCAAAATATCATCAGTCAGGCAACGTACAGGTAGCATGTAGGATCGATGAGGAAGATTGTTTCCCATGGATCACACTGGGAATGTCACTGTAAACTGTGGGACGATTGAATTTTGTTTGTACTCAGAATAATCATTTAAGTAGAGATTACGTACAGTAATGACTGTGCCAGGAAAACTACTGTGACATTGCTGTGTTTGCTTTAAGACATTTATAAGTACTTTTATGCATTTATAGGAAAAGTCTAATCAGCAACCAAATTGTCGTGCATTATTCAGGAATATTAAACTAATTCTTCCTTGAATTTTGCTCCTCATTTGCAATGGACAAGCTAAACTCAGTCTCTTTTACCCCTCCTCTAACCTCCAGTGAGAAGAATACGATGGTCATTTATTCAGCTTTAGTCTACATCTATTTGCTGTAAGAGGAAGAAAACTTCTGGGACCCGTCATTTGTCAGCCACATTTATCTCAACTGATGTCTCGCAGTCCTTGCTTTCTTTGTCACCCTGAATACAACATTTATTATCTTGGAAATGTCTGCCCATGTCTATATGCTCCATGACTGTGGGCAGTGATTGATTTGTCTACATATTGTAGAATTTCCATAGGCAGACTACATTTGACACGATCTTTATCTTAACATACCATCATCACGGAAGTGATGGCCTAGTGGCGTTATTGCTCTATTATTAAACTAGAAACTCAGCTAATGTTCTAAGGACCTGGATCCAAATCCCACATGGCAGCTGGTGAAATTTGAATTAAATTTTTTAAAAATCTGGAATTAAGAACCTACTGATGAACATGGAACTATTGTTGATTATCGGAAAAACTTATCTGGTTCACTAATGCCCTTGAGGGAAGGAAATCTGCCATCTTTACCTGGTCTGGCCTACATATGACTCTAGAGCCACAGCAATGTGGTTGACTCTCAACTGCCCTTGGTAACTAGGGATGGGCAATAAATGCTGGCCAACCAGCGACACTCATGTTTCACGGATGAATAAAATGAATTTAAAAAGACTGCATTATTTTCCATCCTGCATTCCCATTTTCCCCTTCATTCCATCAGGAATCCCAAACTGTTGCAGATAGGATCTATTCAGAACTGTATGAATTACAATTCAGATACAGATTGTAACTGGTGATATCCCCGTTCAATTCTGCTGGTATTACCATTGCGTCATAAGAAAAACAAGAGTAATATCCCATTCTTCAACTACGTTACAACATCCTACCAAATTAAATAGGGAATATGGTAAACGACGAACAAATCAAAGAAGTGGAGGAGCTAAGGGGTGGCACAGTGTTACAGTGGTTAGCACAGCTGCCTCACAGCTCCAGGGACCTGGGTTCAATTCCAACCTCGGATGACTGTCTGTGTGGAGTTTGCACATTCTCCTCATGTCAGTGTAGGTTTCCTCTGGACGCTATGGTTTTCTCCCACAGTCCAAAGATGTGTGGGTTAGGTGGATTGACCATGGTGTAATTGCCCATTAGTGTCGGGGGATGAGTAAAGGTAAATTTATGGAGTTGTGGCATTGTGGCTGGTACAAAGTCGATAAGCCGAATGACCTCCTTCTGCAGTGTAGTGATTCTATGACAGAGAGCAGGACGGAAGTATGTGTATGTCCGTTGAGGGGCAAGGTGTGGTGTGTTTCAGATATACATTTTCAGCTTTCATTTTCTGAATATGGAATAAATTTGGACTTGAGCAGAGTCTGTTAATGAAAGCAATGAATTGGTGGCATGGGAAACTGCAAATGAACGTGGTAAGCTGCGAACAAATGGAAGAAGTGAAGAAGTTATGTGACAAATGTAGTTCAGCGCAGATGAAGATAAAGCAGTGCGCCTTGGGGAGAAAATAAAACAGAAAATAAAAAGTTAAGTTCGCTGGAGTGGAAGAACAGGGATGTAGATCCTTAAATGCAGGATTGCACGTGTTAAAGCTATAAAACAGGCAATGTATTTTATACATAGGACATAAATACAAATCAAGGAGGAGATAATGATGATACACAAATCATTGGTTGGGCTATAGTTGAAATACTGTGTGTGACTCTGGGTACTCCATGATAGGTGATAGATTGGGAACCTTGTGAAAGTTGCAATGTAAGTTCATTAAAATGCTGCCAGGGCTGAGAGGATGTAGTTACGAGAATCTTGGAAAATCACAGCAGTGTACATGAAGGAAGGAAGGTAAATTAAACAGTGAATATGCATAACATGAGCTCAGGACATTGACAGAGGATAAATAATGAAAGGTTGAGCCAGCAGTTGCAGGGAATATAGTGGTGAATTCAGGGTACATGCCAGTATTAGTGCATGAAGACACTTGTGAGGAGGAGATACACCATGAGTTGTGAAATACTGTAAATTGCTGGATGATTTGTGGTACTCCATTGTTAGTCTTGTAGAAAAGGTGAACTCACCATCAACATCCCAACTGATATTCAGCATCAAGAAATGCTGGGTTTTTGGGACAAAGGAATCTCACCATAAGCACAGTGCAGTAAGAGTGAACAAATATGTTTGCAGCAAGAAAAACAGTCTTGGGAAAGGATGATCTGTGAAAAAATACACTTCATTATCCTTCAATGGTAAGACTGTAAAAGTGGGTATGTTGAGGGTTCAAATTGTGGAAACTGGCCAGGATACTGAAAGTGGCTAATTAAAAAAAAAATGCTTCTGGCATGGGGCTTAACCTGAAGGAGAAGAGAATACCCCACAATCCTCACCTTCATTTTGTCTGCGCTGATGGTATTAATTACTCCAAGGTCAGCTGTAGCCCAGACGGCAGAAATAAATGATGTGAACACAGTAGCTGCATTTCCTGGAAGGTTTATCAGTCAATGTTTGTCCTTCCCAAAGCGTCTATTCTACTGTGAAAAAGCCTTTAGGGAGAGCAGAGCGAGAGCTGGAGATTGTAAATGTTTATGCATCTGTTCTGTGTGTTACCTAAGAGATGACTGAGAAATACTTGGTGCTAATTTCTATAAATCTGCCACTTTTTGAATTAGTTATCATTTTTCTTTCCTTGTTTGCCAACTTCTATTTCCATTCTTTGCTGTACTTGAGTACAAACTGTATCCGTAAATAATTTTCACTTAATTGTTAAAACTATTGTTCCCTAATTAATTGGCAACCTCTGGATCTATCTCTCACCATTTCTCTTTCGGAGAAACTCACAGAATCCAACTGTAGTATTTATTTTTCTAGTGAGGGTAAATATCAAATGGGCTTTAGAAAGTTAAACCCCTTTCCTATCATTTAAAACCAAAAAAGAAAATAATGCTTGATTAACAATAGTGCACCTCGACTCCAAGTTGTGTATGATTAATACCACATAGGAGAGATTACCTGATGGAAGCAAAGCATTTGCATGTACCAGTGTATCCATGTGTCAGGACAACACTGTGGCACAGTGGTTAGCACAGCTGCCTCACAGCGTCAGGAACCCGGGTTCAATTCTGACCTAGGGCGAGTGTCTGTGTGGAGTTTGTACATTCTCCCTGCATCTGCATAGGTTTCCACCGGGTGCTCCCATTTCCTCCACAGACCAAAAGTGTGCAGCTTAGGTGGATTGGCTATGTTAAATTGCCCCTTAGTGTCCAAGATGTGTAAGTTAGATGGATTAGCCATGGGATTGTGGGGAGTTGGTCTGGGTGGTTGCTCTTTCAGAGAGTGGGTGCAGACTCGATAGGCCGAATAGTCTCTTTCTGCATTGTAGGAATTCTATGGTTGAATCTTCCTATCCATTAACTTGTGCGTATGAAATTCCGATTTCAACATTATTCTCATCCAGCAATTACGAGGACAGTTGTTGAGGTTCTCAAAGATGTAAATTTAAATATTAGTGTAATAAGCAAGCTTACATTAAAACTGCAATGAAGTTACTGTAAACATCCCCTAGTCGCTACACTCTGGCGCTTGTTTGGGTACACTGAGGGAGAACTTAATATGGCCAATGCATCTAATGAGCACTTTTGGACTGTGGGAGGAAACCAGAGCACCTGGAGGAAACCCAGGTAGACACGGGGAGAATGTGCAGACTCTGCATAGACAGTGATGCAAGTTGGGAATTGAACCCAGGTCCCTGGTGCTGTGAGGCAGCAGTGCTAACCACTGTGCCACCATGCTGCCCCAACATGAATCCTTAGAAATTTGCACTGCCAAAATGCATGCTACAATGAAATGGAACATTTCATCCACAGAAAACATTTCCAATGGGTATGGAAAGAAAGTTAGTTATCATTAAGCTGCAAATCCACTGTCTCCAATAAAACACATGCAAAGATTCCATCTGCAAATTTATGCAGAAAAATGATGTTGAAAATGCCCACATCTGGGTAGAAGGTAAAGTTCACAGTGAGGAAACCTGGGCAATTTGTTGGAAAGGTCATGCCATGAACCCAGTAACCAAATGGAGCAGACATGCATGAGAAGACAAAGCATTTAAAGGCTAGATTAGTTAAACTAATATTATTATGCAAACAAGTTGGTATTGAATTCACCCCCATGTTAGCATAAACCTTGAACGAGTACACAAAAGGGTATTGAGAGTTCACTGAAACGTATACGGCCTTTTCAGTCCCATGAGATAACTGAAGTCTACTAAACCTGCTGAGTTCAGTACCTCCCCGTTCTTGCAAGGTCTATGGGTCATTGCACATCTCTAGTTTAATTCCTACGAGTTTATGGTGTAGCTGTAAATTTCCACTTAGTTTGAATTTACAACTGTTTTGAAACAGTGTGTCACGCATGGGTTGATGTATCTCTCAGTCATTGTAGTCAAATAACTGGAGAGAAAAATTCATGTGCTGGCTTTGCCAGCAAAATAGCAACCAACACCCTCCCCCGCTACCCCCCTCAAATTCTGGAATAAAAAACATTGAGCGAGGAGCATAAAATATGTAACAATAGCATCTCACGCTTTGTACTGCAGATTTTCAAATTGTGGAAGACCACACAATTGTTTGCCACAGGGTGGGGTGGGGGGGTGTGGAAAGGCTATGCACAAGATGGAGGGAAAAGAGGAAATTAAACAGAGGGACAAATCAAAAACATGGAGGGGTTGTTGGAGGATTTTGAGGCCGCGAGGGTGAACTGCTCATGGCCCAGTTGCAACAAGAAGGAGCTTCATGACTAAAGGGGATGTCGTTGATCTAGCAGAGGGAGTTGTATAGGGAGGGGGGGTGGTGATGTGGGGGTGCTAGCAACTGAATGGCCTGGAATATTTGGCATGAGGAAATGGCTATGATAATGGAGGGTTAACAACAGTAGATGAACAAAACTGCAGGGCATTTAACATAATAAAGCTTCCCGAGGCACTTTGCAGGAACATTATAAAACAAAGTATAACTGAGCCACATGAGGGAACAAGAGAACTAAAAGTTCGGATAAAGAGGGAGGTTTTAAGGAGAGTCTAAAAGAAGGAAAATGAGGGGAGGGGGCAAAGGCGATTCCAGAAGCTTGGGCCAAAAGAGAAAACGCTGGAAAATCTCAGCAGGTCTGGCAGCCTCTGTAAGGAGGGAAAAGAGTTGACATTTGGAGTCCAGATGACCCTTTGTCAAAGCTGGACTCAAAACATCAGCTCTTTTCTCTCCTTAAGGATCCTGTCAGACCTGTTGAGATTCCCCAGTGTTTTCCCTTTTGGTTTCAGATTCCAGCACCACAGTAATTTGCTTTTATCCAGAAGCTTGGGGCCTAGGCAGCTGAATTAGTGGCTTGCAATGATGGATCAAATTAGAGATGTTCAGGAGTCCAGAAGGCATAGATAGCATAGTGGGTTTGGAGGCTGGAGCGGTGAGGCCATGGTGGGATCTGAAAACAGGAACAACAATTTTAAAATCAAGATGTTGCCTAACCAGCAAGACAATATGTTGCGGATGTGGAGTATGGGGACAGAGAGCCAGTGAAGCCTGTGAGAATCTTTTGGAAAGCAAACTTGCAGCACAAGGTTTTGAATTGGCTGTAGTTTGTGTAGAATAATTGAACAAGGGAAATGATGAAGAAATAGATAAATATTCAAAAATCAGAAAGATGGGATTGGATCTAAATTACCGGCCTCCCTGTGAGTGATGAAGTCATAATTCAGCTCATTGATTGGATTATGAGAAATAAGCTATTGGTAACTATGAAGAAACACCATCAGTGCAATGAGCATGTGATTGGATTATAATTGCCTAAACTCAAGCTGCCCTGGAGTTCAGAATTCACCACCTTCTCCGAGATTTCTTTCCTCCTTGGCAGCAATCGAAAGTGTATTTTGGTAAATTATTTTAACAAAATACAGAAGGAAGTGCAGGAGCATGGTTGCACAGTGGTTAGCATTGCTGCCTCACAGCACTCGGGATCTGGGTTCAATTCTAGTCTCGGGTCACTGTCCATGTGGAGTTTGCACCTCCTCTGTGTTTGCGTGGGTTTCCTCCAGGTACCCCGGTTTCCTCCCACAGTCCAAAGAAGTGCTGGTTAGGTGCGTTGGTCATGCTATTTTCCTATAGTGTACCTGAACAGGTGCTAGACTGTGGCGACTAGGGGATTTTCACAGCAACTTCATTGCAGTGTTAATGTAAGTCTACTTGTGACAATAATAAAATAAACTTTAAAGTTGTGAGAATGTCATCTGACGTGTAACACAAATGTATCAGTTGTGAGGCACCTGTGATAATGTTAATTTCAGTAAAAAAAAAGTCATCGTGTATGAAATACATTGTGGTGATTCTCAAGAGACTTGATAAAGCAGTGAATAAATTGAAGTCTTACTTTGACTATTGAAGATGAGTCTATTGATGTACTAAAGGTTCAGGGAATGAGCAAACACTTAGAAGACTGCAGAGAAGAAATTGTAAGAGACATTTATGCGACTGGCACTTGGGTGTCCACTTCATGCTATGAGTTAATACCATCTGTTGGGTGGATGGGGATGAGAGGCCTTCTCCACAGCATTCAAATGTGGCCATATCCCTCAGAGAAAATAGATGTGACCCAGGAATGAAAGGAATGGGGGAGCTACTCAAGACATCATTTGGCATAATGGCTGAATATTTGACAACACGAATGATAACTTATTAAATTCCCTTTTACTGGGCGGGTGCCTGGAACACGCTGCCAGTGGAGGTGGTGGAAGCAAGCACATTAGCAATGTTCGAGGTGTATCTTACAGACACGTAACCAAGAGACGAACAGAGAGATAGAAACCACGAATCAGCGCAGGCTTGGTGGGCTGAAGGGCCATGTTCCTGTGCTGTATTGTCCTTTGTTCTTTGTACTGCCATTAGATGTCTCTTTTCTGTACTGTAAAATCCAGCAGGAGGAAATATTGAACGAGGTTGATAAACGGGTTGGGGAATTGTAATGCATGTTTAACTGACTCCTGATTGTAGTAATACAGGCAGCACGTAACCTTTATACCTACTGTTAATTTAAATGAATATGCCCTCCCACCCAGCATGAAAGGCTCTGTTCAGTGACTGCAGATCTTTGTAGGGGTCCTGGCTTCAGACAAAGTTAGCACCACTTTAAGCTAGGTTGTACTACATAAAGTCAAGTTGAACATTTCAATTCAGAGGATGGTTCTGGCTGGAGCAATTGCTGGAACTGGTGAAAGAAGAGAACCAGGCTGATTCCAGGTATGGCAGGACTGATGTATGAGGAGAGATTGACTAGGTTAGTATTGTTTTCACTGAAGTTCAGGCAAATGAGGGCGGATCTCATTCAGACTTATAAAATTCTAACAGGACTAGACAGGGAGGATGTCCCCGATGATGGGGGAGTCCAGAACCAGGGGTCACAGTCTGAGGATTTGGGGTAGACCATTTAGGATAGAGGCGAGAAGTTATTTCTTCACCCAAAGAGTGGTGAGCCTGTGGAATTCGTTACCACAGGAAGTAGTTGATGCCAAAACATTGAATGTATTCAAGGGGTGGCTGGATAAGGCATTTGGGGCAAATGGGCTCAAATGGGTTAAAATCCTGCTTTTATGGGGAAGAAGCAGGATTAGGCTATTGAGTTAGATAATTAGCCATAATCGTAATGAATGACAGAGCAAGCTCGAAGGGCCAAATGGCCTCCTCCTGTTCCTATCTTCTATGTTTCGATGATTTTATGTTAAGAGGTTATCGGCAGGAAAAGCACTGAATAGCCTGACAGGCTGGGGAGGGTGCTTCCAAGGTGTTCCGATGCAGCACTGGGGGCCTTGATGCCGGGTGCACCCAAGGCCTTTTCACTGAGGGGACGAGGAGACCCTCCAAGCT
This sequence comes from Carcharhinus amblyrhynchos, assembly GCF_965287045.1. Classification (NCBI taxonomy): domain Eukaryota; kingdom Metazoa; phylum Chordata; class Chondrichthyes; order Carcharhiniformes; family Carcharhinidae; genus Carcharhinus; species Carcharhinus amblyrhynchos. The sequence continues at coordinate 23,832,640 of NC_137338.1, forward strand.
CCCAATAGGATCAGGCAGACACTAGGCAAGCTGTCTAGTCCAACAGGCTTGGATGCAGTGCGGGAAGAACTTTAATGATCTCACACAAGTGGTCAAGGCCAGAGGGTGCAACTTCAAATGTCAGTCAAATGAACAATTCGCCTCACACACTGTTCAACACACACACACACACACACACACACTATTCACTTACATAGTCTCTATTATCCACCATTCATAGCCAATGTTCAGATGCCTGCGCTCACTCACATCTCACAGATTGCACACACTGCCAGCTATTCAATTGTAACAGATACCTCACCTGAACATACCGTACCCTGCTCACTGACACACTTCTCACTATCTTGCTGATCAAGGTGGTCCATAATTGGAGACAACAGCACCACGACAAGGGGGGAACAGACATTGCTTCATCCCCTCACACCAATGGAGGGGACAGTGCTGCCAATCATTTGATTTTAGTCATTTACATCATGTAGACATCACTGATTAGGCCAACGTTTATTAGCCATTCCAAAATGCCCTTCAGAAGGTGGTGGCGAGCTGCCTTCTTGAACCGCTGCAGTCCACGTGGTGTAGGTACACCCACAGTGCTGTTAGGGAAGGGATTCCAGGATTTTAATCCAGCAACAGCGAAGGAACCATGAGATGATCACAGGCAGCCTAGCCGGAAAAAGCAGCTGCCGGTATTCCCCTCCTTTTCCTGATCCTTTTTCTTTTGAGATGCTCACCATCTCCCTGTTTGTAAAGGTCGTGCCCTCATGATGGTTGGGATATGAAGGAAATCCAGTCAGTATTGGAGACTTAACCAGAAAGTTAAAGGAATTATTGGCCAAAATCCTCACTTGCAGCTGGGATTCACCGGTGCCATTGAAAGTGAATGGAGTTTTGGCTGGAGCATCAATTTCTCACTCACAATGAGCTCCACCATGAGCCTTATTGGAGAATCCTGCCCATTGATTCAGCAGCCCAGTGGTCTGCTATATGTGATATTTTACATAGCAGCCTGCCTCTCCCTGGTGTGCACACTGATCACATGTGGTTAAACAATGGAGTGAAGTCATGGGCCCGGTTTGAGGTGGATAGCCCAAGTCAGGTATCAACAATCCTGTGGTTTGATGTGATGGTTTAAATGTTGACGGGACAGCAGACTGAAGCAACATGACTTCTACCAGGATACACGAGTTCGCCAGGATGCTATCCTGATCATTATCATACACGGTAGCACAGTGGTTAGCCCCGCTGCCTCACAGCACCAGAGACTCAGGTTCGATTCCTGGTTTGGGTCACGGTTTTTGTGGAGTCTGCACGTTCTCCCTGTGTCTGTGTGGGTTTCCTCTTGCTGCTCCGGTTTCCTCCCACACCCTGAAAGATATGCTGGTTAGGTGCATTGGCCCGAAGAGGTGCCGGAGTGTGGCAACGAGGGGAATTTCACAGTAACTTCATTGCAGTGTTAATGTAAGCCTTATTTGTGAGAAATAAGTAAACTTTAACTTTACAAAAAACTGCACAATCAGCGAGTAGTAAGCTGGTAAATGCAAAGTCACCTCAGCCGAAGGCATTCGGTAACTTGGGAAAGCCTACTATCCTGGCAAAGCCACATGCTCACTCCCATCAGTCCTCTCTGGCCAGAGAGATTAATGGACTCCCCTGTCCTAACCTGAGCAACATTAGGTAGCAAACTGGTTGATGTTGCAGATGTCGCCTGAGTTCAGCCTGCAAGAGTCCCGATGCAGAGAAATTGAAGGCTGTGGTAACATTTACAGCCACCGACAATCCTGAGAATCCCCTGAAGCCCCTTGAAGAGCTTGTTAGGGATCTGTTAAAATGCCATTTCCAATTCTATTTTTACCGGCGAGCAAGAAGACTCTCGTGCATGTCAGCACGCAGCTTTCGAGTTTTCCCTGAGATACAAGTAATTTTATCTGCTGCTGTCTTGCAAACAGATTTGTGGGGCTAACTATTACTGGCTCCTGCACTGCACCTTTTCTTGTTATGCAAGTCCTCCGCATGCTTCCCTCCAGCTCTGGGCAGCCTCTCCTGCTCTAACTGGCAAAGCAGTCAGGACCTCCTACCCTGCTGCCAGCCAGCTATGCCTCTGATTCCAGGTAGGCACTGATCACGATTCAGAATTCACCAGGTTTGATTTGATTTGAATGGATTTGATTTGATTTGATTTGATTTATTATATTGTCACATGTATTAACATACTGTGAAAAGTATTGTTTCTTGCGCACTCTGCGGACAAAGCATACCATTCATACAGAAGGAAACGAGAGAGTGCAGGGTATAGTGTTACGTCATAGCTAGGGTGTAGAGAAAGATCAATTTAATGCGAGGTAGATCCATTCAAAAATCTGATGCCAGTGGGGAAGAAGCTATTCTTAAGTCAGTTGGTACTTGACCTCAGATTTTTGTATCTTTTTCCCAATGGAGAAAGGTGGAAGAGAGAATGTCCGGAGTGCCTGGGATCCTTGATTATGCTGGCTGCTTTTCCGAGGTAGCGAGAAGTGTACACAATATCAATGGATGGGAGGTTGGTTTGTATGATGGACTGGGCCGCATTCGTGACCTTTTGTAGTTTTTTGAGGTCTTGGACAGAGCAGGAGCCATACCAAGCTGTATTACAACCAGAAAGAATGCTTTCTATGATGCACCTGTAAAAGCTAGTGAGAATCATAGCTGGCATGCCAAATTTCCTTAGTGTTCTGAGAAAATAGAGGCATTAGTGGGCTTTCTTAACTGTAGTGTCAGCATTGGGGGGATCAGGACAGGTCATTGGTGAGCTGGACACCTAAAAACTTGAAGCTTTCAACCCTTTCTATTTCATCCCTATTGATGTAGACAGGGGCATATTCTCCACTACTCTTCCTGAAGTCGATGACAATCTCTCTCATTTTGTTGACATTGAGGGAGAGATTGTTGTCGCTGCACCAGTTCTCTATCTCATTCCTGTGCTCTGTCTCATCATTGTCTGAGATCCGACCCACTATGATGGTCTCATCAGCAAACTTGAGAATTGAGTTTGGAGGGGAATTTAGCCACTCCTCCCTCCCGGAGACTCTGAAAACCCGGCCAGTAATTGTTCAGTACGTTGGAAGAAAGGAAACGTCTAAAAATCACTGATTACCGTAGGATAATAAAAAAAAAGGTTGGCTGTGAAATTTGCCTGCCAATGAAAGGTCACAGACGCAAGAAGCAGCTAATTGATGGGCTGATCAGACGGAAGGCAGCTCGAGAGGACTGTGCTGCATTGCCACCCTGCTGTTGTTGACAGAACCATGCAGTTGGTGCCAGCTTTTTTAAAAGGAGCTGTAGGGGGGGAATGGAGCATTACAAATGATCTGATGTTAGATCAGGTGTAAGTTATTGATGGCCGCATTAATCTTTCTATTCACCCTCCCTGACTTCCACAGGACGCAGAGTGATTTTTTTCTGTGTCTTCAGGAAAAGATACTTCAAGCGTCAACAAAGCAACGATCATGTGCTTGGGAATAATTTGCGCACATTCAATACAATATTTACTGGCCCCCTTAGCAATCTTTTCTCTGTAGATTACAGGAAGATTTAAGTGACCAGGACTGATGGATACAAGGTCACAAACACTTCAAGACTTCAAAAGATGTCAAAATTGTAGATTTTAAATGTTTTCTGAGCTTTGAAGTCCATTGATTTTAACTCTTGTAATGCTGCTAGCAAGATAGGGAAGCTTGAACTCCTTTGTCCAGCCGCACTTAACCAAACAATTCAATTCACAGATCCTGAGATGGTGGAAAATAGCTTAATATTATTGGAGTGATTTTGCAGAGGTATCAAGAACATTTCTAATGCTGTTATACTAAAATCCTCATGTTCAAAGCTGGTCTATTTCACTTTATTTTGCTTTAATTGTTCCTAATCTGTATTTCTACTTCTTGTGTCATTGTTACTATTTCTCTTTGCATTACTTTAAAGATATATCTTTTCTGTTGGCACAGTAGTACTGTCATTGTGGGTATAAGTATCCCATCAGAAATATACATATAATCTATTACTGTATTCAATGGGTTCTACATTGCTGGCGTTGACACATTTTCAATGAGTGATTAATCCAAAACTCACTATTATAGAATTGTTTGGTTCAGAACCAGGGTATTGTTGGAAAAAGACATTTTGTCAAAGCTTTTTATCTTACACTCATCAGGACAATCACGTTGGTATTCTTGCATTGTCCTGATGAGTGCAGGACGAAAAGCTTCAACAAAATGTCTTTTTTCAACAATAGCATAGAATCATAGTATGGTTGCAGCACAGCAAGAAGCCATTTGGCCCATTGTATCTCTGCCAGCTCCGTGCTCCGGCAATTTACCTGGTGCCACTCTCCCGCATTTTCCCCGTGGCCCTGCAAATTCTTCCTCTTCAGACAATGATCCAATTCTCTTTGGAAAGCCATGATTAAATCTCCCTCCTCTATCGCTTGCCAGCATTTGGGATACTTGCTCATGGCTGGAGAGGGATTAACAGTGGGAGGTGGAGGATCTCATGATCATGGTCCACGTAGGTACCAATGACACAGGTTAGACAAGGAAAGAGCTTCTGCATAGTCAGTATGTGGAGGATCTCGGCATTGAATAAAAAAAACACATCAAATGTAATAATTTCTGAATTATTACCTGAGCTACGTGCAAATTGACATTGGATGAATAAGATTAGAAAAATGAATATGTGTCTCAAAGACTGGTGAGAATGAAGCAGGTTCCGGGATGTCGGACACTGTCCAGTATAGGTGAAAGTGGGATCTGTAGCACTGGGATGACCGATATCTGAAATATGCTGGGATTAGTGTTTTAACAAGCCACAGAACTAAGGAAGTAGAGAGCATTTTGAACTAAATAGTGGGAGCCAGCAATCAAATTTGGGACCAGAATTGCGACCAGGCTAGAGAGAATGGTAGAAATACGGGTAAATGATAAATGACCTGTGACGGGAAGGGACAGAGTACAAATCTTAGAGTAAATCAAAGATAAAGCTGGATGCAACAAAAATAATAAAAGGCTAATGTCAGTCCAATATTCAGAAAGGATGGTAGAAAGAAAACAGGGAATTATAGACCAGTTAGCCTGACATTGCTAGTGGGGAAAATTCGCGAATCCATTATCAAGGAGTTTATAACAGAGCATTTAGAAAGCAGTGAGAGGATCAGACAGATTCAGCATGGATTTATGGAGGTGAAATCATGTTTAACAAATCTCCAACCAGAGAACGATCTGACTTACCCCCAACCCCACCACTGATCTGAGTCAGAGAGCCGTTGGAAACACTGAATGTGCTGTTCAGAGGCTGGAGCACCCGACTCAGACTTTTATTCAGCGGGTCCCTAAAAGCGCGGTTCCAGATTGGCAACGCGGTGGTAAAGGAGGAAGTGCTGTTAGAGTTGGGTGGGTAGTTCATTAATTCAATTTAAATGCATGCATTTAAATCGCGTTGCGCCTGATTTGGGTTCGGAACGGATCCACGCCATTCGCGGGACTCAGTAAAGTGGCGATCTGTGCAGACTCAGGTGCAGATCGCAATAAAGACCTCACACCCGACATTACCACGATTTCGCACCCGAAAACGGGCGCAAATTGTTGGTAAAATCAGGCCCTATGGCTGGAACTCTGCCACCTCGTCTGCCACAGAATCAGAGTGAGCGAGAGTCCGACAATGGGAATCTCCATTGACCCCGGGTGGGAATTTCCGGTCTTGCTTGCGTGAGTCCATTAAATCCCACCCTACATCTATACGGAGTATGATGTGGGAGAATGTGAAATGGTTAATTTTGACAGGAGGAATCAAAGTTAAAGTTTATTTATTAGTGCCACGGTAACTTCATTACAGTGTTAATGTAGGCTTACATTAACACTGCAGTGAAGTTACTGTGAAAATCTCTTAGTCACCACACTCCGGCACCTGCTCAGGGACACTGAGGAAGAATTTAGCACGACCAATGCACCAAACCAGCACGTCTTTCGGACTGTGGGAGGAAACCGAAGCACCTGGAGGAAACCCATGCAGACACAGGGAGAATGTGCAGACTCGACACAGTAAGAAGTCTGACAACACCAGGTTAAAGTCCAACCATTTATTTGATAGTAAACTCACAAGCTTTAGGGGTTTGCCCCTTCGTCAGGTGAATGGAGAGTTCTGGCCTCAGGCAGAGCATATAACAGCACACACAGTTTATAGATTACTGATTAGAATGCGGGTCTTTACAACTAACCTGCTATTCAAGTTTTAAAGATGCCGACAATGTGAGTGGAGAGAGCATTAGGTTAAAGAGATGTGTATTGTCTCCAGACAGCACAGTGAGTGAGGTTTTGCAAACCCAGGCAAGTCATGGGGGTTACAGATAGTGCAACATGAACCCAAGATCCCGATTGAGACCATCCTCATGTATGCGGAACTTGGCTATCAGTCTCTGCTCAGCGACTCTGCGCTGTCATGTGTTGTGAAGGCCACCTTGGAGAATGCTTACCCGAAGGTCAGAGGCTGAATGCCCATGACCACTGAAGTGTTCACCAACAGGAAGGGAACATTCTTGCCTGGTGATTGTCGAGCGATTTTCATTCATCCGTTGTTGTAGCGTCTGCATGGTCTCCCCAATGTACCATGCTTCAGGACATCCTTTCCTGCAGTATATCAGGTGGACAATGTTGGCTGAGTTGCAAACAGACAGTGGCCCAAGCCAGGGATTGAACCCAGGTCCCTGATGCTGTGAGGTAGCAGTGCTAACTACCATGTCATTCATGTATTTTGAAGAAGAGCACAAAATTCTTCTGTGTCAGTTAGAAATAGAGTACCTGGTCATTATCACACCGCTGACTGTGGCAGCTTGCTGCGCATAAATTGGCTGCTATAGTTCCTACACTGAAACAGTGACTGCATTTTGCAAGGGTTTAATTGTCTACAAAGCATTTTGGGATGTTGCAAAAGGTGCTAGGTACTGTACAAATGCAAGCCATATTTTAAATGTGTCTGATATGTGTCCATCCTTTGGGAATGGACTTCTCACAGCAAGAATGAATGGAGACATTAAACAGGCAGCATTTTGTTAAATAGCATGTTATTTCAGTGCTATATAGGAATGTGTAGATATTGCAGTGGTAGCAGGAATACTTATTGCAGAGACCAAGTGAGACTAAAAAAAGACAGTCAGCCACTTAATCATGTTTAAGTTAACTGCTTGCCATTTAATTTTCGCTGCTCCAGTTTCAGCACACCTCTCCTCTCTGATGCTGTTTCAGATCAAATGACTCGAGCTGTTAAAAGGCAGGAGAATAAGATTCCTAACAAACGGCAACTGCTTTGTTGTGCAGAACCTCTGCCTGCAGTGCTGAAAAATTTGAGAACAATGCAGAAAAGCAAGAGCAGTTGATGGGGAAGGAGCTAAAAAATAAGAATTACAGCTGCTTGAATGCGGTTAATGGAAATGTCGCTTTGGAAGAAAAACAAACTGGATTTATATAGCCCTTATCGCAGAATGTCCCAAAGTATTTTACAACAGTGGGAGGATTTTGGAATTGTAGTCATTGCCATTATGCAAGAAAGTCTAACAGCCAACTCAATACAAATCAGTGACTGACTAGATAATCTGTTCTCAGTAGGTGCTTGGTGGAAGGATGGTGGGAGTCTTGAACTCACTGCGGGAGAGGCGGGAAACCTTACAACAATTAAGAAGCATTTGATGAGCACTTGAAATGCCATAGCATACAAGGCTATAGGCCAAGTGCTGGAAAATAGGATTAGAATAAATAGTTGCTTGATGGCTGGTGCAGACACAATGGGCTGAAGGGCCTCTTTCCTTGCTGTAAAACTCTGGCCAGAATGTTACTCATGGTGTGGAGATGCTGCCGTTGGACTGGGGTAAACACAGTATGAAGTTTCACAACACCAGGTTAAAGTCCAACAGATTTATTTGGTAGCGTAAGCCACCGGCTTTTGGAGCACATCAAGGGGCAGCGCTCTGAAAGCTAGTGGCTTATGCTACCAAATAAACCTGTTGGACTTTAACCTGGTGTTGTGAGACTTCTTACAGAATGTTATGACAGTTCATGCCGGCAGGATTTTCCCATCCTGCTGCAGTGAACAGAGATTTGGCTGGGCGCCAAATTCTCCAAACTCGCTGCAACATGATTGCACCCTATGACTTTAACTCTAAACACATTAAAGGCATCTCTTTTCCTCTAAATAGGTAGCATGTATTGATGTCTATCTTGATACTCTTTACTGAGTCTTGAGAATTTTTCTTTTTATTTACCCTATGAATGGAAGAGACTGTTTTCATTCATTCATAGGACATGGGCATCACTAGCTGGCCAGCATTTATTCCCATCCCTTGAGAAGGTGGTGGTGAGCTGCCTTCTTGACAACTGAAGGCTTGCTAGGCCATTTCAAAGGGCAGTTGAAAGTCAACCACATTGCTGTGGCTCTGGAGTTACATGTAGGCCAGATCGGGTAAGGATGACAGATTTCCTTCCCTAAAGCACATTCGTGAACCAAATGGGTT